>NC_136277.1:28790107-29486107 GCF_964198595.1 Lampetra fluviatilis | reverse complement strand
TTTGACAACAATTTTTCATTTATATCCTAATGTTGTCCATCAGTGCGGTGTGGTGCAGAGAATCCTGCTGTTTTCACACACTTTTGCAACGGTGAATCGGAATCTAATTGCGCTTGAGAACCTAATTGCAGCCACTTGTTCAATTAAGGCAGTTCAAGGTCCCGTGTGAAGTGACTGAGACTTATTTCAAACGCTGACACCACCAAATCAACAGGGTCTTGCCTGTCCCCTGGGGCGTAACGAGTATAGCAGATTGCGAGGTCGTGCCCCTATCAGATTACCCTAAGTCCGCCACGGAATATATATTTTCCCCTCATCTGTTTGTTCCATAGTCACAGCTACATGCCTGCATACACCCGAGCATGCAGCAGCAGCAGCAGAAGACAGTTAACCAATGCTGCCAGAATGAGCCAATGTGAAAAGGCAAAATTAAATCCAGAAAAAGGGCTGTGGTTAGCTGTCCATCCAGCTGAGGGCGCTGTGCAGGCGAGGGTGTGGGTTGGTCGGCTGTGAAGTTCAAAGGGTGTCTTGGCTGGGTCCAGATGGTGAATGAATATAAGCCGGAATATAAATAATCTCGCGGAAGTAAACAGACAACTGACCCCATAATTATTCTGTGCTTCAGTGGAGGGTGGAGGGGCGATGACGCAGTGGTCGGCGTGACTGCGCTCTGAACCCAGGGGCCTGAGTTCGAGTCCCAGTCTTTGGTCACATTGGTTGCGAGTGATTATCTGAAGCGGTCAACCCACAAGCCCCCACTGACCAGTGTTGGCGTAGAATAGTCACAAACACCCACCAAGACACAACATGGGAAGGTCTTAACCCCGCAAGAATTGTTCTTCCCCGGTCACTCGTGCTAATGAGACTGTCATAGTGTGGCTGCCTTCCGGCAGGAATACATAAGTTGAAACCCCATTCAGGGGTCAGCTGAGCCGATCAGCCTAACAGGGTTGTGGCAATTGGTGGGAATTCACCAAAGGGTTTTCTCTTCAGAGACCAGTCGTAATACGCAGTCTCCACCACTCGTTTTCGTTTGAGAACAGAGATGAACAGCACCCGGTGCCATGTAACATTCGACTTGTTTTGTCTTTGACTGATCGAATTCGAAAGTTGTGATGGATTAAGGAGGTTGTTGAATCGCCAACCCCCCAGATTGAAAGGAGATGACGACATTATTGTTCCTACATCTCCACTCCATACAATCAGAAAATAGTTTAACACGTCGGCTTTCGCGACCAATATCATCCATAATAGGGTTTTTTGGGTTAGATCGCGTAAATAGCTAAATGTGTCGTTAAAACCCGCCACCACCCGACACAGCCAACTAGTAAGGGTTGTCACGTAAACAGAACGTGGCCAATTCGTTACTAGTACAGCACACCGGTGTGTTGGAGAGCCAAGCCACATCATTTACAATCTGAGTACAACGTTTCGCCAGTAATTACAACTAGCTTCATCAGGCGACAGCCAGATTTGTGGAGAAGTCTTACTGTTTCGTTCCTTATATAGAAAATAGCACGGAACATCCCATTGAGCGTCATTATGAAACACACCCCATTTGTAGCAACACAGCATTAGGGCATTCATCCTGGCACACAGCAATTCCCACAGAGGTAGTTTATCCTGCCGTTGTGTTTTAGCCCGATACCGCCAGCGTGCACCCCCGTGAATGCGCGGATCGCGGTATGCCTCGTGAATTCTTTATTTGTACTGCATCGTTCCTCATGAAGACCTCGTGCACGTACTCTAGTATTCATTGAGTGTGGCCCAGCCTTCTTTTGTGTGTGTGTGTTTGCTACAGCATTGCTTTTGGAAGCCCTAGTACGACGTGGAAGGGGTCTGTTTTCAGACCGATTATTACAGACTGGAAATCTGTCTATGTTGAGCCAAAGTTTCATTTCTCTAATAACCTTATACACTTTTAAGAAGCTTAACATCATAACAGAAGCTGAGCTGAAGTACCCTTCATAAGACTAAGCTCTTTGATGATTGCGCCCTGTCGGTTTTCTTTGGATTTCTGCCTCGAGTTTACAATAAAATGTATTATCAGGAAAACTAAACATTGGAAGCAAATGTCACTGCCATGGAAAGCAATGCAATGCTTCACGATTTGTGCTTATGGTTGTAATACTGGTGGCATGAAACTACAGCGGTGGCATTCGTTAAATTGACTCTGGCGCAGGCTGAAAAATGTGCGCCAAGTTTTAGATTGTGTGTTTTTTTTCTCTCGGGCTCGCCGCCTCTGATTTTTTTTTGAAGAGAACGCCATGTTCATAAATAACGGTTGCTCACAGCCCAAGACTGAGCATGGGCTGAACCTGCATAACACTTCGGTCACGTCCATCCATCAGCATCCCGTCCTATTTGAGCACCACGGTTTCGGAATCTGGCACCCCTAAGCTCGGTGCCACTAAATTAACCAACCGAGTGGCTTCCTGTTGTGTCTGTGTGTGTGTGTTCTACATTTGGCAGAAGTGCAACATAACATTTATAAACGTCAAACAACGGATATATAAAATGACCTAGCATGCATCTTGATGTTTTGTCGTGGAGTGTCATAAACATTAATCTTTTGCAAACTCAGGTTATGTGTTCACGCTGCAATCACAGCTGGATGTGCGTTGATGACTTATCAGGAGCTGTGTGGCGCTGCAGTTGATAAATTGTGAGTGCTTCTCTGCAGTAGAAACCTCAAATGCCAATGACATGCTCTCTACTGCAAAGGAATACTTGGGGCATCGTCTGGGGATTTGGATTTTGAAATTGGCAAAACAGTTGCTAAATCTTACAACGGATAGCACATGTGTTTTTGATAGTCCAATTTTCAGAAGAGAGTAATTACTAATTTCTTTGTTAATTACGTAAAAATTAATCCAGGTAAATATGTGCATATTAAATATGTCTGTATAATCTCCATGCAAACGGGCTATCTTTATTTCCTTGTAGTTTGTGTCAACTATATATATCTTGATTTGAAGCTTTCGTGACTGCAGGATGATGACGATTGCTTGCGTTGCAACCGAAACGTCGTGATCTATTATTTATTCTACCTACGTGACTTTACCGAAAGAACCAAAGAGTATTTTTATATATAGCTGCCTTGTGCAGCGTCTTGAGTTAAAGATAAAGGCGCAGCTCTGCGATTTTTTTGCTCACTTTCTGGCGGAAGGCCCTTCACTAGAAAAAGCTTTAGATTATATTTTTAGCCTAATCCACGTTGGCTGGACGTCTTGGAGTATCACGGCCAAGTTTCCTGCTGATTAAGAAACTGGTGTGCCCATTTATACTTGGGGGGAACCTGGCCGTGATATTATCTGCCGCACTGGGTATTTAACAACGGTGACCTCTGGATTGAAAGTGGGTGTCAGTCAGAGTGATGCAGTGGAAATACTTGTTCCTCACATCAAGATTGTCCTGGGTTCGACTCTTCACTCTGGTGCCTTTTTGTGTCGAGTTTGAATGTTCTCCCCGTGTTCTGCATGGGTTTCCTTCAGGTTTAGCATTTTCCTCCCAAAGCTAAAAACAAATCATCTAATGTAACTGGTGCTGGCCAAACATCCCACTGCTAAAAAAAAAAGACCTGCAAATTACTCAATTAGGATCACACAAAGCAACATTTCTCCCCCTACTGCCAAAACTTGGCAGGACCCTTCCAAAATTAGTTGAAGCTCTGTGAGTCTTTCCTGGGTAATCAAGAGTAATATTACAAAAATATATAATTTATAAGTACAGTCTGCTAATAATTATAATATGGCAGAATCCCAACTTCTTGAGATGCGCCTGTATTTCGTCACTTTATATTTTCAAAATATTATTTGTGACAAGTCTGCTGACAACCAGGCCCTACCAGCCTCCCGTCTGACGGTTTTATACAATGCTCACATTAGCCTGGATTCCGAACGCTGCATGACCGTACGTGGCTTTTTCCCCAGGCCGTGGAGGGCGGTGACACGCGTGTAACGAATCGTCACAGTTGTGTTCCTATGCCCCGTGCTCACTCGTCATGCCTCATGTCCTCGCTAGGAATGGAACAAGTACGACGATCGCCTTTTGCATGCCGTGGACAGCCGGGACGCCGAGCGCGTGTCCTCCACTCTGCAGAAGAAGGGTGTCTCTTCCACGAAGCTCGACGCGGAGGGACAGTCGGCGTGAGTGAGCTCTGTTCCATCTCCTGGTGGTGGTCCCCTCCCAATGGCAGGGCAATCTCCCATGGCGCCCTTAATATGGCAGGGCGCTAACTTTTCTGGAGCCACTAACGTTACCCTTTGGAGGGTACAACGGCGAATGAGGTCGCCAAAGTGTTTTCAGGTTGTACCGCGGCATGATGGCGCAGTAGTAGCACAAGAAGAGCCTCGGTTCAATTCCTGACTTGGGTGCCTTTCTATGTTTTGAGTTTGTATGTTCTTTCCCCTCTTATGCATGGGTTTTCTCCGGGTTCTCCAGTTTCCTGCCATATATAAAGAGACAAACGCACAATATCAGTGGTACTGGCGAAACATACCAATGCAGAACATTTTCCTTCCCATTGCTTTTGGCCTCCTGCGAACAACTTGGCAGGACCCTCCTGAAAAATAGCATTGAGACTCATTGTGGCTTTTACTGGGTAAAGAACCATAATAATAATTAACTTGTTGTGTTATTTGGAATTATGTCTGACGTTTTTCTCCAGATATGAGTTCCTAAAAAAAAAGTTTCCAGCATGTTTGGACATGACACTGAATTGTCGCACTTGATACTGAACAATACGCAGTACACATCTCAAAAAACACGACGTAGAACTAAATTTCGATTTAAAGCTTTCGTGACTGCAGGGATTCATATTCTTGGTTCTTTCGGTAAAGTCACGTAGAAGGGAAATACTAAAATAATACAAGTAAAACAATACAATTATCACGACGTTTCGATTGCAACACAAGCAATCATCATCAGGTGTGAAAACCACAGCAAGAAATGTTTATAAATTTTTCCCCCGGCCAGTTATACAGTTTTTAAAATTGTCTTGCTGTGGTTTTCACACCTGATGACGATTGCTTGTGTTGCAATCGAAACGTCGTGAGAATTTTATTGTTTTATTTTTATTATTTTCCTACTACGTGACTTTACCGAAAGAACCAAGAACATGACATAGAACTAGCTGTGCAGCACGACCGCGAAAACGTACACGTGGTGCTATACAACGTGGAACTTTCAAATCCAGGAAGGAATCCACGTTTATCAGAAGGAAGTTTTACACTTTAAATCGTACGATGGGTTAGGAAAGCTAATAAAATACTGTATAACTGGCTGGGGGAAAACATTTGCGTTGAAAGCCTTTCAGCTGAATAAGTTTCTAGGGCGTTGGAGCCCACTGTCTGCGCATTTCCGAGAAAGAACGCTGACGCACTGTACGTGTGCACCAGACAGATGGGGTCAGGTGCTGACTGTTGATGGTGTTGATATTTGTGGTCTTTCTGGAATTTTGGGTTGCTTGAAAAAAATGGGGGGGGGGGGGGGGCCTGAAAAATATAACCGTTCGTGAGAAAGGCCGTTTGAGTGGACTCAAACTTGGCAATATAAACGTAATAGGTTTCTTTCTCGCCGCTTAGCGTATTTTTTTTCTTTCGCATAATGGTTGCACAACCTCTCTGTGTTTTGTATCGAGGCTTTTAAACATTTTTTTTATAATAATCAGTGGGCATTTTATTAACTGTTTCCAGATCATAGTACAAAGGCAAATGCTGCTGCTATCCTCTGACCTGTTTTCTCTACATAAATCATCCGAACGATTGTGCTTTGCATGCTGCAGTTTTCGAAGCATGTAAATATCCCCCCTGCCAGATTACTCATAGTGATTCTATTCATTGTCACGATGCGGGGGTTGCAATTAAATTCAATAAACGGTTCCTTTTTGTCGAATATTTACTGCCTACTTTGTAGTGTTTCACATTTTTCTATGTCTCCTTTGTACAGTCTTGTCGGCGCCATTATCCTAATTGGATGGCGTTTGCATATGAGTCGTAAATAAACCGCTCTCACGTCGCACGATAACCAAGCCATACACTGCGAGCGTAAGAATCGATTTTCAGCCGATAGATCGACAAACAGTTGTTTGTTATCATCCAAGCGACGTCCTCTGTGACCGAGCATTCTGCTGTTTACGATGTCACTTCGTTTTGGGCCCCCCTAATAGAAGGGGCCAGACTTAGGACCAGCCCGGAGCTAAATACAGGGTTGAGAAGGCAGACGTTGTCTATCTTTAAAAGCCTGACATTTTTTGTTTTTTTTAAATAGAGCAGAAGAGGGAGGAGGTAGAGCGTTTATCAGAAGCCCCCCTATAATTATCATCATGAATATTTCATGAATGTACCTGTGGGCAAATAAACACGTATGAACTGTTATTAATGGCACTTTTACTCTAGATGCAAACGAACGTGTTTCGGAAGGCCTCGGTCATGTAAAAGTAACGCTTTTAGCTGTTGGCCAGAACGACGCAACACGTGTAAGTTGGCGGTATAACGTCTACAAGTCTGAAATTTGTGTGCTTTCCTGGTGCTCCTCTCCTCGAGAACTGCAAATTCAGTGTCCCGAGTTGAAGTATATGACAGCGTTTTGATGGTGATGGATAATAATGTTTTTTTATGTGTGCGTGCGTGCGTGTAGTTTCCACTTGGCTGCCGCGAAGGGCTATGATGAATTGCTGGATATCTTTCTGTCAAACGGGGCGGACGCTGGGGCCACTGATGGGTCTGGTGAGCTTGTGTGCAGTCCCTCTGACGGAGATGAAAATTAAAGTAGTTCACTTTGTGTAGTTTGGCAAGCTTGTAAAGATGTATTATACCAGCAAATGGAATCTTTAACGATTTCCCGTCCTTAATTCACTGTTTATGTAATCTGCTGCCCATCGATATCCTGAGTTCACTTGTTATCTGTTACAAGTTTTCAAAACAACCCACTAAAGAAAATGTGCATGGGGTTGCTCATGGGAGAGGAAATTTTGTTTTCTTTCATTCCTTTGATACATTAACTCCGCTTCCATTAACTGTGACATGTCACGACATTGAACAATGTTTAAGTTAATATATATTTTGGGAGCAATGTTAAAAGGTAAAGGTGCAGCCCTGCTTATGTCTTGCTCACGCCGCTGCTGGCGGAAAGGGCCTCCACTAAGAAAGAGCTCCATAGAGAGGCCCTCTCTAGGGTATCTTGGCTAACTCTTCTACATTGGCGAGATGTCTTGGAAGAGCTGGGCTTACCCACACTGCTCCAGGAGATCAAATTGAACTGACGACCTCCTCCAAGATCGCAAGCCCGATGTGCTGGCCATTAACACCATGTTTGTATCCCCCTGTGATGTTAAATATAGAATTAAAAAAATATAACAAAGGCTTCTGTTTTAAAAAATAAAATAAAGACTGAAAACAATCAACTCCAACCCTCCGCCTGTAATATGATGCGTTTATTTCCAGGTCGCACCGCATTGCATCTGGCGGCGAAAAATGGTCAAAGCCAATGCATGAGGCATCTCCTGCAGGCAAGCACCACGTGTTGCAGTTGTAAACCGCCGATGGGCGCCCAAGTCACGCGGACACGTGCACAGAATACGTTTTATACCATAACACAAAAACACAAATAATGACCGCTCCTGCTTTGGTAGACAATATTGTGGGATTGTTTCGTGCCTCTGCGCGGATATGTTTTGTATCCGAGTGCACTGCAAGGGCACTGTGTCAAGTGCAAAGTTGATACCATGTGCAGAATACATAAGCAATCTTCCTTTGGTTGGACCAGTGTGTACTAAAATAGGTACAAAATATATTAGACTATGAACAAAAGAGCACAGCGCATTATTGAGTTTAGTTACGGTTGCCCCTTGAGATGGCAGCGTGCCATATGTGCGGTGCTTGTAAGAATACACGGCTGTGTTTTCTACATATGTATGCTATACATTTCCACGTGATAAGCCACTTCGTTGAGCTATCATTTGTGGCCAGATTACTCCTGAAAAAGAACCGTATCGCTCCGTGGGCCTTAACTGGTAAAATACAAATAGTATTCAAATATTTATCTGGTTTTTTGTATATTTCCCCCTTAAATGTAAATCTCATAAAATTAAAACATTCTCAACGCTCGCTCACCCTTCCACTCACTATCTCACTGACTCGCCCATCTAGTCACTGACTCTGCCACCCAGTCGCCCAACTCACCCGCTCGCCATCTCACTTACTCAGCCACCCACCCATCCATCCACCCATCCATCCACCCCTGCCTTTGAAACCACCCCCAGTGTGGAACGCCACATACCCGCTGAAGGGATGATCTGGCTGACACGTTCTTGATGTTTTCTGACTTATTCTTGGTTCTTTCGGTAAAGTCACGTAGAAGAGAAATAATAAAATAATACAAGTAAAACATGATAATTATTTTATTATGTTTTATTTTTAAAACATGATAATTATTTTATTATGTTTTATTTTTAAAACATAATAAAATAATTATTATGTTTTATTTTTTTTATTTTATTATTTCTCTTCTACGTGACTTTACCGAAAGAACCAAGAAGATGAATCCCTGCAGTCACGAAAGCTTTAAATCGAAATTTTAAGTTTTCTAACTTGTTTCCACAGTACAAAAGCCCCGTAAGCATTTTGGACCAAGCCGGGCGCACAGCTCTGCACTATGCAGGTGAGCAGCGTGAATGGGCTTTGTGTCGGTTCCACCTGAAGATGGAAGCTTGTGTTGCCTCCGAAACGTCGTGATTTTAATTTTTGTATTTTATTTTTATTTTATTTTACTTTTATTAATTTCTATTTTTTACCTACGTGACTTTACCGAAAAAACCTACGAATATTTGTGTCGAATGCTCCGTGAGCAGTTTCCCAAAGCCCCCCCACCCCCCCCCCCACAGCTTTGGCTGTGCACGGCCATTCACGTGGCGCTATGGGCGAGCGAAACATTTCTCTTTACTCACTCACTCAGAATAAACCCTGCTTGTTGATGCCGTGTTATCTGACTCCAGCTGGGGTTATGGAAGCAAGCCTCCTCCCAGCCCTAATCCAAAGGATTTACATTTTGGTTCGTGGCCACACCATTTCCTGGCCGCGGAGAAGCAACACTAATCCCTTTTCTCTGAAAAAGCACTGATGTTTATGGGCACAGAGGAAAAACAATTCAATTAAAGATGCACAGATTAGCAAATTAGCAAAAGGAACCAATTTGAATGGAGATGGAAGGCGGTGGGTGAGATGTCGGTGTCAAAAAAAACAAACATTGAGTCGTCCGGATTGCGAGCATTTTTTTTTTAGTTGACCGCGTTCGGCTTACGTGTTTTACGTGTCGCGTGTAGCGAGGACACGTTCACAGGCGACTGGCCGCTTTGTGCGCAATTGATTTGCGGTTGAGTTAATGGGGAGGTGGCCATGGTGGGGTACAAGCCGTAGTGGCCATTGTGCAAATTAACAGCACAATAATCCTTCCATCCCCCCCCCGCCCCATGCGCACCCTCCCGCCCGTCGCCCCTCTGTTGCTCAGCGATGCCGATGAACGGCCCAATTGTTTGGGAGCTTGAACAGAGCCCGAGCGAGGGGTGTGTGGAGCGGATGAAAATAGGGAGTGTGTGTGTGTGCACCTATTCAGGAGGCCTCAAATCCATTCAGAAGCTGCAGATGGCAGCCCCAGGCCCTAGTTTGGCAGGAGTAGCTGCGTGGGAATTTGACTGTTCATAAGGCTTCCAGCTGCACCACTTTAATTAGCAGCGCAAAGAGCCGGACTTCACGTATTTTTTTTCCAATTTCTTTACGCCACCATTCCCTTTGACTTCCTGAGCAGCAGCATGTTTTTTTCTCATGCGATATTGCCATACTCTCATGTGTGAGTGGACAACATACTCGAAGCTGAACTTGGTTAAAACTCTGCGATCAGTTTCGTTCACCCATGGCGCGCCGAGCAAGGATATTGTGCGATTTTTGCAATGCGCTCGTAAGATGATGGATTGGATGAAACGTGCCGTTACCAATAACGCCTCTTGTGTTGTGCTTCTGCCTTCCCCCGTTAGCCATACATGGCGACGTTGCCTCTGTGCAGCTCCTGTGCGACTACAAGGCTCCCGTTAATTCCCAGGATGCAGTACGTTCACCATGCGGCGCACGCTATCCACTTCAACACGTTTGCACGCGAGCTTTCGCACCTACGGAGGTTTTACGGTCGACGTCAAAGACGTGAAATATTAATGCGAAAGTGTGTTAGCTTTTGCTTCACGATCGCTTCACCGTTTCCCGATTGTCGGCTGGGAATTTTATAAACTCGGGCAACGCAACGTTGACGCGTCCTGATGTGTCAGGCTATCAGGTTATCACAATTGTAATTATAACCCTTGCGGCCTGACAGGCACACATTGACATGCATCATTGATTGTAAGGATGTATTCCATTTTAATGGCTCGTGGCTGTTGAGCAACATTGAAACAGGTTGTACGCTTTAATAATGCAAAGCTCGTAGAACGACTCGTAGGTATTCAATATCAGCCTCATTAAACTGCATCCATTTCCTCTCCATGAGGCACAAACTCGGTGCGTAACTTGCACTTTAGCGACACTGGTGAATGGACGAGGCAATCTCACAATTTATTCCTCATCCCTTTGATGAATTGACACAATTCAGTGTCACCATTTGATGCTGTTATTGATATATATATATCTCGTTCGTACGATCTCATTTGTGCTTCTCATTTGTAGTCTGTACAGTCGGCCTCTATGGTATCATCTATTCTGTACGTCTAATTTGTTACCATCTGAACACTGTGTAAGTATGTATGTTCAACTTATTTTTCACCGTACGCAGCCAACTGTGTTAATCGGAGGTGCGGGGGAAGGACAACAAACTATACACAAATATCAGTTGAAAAGAAATGAATTTTCATTCCAGATTGTACAGTATAGATGACACAATGGGTGGTGTCATCTGCCTCGTTTGTACCCCCCCCCTCCTTTGTTCTGTCTTACTCGTTTTCTTTCTTTCTCCTTTGTTCTGTCTTTCTCGCTTGTTTCTGTCCCATTTGTTCAATCTCACACGTGTATAATCTGTGGATGAAGAGCATCGTATAAAGTAGCTGGTTCTTGCGCGTGCCCGACTAACTTTTGAACTTAACAACCGATTTCGATCGACAAATCTACGCATTGTCACACTGCTTGGCGGGGCACCTTAAGGAAACCTCGGGCGTTTATATATTTTTTAATTCAGGCAGTTATCCAGTAAAAGATCTAATTAATAGATACACCTTATTGCTTCCACAGTACATTCGTGACATTTAATTTGTTGTGAGAAAATTGACTGCATATTTTTTTAACCGCACCTCCGATTTAGCACGGTTGCCTATGTACGGTGAGAAAGAAGTTCAACATACAATATATACATTCCGTTGAAAGGCCTCACTGGTGGTTTACCCTCTCTGCGCCCCCCCCCAACTCTACCCTACCCTCTCGACCCCCCTGCAAAGGATGGCTGTACTCCGCTGGCGCTGGCCGCCCGCATGTGCCATCCCGAAGTGTGCAGCCACCTCATAGAGTGCGGCGCCGAGGTCAACGGACGCGACAACCACAACAAGTGCGTGGGCGGGCGGGCCTGCCTGACCTTCTTTGCCCGAAGCTTAAGGGATCTTTGTGAGAGTGACATATGAACAGATTGATTAAAAAAAGTCCCCCTCTATCATCGTAATTAATGCTGTCCTGTCGTCATCATCATGCTTTTTGTATTTTCTTTTGGTGTTTGGTTTGTCCTTCCCCCGCATCTCCGATTAGCACGGTTGGCTATGTACGGTGCGAAAAAAGTTCAATGTACATAATCAGCAGCCATGTCCTTTGCACTGCTGGATGAAGGCCGCCTCTTCACGACGCCACCATCTTTCGTGTTCCCGCGACGATGTTGCAATACATCTTGCTCCCGCGCATGATTGATTTCTCATTGTGCCATCTCTGCGGTGGTCATACTGCTAGGGGCATGCTGCCTGATTTGCCAGCCAATCTGTCTCGAGTCTCGTCCACCGACTACCAAGCCGCCATTCACCTTCTTGCGAACGGTCTATATGGTGACGGAACGACATTTAGCAAGCTAACGTTTTGACTTTTAACGGCTCTTCATCGGAGCAGCAGAGAGAATGCTTAGAATAAGTCGGCGCTTGAAATGTTGGCCTGTGTAATTGTTATGTTGGAAGGCAGGGATAATTATCACGGTGATTAGGTTTTATATTTTCAGTGTGATCTCACAATGTTATTATTATTGAGATCCCTGCTGCTCTACCAAATGAGCTTTATCCTCGCTGTCATAATTGGACATTTGGCTTCAATTTTGCTGTCCAAAATTCAAAACGAATTTCCTGTGCTGTAACGGATTGCCTGTGTCTTTGTGCGTGACTAATTAGCACATTTTTTCTGGAGAGTGACAATGGTGGTATTTCGTAATGTGGGACGAACTTTGACACATCGGTCTGACAGGCAGAATTGGCAGCTTATTGAAGTCAATGTAATGCTGAATTTGCACTATTGAATAACCTATGCCTGTTTGTGTGCTTGTGCGATGATCTTGTATTTACGAACACGTGTGTGTGTGTGTGCGTACGTTTGCATATGTGGGGAGCAATGTTGTAGGGGTGAACGCACGATGCTATGATCCCAGCAATCTGAGTTAATTTCTGAGTCCTGGATCGCATCAACGGCAACTGGAATCTGAACCAGTACTGTTAGAATCTTAGCTGCACTTATTGTGTGCTCGGAAGGAATATTTTCGACCAGGCAACATACTGTGTTTATAATGTTAGTGCGCTTGGTCACTTCTGCGATTTACTCAATTGGCACGCACATTATATTTCGCGTTAATGGGTAATGCTGAGTTGTGTGCATCAATATTATTCTAAATTCATAGTCGCCGCTCGGTAGGGATAAAATGTTCCCTGCCCCTGTGTCTATAAACTTAAGCCGTGGTGGCAAGATGTTAACTACCTCGCCTGGTATACAAGAGTTTGTTGGTTCAATCCTGAACCTAAAACCTGTATATTTGGAGTTTTAATATTTTCCCCTTGTTTGCGTGTAATTTTTCTCTGGTGTTTCCCTCCACCTGTAGAAACATGCGTTTAGAGTATTTGACTGCTATAAATGTTCACATGATAAGCTACTTCGTTGAGCTATCATTTGTGGTTAAATTGTTTTTGAAAAGAGCTATATAGCTCAGTGGGCCTTACCTGGTAAAAAAAATTGTAAGTTAGTTAATCAGTCATTATCATTATCATTACACTGAGAGGGACGAGGTGGGGGGGGGGGAAATCTTCATTTACATGGCTTCTGCCACGTGCGCCCAGGACCCCGCTGATGGTGGCGTGCGAGCACGCGAGCTGCGACGCCGCCGAGGTGCTGCTGCGGAAGGGCGCGGACACGCGCGCCACCGACTCGCGGGGCCACGACGCGCTCCACCATGCCAAGCTGTCGGGGCACCCGGACATGCTGGCGCTGCTGCAGGGCGCCGCCGGCTTCCCCGCTGTCCCCGCCGCCGCACACGACCACCCCGGTGCGTCCTCACAAAAGCAGGGTTCCCGATTCGGCCGGCAAAAATGTTTCTCGTTCAGACCCCTTCCAACGACCGACCGACACCGCACGACAAATTAAAAGTGTCGTGCGCACGCAAGCGTGCCAATTATTGTTGTTGTTTCGGTTCACTGATAAGTAAAAACATTTTTTTCACAAACTAAATAAATGTAGCAGGTACATGTTACGTTTCGTTAGAAACTATGTCGTCAAGTATCATCAGGAGAGAAAGTCAGAATAACAATCCAGGAAGTCTGCTTGAGTTTTAGTGTTCTTTTCTTCACATGTAGCATTCGTTTTTTTGCTAAATGCAAAAATACTCAAGGAAAGAATTGGCCAACTATCCCAAACAGGGCTCCTCAGAATGAGTTCTTACAAACAGTGAGGCTCTCCTGATAAATTGTGAGATTATTATTTTGAATAATGCATAGCTACCCCTCAAGATGGTGCCAGTTTTGGGGAGAATAACAACCACTGGAATAAAATAAGAACCTAATGTTGAGCCAAGAGGGCCCTCTGGTGGTGAATGATGAAAATCAAACTCGACTGCAGCTGAATTATGCTGAAGTTCTGGCAATGTACTGCACTGCCAAGACGTCAACACCATTGGGATCGGTATTCAGAGTGCCCATGCAGCTGCCTTGTAGAGTTGGTGGTCATTTAATACTGATTTCTTTTTTAACAGGGGAGAAGTACAACGTTAAAGCTGTGCAGGTGAGAAAACGCTTGTGACTTCACCATTCCTGCTCATAAACCTTAATTATTGATGTAAAGGCAATGTAATATTGAAACATATTCTAGCACAGATAAAAAAAAAAATTGTAATGGTTATAATAGCATCATATATAATAGAACGCCTGCTTCTGCTAGCTTTTAGAGGCTGTTCTGTATAGCTCTCCCGATGCGTTTTCCGGTCGAACCACATGTTGTTGGGCACGATGTCTGACGTTCCACTCCACGCACTCTAGTTCATACAGCGCGCGGTGCAACCTGAAATCACGGTCGGAGGGCAATAGTGAGTCGTTCCCCTCTCATCCGGCTTCATCTCAAATTCTCAAGTCCCATGACCGTCGCCCACCCCCGCCTCATCGCGAACAACAGCAGCGCGACATCATCACCAGTAGAGCCGAGCGGTCTGTGCCGGGCTGTGGTGTTTAACCCTCCGCTGCCGTGCAGGCCACAGGGAAGGACCGGAATGACCCTGGCAAGAAGCGGAAAGCCCCTGCTCCTCCACCGTCCCTCAGTTCAGCCCAGGTTAATGCATGAGAGGGTGGACCGCACTCGAGTTTTACATTCGCCGAATGAATGCATTATAAGGTTGCAATCATCACACACAAAATGCTTCCCACAAATGAACCACAATAGCTTGCTGATTTCGTCAAGGAGCATACACCATCATCACACGAATTCCGGTCATTCTCGCAGCAGTGGCTTTTGGCTGGGCATTGAACAAAATCGGTCATTGCATCACACGCTTTCAGAGGCGCTTCTGCGGCCGTCTGGAACACTCTTCCAAAATCAGGAAGCCGCTGGAGCTATGCGCTTTTAAATCTAGATTGAAAACGAATTGCTTTAGAAATGCTTTTTTAAGTTTAGAATTGTGTCCTTCCCCCGCACCTCCGATTAGCGCGGTTGGCTTTGTACGGAGCGAAAGAAGTTAAACTTACATCTATACACACATGTGACAGAAATAAGTGCACACACTGTAATAATCTTATATTAGTAATGATAATATTGGACATCCACACAGACCGTGAATTGAAGGCATGAAGGAGGACTTAAAAGAGAAAAACAGAGGCCTACAGGAAGCAATCACAATGACTAGAGAAAGGAAGAGGTGGGAGAAATTTGACCAGCCTCCTCGTCAGCCAAAGTCTAACAACTGACGAGAAGAGAGAGAACGACGGAGAATAATAGTTTACAGCTGTTGGTCAATCCACTGATGAATGAAGGCCACCCCACATCACACCCGTCATTAATCATACTTCACCATGCTGGTCAGTGCGGATTGGTGACGAGGCCTGGGGGTGGGGACGGGTTCAGATGTCACTGCTCATTGACGTTTGCCTGTCGCCGGAAATCAAACTCAGACCGTAGGGTTCGTGGCGCAGGGTGTTGACCACCTCTGCACCCCCAACACAATGTAAATAGTGAAGCGGAAGAAGTGTTTGAAAAACCTCTTAAAGCCGGATGTGGGCACTCTATGTTAAGAGCTTGTGGGCTGAATTGGTTTGCGTGTGTTTGTGTTGTTTTCAGAGTATCGGCAGCAGTTTGTCGTCACCCGGCAGCGAAAACGTCAGCTTTAGCTCCCCGATGTCGGGGAACACGTCCGGGGCTTTCTACACCCCGCTGGCTGCCGAACGACAGTCCCTTCAGGTAACAGATTCATCATGTATGGCTGCGTAGGTTTTTCACAGTTCTGTAAAGCTCTCCAATGTGTTGTTGGGTTGTACTGCACGTTGTTTGGCACGATCTTCTTGGTTCTTTCGGTAAAGTCAACCAGTATATATAGAAGGACTGTTTTCTTGGAATTTCTCTTACTTGATGCAGCTATCGTGCTGTGACGGTTCCACCTGAAGACGGAAGCTTGTGTTGCCTCCGAAACGTCGTGAGAATTATTTTATTATGTTAAAATTGTATTATTTTATTATTTCCCTTCTACGTGACTTTACCGAAAGAACCAAGAAGATGAATCCCTGCAGTCACGAAAGCTTTGAATCGAAGTTTGGCACAATGTCTGACGTTTCGCTGCACATGCTGGGAACTTCGGTTCACCAATTTTCATTCGTTTGTGTACTTAGACTAGTATTATTCACACACACACACTGTGTGTACTGAATATTCAGTTTTGGACACAGCCTGGAAGCGTGTCGGAAAGATGTTGTGGATCATCATGGGAGAGAGGGAAGTGGTGGACAATTGGATTATGCGCTGTGTGAGAGAGGAGGTTATTAATTAATGTGTTCATTCGTGTAATTGATATAAAGCCAGGTGAGAGCCCATTGAGCCCTCACCATCCCTTGTCAAAAGGTGACTGTGGTAAAACACACAGAAATTGTGATAAAAGGTCAATAGCAATCCTGTAAAAACCGTAAAAGACATACAAAGGGGTCATCACAAAATATAAAAATGTAATTATCATCAGGCCCCCCTCCCCCAACTCTGTCTCTCTGGCCTCTCTCTACATGTGCTATACAGCATGTCCATAAACCATGTCGTCATATGTAACGTTACGTGATAACCTTGCAAATTGCACCTCCGATTAGCATGGTTTGCTACGTACGGTGCGAAAGAAGTTCAACATACATAGTTCAAAGTGCTTGGGAAAACGGTCTGACGATCGGCTGCTACGATGCGGTCTGTCTCTGTCGTGGCTTTGGCTGGCGTGCATCAGGCCCTGCACGACGACAACAGCCTTCTGCAGGCGGAACTGGCTCAGCTCCGCAAGGAGCACCGCACACTGCTGGACAAGACGCACGGGCTCGAGACGCAGCTCACCAACCGCAGCTTGGAGATCCGCGAGGTGGGCGCTCCGCGTGCATGCAACCTCGGGCCAGAGGTCGCAACCGGGTACCCGATACCCGTACCCTACCCGATACCCGGCTACCCGTACCCGGCCGGGTACGGGTAGCCGTTTGCGACCCTGGTGCGGCCGGGTACGGGTAAGGAATTAAAACCCGTTTGCGACCTCTGCCTCAGGCCCATTTGGACGCCATGGTGGCGAGATGTTAACTATCTCGCCTGGCATACACGAGGTCGTGGGTTCGATCCCGACCCTGGCGCCTGTGTATTTGGAGTTTGCATGTTCTGGCGGGGATGGTTGTGTGGATTTTTATCCGGGTCCTGCGGTTTTTCCTTCCACATTTGGCTGCTATAAATCCCAGTTGATAAGCCACTTGAGCTATCATTTGTGGCCAGGTCACTTGTGAAAAAAATCTATATAGCTAAGTGGGCCTTACCTGGTAAAATAAAACGTTTACTTTCGTGGACTCATTACGTAAAATGTGAACGAATTATAATTAATGAATTCTCACGCACACGATCCAATGCGTTGCATGTGTTGTGAACGAAACAGTTGACGTTAATCAATGACTCGATACAATACGTGTGCGCCTAGTGACGAAGTTGCCATGAAAATCATCTGTAGAGTGGCGCAAACGGCTTAAGGCGCGCTTGTTTTCCTGTTCACATTTACACAGAGGCAAGCAGCGGATAAACAGAGGAAGGCTGAGCTCAACAACGAAGTAAGGAAACGCGTGGATCCACTAACACACGATGATTTAAAATAATATAGACCCACCCCTTAATTGAATGGTGCGATACAAACAATCATACACTATGGGAACCTCATTTGCCAGTAAAAATATGATAATTGGTTTTTTACCCTTCTATCTGGCAACAAAACTGACACCTTTTTACAAGGAGTCATGTTTGCATAGACCGCAATACCTGCAGTCATAATACAAACAAAAGACATAACTCTGATAATGTGCACTGTCCTTGAAGTTGATTGGTCCACACCCGAGACAGCTTTCCTTAGAGCCTAGTCTCACATGGGTTGGACCAGATGACGCCAAAAGGCGCACAACTCAAAGACAATGCACCATCAGAGTATGAGAGCTCGGGGCAAGCATCTACACTATGGGAACCTCATTTGCCAGTAAAAATATGATAATTGGTTTTTTACCCTTCTATCTGGCAACAAAACTGACACCTTTTTACAAGGAGTCATGTTTGCATAGACCGCAATACCTGCAGTCATAATACAAACAAAAGACATAACTCTGATAATGTGCACTGTCCTTGAAGTTGATTGGTCCACACCCGAGACAGCTTTCCTTAGAGCCTAGTCTCACATGGGTTGGACCAGATGACGCCAAAAGGCGCACAACTCAAAGACAATGCACCATCAGAGTATGAGAGCTCGGGGCAAGCATCTACACTATGGGAACCTCATTTGCCAGTAAAAATATGATAATTGGTTTTTACCCTTCTCAATCAACTTCAAGGACAGTGCACATTATCAGAGTTATGTCTTTTGTTTGTATTATGACTGCAGGTATTGCGGTCTATGCAAACATGACTCCTTGTAAAAAGGTGTCAGTTTTGTTGCCAGATAGAAGGGTAAAAAACCAATTATCATATTTTTACTGGCAAATGAGGTTCCCATAGTGTAGATGCTTGCCCCGAGCTCTCATACTCTGATGGTGCATTGTCTTTGAGTTGTGCGCCTTTTGGCGTCATCTGGTCCAACCCATGTGAGACTAGGCTCTAAGGAAAGCTGTCTCGGGTGTGGACCAATCAACTTCAAGGACAGTGCACATTATCAGAGTTATGTCTTTTGTTTGTATTATGACTGCAGGTATTGCGGTCTATGCAAACATGGCTCCTTGTAAAAAGGTGTCAGTTTTGTTGCCAGATAGAAGGTTAAAAAACCAATTAACAAACAATCATCTTCACGAACCTGCTTCCGCTCCTCCCTTATAATGCATCTCTTCTCCCCTAGCCCATTCCTACTGCTACTCTCTGCCCCAGCCCCCCAGCTACGACCAAGCTTACCCCAACCCCCTATCACTACCCCAACCCCTATCACTACCCCAACCCCTATCACTATCCACGAACCCCTATCACTACCCCATCCCCTATCACTACCGCAACCCCTATCACTGCCCCAACCCCTATCACTACCCCAACCCCCTATCACTACCCCAACCCCCTATCACTACCCCAACCCCTATCACTACCCCAACCCCTATCACTACCCCAACCCCTATCACTACCCTAACCTCTTAACCTCTTCTTAACTACTCCCACCTGTTTTCAAAACTGGCACCATAACTACACCGCCACTTTTAATTACAACCCCACTCTTTATTTCAACCACCATCATCTTATGTACAATGTTATAGTTGCTGTATAGCGCCTTGGAATAAGGTGCTACATATATAAATCTAGATAAGGTAAGATTAAACGTGGCATTTCCAGCAGACGTTTGCGGGAAGAAAAGAGCACGTGGGTTTTTCTCTGTTTCAGGTCGCTCAGTTGAAGAGCAAGCTGGGGGAAAAAGAAGAGGCCATGTGGGTGATTGTTGAAGAAATCAAAAAGCTCAAGAAGGCTGTTGACACGTCAGCGGTGAGACTTTGACGACTGGTATCCAATACTAACCTTTGGAGCAACGTCATCATCATCATCATCATCGATAACACCTTAATATATAGAGGACCACAGAGCTTGGGGGTGGAAGTTAGCACCGGCTCACCTCCTGGCTGTGTTTTCCACTTGTCTGTGGTTCATCCTCGTGGTCCTGAGTCATTCTCTGTCTTGGAGAGTGAGCGAGTACTGTGCGGCAGCACGTTACAATGTGAAATCATTATAATTATTATTATTATCTGTGATCAATCTACAAAAATCGTCATGACATTTAAATTAATTCCGCAATAATACACAGCCATTTAGCTCCACCACTTAGGTCTTTACGTATACGGTCATTCAGAGTAACAATCCATTCTAGATTTGAAGCTTTCGTGACTGCTTGATACAGCTTGATACAGCTGTCGTGGCTGTGACGGTTCCACCTGAAGACGGAAGCTTGTGTTGCCTCCGAAACGTCGTGATTTTTATTTTATTTTACTTTTATTAATTTTAATGTTTTACCTACGTGACTTTACCGAAAAAACCTAAGAATAGTAACAATCCAGTTAGATTATGAGATAAAGTCACGTAGTTAGAAAAATTATAATAAATAAAGTGAATAAAAATAATAAACTTAAAATAATAAAACAAAAAAAACACTAATGTAGACTGTAGCCTGGTTCTTAATCGGAGTGAGTGTACTGGCAATCTATAATGTGGACTGTAGCCTGGTTATTAACCTCGGTGAGCATACTGGCAGTCTATAATGTAGACTGTAGCCTGGTTATTAATCTTGGTGAGTGTACTGGTAGTCTATAATGCAGACTGTAGCATGGTTATTAAGCTGGGTGAATGTACTGGCAGTCTATAATGTAGACTGTAGCCTGGTTATTAAACTGGGTGAGTGTACTGGCAGTCTATAATGTAGACTGTAGCCTGGTTATTAAACTGGGTGAGTGTACTGGCAGTCTATAATGTAGACTGTAGCCTGGTTATTAAGCTGGGTGAGTGTACTGGCAATCTAAAATGCAGACTGTAGCCTGGTTATTAACCTTGGTGAATGTACTGGCAGTCTATAATGTAGACTGTAGCCTGGTTTTAAGCTGGTGAGCGTATTGGCAGTCTATAATGCAGACTGTAGCCTGGTTCTTAACCCGAGTGAGCGTACTGGCAGTCCATAATGCAGACTGTTGCCTGGTTCTTAACCTTGGTGATTGTATTGGCAGTCTATAATGCAGACTGTAGCCTGGTTCTTAACCCGAGTGAGCGCACTGGCAGTCTACAATGTAGACTTATTTTGGTTCTTTCAGTAATAATTGATGCTCGAGAGGATTAATATTATTTTAAGTAAATAAAAATGTAACAGAAAAAAAACACTTATGAGCTGCGTTGTGATTTGGGTGCTGGCACCGTGTGATCAGGTCGACGCCAGCGGAGTGAAGAGAGATTGGGAGGATGAAGAGGACATCATGATCAGCGGTGAGCTCATGGCTACAACATTTACCCATGTCAACCAATTATACAGAGATGCTACGTCAGCAATGGTGCACAAGCATGGTTAAAAATACAACTCGGCACATTCGTCAATAATACTACCGCCTTAAAAGAAAAAACATATATATAAGGGTGACATTTCAAGCAATGGCCCTTTACCTATTATATACTTTTTTGCCTTTTAAGGCAAAAAAGTTTACTGCGTGCATTATTGGTGGTAAATATTAGATTTCAAAATCGATGGGTTTTTGCCATCGTGGTGCGGGTGTACAATCCTCAGTGGGCTATCATTGTTTTTAATCAGTCGCACATGTATATGAACAGAAACAAGAAAGTAGGAGGGATCACGATGACCAATTTGAACAGTAAGTGGGCGGGGGCAGGACAAGTTGTTGGTAGAGACTAATAACAGAGTTGCAGCCAAAGGAGGCAAAACTCCTGAGATGGTACCCACCATGGAAATGGAGCGATGAATTCAGCTCTTATGATGGATTGTCGTATTTCAGGGCAATGAAACATGGTCGATGGCTTGCCAGAGGTCTTCATCTAGCAGTGGACAGATAGTGGTTGCGTGGATTTTTCTCCATGTCCTCAGGTTTTTCCTTCCATATTTGGCTGCTTTAAATTTCCACGTGATAAGCCACTTCGTTGAGCTATCATTTGTGGCCAGGTTGCCACTGAAAAATAGCTATGTGGCGCTGGGCCTTACCTAGTAAAATAAATATAGTTTGCTTTAGTTTAATGGCTGATGATGAAGACGATGATTACGCAAAACCTTCGGATGAAACTAACTTCCGTGTTTATGAATTTGTATTTTTGGTAAAAGATTCGGGAAGGGAGATGGCGGGGCTGGAGGAGAAGGCGCGGAATCTGATCTCGGCGCTGCACGCCGAGGTCACCATGCTGAGCCTGCGAAACCGCGACCTCAACGTACGCCTACAGGTGAGCCACACGGAGCTCCAGGGGCACCGGCCATAGATGGAGGGCGCGAGGAAAGCCCCCTCATCCTCCTCACGCGAGAGGGATGAGCTCTTCACAGGGCTCTACGGTGGCGAGAGGGGCGCCACGGTGGCGAGATGTTAACTACCTCGCCTGGTATACAAGAGGTCGTGGGTTCGATCCCGACCCATGACACCTGCTGCTGTACATTTGGAGTTTGCATGTTCTCCCTAGAGTCGCGTGGATTTTTCTCTGGGTCCTCCAGTTTTAACCTCCACATTTAGAAACATGCGTTTGGTTTGCTATCATTTGTGGCGAGGTCAATACTGAAAAAGAGCTATATATCTCAGTAGACCTTACCTGGTCAAATAAAACGATTGTAGTTATAGTTGAGTTTGTCTATTCCAACTTTCACAGAGCAGTGCAACCCCCCTATGCTAGAGAACAGCCTAGAGCTACTTCTGAGATCCATCTCAGTCACCTAACCCATTGGGTATGTCCTCTTCCAAAAATAATAATGACCATCGCATGATGGTAAAACCCAATATCTTCAACTTTCAGAGATGGAATTGAGCCAATTTGAATGCAGAACTAAGTTTCATGCGACTTTATTTCTGTACAGTTATTGGCGCCCGGGCTGAGACGAGCAACTCACTAAACTTGAAAACGAGCTTCAATCACAGGCAGCTGCTTCGATTTGAACCAGGATCTCAGCATTGCAGGCTCTGCTCCCTGACCTCTTAGCCACCCGGCCTCCTCGCATATTTTAATTGATGTACACAGGTGTCACACAGTATATGTATATATTTTAAGAACCTGCTGCCGGAATGTTGACGATGGTCTGATGGTCTTCTCCCTCCCGCCGCCATTCCCTTTGTCGTCTGTGCAGAGGACTGAGGCGGACCTGGTTCACCTGAGCAAGGACTGCGTGCCCCTGCAGCAGCACCTGAGCTTGGCGTCGGAGCTGGAGCACTCGCGCCTCGAGCTCTCGGACCTGCGCGGCCAGATCGCCGACCCCGCGGGCCCCGCGTCGCCCGGTGCTGGCGCGGTGCCGCTAGCCGCGTACGAGGGCCTGAAGCGCGACTCCGAGCGCCAGATCCGCCAGCTGCAGGAGGACCTGGAAAAGGTGCTGCAGAGGACGCGGGACTCCGACAACAAGATGCGCCGCCTGCAGCAGCAGCTGCTGTCGCTGCCGCTGGGCGGCGGCGCGGCAGGGCCTGGACCCGGGAGCATCGGGGCGCTGTTTGCGGCCGACGCCGAGAAGGACGCGCAGCTGCAGCACGCGCAGAAGCGCACCGGCGAGCTCGAGCGGCAGCTCAAGGAGGTCGCGTCCAAGTATGAGGCGTCGGCGGCCAGCGTGAGCCGCCTGCAGTCCGAGGTGAAGGCGATGAACCGCGCCGTCAACCAGGAGCTGGTGGAGGAGCTGAAGCGCACGTACGGCGCCAAGGTGGCCGAGCTGGAGAAGCGCCTTGCGCTCGCTCAGGCGCTGCGGCAGGAGGCGGACAAGAAGGTTGACGATATGAAGAGGTCCCTCGAGCAACGGGTGCGGGAAATGGAAAATCAGATCGCCTCCTCCCGCTCTTCCCAGAAGGGTGCGGAAGGGCTCGTTGACAAGATTAAAGTGTCTTATGAGCAGCAGATAAGGGACTTGGAGAGCCAGCTGCTGGCGGCACGGGCGTCTTGCAGGACGACCGAGGAACGTGCCACAGAGCTCCAAAATCTGCTTGAGGACTCGCAGAGAGCCCTTCCCGAGTCGGTGCCTCTTCGGCAGTACGAGGAGCTGGAGACGTCGTTCAACCTGTCGCTGGAGGAGACGAGCGAGAGGCTCGCGGGGCTCACGGAGCAGTACAACGCGGCTCAGGACGAGATTGGCGGCCTCCGCCATGAGCTCGCCGGCCTGCGGAGCTGCAGCGTGAATCGGCAAGAGCACGAGGCCGCAAAAGCCGCGACGCGGGCGACGCTCGATGACCTCGATCGTCAGCTCGCCGAAATTTCTTCCAGGCATTCCGTGGCGGAGAAGGCAAGGAAAGCTCTAAGCGCGACCGTGGAGCAGCAGAGAATGGAGCTGTCCACGATGACGGACAAGTTTACCGAGTCCGAGAAGGTAAAGACAGTACTCAAAGTGGAACTCGACGCGAAGAGGAAGGAGGCGGCCGACTTGTCGAATAAGCTTTCCGAGGCCAAGAACAGCAAGTCGAGCCTGGCCTCTGAGCTCGAGGCAAAGAATAAGGCGGTGGCTTCGATGGTAGCCAAACATTCAGACATGGAGACGGCACTGGTTGCTCATAGATCTCAGATTGAAAATCTGCAGAAGAAATTGGCCGAAGTGACAGAAAAGCGCTCCGTGTCGGAAACAAAACTCACCGAGATAAGCCTGAAGGCGCAGAATTTGGAGAGCAACAAGTCTGAAATGGTGCCGAAGAGCGTGTACGAGCAAGAGATGGCTCTGCTTCAGGAGGAAACCATGATGCTGAGCAGGCAGATTTCGGAAATGTCCAGGAGGGTCGTGGAACTGGAGGATGAAAAGAAGGAGGTGGATGCCAGATGGTCGCAAAAACTGTACGCGCTGCCGGAGCTGGAGGCGAAATATTCAGAATCGCAAGCGGAGGTCAGCAGGGTAAATGGAATGCTGCGAAGTGCTCAGGCTGAGCTCACGGGCTCGGTCCCCTTGCAGAAGCATGAAGAATTAACGGCGTCACTGCAGAGGGAGATTCATGATATTAACCAGCAGCTTGGCGAAACGGAGCACAAGTACATGGAGGCCGACAAGGTGAGGGCAGCATTGCAGAAACACGTCAAGGAGATGAGCAATACCGTGGAAGAGCTGAGGTCTAAGAACAATCAATTTCAGAATGAACTCAGTAGGTTACGAACAGAGCACACTTCACTGCAGACCACTATTGGCGACCTCAGGAGTAAACAAGAACAATTTGAAGAATATAACAAGGAAATGGATGAGCTCAAGGCTATTTTAGCCCAGAAAGAATCTGAACGTTTGGCATGGAAGAATAAAAACGAGGTGACCCAAAACGAGCTGGCGCGACTGCAGCAGGAGTCCACCGGTGCGGTGGCCGCCACCAAAGACCTTGAGCGTCGCTTGGAAAACGCCCTGCGGAACCTCGCCGAGACGGAGCGGGCCAGGACGTCCCTGCAGGGCTCGTTGGAAGGCGCCGACGCGCAACTGGCAGAGGCGAAGAGAAATCTGTCGTCGGCGCAGAGCCACGTGGAACAGCTGAAGCAGGAACTGGCCAACAGGGACGCGATCCTGCAGCAGAGCACCTCTCCCCAGCGGCACTTGGAGCTGCAGGCCCTGTCCAAGTTGAGCGTGGCTCAGCTGCAGGGTCGCGTCGCAGAGATGATGCAGGCGCAGGAGCATTCCGACAAGGCGCTGGCGGAGGCGCTCGGGGAGAAGAACCGAGCGCTGAACGAGCACGGCCAGTTGGAGAGGGCCGGCAAAGAGCTGCAGAACCAGCTCGCCAAACTCACGGAGGAGGTGAAGGTTTCGGAAAGTCGACTGAAAGAGATGCAGAGGCAGGTTGCCGAGCTGCAGAACGAAAATTCTGCCCTGGAGGTGTCTGTCGGAGAAGTGAATGAAAAGCTGAGGGAGAGGGAGCGGAGTATGGAAATCATGGAGGATTCGCTGCAGCACAGCATCCAAGCGACGCACGTGCACCAGGAGGCCGAGGCCAAGCTGCAATCTGAGCTCATGCAGCAGATGGCTCCGATGGCGGAGCAAGAAAAGATGGTGCTATCGCTGCAAGAAGTGATCAAAGGTCTCGGGAATGATGCAGTTAAACTCAATGCACAGTGCAAAGCGGCGGAAGAAAAATCCAAAATCCTGGAGGCGACTGTGGCCAACCAGAAGAAGGAGATGGATATGTTGATTGAGAAATGCGGGTCAGAGTATGTGCCTGTTGAAAAGTACGTGGAGCTGGAAAGCGCGTTCAACGAGAGGGTGTCGGAGATGATGGGGAAGCACGGCGAGGTGATGGAGACCGCGCAGAGGCTGCAGAAGGAGGTGGCGGGTTGGGTGCAGAAGCACGCGGCGCTGACGGAGCAGCATGTTGGGACCAAGGAGCAGCTGGAGAAGGTGACGCGAAAGTTGGAGCGGGGATCGACGAATGTGGAGAAAGGCATTGTGGAGAAGGATAATGAAATTCAGAGGTTGAGGGGTGAAGTTGAAAAGTTGAAAGCCACGATGGAGAAAGAAACTGTGTCCGTTGAGGCGTTTAAAGAATTGAGATTTCAAAAAGAGGCTGAGGTCATGGCGTTGTGTGAGCAATTGGAGGCCTTAAACAAGAAGCACAAAGAGATTCAGTCTCTGGAGAAAATGGAGCAACGGATGGCGTCCGACGAGAGGCATTTGGAACTGGAAGCCGAGGTTCTTTCGCTGACGCAGCAGCTGGAGGAACTGCGAAATAAGTATGAGGAATCACAACTCGAGTTTTCAAGATATCGATCGGAGGCTGACGGAGCACAAGACGAGAGGGAAGTGGCAGACTCCAAGGCAGGGGACCTGCAAAAACACCTCTCGAACCTTAAGCAGAAGCTGGACGAGGCCAGCAGGGTAATCAAAGAGCTGCAACAACGTTTGGATAAATCAGCTGCGCTGATGAAACAAAAGGATTTGAAGGTAATATTAAGGGGTGGAACCCCCCCCCCCCCCCCGTAATGATGTTTTTCTTGTTGCCATTGATGTCCAGGCTTAGGCGCGTCGACTTGCTGTGCTTTTTGGAAACTAATCTTGAATGACTGCCCGAATTCCAAACTAAACACCATCCCCAGCACTGGCTCAAGTGCTCTTGACAGACACATAATGAGCCCCCCCCCCCCGGTCCCCACCAACCTCTATAAATGAATCCTGGCGACCGTTGTTTTGTGCGCACAGCTCACGGAGCTGCAGGAGGAGGTGGGGACCCTGCGGCAGGCTCTCAACAGCCTGTCGCAACTGCCGTACGCCACGAGTGGTGGCGGCGGCGGCGGCGGCGTCGGCGGCAACAAGCGAGCGAGCCAGCAGCTTGACGTCCTGCAGAGCCAGGTCAAGCGCCTGCAGCAGCAGCTCACCGTGAGTTTCTTCGCTTCTTTCTCTTCACCCGCCCCCCTCCTTGGCCAACACGCCCCCCCACCCACCCACCCGCCTCCCGCCATCATAATGAACGCTAAAAAGAGATCCGACTCTGATTTTTTTTTTTAGGGGAGCGTTTGGGACGTCCCTTGATGTTATGTTGAATCGACTTGAAAGTGTTGCTTTGAGAGAAATAGGAGGAGAATATTCAAACGTGTTTTTGTCATTTTTGACAGCATATGTGAAATTCACTGTTCCGTATTAAACCATAGCCGGTGCTTAGATTTATATGGGATCTGCGCCGAATCGCACGTATTTATTATTTACGCTACGTTTCACCTTGACTGTAAACAACAAAAAAATCCACACGACTGACTTCACAAAACAACGCACGCTTCTTTCAGTGATTTGTTGTTGGACCTGTTTATGATAGATATTTGTTATCGGTGTCACTGTTTGAAGGATTTTTTAAAATCACGGTTCGTGTTGTTATAGCAACTCTGATAGTACTTTATATGTTTTTTCTTGGGGTTCCCCCGCCCCCCGCCCCCCACCCCCCCCAGGAGGCTGACAAGCAGCACAAGGACGTGGTGTCCGTGTACCGTACCCACCTGCTCTGCGCCGTACAGGTCTGTACCTTGTCCCCCCCATTCCCCCCCTCTTTCATCCCCATCCCTAGACATTTCTCCCCCGCTCCCGTACCCTTTGGCCCTGTATGTTAGTTAACTTTCCCCTCATCCTTCCCTCCCTGTACGAACTTCCACGCGCTTGCTCACGGTCCCCACGTGGGTGGGGCGTTGAGCCCAATTCTCCCCCCCCCCCCTCCTGGAGTACCGAGACTGGGATTTTGTCCACAGAGTTTCTGTTCGACCCCCCCCCCCCCTCCTTGCGTCGCAGTCGGTGATTTGTACTCGGCTCCAATTGAGTTGGAATAAAAACAATTAAAAAAAACTTTTTCCACCCCCCCTCCCCCGCCCAATTATTGCTCAAGCAAGATTTTGATCGCAGACTTGTTAAAATGTTTCTGTTTGCGTGTTAAGCCGATTTTGGTTTCAATGCGCGATGGGACTCGGAGCAAGCTCTCAACATTTTCATAAGGGTTCTTGAGCCTGTGAGTAAAATTATATCTAGCGTGGAAGGCTATACACACAAGCTCTTATACAGGGGGAACGGTAACGCTGAAGGGTCCGCAAATTTGTGCCATCTCCTGGCCAATTCGCAGCGCAGAGGCTTTTGGTAATTTGACAATATTTGTGTGATCCCTCAACCCTTGCCACCACAATGTTAGATCACAAACGTGCATTACGCATGCCCATAAAGCCATGGATAATGCACACCGCAATATTGCATATATTTCGTAATTGGACGATTGGATAATATTGTAGATGGATTGATGGGATTAGCTCATGCGCATGAGCGAAGTGGAACATGGCATCCCTAGAGCGCGTCAGATGCCGACGGTATTGGGGGGCGCTCCATCGAGAAGTGGATAGATGATCACGAACGATGATGCCGATGATGATAATCCCCCAAAGCAATGATTATATTGTAATTAATGGTAGTCATTTAAACTGATCTCTGCGACCGCAGGGCCAAATGGACGAGGACATCCAGTCGACCCTCCTGCACATCCTCAAGATGCACAAGGCGAAGGAACCACTCCGTTGATTCCGCGTTAGTTCACGTCCCGCGCTGCCACCGCGCAGGACAACGCCATCACAGGATGGACGTGCACACTACTCTTTCGTTCCTGCTTAAACACATTGACGGGATACGTAGTATGTATGTTCACTGGGCTCTCGGTAAACCGCGCTCGCACGCGCACACACGCGTGCCCGTTAATTTATTTTTTAACCGTGGCTGCAGGGCGAACTCGATTTTGTGAAACTGTCGGATCGTCCCCTTGCTGCACTATCCCTACTCGTTAACGTATCTTCCCAGCCACCCTCCCTCGTGCTCCCCCTTCAACTCTGGCCCTTCTTGAATCTTTCACGTTTCTGTGAGGGCCTTAACTCCCCTCCCCCCCAGCCCTACCAAGAAGCGTGGTTAATCAAGAGTCTACTGCATACATACTTACGAGTGTTTGTGATATGCATTGGTCTAAAAAGATTCCATTATGTACAGCGTAAGCTAACATCAAATGTCTGTATTTTTGATTCATGTGTTTGTGTACGTGGACTAAGATTTGGTGATATTTCACCCCCCACTTTTGTTGATGCTCTCCCCTTCTGTTGGCTTCAGTAAGTGAAGTCCGCAGCGGCATTCGGCGCGATTAGCACGACATTTGAACGTATTCAGCTGATGCAGTCCCCTTACAATTATTAAAATAAACTGAGTTGTGGCCTTGCACTGGGGAACATTAATCGTCCAACCACTTTAGAGACAGCACCAACAAAACAACACGTAATTGCTGTTTGTTTATACTACGAGACGGGAGATATTTCTGTCCAGGCCTAAATTTTAAAATCATATTTTAAAAATGCTTCCTTGCTACAAAGTGCAGCCAACAACCCAACACCTTGCCAAATAGTAAGAGGACATTGCTGTAGATTCAGCATCATAAATTGCCTTGCGTGTTTCGTAACGGGGACACGAGACTCTCCGACGCATGCGCGTGTGTTCGTGTGTGTGTGTGTGTACGTGCGTACGTGTGCAACTCTATTTTTCAGATTTTTTGATACTGATGTATAAGTGCTACTTGGCTGGCCAAGTACTTGGCATACTTATCATGCTCGAACTTTTCATGAGCTAATGTGAATTTTCGTAAAAACGAACTTGGACAATGAAACTGCTTCTTATTCAAGGTACTAGTTATGTTGGCTAGAAACTTTATTTCATAGTATTTTTTTTCTCTTTTGCCTCCTGTTAGTGATTGCGGAAATGGATATTTTGCTGTGGTGCGGTATTGTTTCTTTAGAGAGTATAGTGATATTTTTTGATGTACCATTCTGTCAGCTTGGCTTTTTGTGCAGGCCATTTCAAGCTTAAAAAAACATGCCATTTGCTACAGGCTGACACTATTTATACTTGCTTGATGATGTTTTTTTGGGGTGCGTATTTGTAAAATTAGAAATGTTAAAATAAAATGATATGTTGCATATGGTTGGTGTCATAACGGGTTACTTCTGTGCCGTGTTATTTTTTTTTTATTCGACATTGTCACATTATACTGTGCTATGATGAGTTAATGAGTTAATGATGACGTCACCCTGCTGCTGCTCTATATAAGAACGGGAGACACAGCAGAGCCTCACCATTCTGGCGAATTGCCCGATGATGCTGGATGCAATTACCAGCGAAACGTCGTACTCAAATTGTAAATTGTTGTGGTTTTACGCTTCAACACACCGGTGGGCTAAAGCAGTGAACTATTTGTCTTTTGTCAACGTGACACTTTTTTACTGATTGGCCGTGTCGGGTGGTGGAGGGTTACGACACATTTATAAATAACGCGATCTAAACCCAAAAACGTTGATTATGAATACTGTGCTATATTGCAAAACGTTTGGCTGGCTAGCCACGCGCCACCCAGCACCGGCAACATGGGTGTGGCGTCGTGGGAGAAAGGGAGGCAATTTTTAAATTGTCAGTATTTCTCTTCTTGGTTCTTTTGGTAAAGTCACGTAGAAGGGAAGTAATAAAATAATAAAAATAAAACATAATAAAAAATTCTCACGACGTTTCGGCCACAACGCAAGCAGCCGTCCTCAGGTGAAAACCAGGTCTGTCAGGGAGACGGCGTCTGAATGAAACAGCACACGAGCTTGGAGCATCTATATAAGCTGGGTTGGGAGGGGGGGAAAGGGCGCTTCGACAAAATAATTTGCATATCAAGAGGAATTTAGCATATTTATGGGAAATGCAGGAATGTGATTAGTACTACATACAATGTCAGTATTTCACTTGAGGCGGCCTAACTTTAGCGGTTCCAATTTCCTTACGTGGCCGAAAACAATGGATTACGAGATAACCATTTGAAATGAGAGGGTTATAAAATATATTACTTTGCCATATAAATACAGAGGTACGGCTAGCGTGTTACTTTCTTAAGCGGTACCAATTTATGCTGTCACCCATAGACTACTTAGGTTAAAGGTTACAGCCAATTTACCTAGGTTATCGTAGAAGCCTGCAAGTTGAGCTCAAGATAAATACGAACTAAATTCAAGTACACATTTTATTAAGTAATATCCGGACAGATATAGAAAGGTGGCTTATATGTGGTAATCTACGACCTTTAGATTATAAATGCATATTGTCCTAACTTTGTTCATTACAAAACGCTGACTCCAATCCTAACCCAAGTCGGTCGCTGGTTAGATCACCAATAAGACCACGAGGTGATGTTGACCACATGGGGAATCCTGGCGGTGGCGTGACAAACAGCTGCACATAAACACATTCCTGCGGAGGGAGCTGGTAGGAACGTTGGGTTGCTCGGTCAATGGCCAGGGTCAACGGCGGCATGGTGTATTCCGCAAATATGCCCGACTGTGAGGGCGGGCACAAGCCGGCGTGAGTAGGTTAAACGTTGAGTTTTATAAGGGCACCACGGGGTGACCAGCCCCTTCCCACCCAGCTCCTCCTCACCCTCCCCTCCCTGCACGACGGACACAATAATCCCCTGTGGGCTGGTGTTCCAGTATAAATTGAAGGTCAAAGGCCGTACTTAGTTCATCATTGTCACAGGTGAACGAGCTAGCCCTTACTAGACTGACAAAAATGATCAAAGTATTGTAACTCACAAATTATTTGTTACGTGTACACGGATGTCCTGTGGGTCACATTCCATAACAGGGTTCTTGACATTGCTCACTCCACAGTGCAATTCTCTTCTAGGGCTGTTCTCAGTGTTGCCTAAGGTGTGTATCTTGTTTTGCATCTGGAGGCAAATAGACAATTGCTCTGTCACAACACTCAAATTCCACCAATTGATATCCCCCTGCCAACATTTCCCCATCCCCAGAGCCCTCCCAGCAACTCACCTTTCACCGGCCTCCCCACCCCCTCCCCCCAACGTGATCGGCATGGGCCCTGGTGCAAATAATGAAATGGAGGCCTCATCATCCCCCCCGCCCCCCCCCCCCCAAATTTCACAAAGGCTGGCTTCAAATCACCAATTAGGTTCTCTGTGGTGTTCCGCATGGATCTGTGCTTGACCCAGGGGCGGTTTCTTCATTAGGGCGATTGGGCGACGCACCACCAATGTCATTCAACCACAGAGTCACGCTAGCCGTCACTGTGCCTCTGGATATAGTCCAATCAGCGTCATGTCACGTTCTGTGGAGTACCGCCTCTTTTTGGGCGATTTCACTCCGACTGAGAATTGCCCCGAGTGGCCCCATAGACTTACATTCAAAGATGTTTTTTTTCGAACGGGGGCGCTGCAATGCATTCTCTATGGCTTCCGGGAGGGCTCGCACTAACGTGCTTACGTCATCATACGTAAGCACATTGCATCCAACAATATTATTTGTCGCCACCTAGTGGAATCTTTAATAAAATAAACTTGAGTGGATTGTATTAATAGTGAGTATAGAAACAAACAAGATGTATTGTAAGAGTCACTTAATTTTTCATTAATATTAAAGAAGTGAAGTTGCCTTTACATGCTTAAGCTGTTAATTTATCCTTTGCATGGGTGGACCTTATCCTTATAAATCATCCAGACATTTGCCCCCCCTGAGAGATTTTGCAGGAGCCGCCACTGGCTTGACCCATCATTTTTTAGCATCTATATGGCACCATTGGGCATTCTGCCCCAACATATTGGCTTATTCATACCATTGCGATGCAGATGATGCTCAAATGTATATCCGGTTATGACCAGACTATACAACAGCATTCTTCTGCGCTGTCTGCATCATTAACAGTAATGAATTCATGGTTGTTCCAAAACTTTTTTCGACTAAATGCCGACTACCGAAGCCATATTCATCGGCTCTCCTCTGCATCTTTCTAACATTGGTTCGCCTCGTTTGTTGATTGATAGTCAGGATGTCAGTCCCACATGGAAGGTCAGAAACCTTGGTGTTCAGTTTGACCAGTCATCCTTTAAGGCACACATATCTAATGTGGTTAAAATGTCCTTTTTACACCCCAGAAATCTTGCCAGAATGTATTGCTTCCTGTAACCCGCTGACTTGGAGAGGCTGGTCCATGCGTTTGTGTTATCCCGACTCAACTACTGCAACGCCTTAATGGTTGGGATACCGAGCAAAGTACTGGAAGACTCCAGCTTGTTCAGAATGCAGTTGCTCGAGTGCTTACACCATGCACACAATTACGTGAGCACATTATACCAATCCTCTTATCTCTTCTAGATTTGAAGCTTTCGTGATTGCAATGATTCATATTCTTAGGTTTTTTCGGTAAAGTGACGTAGGTAAAAAATTAAAATTAAGAAAAGTAAAATAAAAAATAAAATAAAAATCACGACGTTTCGGAGGCAACACAAGCTTCCGTCTTCAGGTGGAACCGTCACAGCACGATAGCTGTATCAAGTGAGAGAAATTCCAAGGAAACAGTATTTGTATATACTGTATACTGGTTGAGGGTGGGAGGAACCAAGGTAGGCCCTGAATATTATTTTCCAGTCTACACAACAAAGGCTCATTCCTAACAGCGTGCTTCAGCCGCACCGAACCTCACAAAATAATATTCAGGGCCTACCTTGGCTCCTCCCACCCTCAACCAGTATATATACAAATACTGTTTCCTTGGAATTTCTCTCACTTGATACTGCTATCGTGCTGTGACGGTTCCACCTGAAGACGGAATCTTGTGTTGCCTCCGAAACGTGATTTTTATTTTATTTTCATTTTACTTTTATTAATTTTCATTTTTTACCTACGTGACTCTTATCTCTTCATTGGCTTCCGGTCAAATTCCGAGTGGATTTTAAGATACTGCAATTAACCGATACGACTTTAAAAGGGCTCACCCCACATTACTTGCAGGAACTAATACATGTATATATTCAATCAAGGTCCTTAAGATATTCTGGTATCCAACTGCTCAGCACTCCCAGGTCTAAGTTGCGCTCTTTTGGTGATCGGGCTTTTGTTAGCATGGCACCCAAGCTATGGAACACATTGTCACTTGAAATCAGGCAATCAGAGTCTGTAGATATATATTGAGTGCTTTGAAACCCCATCTCTTTAAAGTGGCCTTCCCTCTTTAGTTTGGTCGGTTGCCCTGGTTCTGTTTTTGTTTACTGCTTTTCATGCATTGCGCATTGGGATAATAGGATGGAATGCGCATTATAAATTTGAATTCTTATAAATATTTGTAGTCCAGTGTCTGGACTCCCTCCTAGCCCATGTTGCCACGGCACAATTGCATCACCTGTACACTCGATAGCGACACCAACCGGCTGCATCCCAGCACTGTCAAACTGACACATGGACACCTCCAGTGTCACCGTGCGTGCAGTGGGAGATGGCTTGCCGAACACAGCCTTACCCGACTTTGCACAACCTTTGCACAACTGACAATGGAATTTATGGATTCCTGCAGTCACGAAAGCTTCAAATCAAGATTGACAATGGAATTGCTTGCTGCCTCCTTCAGCGTTAGCAGCCATGATCAATCCACTGCTGGATGAAGGCCAACCAAAGCTCTTTATGCCATCTCTCATGGTCCCGAAATTCAACAGTCCACCAATAACCTACGTGCACATGAGCTGATCATTCCATCACTCCAACTCTGGTGGGCATTTACTCTGGCGCATTTTCTACCTTTTTGGCTGCCACTACAACGGCCTTCATCACTTTCAGCGACGTGTCCTGATCACTTGCTTTTTCTTAAATGTGTTAAGTTACGTCCTCAACCTGCGTATGCTATTTAATTCACATTCCTCTTTCTGTATGTATCAATATGTAATTCCAACTTACATCTCTCCTCCGTGCGTCGCTGTGCAATTCACTTTGTGTTTGCCTTTTGATGTTCACGACCATGTTTATAAACCATATATCAGAGCGGGTGGTAGACAATGAGTACACTCTCTTCTTCTCGGGGCGCAGTCGATTTGTCACTTGTCTCGATCAAGTTCCCCTTTCCAAACCCGAACAGCCTTCCCCTCCGCGCACACTAGATGGCAGATGTGGTTCTGCTGTAAGCCAGCCACATGTTGCCCCTTTCTGAAGCCTCATCATCGCTCGCTCGGGGTCTATTTAATCAGCTGTTTATTTAACGCCGTGTGTTGACTTTTCGTGGAAACGTCACTCAACCAGGTCCGCAGATCAATCCGGCCCTACCGGATTTCACGTGCGTTGTTACAGAACCGTGTGAATCTCTGCACAATGGTGGTTTCAGGAGATTGTGTGCCCGAAGCAGAATACATTTTCAGATGCGGTATATTATTTACCGGCTACGTAACGTCACAGGTGTGTGAAATCATTAAGCCAAGGGATTAATAACAAGCACATTAATTTTTTAAGTGTTATTCAGAATTCAATGTTTTCCACGGCTCAGTCCTGGACAGCTTCGGCTGCCGATGTTATTAGAATTACGGATGACATTTTTTTTATGATCTGAATTTGGGTCGATTTTTGCAGCATCCATATTTTTTCATGACTATCGCCCCCCTTGAGCGACACGGGGCCCTACCTTTTGCTTGTGCTTGGCGCCACCACCCGTGTCTGAGCTCTGTTTTGAAGCCAGCATTGAGACGGTGGAGTGAGATTGCAGTGTAAATGCATTCACACGATTTCTCATCCGCAGTTTATGCGCATACTCGTGATTTCCATGCGTGTGTCGCCCGTGATTAACGTAAGCGATTCATCTGTTTACGTTGGCCGATGCTTGGCACTTTCGAGTCGTTTTTTTTATTGCCTGAACCGAAGCCAAACGCCGCCTGAAATGCTGACACCCGCCGGTTTGAAGAAGCTTCTCATCGGTGTTCAGAGAGCTGTATCCACTTTCTTGTAAACAGGGACGTGGATGACTCACCTATACGGCTCGTAACATATAAAACCAAAAAACCTCACAACTATACAGCCCGTTTTACAGTGAGCGGATGGCATCATGGGGGGGGGGATCCTGCCGTGGTGTAATGGTTAGCACACTGGACTTTCCATCCAGAGGTCAATCACTTAAATTTGATCTTCCGGCGCGGCAGTTGTTCGTATGTATATTGAGCTTCTTTCGCACCGTGCGTAGTCAATCGTGCTAATCGGATGTGCGAGAAACAATACAGCAGGTGGAAACAATAAAGCAAGTTTATTCAATTCCCCTCCCCCCTCAACTCCTTCCCTCCCGCCGCCACCTCTGTTCACCCACTGCAGTTAGTCGATGGACAGGTCGACGTGGGAGAGAAAGGCCCGAATTCCCGCTGCGGTGACTGGTGGCGTGAGCGAGCAATGACACGCTGGCAGTGGTCGTGAGTGCGCAATTGCAGGGCTGCACCTTTACCCGTCGCGTACAGAGAATTGGGCGTTCTGGGGGATAAGGGGTAACGGCGACGTGGAAGATGGAAGGAGCCGTTGGGTTTTATGCCGTGTTCTTTTGTTTTATTTAGTTTGCGTTTTTACTGTGTTTGCACAGCGCAAACGAACCACAAAGATTGCCAAAGTCCAGTGATCTGCCTGGCTTTTTCTTTTTTTACTGTCGTTTTGTTTGCTTTCATGCGCACCTTGACTCTGTGCTTAATTTTACAGCATTTGCGCTTTTCGGTCGTTCAGGTGAATGATTTCCAAAAAAACAATGTGCACATTCCGCTTCACTTTATTGAGCGTTTAATTTTCGTGATGTTTACTGCGAGACTTTTTTTTCTTCTTCTTTTTCTTCTTGTTATGATCACGATGAATTGCTCAGCCATTTGTTCATGTGTTGTCATGCTCTTTGTTAAATGGGGCCTTTTTTCCCCCCCGAAGAACAGGCACACGTGAAACACAAGTTAAATTGTTCACACCCGCTTCCATAAAACAAGATATCGCATCGACCCTGATTAACACTGTGATCTTAACCACCACAATGACCCTTTCTCTATCACCCTATAGATCCACGAAAGTAATGGGTGCGTTTACACAAGTTACCCAAATCGGCAACAGCAAAAACAACAAAAACCCAACTCGCGAAATCTACTCCCAAGTTGGAATTGGTTAGATAAAGACATTCATTATGGTAATAATGGTATTGAGTGGAGGAAGCAGCGGCGTAGTGGTTAGCACACTGCACTATGCACTTTACCTGATAAGTTCAATTCCCGGTCACGGTTGAGATCAATGGTGAGTGATATCTGAATCGGTCCTGAGCCCCTGCTCCCTTTACCAACTCGAAAAAACCAAGGGTTGTGAGGTCTGATAAAAAAAAATAACCCCCATGGCTGAGACCGCCCTGAGAGGTTTTCATCCAGCAGTGGATTGACAAACGGTTGCATAACCAATGATAATGGACCTCACCATCCAAGGGGCATCTCTGGTCACGAAGACCTTGTGCCCTATTGCTCTATTTACAGCCGGATCTTGTGCCGCGACGTCACGAACTGCTTGTAGCCCACTAAGATTGTAACTTATTACACACATTCATCATCGCCATCATGGTTGATCGACTGCTGGATGATGTCCTCCCAAAGCTGCCACTATCTCCCACTATCCTGGAATGGAATAATCCACCGAACACCAGCACACGAGTTGCTTTCGTCGCTCCATCTCCTTGGCGGAGTGGCTTCCTCTCGAATGCGCTCCTTTCCTTGGCTGCCAGCTCTCAGTGGGAATCGCAAACGTCTGACGATTGTACAGCATATTATAGAGTGCGGGTGGTACGATGCACTGCTTTATCGAACGCTAATTATTCTTCAGATCGTCATAAGTACGTTGCTTCGTATCAGAATCAACGTTATATGGGTGTGTTATAAGCACTTCATGTCACCACTGCAGCCATTCAGACGTTACCATTCACCACAATATGAAAATGTATAATGGTAAATCTTTCATTGGATTGTGGCCTTGAATCGTGACATGTCATCTAATCTCGAGAGATGGGGGTGGCAGGGAGTACTTAGTGAATAAACTCTTGGTATACAGAGTACCTATACACACACAGCCTTGTTGCAAGTAAACATTTTATTAAATTTCCCTATGTGGGGAGCAGTAGTGTAGCGGCGAGCGCGCTGCGCTACGAACCCCACGACCCGAGTTCGATTCCCCCGCTCACGGCCAACACCAGTGACGATTATCTGAACCGGTCCTGGGACTCCCCTAGGTCGACTCATCATCAAATGAGAACCCGGTGCGATGTGTAAACATCGCCACGAGGGAGACAAAGGCGGCCAGGCGTGGTGCTGATCACCCAAGCCCTCGTGTGCCGTGCTGGCCGGACTTCATGGGTGCTCGTAAACAGCACTTGCCCCAACATTATGGCAAAGCTATACGGGGGATCTTTGTCTTTGTTTTTTGTTTGTCGGCATGATGTGTGCTACACGATAACAGGGTAAGTAGAATTAGCTCTCACTTCAGTCCGAGTGCTCATCTCAGTTTCCCTCCCTGGAAATTACTGGAGAGACCACACGGTTACGCGGTGTTGATCCGTTTATAGATACACTAGCATAAGTACCCGGCGTTGCCCGGGTGAAAAATATATTTCTTAATAACCTTACATATATACACAGATGGGCTGCTACCCCTGCCCCCCCCCCCCCCAGCCACGATCTCCTGGGCCGCTGTGCAGTAATATGTACGGCCTATAGTGTGGTGGGGTGTCGAGGCCTAGTACCGTGCAGAGCCTCCGGCCTCGCCTAAATTGCCCACCCGGCTGAGGCTGGGTACAGGGGCCGTTACCCCCCCCCCCCGCGCTACAATAATACTGTCTAATCGCTATAATTTTATTATCTACCGACCCTATAATAGTAATTGCACACATTGTGGTGGGGGGGGGGAGTGAAGAGGACGTGAAACTTTGATGAATTTACCTCAGAGTCGCGTGTTAATGCGTGCACATATTTTTAACGGAAATTAAAAATGGCGTCCACCCCGCAGCGAATGCGTCGCTACCCGTTGCCAGGGGCAACCGCCGTCCAATGAAACTGCGTATGGTCCGGCGACACACAGACAGACACACACACAGACAGACACACACACAGACAGACAGACGGACAGACAGACAGATTTGCGATTTTATATATATATACACCACTAAAAGTGGAGAAGTAAAAATACGTAAATAGGAGTAAAGAAGGGAAACGCTCATAGCAGGGAGTAATTCGAGATTTCAGCGTCTCTCCGTGTCTCCCACCACCAGTCTCAATGCACTTATTACATGTTTTTGAAAACACTTTGTCCTGCAAGATATTGAGCCTTTTACAATTGCCAAGCACCTTTTGAGAAGAAAGTTAATAGGGTCGTTTTAGAGCAGTGGGAGTATCTTTAAATGTATTACCCTGTATATCTGAGCACAGATCGTTTTTTTTTATCCAACTCAAAGAACGCCTGCATACTCATATTTAGATACCAAAAGAGAAAATGCAATCAAGCACATTCCACTTTATAAATGTGTACGTGTATAATGTACAAACCCTTTGTATATTAAAAATGTACATCCACTGCTGGATGAAAGTCTGCCCACGCTGTGTAGCTCATAGGGGTTGTTTAACCATTCTTCACTGCGCAGGTCAGTGTGGGTTTGCGAAGGAAAGGGAGTTGTGGCCAGGACCACTACAGATACTGATCACCATGGATGTCAACTGTGACCAGGAATTTAACTGAGATGTTCGGGTTCATAGTTTAATGTGGTAATCACTCTGTATCAGAGCTCTACCCAAGTGCTAAATATAACTTATTTTCCTCTCTCTAAAATAGCTAGAGATTGCAAATTTCAACAAAACCGCAAGGGTAAAATTCCATACTTTTCACGTGCAATGCAAATAAAATTATTTGCATAGGGTTTTCCCCTTCTTGGTAATTAAGTCTGCATTAACCACACATAATTGTGCCAAAACATGCAAGCAAACATGCTCTGATTATAATAAAAGCAATGTTTTTGAAACTGATTGGCCAACACCAGAGACAGCCTTCTTTATGGCCGTGTCTCACCACCAGTGTCAGACCAAAGAACACGAAGAGGCGAACGGTACAAAGACGATGCAAGTATCAGAACAGATAGCAGGGGTCGAGCAGTCGTATCTATAGGATATTTTTGCCAGTATCTGTTCACCTTGTAAAAGATATCTGTTTGATGTTTGACCACCTTAACACCTGTTTTATTGCCAGAAAGGGCAAACCCTAGAATTTTTTTCATTATTTCGGATACTGGCAAAAAAAAACCCATAGGTAAAATAATTTACATGACAAGTGAATCTAGGCTACATGCAGCAGATCAATCACAGTATGTATGGTACGTAACTGAAATGACAGCATGAGAACAGATTGAACAAGCTTGTGGCTGGTCTTCGGGGAATGAGATGTGATCAGGGCTTAGTTTCTCACACAATATTTTCCAGGTCGCTGGTAGACTGGAGTAGATGGCACATGACAGTGAGAGGTACACTGGATGTGCTGTACATAACGTGGAAGTATGTTTTAGGTCATTGACCCGGACAGTTCTGGCTAAAATGCAGCAGTGGCAATGGTGCGGTGACAATGGTGATGATGACATGGCCCATCAGTGGTACATTGAGGAAGCATCTCGGCACAGTAAGCTGACAAACTTTAGCCTGCATCCAATCAACAGTTGTAGGGGCAGTGCTGGCAACAACACATCAGACTCAAGAGCAATATTGCCACTTGGAATGCAGAAACTTTATGAATGTGAAAACAATGTCCGATTTGAAATTGCATAGCAAGTATTATTTTCCCTGTTCCTTCAGTCTTGGTGAAGGCCCGACAGTTGAATTGCAATGAGTATAGGTTATATTTCTTTGTGAGACACGTCGCTGGAAGCGATGGCCGTTGATGGTCGTTGATGGTCGTTGATGGTCGTTGATGGTCAAGAATAACGATGGATTGGCAGCCGAGGAATCCTAGTAGCACAAGTAGCTACATATGCTACGGGCCCTGCACTTTCAAGTGCCCCGCGCTCAATTCTTTCAAGCTATCAATTCCGGTTCAGTGATTCTGCACTTGCTCTATTACTATAGTACAATAGTGCCTTCAACTTTTATAAACGACTGTGTGTTTAAGGTTAGCGATTTGTCGTATTATCTGACTGTATAGCAAATGAAAAACTAAAATGACTTTACTATGTAAATAAAAAAATTATGTTTTAAAAACTTCAGTTTTTTTTAATTTAGGGCCCCTTTATAACATATGCTACAGGCCCCGCACTAGCTTAATCCGGCACGGCAAGGAATGGACCGTATCCAAGAGGGCATTAACCGAGAAGATGGAACGATGAAATCAGCTGTTGCGACTGTGCTAGGTGGAACATTGCATCACAGGATCGTGAGAGATGGTGATGGCTTGTGGAGGCCTTCATCGTGACTGACGATGATGAAGTTATCTCTGTCAGTGCCTTTCGCTTGTCACGTGCTTTCCCGTGCTCAATGAGCGTGGGTGATGTCGTGTAAGGGGTTTATTATTACTGTATATCACTTGCACTTTGACAAAAGGGACGACAAGAAAGCAGTAGGAAACAGAATACGGTGTACGAAATGTCAACCCCGTGATCAAAGAACAGGTGGGTTTTGTATTATTCCTGACACTATGACAACATAATTAGCCTCGAGCATGCAGCTTTTACCAAACACTCCAGGGATCTGAATATTTTAAGAATTCAAATGGATGCAGGGAAAACAGGAATTAGTCATAATTAGCACCACGTTTGAGGTTCAATCGCTCAAAAACAGCCTCCTGAAAGCTGCTGCATGAAGACAGAACCCGGGGGGGGGGGGGGAATTGAGACACAGCCACCAGAGTGCACTCCTAACGCTTTTACAGCAACACACACACACACACATCCCATTGTACGATCATAATCACCCCTTTTTAGCATACAATTATAAAACCGTGACTCTTAAATATTTAACAGTTGACGTTCATTATGAAGTCAAACGTGTTTCAAGAGCATCTCCTTAATGCAGAGGGGAGGGCGAGTTGTGGAAACTTTGCGGTGTGTGTGAAAAGGGAGCACGGGGCGGGAAGGTCAGAGGTGTGGGATTGTGGGGGAGAGAGTGCGGGGTGGTGACAGTGTTGTTGGATATCAGGGAATCTTCTTGTGTCCGAGGAAGCCACTGGGAGCTATGCACTTTTAAATCTAGATTGAAAAGTCATATCTTTTAGAAACTGCTGTTTGTATTTAATTTGTTGGCTGCGTACGATGCGAAAGAAGTTCAACGTACATACGTTGGGTGGGCAATAGATCAAGCGGAGCTTATATGTTCGTGCCGAGGTTGGCCATTGAGCCTGGTGCCGATGTGAAAAACACCTGGCAGTGAATTACCGAAGCGGGCAGTGGTGTTACTCTGTGGTGCCTAGTTTGAGATCGGTGACTGGAGTCGCAGCGTCACACATTCGTAATTGTCCATTGGCGTGGATGAATTTGACAGCTGATTAAAGGGCTTCCTCGCACAGCGTACGGATTCACAGGGAGTTATTTGGAGTTATTTGGCCATACTTGAACACGCTGTTCAGTGCTGGTTGATGAAGGCAGGGAGCACAGACGTGGGGAGCATAGAGGTACGGTACAATAATTCGTGTTTTTCTATGCGTTGCCCTCTCCTACCCACAACGATCCGTGTGCTATGAGAGATGCAATCTGCGGTTTGCGCTCTCGTCTCAATACTGCTCGGGTCCCATCGGCGTGCCGCAGATTTAGACCATTGACGGCTCACCAGGCGTGCCCCGTGACGGCTGTAAAACACCAGGACGCCACTGGATGGGGCCTCCCCACGACAATCGCTGCTTCCCGGTTCACGACAAACGACTGCTTCGAAGGCCCATTGAGCTGCCCCGCGGAGTTTCTCTCTCCCCATTTCCCTGCACAGCCACCGCCACCATCCCCCCCACCGCCACCACCTTCTTACCCATAATGACCCCCCCCCCCGTACACCCCACCAATTTTGTAAAACGTCTTGAGATGCGGTTTCATTTAGACGCTATATAAATTCAAATTGGAGCTGCAGCTTGAGGCGCAGACGCTGAGGCAATACACGGAACCTAGAGATTGATTACATTCACACCCTTCGATAATTGTTATCCCCACGCGTCTCCGCGCATCACAGCCGGCCAGCAGGCCAAGCCGTTAGCTCACACCGAATACTTGACACGTTTTCAAAACAAGAACAACAACAACAACAAAAGGCCCCGTTCAGCGAACGTTGTTTTTCTTTGACACGGCGCGTCGCGTTTTCCTCCGCGGCACAGGAGAGCATTCGTGCCAGAGGTCGCAAACGGGTTTTGATTCCTTACCCGTACCCGTACCCGGCCGCACCAGGGTCACAAATGGGTACTACCCGGGTACTCGTTCCCTACCCGTACCCGCACCCTACCCGAAATGAGTGACAAACGGTTACTCACCAGTGACTCACGGCCTACCCGTACCCGTACCCGGCCGCACCAGGGTCGCAAACCGGTACCCGTACCCGGCCGGGTACGGGTAGCCGGGTATCGGGTAGGGTACGGGTATCGGGTACCCGATTGCGACCTCTGATTCGTGCCGAAACGGCGCGTGCGAGCCACCGAGCGCGTGGATGCCATCGTGCGTTCTACGTAGGCCACCAATGTCGAACACGCGCACGATGTTAAATTGCCTCTGGGGTGGCCGAGCGGTCGGTGCGGTGAGAAACGTGGCCACACAACAACCCGAGTTGGATTCCAGGCCGCGGCTGCGAACAGCGGTGACGAACGATAATAATCTGGACCAGTTCCGGGCAGCCCTGTCCATTTCCCCTTCACCAACCAAACGCACGATGGTGACCAGCGTGTTGAAGTCCGGTCAAACAACACCCACGAGGCGTGCATCGTCCACGAGTGGACTAACGAAAGAGATGCGTGGTTATCATTATTTTATGATGAATTTGTCTCGTTGAAGTCCCATGATGTTAAAGTTCGTCACGTACCACAAGGTACATGCGGTACAGGTCACGTGGCTATTTGGCTGAGCCACGAATGCAATGCCCGGCCCCCTTGTAAAATAATAACACGGTTAATGGTGCGGGGAGATCGCGTGTTTCTCCTTTCCCATCCCTTCCTCTCGCCATTGACGACGACGCCTGTCCCCGAGCCGCTGTTTACTCAAGCGATGAAGCTGCTGTTGTTTGCAACCTCCCCCCTCCCCCCTCTCGATAGTTGAGTTATTCATGCGCCCTTTTAAATGGGCGGCTTCAAATGCCCACAGGGGTTAACAATAATCTTTACGGCCGGTTATTCCAAGGTGTTGCTGGTTTAGCCCGCCATCAGCACTGATTGCTGCCCCTTCAGAATGGCCGCCACTTTTTACAAGGTGGCAGCAGTTCGCTTTATTACTATCTGCCCGGGTCAAGGTGGACAGCGGAGATAAAGTGCATCGTTGACCGCTGTTTTACTCCGTGCTGTAATTGCCCACTGCCGTCGCCTGCGTTCAGCTTTATTGTCGAGGGTGGCAATCAAATGTCGGTGCTGCTAACGTCACGACAGTTTAAAAACATGCATTAAAATAACAAACTTGATAACAGCTGCTTGTTGAATGAACTCGCTTTGTAAAGTGGACTTTTGCATTCGTGTGAACAGCCCCGAACAGGTTATAAACGACTCTGTGTTGCACACGAACCTTGCTTGGCAATGTTTAGCCGTGATTCTGCACGCGTGTATTTGCATCTTGCTACGGCTTACTGATGTGATTGTGGCACTGAACTGCGACAAATAATTTTAAGTTGCCCTTCATGAAAAACAAAACATTCTCGCACGACTAGCTTTTTAAAATATTAATTTCAAAGATATGCCTATGAACTGTTTTACAAAGAGGGAAGGGATAACTAGAAAGTAAACAAAAGTTCCCACGATGGCAGTGTGTGTTAAACACGAGATAATTAATAGGGCCTACGTAAATAATTATTTATATTTTTTTAATATAAAAAAACCTTTACAGGAAGTGGCCAGGAAGCTCAAATGTCATCGCGCTAAGATCCTAGAATTGATTCCGGGCAGCCACCCATGATTACATCGGTTCAAAAGTGTCGTGAATTGATGGTCTAACATCGATGACCGATGTCCCATCATGTTAAAACTATAAACTACAGGATTATTTTTTTAATTCTACCTCTGAGATATATAACTCTTTTTCAAAAGCGATCTGGTCACAAATGATAGACCAATAAAGTGGCTTATCATGTGGAAATGTATGGCAGGCAAATGCTCAAGAACGCATTTCTCGAAATGTGGAGGGAAAACCCGGAGGACCCGGAGAAAATCCACACGACCATGGGGAGAGAGACACCGCAAACTTCAAATATACAGGCGTCAGGGTTGGGTTTGAACCTATATCCCAGGCGAGGTAGGTAACATCTCGCCACCTGGCACCCTGAACTTTTAAATACAGCCCTGAGAATTTAAAATACTGCATCAGATGTGGTTGTCACGTGGCAAACATTACTTTTTGTAGCGGTGCACGTGGACAAGTATTATCCCTTAATATCGATAAGAAGTCATCAGAACAGATATCGGAACTATCGTTCTGCAATATCTCATTCCCAAACTCACTGACCTGAGAGTGTTCCGAATTAATATTTTTTTCATTACAACGCTGATACCACAATTGGGATACATCTGGCAAATAAGGAATGCAAAATACTGGTTTACTTAAAAGCTGTGGTTCACCATGAGATGCTTCAGCTTAACCAAGGAATATTTAAGATTCCTCGAATGCTGTCAAATGTCCAGCACCCAAACAGCCACCTCTGGAAGTCATTAAGAACATTTGGGAGAAGGTTCTCCAGACAGCCTCTGCCTTGTTAATATTATATATTCGTTATAATACATGGTTAAATACAAGAAATGTTCATGTGTACGTCTTCGTGTGTGTGAGGAGCAGTAGTGTCATGGCGAGCGTGCTGCGCTACGAACCCAGCGACCCGAGTTCGAATCCCACTCACGGCCAACTCCAGTGGCGATTATCTGAACCGGTCCTGGACCTTACCTAGGTCGACTCAGCCTCAAATGAGTACCTGGTGCGATGTGCAAACATCTCCACTAGGGAGACGAAGGCGGCCGGGCGTGGTGTTTGCCACCCACCCCTTCGTGTGTTGTGTCGGCCATTATAGGTGCTCGCTAAGAGCTCTTGCCCCAACAGTCTGTTAAGGCTACACGGGGGATTTTTGTAGATGTGCGTGCGTGCTTGTGTACTCAGAGTACACTTTGTGCCTTGGTAATAAAGAATCAAAGGTGACCACATACCATGTGAAAAACGGCTGTTATCTATCTGTGGGGGCGCCTGCTTGTTTTGCCTGCTGCATATCTTGGATGATTGTGGGCTCTTTTAACTCTCGCTGCTTAATGATCGTTTACCGATACCATGTGTCACTGGGGCCAAACGGCCGTGCCACTCAACAGCACCACGTCACTGTCACTGCCAAGCCAAAGGACATTTCTGCACAGCGCGGGCTCTTGCAACTATGTATTTTAACCCCCCCTGTTTTCCGCCGCCTTTATGCGGTCACACTCTTGCCATTTCGTATTGAACGTGAATGAAATTGGGCAGTAGAATGTGTAAATCATTCGCAATGATGTAAATAAATCGCCTGCCTTCTGATAAAGGCCGCGTTAACTGCAATTATATCAATTTTTCGTTTAAATTTCGCAACGAAATTTCTTCAAAGCCTATATTTCATCATCAACAACTTAATAATAATAATCATTTACAGGACATAGTTTTAATGGTAATACAACAAAACGTTATTTCGGGGCAGCTCTCTACATGATGCCGTATGGTGATGTCATGTGACTTTTAAGGTCACAATGGGGCCGCTTGCTGTCAAGAAATTAACTTTGTGTAGTATTTTAGCCTGCATGCACTTCTCAGTGTGATGGGTTTCTCATAATTTACAACAACAAAAGTGTGAGAGTTTGTTTATTGTCACCCTCAGATGGTGTTATGACAAGGTTACATACACACAGTCTGTCGTACAGAGAACTATGCACCTACGGTGTATTTGTCATATAAGTGAACGTCTGGGGGCTGATAAAAAAAGACGCTGTCTTTCCCGACAGACCTGTTCTTCACCTGAGGACGGCTGCTTGCGTTGTGGCCGAAACGTCGTGACAATTGTATTTTATTATGTTTTATTTGTATTATTTTATTATTTCCCTTCTACGTGACTTTACCGAAAGAACCAAGAAGATGAATCCCTGCAGTCACGAAACCTTTACATCGAAATAATCTACTTCTTTACACAGGAGGGCCACACTGAGTCGTAGGACTTTTTCAGTGGGATACTGCATTGAGTTTCTATTTTTATTTTAAGATTTTTTTCAGCCAATCAACGACTGATTCTACAAGAAGGGTGGAAATCGGAACACCCAAAGTAAACCCGCGCGCGCGAGGGCAACAAGCTACCCCCGTATGGATGCCTTCTCCTGGCGAGCCAGAATAAGGCACCTCGACGCCCCTGGGAAGGGAGTTTCACGACATTTGTGTGATCCGCCAACCCTCGCCGCCACAGTGCTGGATTACAGGCCTCGTGCATAGCCACCACCTCGGATATTGCTCATCCAATATGCGAGCACTGTTGCCCAAGTGCCAGCTTCTATTATACAATCCCGGTGTTCCGTTTGTCCGTTTGCCCATCAGAAGGCCTGAATCAAAAAGTTATAGAAAGTGGGACACCCCCCCCGCCCCCCCAGATGTGGGGGTAAAATGTTGATCTAACAGGTTTCCAAATATGTCTACACACCCTACATGCAATAGGGTCAGTAGCATTTACACACATTGGGCTGGGGTAGAGAAGAGCGAAGTGCTGAGCATCCCTCCGCAGGAGCTAGAATAATGCTGCCACAAAGCCGCTGACGTTCTAGTGAATGTAAATGATTTCCCATGTATCCTTTGTTACTAGTTTTCCTTTTGATGTTTATAAGCAGTTCATCAAAGTTCGTGCACGTTGAAAAATAAATCAACACAACACATCGATATGAAAAAAAAGCAACTGAGATTAAAGAATACGCAAACAAACTGTGCATCGACCGCTGTGAAGAAGACGAAGGGCTTTTTAACGGATTCTTTTATCCGGTCTCATAGGAGGGCCATGGGAGCAAATTCAAGTATGTAAAGTGTTTAGCCATATAGCACATTGTTTTACGTGCCTTTGTCAACGCACTGTTGGATGAAAGCCTCCTCACACTGTTTTGGCCGTGCGGGTTATTTAACCATTTCTCGCCAGGCTGGTTAGCGTGTGTTGTTGTTGAAGGGGATTGATTGTAGGCCGAAGACTGGTTCAGATATCAATCAGCTGTGGCCAGGAATATAACTCGAGTAACCCCGTTAATAGCGCAGCGTGATAACCACCGTGCCACAGCTCCGTAGCCAATAACAGCACATACTTAATTACCAGGTGCCAACATTGCCTGCTTGTTTGGTCAATCTGCCTAGAAAATAGCTATATTTGTCATCCATAAACCTTACTCTTACAGGCTTATGCTTAAGCTTTGTGTGATCGGTTTGGTTCAAATGTGTCCACATTACCCGCACTCGCTTACCAGGTGTGGACGAATGGCTTAAAGGAAACCAATACTTAATGTATACTCCGTACGTAATTCCGTTTTTGATACCCGGTAGAATTCCACGGGAAAACCTGTTCGTCCACTCCATTCGCTCGTCTGTCTGGACGTGCGTTCTGGCCCTGCCTGTTCATGCCAGCTGCTTGAAACCAGACACGTTGGGCTGCTGCGTGGGAGGTGTACGCCGCATTAATTGCATCTCTCTGATGTGTTTTCGGGTCGTGCCGCGTGTTGTCCGACGTTTCGCTCCACGTGCCCGGAGAAACGTTTTGGCTATCGTGCCGAACAACGAGCGGCACACGCTGAAAGCACGCGCCGAGATTTGTCTGTTCAGCACAACCACGAAAACCTCCGCTGCAAGAACCAATTGTGCTGGGAGAGAAGGCCGGAACACTGCACTCATAAACGCCTCGGATCACCAGCAGCTGAGCCGTGAGTAACACTGACACCCAGCCCCGACCATGCAGCAACAGCAGCGGCAGAGACTCCGCAACGAGAACTTTTAACAGCTTCGCAGACTTTAACGAAATCGGCCTGAGCAGTTGTGAACGTGGCCCAGGAGAGGAAGCACGAGTGTTGAAAACCCCGAGCAGGTGACTGCTCACCACCGCACGTGTCGCACTCCAGAGCCCCCCGCCCCCCTCCAATTTGTGGGCTCAGCTTTCAAACGCCCTCGTTGTTGGGTCCGACGCGGCTGGCTGTTTACATTTCGCCAGACAAAGGAACAGCAATCGGTGTCTTTCTGTGGAGTCCGCGGGGTGCAAAGTCGGTGGGCAGCGTGTTGCGCGCTGCTGTCCAGTTTTCCAGGAATTGAAAGTGGGGATGGCTGGCAGCGGCGGGAGGGGGGGGGAGATCGTGGATGGAGTGCAGTAAGTTGCTGTCATGAGCCGAGAAGGGGCAGGTGTGATGGGAGGGGGGGGGGATTTGGTGGGGGGTTGTTGCAACACTTATTGCGCTGTAGTTAATGTTCACAAGCTCATAATCTTTATGATGCCGAGTAATAAGAGCTATAGACAGTTCGTGGTGTTATTTTGCAGGGCTTATTTAGTAATGTGACACCTTCAGATATCCTAGCTGCTCGCTTTGTTTAAAGACAAGCATTATTAATGGTGGTTTGGAAGCTCGGGTAGTCGTGTGTGTGTATATAGGGAGAGCGGTGGAACAGTAGTTAGAGCACTGCTCTACAAACTGGGTTACCTGAGCTTGATTCCCTGCCATGTCCAACATAAGTGGGCGGATGATGTCAGAACGTGTCATGTGGCTCCCCGAGGTCAACTCAACCATAGGGGCGCCACGGTGGCTAGGAGATGTTCACTACCTCGCCTGGTACACAGGAGGTCGTGAGTTCGATCCAGACCCTGACACCTGTATATGTGGAGTTCGCTTGTTCTCCCCGTGGTAGCGTGGTTTTTTCTCCGGGTCCTCCAGGTTTTATCACGCCACATTTAGAATCAACATGCGCTTCGAGTATTTGGCTGCTATACATTTCCACGTGATAAGCCACTTCGATGAGCTATCGTTTGCGGCCAGGTCGCTTCTGAAAAATACCTATATAGGTCAGTGGGCCTTACCTGGTAAAAAAAAAAGAAATCGTTTTAAATGACTGTGTGTAAACATCGGCACTGTTGAACAACATCTGCCGGGCGTGTTTCCGGCCAAACAACTCCAGTCGCGCACAGTGCACATTCTTAATAGGTGATCGCCAACACCATTTGCCCAACACCATTTGCCTTCAACGATCTATGAATGCAATATAAGGGGTGGGGGAGGAGGTATCTGTTGAGAACATGCCCAATGGAGAGAGAGAGAGAGAGCGAGTGGAGTGGGGTGGGGAGGGGAGGTGTTTGTTAGTTAACGTGGAGGTGATAAATCCACACGGTGCGATCATGGGAAAAGGGAGTCACAGCAGCCAGGCAGGAACATTCTAGGCGGCTCCAGTTCAAACAAGGAAACGCGTTCGTAGTCCCACGGACAAGGTTTCGCGACAGTTTGCGTGCCTGTTGACAAGCAGTCGCAAATATGTATTTGTTTGATTTTGCGTGTCGGCTACACCCGATTGGTAAACATTAATTCACCGGGACGGCGCGGGTGGAGCTTGGATCTTTCTTTCACATGAAAGGCGATGCACGCATGCTTTGATATTTGACTTTGTTCGCCGTGACAGTGAGACGTGTTCCAATTGTGGTGTTTTTGTCCATAGTAATGATAACGAAAATGAATAATAAAATAAGGGTTGCTCCAGATGCTACATCAGATCTTGTTGTGAATGTTTTATCCCCCCCCCCCACCAAAAAAAGTCGGCGCAGCAAAACGTGTTTTTTTGCGTTAATTGTTATTGTACAATGTTAATTCGCCGTCGTATAGCCATGACGTATTCTTCAAATTATAAGTGTGTGACTGACAATTACTATACTCTGCCATCGGCGCTATATTTAAGTGGCGCTAGGGGCAAAAATGTCGTGCACATTTTGAGTGCTTCTTTTTTGCGCGAGCACAAACACACGCCCTCCCCTCCCCTTTTATTGCAGCAGGCACCACGTCTCTTTCATAATCAAAAGCCAAACAGTGTTCCCACCAACCGAACAGCTTCCCACTCGAAGCCTAAATAGTTCAGGCCACTGTGTAATTCGAATCACGTGCGACGCTGGTCTCTCACTTTGCTCGACACCACGGGGTAAAGTTTGGAGCGTTGTTCCTTGTTTACCCCAAATTGAGAGTGACGCTCGTGTTCACACACACGCACTCACGCAATCGATGCGCACGAACACGCATTGACTCAGAGTGTACGTGCGCACACAAAGACAAAGATCCCCCGTGTGGCCTTCATAGACCGTTGGGGGCAAGTGCCGTGTGTGAGCGAGCACATTTGGTAAAGACCGCAAAGACACACAACGGTAGTGTGGCCAGAAACAGGCCCGGCCGAACTTTGTCAACCAGTCGCATTGTCAGGACCGGCAATCGGACACGATCTGCCTGGGATCGTAGGACAACGTGCCAACCAACCACTACACTTTCGCTCCCCAACTTCCCCCTTATAGCCTCAACATACTTTTGGGGCAAGTGCTGTGAGCGACAAGCACGTATGAAGGCCGCAACGCCTTTGTTTGCCAAGTGGCAATGTTTACACACCACACCAGGTACTCATTTGAGGCCGAGTCGACCTAGGGGAGGCCCTGGACAGGTTCAGATAATCGTTACTGGTGTTGATGGCCGTGAGCAGGAATCGAACTCGGGACGCCAGGTTCGTAGCGCTAACCACTACACTACCGCTCCCCACTGCAAACACACACACACACTAACAGGCATACATGCACCCACAGTGGCGCCTAGATACATTTCTCTGTAAACTTTGCAAAGTGTCACCTCCCAGACAACTCGAAATTGGAGGCAAATATTAGGGGACAAACACACACGCGCACGCAATAAAGAGTCATACATAGAGGCACCCGAGGCGGTTGCTGTTTGTTCTGTCATGGCCACAGGTTTGTTTACCTTTCACAGATTACAACTACCGCCCCATCATATTATTTAAAGGCTTACTGTATTTATAAAATACATATTGCAAATTTCCATTTTCCGGTCGCATTATGGTGACATCAAATGTAATGTGCGTTATCTTCACGTTTAAAGCATCCGATCAATTATTAGATGTTAAAAGCGAATGAGAGTTTGAATTTATTACGGCCTGTCAGCACAAACTATTTACAAAATTCGTTCACAAATTGCCTAATAAAGTAACATCCAAACGATATGGGCCGCTACTCCTACACACAAGCAGAATATATCATTGGCCATAATTATTCCACTTCTGGATGATGATCTTCCCAGGCCATCACCATCTCTCATGGTAGCATGTTATTAGAGTCGTGCCAGGGTACGGCGAATCGGGGCGATCGCCCCAGGCCCTGCGCTTTGGGGGGGGGGGGCACGCTTCGACATCACGGTGGTCGGGTGTTATATTTCCGGTTTAGTTTGAAGGCGTCGGGGGGCCCACAGTGTGATTTGCCCCAGGCCCCGCACACCACCATCGACGGCCCTGCATATTTTCTATGGCTACTCCTCTTAAAGCTCGATTGAAAACTCATTTATTAATAAGTGATTTTTGTGTTTAGTTTGTTGTCCTTCCCCCACACCTCCGATTAACACTGTTGGCTACATACGGTGCGAAAGAAATTCAACATACATTAGGCAGCACCAGTGACCAATATGAGAAAAAAATATTTGTACTGAATTTTACAGTTTGTCACATTGTTATTATCTTGTGTTTTTAATTACGTGTGTGATAGTGGTCCAGTGCTTAGCGCACCACTCTATGAACCGAGTGACATAAGTTTGATTCCTGGCCACGGCTAACATCAGTGACGAGTGAAATGTAAACAGGTCCTGACCCCTTCCCCTTTTCATCAACCTGCACCGACCAACGTGACCCAAGTTGGTTCGGCCTCCCCATCCAGCAGTGGATGGACAGTCTGAACATTTTTAATAAAAACCGACACGGCAGCCAAAAAAAAACCCCTTGCGGCTGTTATTTTCCACCATCTAAAAAAAACTGGACAAATCGCAAAAGGACAGCCCTTTCTTAATAAAAAAAACCTTGAGGCGTATCGTAAGCAAAAATCTTGCGCTCGTGACATAAGCTGAGCTCGAGTGCGCCCGGCAGATTATACACAAAAGCTAAAGGGCATCGCGGAGACGCGCGATGCAGCCCGCCGCCGTTAATCTCAACCTGAGCAGAGCATGCCGCCGAATGTCATCGAGCACCCGGCCAAAGGGTAAGCGCCTCACACTGCACTGTGTGCCTCCCAGAAATTGCACGGCAGGGATGAGGCGGGTGGCGAAGAAAAGATGAAACCTTTTAACCCCCTTGTTCCCTGACAGAGCCGGTATGTGTCCCTTACCTAGACCGTGCTCCAGAGTGGTCGATGAAAGCCCTCTTGGTTTTTAAAGCACAGGCTGGATGGACTGCCACATTTTGGGGTGTGGGGGGGGGATGTCCTTTGCTGCCTTAGTAGAAAAAAGGCCAAATGGGAATACAGTTGTTTATGCTGCAACGGTTGACTAAGCCACTGATAGAGTGTGGAAAGAAATTCCCGCATTATCAAGACAACTGAATTGTCAGTTCATGTTTTTTCTGAGAATTTTGGTTTCCTTCCACATGGAAAAAAAATGAGCATACAATCTCAGGCAAGATTTTCTGAAATAAGTATTTGGTTTGGGTAAATAAAATATTATTCAGGTACTGTTTTACGTACTTTCTAAAAAATATATATTGCAATACGGTTTAATCCTTAATTGTCCTGTGAATTATTCAACAAAATATTAAACCAATTGAATTTACTTGTCTGATCTTGGAGTGAAAGTCTTGTTTTATTCTTGATTTGAATTTTTATTGTCGATAAAAAAAACATCTCAGTTCAGTCAATATCTGACCTTATTTCCCTCATTCTCATGTGAGATTTGATAATTTCCTTTTTATTATGGTGGCCTTTACGGCCACGATTCCATTCAATCACTCCTTTTCCCATTTATTTTTCATATTTCATTATCCTTTGTACTAATACAGCTGATAGGGTAAATCTCTAAATGTATGTGTGCGGCAATATTGCTGTACGTTCTGAATCAACAGAGGTGTGCAGAAACTCCAGCGTGCATGTTGTCCCTTTGAGCGAGCAACATTTTAGAAATGTGCCTACTTCATGGGTGAATCAATACCATGCAATACAAAGCAAGTGTTTTTTTCTTTTAAATGTGTGTTTTATTTGCGTAATTTTTCAATAATCCAGGCCGTGTTTACACAGACGCCCGTTTCTGCTTCTGCAGCATTTTTTGTGGGGACGTGTTTTGGCTGTGTGTTCTGCATGTGGTTTTAGTGAGGGTTCAACAACACCCGCAAATGCCATCCTCATGCACTGGGCCAAAATCATACGTAGCAAGAATCTTTACAGGTTCATAAACAAACATTGGGAGTACGCGCAGACTTGCAAACACAAACAAGTAACCGTGTGTGTGTGTGCGCAATACTTGAAAGCACAATTCAAACAAATATCGTGGCTACTTATTGGTTATTGTGAAACACATTCCATTACACCCAATCACACGAGGAAATCTTGTGTGTGTGTGTTTTTTTCCTCGGCGAGCTGTTTGGTAGATAAAAGAAAGTCACGATACGGTGACTTGGCAGGTGATCATAAGAGAAAAAGGACTGCATTGGCAAGGCTTGCTGGTAAGCATCAACTTCTCTGGGTGATGTAAAATTATATCTTGTGTACACAGAAGAAAAAAAAGCATTTCATTGCATTATCCTTTTCTGTTCAGGCAAGTATTTATTCATGTGGTGTAAATCATGTCAAAGAAATGTGCACAATGTGGGACTATTTTTAGTCCGACATTGTAGCTCATCGCGTTCTGATGCTTTTTGCTAAATTCGACTTGGAGCCCTGTGACGCAATTAATTTTCTGTGAAAAGCAATTATGTATTTCATTACGGCTTCTTTCCTTCCATTATTATGAGTGATTAAATTCACCATTAATAGAAATTATGAGATGACGTACAGTTTGAAGCATTAAAAGAAATACGATTTGGAAATCCCTGTGTTAATTGTACAGAATTGTCAGCAGACTGTAATTTATGATAAATACATGAAACAAATCTTGATAGGACATTTGTAAGACTGCAGTTAAATATTCTTACAATTTTTTACATTCTTTTTTTACGTTACTTTAATTATTACGCTTAACTTGCAGTCCATGCAAATGTCACTAGTTCGATCTCCCGGTGTGCCAGTTGAACGATTGAAAAGTTTATCAATGCCCCTGCCTCTGTCTACCCAGCAATATGAGTTCACCACAGATAGTCGATTGGGAATGTCGTGTGTGTGGGTACTCCTGCTTCTTCCAAGATATCTGACCAGTGCAGAAGAGTCAGAAAAATACCCTCCAGAGGTTATCTCCAAAAGCTCCCTCGGAATGGAGGCCCTTCCACCAGCAGTGGCATTCGGCAAGAAAATGCAAGTCTGCACCTTTGCCTTTACATTTTTTTTATATTTGTATTCTTTGGTTCTTTCGGTAAAGTGGTAAAGTCACGTCGATAGAAAAAATAAAAGTAAATAAAATAAAAACTACGACGTTTCGATCACAACACTCCTGATGACGATCGCTTGTGTTGTGATAGAAAAGAATATGAATTCCTGCAGTCACGAAAGTTTTAAGTAAAAATTTTTTATATTTTGTTTGGAATGGATATTTTTAAAACATAGGCTTTCACAGAGGCACACATTCATGTACACAGGCGGATGTGCAGATACAGCAGGTCAAGTAAGTCCTTATAGAATAATCTTGTTAAATCTTTAACAAAAAACGTGTCAAGGTATTATTCACCGTATTTAACAAATACATATTCATGTACAATATTGTGTATATCTAAGTTCTAATTATTGCATTAGTTTAGCTTGTACCCAGTTGTATATTATAAATGTGAAGTCAAAATCCTGTCATGAAATTAAAGCATTTCCTTTCGACTCTTGTATCAGAGAATGGGCCGCAGAAGATGACATTTCAAATATACTTCTCAAGCCACTTCAGTGATACTGACCTGGCCCAATTAAGTGACAAACCGAATTCAGGTGGTTTTTTGTGTGTGCAGTCATTGGTGACCGAGCTAAAACCATGAACTCATTCCACTTGATCCCAATTTAACCAAGGGTAGCTACCTGAATTCGAAGCAATGCCAGTTAAAACTAAACTAAACTATTTTTTTACCAGGTAATGCCCACTGAGCTACTGTATATAGTTATTTTTCAGAGTGACCTGACCACAAATTATAGCTCAACGAAGTGGCTTATCATGTGGAAATGTATAGCAGCCAAATACTCTCAACGCATGCTTTTAAATGTAGGGGGGGGAAAGCCATAGGACCCGGTGAAAAATCCACACGACCACGGGGAGAGCATACAAACTCCAAATATACAAGTATCAGGGTCGGGATTGAACCCACGATCTCCTGTATACCAGCTGAGGTAGTTAACATCTCGTCACCGTGGCGTCCAGTGCTCTGAAAGGGTACCTCGCTGAGTCATAATTAACTTTACTGTGATATTCCTTTCTCAAAGTACTGACCTGGAGACATTGCTCATTAAAAAAAAATCTAAATATTCTCACGTTCACTTTCATGGGCTCATGGGGCATTATTGAGTGCACATTTTTGCTTTAATTGTACTATTTCCTTAGGTTTAGTGGCCACATTCACTGACTTTATGACAAATCCAAACCGGCACATTTTCCTCATTCGTAATTTTAATTAGTGGTCTTGGGGGCCATCCATTTAGTAGGTACGCAACAATCTGTCAACGTGACCCCTCCCCACCTCCCTGTACACACGCGGGCTTTTTAGACCACCCCCCCCCCCGAATCCTATAAAACGGCCGATATTTAATCCACGCAGAAACGATCAAGGATTAGTAATATTAACGTGTTTAAGCAAACAGATAGTCCACCGCCGGACTGTCTAACTCATTTGAAGGCCAATGTAGACAAATCATTATCGAGGCTTCACCCCCCCCCCCCCCCCCCCCGTTTCCTATGCGTACGGACATTGTCAGTAGACCCCCCCATACGCAAGCGAACGCATTTGGGTTACCCCCCCCCCCCAACTCCATGCGTACGTACTAAATGGATGGCCCCTTGCTGTGTCATTCCACATCGAGAACTTTCTCCATAGACAGGGTTTAGGGTATCTTGAGTGTTTACACGGTTAGACCCCAAGCCACTAGGTGGCGGTGTTTAAAAACTAGATGCTGGGTTTTTTTGTCACATCAGTAACCATTTGCATAGAGGAGGACCACTGCCCTCCATTCTGAACGGAAGGCAGAGCCATAAATGTACAGTCGTATTGTGATTGTAACACCTGGTATAATCCATGAGGTGGGCTTGATATTGCTGTGACCATTTTGGGGGCACGCCGTTTGACGTTCGCGAAATGTTTGCCAGTGGTGAGTAAACGGATGCGCTTTGTGCGGGTCGCAATGCGTTGTGAATGGAGCTGCAGGTTTTTAGTTGATTTTTCATAAGCATATCTTTTTTTTTTTAAGCGCAGTTACTGCAACCATCTTTCTTTTGTTAAAACGCACAGTCGATTGTCGTACATTTGCGATGACCCGAGGTTGGAAGAGAGATCCGTGCTAATAAAACGACACGACGTGACTTGATTTTTTTACCTGCGGGAATGCCGGGCGTTTAATGGGCGTTTCAGCACACGTTGCTTTGAGCGTTATGAACGTGTCCACGACGATCGTTTGCAATTCACATCGCCTGAGTTCCACTTCCGCGAGGCTGTTGTGCAAAATGCACCGTCACCCAAATCTCGTCGGATCTAGGAAGCTAAGCATTGCCGAGCCTGAATGGTGGCTTGTAGGATGTGGGTGGCCACCGTGCACAAACTGGCTGCCACAGGACTTGCGATGCTCCCAAGGTCTGCTGTGTGCAGTCGAAGGCAGTGCAACACAATCCATTGTTTTGATGTTACTGTACTAGTACGCTTTGATGCGTATGCTCCTTGCACTCACCAAAGCGTGGCGAACGACGGTGAATCTGAATCTTTATTCAAACTGGAGGAATCCGATGAGCTATACAGCGCCCTTTCACAGATGTCCAGTGTAGAGTCAAAATTTACCCTCACGACCTGGAAATTCAACTTGCAAGCAAAAACGGGCCATAAATATTCCGAAGGCGATGTGCCGATACCGAAATCCGGACGTCTGTCGATGGGTGAGCTGTGTATTTTACGCATCACCGCTTCGATTCGTGTCCTTCTCTCGTGCCTGCTGTGTGTACAACACCGCTGCCACTGCCAAAAGCGAGCACAATTTTAAGTCATCCGTTGGACGCAGAGAAGAACCGTGGAGTTTTTCTCCCTTCTCTCAGATAAATCCCACATCGAACAAGTCGAGGCTTTGTGCCTCTCTCTCTCGCTCGCTCTTCCTCGCTCGCTCTATATCTTCTTTTACTCGCTCATGTGTTTCTGGAAGGAAATGGACGTGGGAAAGGCTGTGATAGAAAGCCTTGTGTGTGTTGGCCCCGAATCAAAGGCAGCATCGGCCACAAGCCCACAATAAATAATGAAAGAAAACGCCCCATCCCTTTATTGTGGCCACTTCCTACACACAACCAAGTCTATGCCTTAGCCGATTACGCTCGCTAATTCAAAGCAGACAATTGGGCGGGTGATTGGGTTTTGTGAGGTTTTGCTCGATTTAAAATGAAAGAAAAACAAATAATGAGCCAAATGTGGCGTGGTATGTATTTCTGGCTGCGTTGCAGGCACGAAAAACCTATCGCTGTGTTTGCATGGTCAGGGAACATTCAAACTCAATCTCGTAATTAAATTAAGCTCAGACTGTGGGGCAATGAATACCATGTTAGTGACTGTCACGCTAATTCTTGCCAGACGTTAGCGCAGATCCCTTACACTCTGGGCTGCGTTCGAAGTCTCTGAAATATGACCCAAGTTCCTATTTTCAGTAAAAGGATACGTATTTTTCCAAGCGTGCCAGTTCACCGAAATCAAAAACACACTTTAGCTGTTAGCAAATAATCGTTCTCTGCGCGAGATTCTTTGTTTTTACCCCCATCAGTCAGAAGGAGGCGACATTTAATTGTGTGTACATGACGACAAAGTCTTAACCGTCGTCATTCTGTTCCGACCGAATTTTTCACCCACAAAACTGAGCCTCGTCTCAAAATCCTTCTCAAGGTGTTGTGGGGGGGGGGGCCTTACACGGTGCCTAAACGCTCATTCCGTTTTAGCGATGCTCGACAGCAGTGCCACCCCCCCTCCCCCCTTCCATGCAGGTGTTTGTATACACAAATTTGCTTCCTTTCTTGCCGTTTGAAATTCGAACGCGTTTGACCCGGCCCAGTGGTGGTGGTGGTGGTTGGTGGGTGGGTGGGGGAGTAGCAGACGCTCCCGCGGGCGTTCCCCCAAGCGTTTTTCGGCGAGAGGGAGGGAGGGAGGTCTGCGGGAAACGCCCCGCGCGCTCTCCTCTCCTTCGCGGTGGAGCGGCGGTTGTTCGCAACACTGGACCGTGAACTTGGTGGCCGTTGGCCCAATTATTAAATCCTTTATATTAAGTTCACTTGCTTGCTTGCTTGCGCGCTTACGACCGTGCAAATCTTTCGGTCGTTTTTAAATCCACTTCCCGTGATCCAATCGAGCTGACATTTTTTGCACACAGACTCGTTGTGCGTGACAATTTATTTTCGTGAAAAATGTTTTCCAAAATTTTCCACTTTTTAGGAAAAATGTTTTTTATTTAATTACCAATTGCTTAATGGTGGCAGGCAATCATCTGACCCATAGGTGGCAGCCATCTCAAGCCAGAGGACGAGAGGACTCTAGCCGCCACACATATAAAGGATTTATAGTGAAAAACTTTGTTTTTACGGGTTAATTTTTTTTGTTTATTCCCAGCCACGACTTGTGTAAGCGGAGCGAGAGCAATGTCTGAGCCGTTACTGCCCCCATCTCCTCCGACCTTCACCAACCTGCACTGACCAGCCAGCGTGCTGAAGTATGGTCATAGAAGAGCCCTCCAAGACTGAGTTGAATGTCAAGGAGGCCTTTTGTCTAGCAGTGGATTATTATTTAGAAGGAAAAAAAACATGTGGAGTGTCTCCTAATCACTCATTCCACAGGTAAATACGTCTGCAATTTTGTACGTGCACATTTCTTGTTTGGGATGAGTCGAGGATGTGCTGGTGAGATGAGAAGGACTTTAGCGAGGTCTGAATAAACACGTGCAATCGATATGCTATTGTGGACCTATATAGTACATTTGCCATTTTAATACCTTCATATCCATTTTTATCACTTGCCCTACCCTGCAGAAATCGACCTATACCGGACATTGGGATATATTGAGAGGTTAAAAATTACGGAATAGTTTGCTGCTTGTGAATTTGAAAATGCTTGTTCGATTTGAGACATTTCACTGCACACAATCAGACCCACCCATCACCTTCTTTTCGGGGCACATATACAGGAGGTGTCAAGATTCATACAATTTTTAGATCTCCTGTTAACAACGTGAGGATGCTGGATGTAATCTGCAGCGAAATGTCATACCCATTTAAATGTTGTGAGATTACTCTCCAACCACACCGGAGTGCTGAAGCAAGTAATAAATTGGGCACGTTTGATGCACGTGACATTTTTATTAATCCACAATGTCAAGTGGAGGAGAGTTTACAACACACATGTTTACACGCACTAACCATAAATTAACCAATTATGAATCATAATATTGGTCGTGAGAGCTTACGTATAAACTACACTGTAGGTGTCAGGCATGTCCAGGACAACCCCGATTTTTTTTTACATTTTGGACAAAAATCCTGGTACTGTATTTTTGAGCCCACATTTTTCTCCATTCTGCAAAGGCGACAGAAATTCCGATTATGCTCCCGAAGGAAACTTTTAATGCACGGTGGCACACGAGCAGTCGGCTCGGTACCGAGTCCAAAGCCAGTATTTGCTGAGATTTAGTGTAATTATAGCACAGTAGAACTCCACTTATCCGTGACGACGAATTCTCTCTGTCATTTAACCAAGAATCACCTGGACCCGTTCACTGGCAGGGTAGGGAACCCTCCAACTTCCAAAGTGCCTCTGCCCCCCCTCCGTCTCCTTTTCAACCTCCTCCACGAGAGAGGGTGGAGTGATGTTGGGTGTAGGGCGCGCTGCACACCATTGATTCTCAAAGTGGCGAGGTTACGAGGGAGGGTGGCTGCTGCCGCCGTTGACCTGCGCGCTCGCCTTATCTCTCCTTGTGGAGGGTTCGGCAAGAGTAAACTCCACGAGGAGGAAGCCCAACCTCTCTTTCTCAAGGGGACACTGATTATAACCAGGCCCGTGACACCACCAAAAGCAAAACAAATGACTTCCACTATGATTAAGTTTGACTTTACGGCTCAATGCCTCGGGATCTGTGTGCGGTACAATAAAAAAGCCACATTCAACTGATCGGCTTGCTTTCTGAGACAGTCAACACATCACGTGGGCCGGGCAGAAATGTTACAATCCAACCTTCTAGCCATTTCAAAATGCAGGCCACGTATCAGTAACAGAGAGCAGACCTCGCTGCAAATCGCCTCACAAGCCGTCTCTGTAGGTGTCACGCTTGACAGCAGATGGTTGATAAAGGTCGCCGGTGTCTGTGCAGTGGTACACGCGGGCAGAGAACCAATTAAGCTTCGATAAAATGTAAAGCACTGCCTTTCTTGGCCAAGCGCCAAGGCGACTGCCGAAGCCCTTTCTGCCCCAAGTCATTTCTCGCGTAGCAGGTCTTTCCAAAAAGGGCTGCGCGTGAGATTTTTGGACAGCTACACCCAGGAGTCACAGGCCCAAAGCATTTTGGTTTTGCTGTTCTTGCGACATAATGTCACGTACGGAACGCGGTGTGTGGCTTTTACGGCTACCCGCCATTACACCTCGCACGAGTGTATATTTAAAGCCTCGAGCGCTAACCACATCAAAGGGGAGCAATTTTTGAACCCTTTACGACTGAGATAATGTTGGCCTGGAAGACTTCCATCACCACCACCAAGGTGTGCTTTTAATTGTGGTGGGTAATTGGGTCATTCCAATGTGGCACTTAAAAGTTCGGTGGGGTGCGGCACTAAAAACTGCCTCACTTCTCCGTGAATAAGGCAAGAGTCATTTTCTAAAAAAGCATGAAAATCACGAACCCCTCCCCACCCCCTCCCTCCAAGGCGCATTTTACATGGTGCACAATAAGAACAAATATAAGTCTACTGTATTTCATATATTTGGTGGATGTGTTTATTAAGGGTAACAGTAATTGTGATTTCCTCAGTGTGCATTCCTCATCATTTATGTGAGCGTTCATTGCACGCAATAAAATGTGCTATTTCCTCCGATATTTCATTTCCTTTTATTTGTGCACTCCCTGACAAAGGCATGTTTGAAAAATCCTAAGACTTCCGGCTGTTACCATTGCCATGCAAAAATCTGCACGCAGCAACTTGCTTGTGGTGTAATATAATTATTATAATCACAATCATTTCAAAAAAGTAAAAACAGGCTTGACAGATTAAAAACACTAATAGCAGATCTGCCAGTGGGCAAAGTACAAGCAACCTGCTGAGATAAGATCTCCCCTGTGAAAATTAATAGTGGCTCGTTTACCATTTGTCAGCATGGCTATTTATCTGGGGGCTTCGAATCTGTGCCAGTGGGTTGCTTGGTGCACACGCCCCCATCGGAACGGTTTGACATTTTGAAAGCATTGGAAATATCCTCGGGTTGGGACTGGGAGATGTGCAATACACCATCCCTTAAAGAGAGCAGGTCCAATTCAAGTGTGTGTATCTGCACAGCTACGTGCCTGTTTGTTTATGACTTTGCAAAGGTGGTCATTGATGGTTGCGCTACAGCAGAGCCGAAGGGGTTGACTCAAAGGTTTGATTTAGAGTCGGGAGTCTTTTTTATGGCTCTGGCTAAACAAAAACACGCTATTTAGAAGTGGAGTGGCGGGGAGAGTGGGGGTCGGCTTGAGCATGTTGGATGTTTACTTTATACAATATTGCTTTTGGTGTTGAACAGGGCCCCATCGCTTAGTTTGAGTGATTTTGCCAATAACATTTGGTAACCCAGCAGCACTCGGTTAACAAGCCTTGACTACTGATGACATCCAGAAGGTCAAAACCAGTCCAGAATTTGCTTGCTTAAACAAATGATGCTGGATATTATTTGTCTGGAAAGCCAGAGAGATGTTTCGCAATTTCCTTTTTGCGTATCTTTTGGCATGTCCATTCCTTTGTCTTTCCACGGCTGAATGAGGTCATATACGCCGTGTGGGTCATGCGGGTTATTTGGCCATACTTCGTCACGATGGTCAGTGTTGGTTGGTGAAGACGTGAATCATAGACAGACATGGGAGCACAGACATGCAATACAACATCGAATTTTGCTGCTATGCTCTCTGATGGCTACGTCAGAGCCCCACAGCCTACAACACCTGTTCATCATGATGGTCACACATACAAGCACTACCCTGGTTCAAACCTGCTTAGCTTCCAAGATGTGACTAGATCAGAGGCATTTCAGGGTGATTTGATCAGAGGTATGATCTTTGACACGTGAGAGGGACCTTAATACTCTGCCTTTGTTACACCCATACATACAAGGGAATGCACTCAAAGATTCATACAGACTTCCAGTCTTAGCTGCCTCTCAGTCCAGCAAGTTTGGAGTCACGCGCGCACGCACACACTCTTCACGTGATCCACTAACCCTGCCCCCAGAGTGCTCTTCTACAGGCGGTTGCCACTGTACGTGCCCATAATACAATACCTGCGGCTCTTAACCATCGTGCAACAAGCCTGCAGGAAAGCGTCCATACACTCTGGCAACAGAAATGCGTTTACGAGTCTGATACGCAGCTCGGGCGACCAAAAACGCCTCGACTGGCGCTGCAATTACCTAGCCCCGCCATTTGAAATCCCACGCATTCGACCACTTCAGCCAAAGCAATCTGACCCGGACGCCCTCCTCGCTGGTTTCTGACATTTTCCAGGAACGAGGCAGCCGTCTCAGTGATTTATTATATTTTTTTGTAAACACGACTCTTAACTACGGCGGAGAATTTCTACCCCTCCCCACTCTGGCTTGTCAGAGCCCCTCCTTAAGTAGGTCAGCACACCTTCCCCCCCCCCCACCTCCGATGGAGTATTACACGAGTGGGCTTTGTCAGCAGTGTCATTGGTTCAGGCCCATCCATCACGCGGCAGTGTTAATTAGAGCTGCCAATGAAGTGTTTCAGTTGCCATAAGAAAGCGGCTCCAATTATAATCTGGGTGCCACAGGAGGGCAGCGAGTACCTCCGTGCAATGCGCGGAAGACCAGAGCACCAGAACATGCATTATAAAATATATAAATTAAAATCTAAATGATCCTTCATCCTGCTGTATTGTGGAGCTGCAAAAAAAACCCATAACTTAATCCGATGCTTAATTGCCTGATTGTTCGGGTGCTGTCCCACCCTACATTTTCCTTAATAAGATTACAGGGCTATCTGGAGCAGAGTGCTTGTCTGAAAGAAATTCATGTTTAAAAAAAAAACAACTTAAAGGAGGAGCGAAAGGCCAGCTGTTTTGTTTAGAGTGCGTATTTTGCAAGCTGGCGTGACAGTCTAATAGCCTGTGTACTTTTCCCTGCAGAGCCATCACTGCTGCCGTGCACGTTTGTCTGTTATTGTTTCACGCCCAACAAAAACCTGTAGGCGAGGAACCATCGCCCTCCAAACTAGAGACCGCTTAGGCCATCCCTCCCACCCCCTCTCCAACCTGGTTGACATTATCCATCTTGCCCCTGAGACTACCGCGGGGTGACCAGCAAACAATCACGCCTTAAGCGCCCTGCTTTACAGGACAGATTGATGGGATCATAAGCTTTAGTGGACAGTACACATCACAAAACAATATATAGAAAGCAGTTAGTCATGCACTCAAGTCGTGACTCATGGCTCATAATCTCAGCGAGACTGTAAGTATGCGCATGATGTAATGCTGTGGCATTAAATGGCATGGGCAGATGAGTGGAGAGAGATGGACTCCCTTTTTAACTGTGAAAAATTATGGTGTGTGAATGCCGTAAAATGTTCTGTGCATGTGAGATATACGTACACATAAGGGGGGAGGAATATATATATAAAACGCGATGCTGTAAAGTGGTCGGGGAATTAGGCTGTGAATGTACAATTGGGTAGGTTTTTCCATTTGTTAACTTAATCAACAGGATTCTTTGCTTTTGAGATTGTGCCAAGGGTAATAATAACAATAACACGAGCGATGACTTTTAGTTGCCCAGGAGAGCCTCGCTGAGTTTCGAGACTTCTTTTCAGGAGGGTCCTGCATTGAATTTGTTTGTCCAGTTTCCGTTCACGAATCACGTTGTGCACGTGGAGGGGTGAAACCAGAGTCACCAGAGAAAAAGCCACGCGCACAATTGAGTGACACTCAAAGTTACACACAGACACGTTGAAGAATCCACTTGTCCCGACCAACTTTTGGCCACCTTGCAGCCCAGGCCTACAACGCCTGAGCATTCCCAGGCAGTCTTCTCCTTCCATAGTGCGCTAACCAGGTTGAACCTGCTTGGCTTCCAAGATATCTCACAAGATTGGGTGCATTCGGGGTGATATGACCTTTAAGCCCGTGCATTAGCATCGACCGTGAAGCCTTTCTTTGGGTACAGATTATGTGAGAAAAATAAAGAATGAAAGAAGGGAGACAATGGTGAATATATATATCCAACCGTCCCCAGTGTGCAATCTGTTGTGCGGAATTTCTAGTTGCTCCCCATAGAAAATACCATTTTGTTTTCATTAAACCCGAGCAGAGCATCTAATTACCTATGTTGCCTTGGTGTTGACGCTAATTGGTGCTTGGGTGTCTTTGACTCTGATGCTGCTTCCAACAAAGCACCACGAATAGTTAAAAGGTAATTTGTGTACTGCGCTATTAAAATGTCACGTGCACAAATGTATGCAAAGACAACGGTGCCTCTTGTAACTTTCAGATTTTTGGGGAAGGTGCTGTTCGCGAGCACCTATTGAGGCCGCAACAGACCTCCCAGGAGTTCGATGGACCAGCACCATTCTTGACCGTCTTTGTCTCCCCAGCGCTGATCTACACACCGCGCCAGGTGCTCATTTACGACTGAGTCAACCTAGTGGAGGCGCAAGGCAGGTTCATATATCACTTGTTACTGATGTTAGCCCTGGACTGGAATCCGTACTCAGTACTTAGAGCAGTGCACTCTCCACTACGACCCCGCTCCCCCTACAAGTATACGCAGTAATCTCCACACACGTTTTGCTTACGAGAAGTGATTAATCTATTTTTTGAGAATTCTAGAGACACGTAAGCATTCAGGCATTCATTTCCTCTATTTGAACCAGGCTAGGGCTCTTTGAGACTGCCATGTGGTGCTTTTCAAGAGGGGGGGGACACGGCAGTACAGGTGTAAATACACGGAACTCTGCACACAGCTATGTGCAAGAAGTTGTAAAGGAGGTGTTTTGAGTGACGGACAAACTTAACAGTTGCACAGATCAAGTATTTACAGTAACGGTATTTTGAACGTCAATAGACTAAGGGTTGACTTGGCAACAAAAGTCACGAGTGCAGGTTTATGCCGCAGTTTACTGTTGACTCAAAGCTTTCTCGCCACTCACGGTCTGTTGAGTAACATGCGCGCGGTATATTAAGAGCATTGACCTCGAAGTGTAGTTCACTGTACTGTACTATGGTCCCTGGCCATTCACAGCACACGAGTGGCCAACTGGTATGAGAACCTGACCTCCTGGACCTGCCTCCATTACATTGACTGATGCAGCGGTTGGCTGGGTTGGCTCAGAGGTCAGAGCGCTCGGCTGGCACTGCTAAGAATCCTCCTGGTTTCGGGATTCCATCCAGGTGGCCAACTTTGATTTTGTTCTTCAAGTGTCGACGAGGTAATGGTCTCAGCCAGATGACTGCACACACACACACACAAAAAGCCATCGCGAATTTGATTCCTAGTCATGGCTATACAGTAAAACCTTGGATTGCGAGTAAATTGGTCTGCGAGTGTTTTGCAAGACGAACAAATTTTTAAAATAAATATTAATTTGATAAACGAGCGAGGTCTTGCTATACGAGTAGTACGTGTATACGCTTTGTCTGCCGAGGGTCACGTGATCACAACTGATATACGAGTGCTTTGATATACGAGTGCTTTGGATTACAAACACCTTTCCGGAACGAATTATGCTCGCAATCCAAGGTTTTACTGTATATCTAAAGTGATATCTAATCCATTTCTGTCCCACACCCTGCCTCCCTTCACTAATTCGCACATTGAGCAAGCATGGTGAAGTATGGTCAAGCAATCCCTGTGACTGACACGACATGGGTTGAACCCTTTATCGAGCAGTGGATCGACGAAAGGGCTTTAAATGAATATTGTTACGCGGTATCATGGAATGGATAATGGCTCGGTACAATGGCTGCATTCACTTAGAAGTAAGATAACTCTAACCCCTGTTTCCGTCAAATAATTTTGTGATTTTTTTTTAAGTCTCGCGTCACCATCTGGGCCAATGGTTTCCGCTACGTGTTGTCCACTTGCCATGGATGTCTCTTAAAATCCCCAGTTACTCTCTTAAATGCTGCATTCAGGTACCCACCCCCCTCCCCAAAACCCCCCTTCGTAAATATGCAGTTGTGCTCCTTCAATTCATGCTGTCACATTAGTGTCAGCCTGCCACTTTTAAGTGGTTTTACCGTAACCTTTTTACATCCTCACTTTCTGTACAAGAGAAATAAAAAAATATATATCCTACAATAAAATCGCCCGCAAATTTGCGGCGGCGGAATTAAAACTGGAAAGCCCGGTCGCGCTAATGAACCCAAAGTACGCCACGTTATTATTTTTCTGTCGCGTCATTTCCGAGAGCAAATAGAGTTCATCGCTCAACTGCAGTAGCAACGGTCACCCGCACTGACCCCTCCAGTGTCCCCCTGTGGCCGTTTGAAAGCGCCCAGAGTCTGGCGGGAATCGCCCGAGGATATTTCGAGGCGGTTGTGATACGAGCCTTCTTGCTGCTGCTGCTGCTGCATCTTTCCTATATTCATAAGCTCAAAGGCCTCCCGTTACGAGCGCAATCCCGGTAGCTATTAATGTTTCAGGACCCCCGGGAATCACTCTCCCGCTCCCCTCTCTCCCCATCTTTATCTCTATCACTTGTTCGCTCGCTCGCTCGTTCGTTCGTGGCCTTTGGGTGGTCCAATCGGATGAGACATGCACAGTGTTCTGGCCATTTGTACTCATTCCTGCTGAGCCATTGCAATCATTGGAGATAATCATGTGACCCAGCTTGTGCTCGCTCGCGCTATAGCCCAGTGCGCTCGCTCTCTCAAAAACAAAGACAAAGGTCCCCCATATAATCTTCACAGACTGTTGGGGCAAGTGCTGTTGTGAGAATATATAAAGTCCGGTACGGTACACAAGGGGGTGGGTGGCCAGCACCATGCCCGACTGCCTTTGTGTCCCTGGTGGTGATGTTTACACACCACAGCAAGTACTAATTTGAGGCAGAGTCGATCTAGGGGAGGACCAGGACCAGTTCAAATAATCGTCACTGGTATTGGCTGTGAGGGGGAATCGAACTCCGGTCGCTGCATTACCGCCCTCTCTTGTATACACACACTGCATGCAGATTATACATATTATATACAATAAAACATAACACATTCCTGCGGAGGGAGCTGGTAGGAACGTTGGGTTGCTCGGTCAATGGCCAGGGTCAACGGCGGCGTGGTGTATTCCGCAAATATGGCCGACTGTGAGTGCGGGCACAAGCCGGCGTGAGTAGGTTAAACGTTGAGTTTTATAAGGGCACCACGGGGTGACCAGCCCCTCCCCACCCAGCCCCACCCCTCCCACCCCCCACCCAGCCCCACCCTCCCCACCCAGCCCCTCCCCACCCAGCCCCACCCAGCCCCTCCCCACCCTCTCCTCCCCACCCAGCCCCTCCCTGCACGACGGACACAATAATCCCCTGTGGACTGGTGTAACCAGGAGGTTCCTACCAGTATAAGATATTATATACGTGAGACATTATATGTGACAAGTTGATTATAATGTCCTATTCACACGTGGATTGACAAAGTTTTGTAAACTTGGATTATATTATTATTGTTAATGTATTATAAGGGATTGTGTAATAATTTGTGAATATAGATAATGTATGGTACTCCAGGATAGTTACTATGGTAGTGTACTCCGTGCATATTTGAATAATAGTTAATCAAATATATTTTCTTCCCTTTGTCAATCCATTGCCACATTTTAGGTCTTCCCATGCCGTGTGAATTATGGGAGCTGTTTGACCATACTTCACCACGCCGGTCAGTGCGGGTTTGTGATACGGCGGGTGTCCAGGACCAGTTCAGTGATGTTAGCAGTGTCCGAGAATACAACCCAGGTTACCGGATTCAAAACGCGATGCACTAGTCACTGTGCCACTACTCCCCTGTCCCCCGATTATAAAAAAAATATTTAATATCTTGATGCAAACTTGCTTAATTGGTAACACAGTTGTGAGTTTAGAAGTTAAACTTGAGGGCTTTACATTTGCGGCGGTTTGCAAGCACCCTTCCCAAACAATGTCACCGCCCTCGTCTTCAATACGACCTTACAATGAGCACAATGTATACATATGAACGCGTCAGTAATTCCTGCGCGTGTAGGCGTGAACAAGTGTGGATTTGGTCCACCTACATATTGCATCCCATGACGCCCTGCCAGGTCTCACATCCAACGTCACGGTGTCTGTACGTCACTGGCACGGTACGATTTTTACGCACATCAACAAACAGCCATTCTCTCTCTACCGCTGGCAGATCTCGTTCCTGTGCCGCCGTCAACGATGGATAATAGCTTACACACACTCAGGGCTTCATTTCGTGTGGACATTATTTTTCCCGGGTCACTGGTAAACTGGAGTAGGGGCGCGTGATTAGTAAGGCACGGCCATAGATAGTGGCGTACTGGATATGGTGTCTGCGGAAATACTTTCACGTTCGTTGACCCAGAGAGACCCCGACTGAAATTAAGTCGGGCAAATACTGTATATGCACTGGCATGCGATATCGAAAAGGCTAAAGGATTCACAAGGGGGGTGGCCAGCTGGAAAAATTACCTTGCTGCTGTAAATATACGGACATGATTCCAGTTGTGAAAAGACAGTTGACCTTGTGAGGTTACTTGTTGACACGAAGAGTGATTGCCTTCGGAATCCTATGATCCCTTGTGGACATTATGCCTTTTGCTTACGATGTAAAATCTGACTTACTGTAATGACCCGAGCGTTGTCATTTGGGGAGTGTTATAATTGCACTGCGTACACGTACTGCAAATTTCACATTGTCAACCGTCAATATTGTACGATGTGCTGTACCGTATGATGTGTGCACGTATATGTACGTATGGGGAGCAGGGGGCGGTGGTTAGCGCAACGCATTATGAGCGCAGAAACCTGACATCGATTCTTGGCCACAGCTAATATCAGCGGTGAGTGATATTTGAACCTCTCTTGAACCCACCACCCCACTCCCCACCACCCTCTCCCCAACCTGCACTGACAGTCATGGTAAAGTATGGTCAAACATCTGCCACGACTGACACAGTGTGGGAAGGCCGTCATCCATCAGCAGATTTACAAAGAGCTAAGCATTCGTATTAATGTATATATACATATGTATGTCATGTATGTGCATGCATGTGTGCGTGTGTGTGTCTCGTTCCCCCCAGCCCTACTCCTTCCCACTGTTCTCTTCATCCGGATTGATGAAAGCTACTTGAGCAGACCCCGCCGAGACCTTCCCGAGTAGGCACTTGTGCTGAATGGGAGTGGAAGGTAGATGGCTGTACGCGATGCAGGGTGCTGGGTAAAAGGAAAGACGGGGGACGGTGGGGGCGGGGTGCGGAGGAAGAGCCATAGAGAGGGGTGGGTCAGGGTGAAGATGAGGAAGACTGGCAGCAAGGGCCACATTTTAACGACAGCTACCGGGGAAGTGGAGTCTGAAGGGTTTTAATGGCTTTCCTGTCCAAAGCGTCCCCGCGCGGAATTAGAAACCTCTTCAATCAGGGGCTGTCAATAGACTGAGCGAGAAGAGCATATGTGCGCATACGTGCATCCGCGCACGTCAATACGGCAGCATGCGAGATGTTTACAGGGGGGCGGGTGTCTGAGCACTCGACCGCCGCTGCTGCTGCTTTCTGTCTGCGCGCAGTTTGCTACAACAGCCGTACACCGCCCTTCCTGGGCATCGGAGAACTGTCAATTGTCACGAAACCCACCCCCCCCCGGCGCCCAACGATGAAAGCTATCACATGAGGATTATCAGCCCGAAAAGAAATTGCGCATTAAAAGCATTTTTTTAAAACGAAATCCCGCACCAGTAATAAAAATGTAGCCGCTGACAAGCATGCAGAACGGTCGCAATTGTTACCAACGTCTTAAAGCTGTTAGTGCCGTTTTGTCCGTGTTTTATTTTGCGTGCGACGCCCGCAAGCTGCACTGCGAGAAGGAGAGGAAGCCGGGCTTGAGACGCGCCGGGCGTTCATGCGTGACCCAGCCGATCTGCTTCTCGGCAAGCAGCAAGGCATGCCTTCTTGCCGCACAGCAGCCCATGAATAAAAGATGAAGCCTACCCCAGCATTGCTGTTTATATGAAAATTTAGTGTAAATAATTCATCCGGCCCTCCGTGATTGAAGCGGGTTATGAAGATTTCTCTCTCTCTCCTTCTCCCCCGCTCTGTCTCTTCCCTCCCTCCCCCTCACTCTCACTTACACGACTCTCTCCCTCGTTTCGGCAGCCGTGGCAAACAAGCCAAATATTTCTGTATTCATAACATTCGGGAAGACAAATATTTAAAGAGTTGAGAACTTAGCGCAGAATGCATAAGCCATGAGGAACAGCGGGAATGCATCCATTATTTAGGTGTATCCTGTGAATGTTGTCAGCCCTAGTAAGACCTTAATAAGACCCATCAGACTGGAAAGCAAATTCAAAAGCAAAAAAAAACTCGTGCTGCAATTATAAGCGTGGTTATCAAAGGTGCGGGATTTGTTTTCAAACAAAGTAAGGCTTCCTGTGATCCAGTGCTCCTGACTTAAATTGACCCTTTTTAATTCTCGTGCTGAGAATTTGAGAGGAATATGCATTTTTTTTCTAACGACAGAAAATAAAGTTCAGGCATTCCATTATTAGAATAAACAAAGGTTCATTCAAACACACACACACCAGCTGGGCATGTTTTCAATGCCAAAAATGTCATCACCCAAATTATAACGTGCATACAGGATAATAGCCTTGTGCAGGGCCACCACAATGTGGTTCCGGCAGACAATTCACACACGCATTCCAGTGCAGATGACTGCACAACAAAGACAACGATCCTCTGTGTAGCTCACGCAGGCTGTTGGGGAAAGTGCTGCTAGTGAGGACGCCGCAAGGAAGAATAATGTGGCCAGCACCGTGCCCGGCCACCATTGTCTCCGCAGTACTGATCTTTACATGCTGCACCAGGTACTCATTTGAAGGCTAAATCGGCCTAGAGGAGGAGGACCAGGGACCGGTTGAGATAATATAATCACCGCTGATATTAGTCATGGCCGGGAATCATACACTGCCCATTGAGTTTGTAGTGCAGCACGCTGACCAATGTACCGTATACATGAACACACACAGTCACTGCACATGCACGCACTCGTGCACATACACACACCAACCACACCACACACAGCATGCACCCTCATTGCTCATAGAACTTCTCACCTTCCTATTTTTCTATGAATAACACACCAATTATTGCCTTATAACTCTATTATTCCCTCCCGCCGGATGACAGGTCTGTTTATCATTTTCCATCCCAACATTCATCACCGCGTGCTTTAATAAGCGTTTATTAAGAGCTGATTTACATAATCTGGGTTCACCGAGATCTCGGCGGTGTGCAATTACCTCGTCACCTGCATGAAGAGGAGAGGGGGTTGTGCTCCCAATGCATGTGCTCGGGCGTGAAGCGCGTGCTATGCATTTCGGGTCTAGACAATTTCACAGAGTTTATTTGCGCTGTCAGGAATATCCACCAAGGTGAGGTGGCCGGGTGGCTCAGGGTTCAGGGTGCTTAGCCGGCGCCGCTGAGATCCCGTGTTTGAATCCGGTTTCAGCTGCCTGTGATTTAAACCGAGTTTTCAAGTGTCGTGAGTTGATGGTCTCGGCATACTCACCAATGTCTTCTGCAAGCACAAAATAAAATTATATAACATTCGAGTTTTCACTTTGCCCAAATTCTTGTTTCTGAGAATGAAACAACAAATATTGCTTTGGCTGACATGCAATGAGCATGTCTCTCCAGCAGTGCACGTGGCTTGCTGCAGCACCCCTAATGTGGATAAGAGGTCAGTTGAAGGGACCTCAGAAGTAGTTTTGTGATGTCTGTCTCCTGCGGGCTGTTGTCTAACACCGACGGCGATGCACTGCTCTGCAAGAGTTCCCAATGGATTCTTCGTCTCATTGCATGATGGCGAGGGCACATTTGGAATAAATGTAAAAAAAAATCAAAATGAAAGTGTCAAAAGAATATCCGTTTAATTAAGGGACCTGTGAAGTCTGAATTGCCAGAGGCATTTCAGGCCACCCATCGCACGAAGCAACATTACTCAGAAGCTGTTCCTTGATAAATGTATGCAGGGAACAGATGCTAAAGACTCGCTATAGATGATAAGACTCTCTACCTCACAAAGGAATCTCTGATCACATCCATGAGGATGCCGATGAGGCCCTGCCTCTCACTTTAGCAACAATTGCAACGATGGTGGGGATGATGGCAATGTGCTCTGAATAACATTGTATTAACAGCTACCTAAATAAATTAGTTGAATAGATCAATTAAAAATTAAGCCCTAACATACTTTCCCTTACTGAAAAATGGGCAAATTTAAGTATTTAACAGCCCTGCAGTGACCTTTTATTATTAATCTTCATTGCGTTTCTTACAAAATTTTATACGGACGCACGCAACGAAAAACCCTTTCAAAGAAAAAGTGTACAGCTGTATTTTAAACATTCCATAATGCGCAAGTCATTATTATTTTTTCTTTTACATATAACTTTTCAAAGTCTATAGCCCATTAAAATTGTAATTTATTTATGGTTTAGTCTCGTGCGCGCGTGCGTGTGTTTTAATAGGACTCGTTAATGCCATTGTATATTATACTTATGTTGGGCCTTTGCTTGAAAGCTTTGAGCCATTAAGTATTTTTAGTAGGGACATTCAGGGTGATAAGATGCTCATCTCAAACCGCTGACCTGGAGAAAAGCCCACCGCACTCTAAAATTGGCCTATAGACGTTCGCTCAGCGCTGGGTGAGATGCCGCCATCTGTGGCCGTGAATTCTTAATCTCTCGGGCGAGTGGCTCCCCGTTAACCCATAAGTAATGACAGCCTTCCCAAGGCCTCTCTGCGTGTAATAAATGCAAAGTGCGTTTTTTTGTTTTGTTCAAGACTTGGGAGTGATGAGCGTTCAACTTCTTGGCATGTGGCCATCGTCACAGAGCAAAGAACACCCGCTTAATGTCAACAGCAGGCCCACTAACGCCACCACCGCCATTTTGCAGTTTTGGCCAATAATGCATTCTGGGTAGATTTTGCCATTGAGGCTTGCCAGAATAATATGACAATGTGAATATTATTTGCCTTTATGGTTTTGTAGGTGTCAATAAAATGTTAGGGTTAAGCTTCTGATTTAAAAATATTTTTTTGGGGTATTTTTTCAACCACCCCCCCCCCCCCGATTTTATTCATTCCAATTGTTCTATCGACATCATGTCATGAAAAAAAGCATACATTGGAATCCCTTTATGAGCAATATAACCCTTTGTGTTACGGCCCACGGAAGCGGATAACATCCGCAGTAATCAAGGAACGTTGGACCAACGTTGGGCCAATGGTTTTAACCACATGCCAACGATGGCCTAACGTTCCATGTTTACTGGAATAGAACTAACCCTTCAAGTGACCTGTATTCCACACTGTATGGGGCAGCGCATTGCCTCCCACTCTGCCACTGAGAGTGCTATTCGTTTCACGATGAGCAAACCGATATTGTTTATTCTCAGAGCTGGAATTAAGTGCAGAATCCGATTGAATGTAATGTTTGTATGTGTGTGTGTGTGCAGTCATTGGTGACCAGGCTGAGAGTTAAGCTTCACAATGGCAAGACTTTCAAAATTATTGCATACACAGCATCATGGGGAAAATCTGCAGTGTCTTGCAAGCGCAACAGTGAACGTGCATATGCACAGGAGCCTCATTTGTATATGCCAATCAGGTGTCTATGCTGGATGACAGCCTCCCCATTCTGTGTGAGCCATGGAGGTTATTTGACCATACTTCTCCATGCTGGTTAGTATGGGTTGGTTAAGGCAGGGAGCATAGCTTTGGGAACAGAGTGCAGTACAACATTGCTGCCCTGCTGTACTGGCATCGTAGCCCCCACAGCCTATAAGACCTGTTATGATCGGTGGTCACCTATCTTAACACACGATACAAGCTCAGCCTGCTTAGCTTACAAGATCACAGATGAGATGGGGTACATTCAAAAATATTTTGGTTATAGCCTCATTTATTTCCCACGTTCCCTCTTCAAATTGGTAATGATAGTGTGTCTTGACACACACTCTCTCGTTTTTTGTTTCAAGTTGGTGTGAGAATTTCATCAGCTAAGGCAACAACGTTGGCTTGTGTAAGACGTTGTTTTTTCATGCCCTTCCTTCAGAAGGTTCTCGGACGCGGTGTTAATGTTATTGGAAGCCTGTTCGAGAGGTTTCGTTTTTTTTTTACCCTCAACAGATAATATATTATTAAATTAATATGAGCGTTGAAAAATGAGAAAAGGTGTCACACCGCAAGCTAAAAGCCCAATCAGTTTAATGCGATATCAGCCACAGCCGTTCTGTGAACGTTAACAAATGGAGGAGGGTGACAATTGACTAAATGCACACACTCGGTGCACTAAAGTCTGTGTTCACTTCAGACTTCAAATCTAGAATGTGTTCAGTTTATTGTCCTTCCCCCGCACCTTCGAATAAGATGGTTGGCTACGTACGGTGCGAAAGAAGTTCAACATACATACGTGTACATACCCTTGTGCTGCAAATATGTAAACATGCATGCCTATGTAATGGATTACATTTTTTGGGTTGGTACAATGCTTTGGTAAGTTGCACAGTTGTCCTTTTCAGGGAAGGGTTTCGTTGCAGTCCCATTACAGAAACGGTGTGTATTCAGGGAGTGTTACACTGCTTTCATAAAACATGACACGACATGATGATAATGATGATAATGATGATAGTAATATTAGTAGTAAATATGATATTGGTATTTGGGGGGGCCGGGGGGGGGATGAGTTGGTGAAAAACTTATTACAGATGCAGGTCATTGTGGATCTTCACGGCAATACCATTAAGCAGATTAAACAGCTATACCCCATATAATTATATTGCAATCCTGATGAAGGCTTATCGGACAAAGCATCAGATTACACATTTTTGCTTTGCGGCCTAAGTTAATCCGTTGGGGATTTTTTTTGCAACTAAGAATATACGGATGTGACAACTATGTCTGCAAATAGATCAGGACTTTACTAAATGTTAAAACTAAACTGTACCACTCTTAATGATGCTCATTTTTTTAAAATTAAGATATGAAATGAACTGGCAATAATTATACAATAATAAAACTTACACCATTTACTACTTCAAAATTGCAGTAATTTGTTTAATGACCAACTAAATGAAATGCAGGTATTTTTTTTACATTTGCTGTTACAAGTGGACTCACTGTATACTTTTTCAATTCAATGTCATCATTTGTAACCGCAGGAATTATTATGCATTCCAAAACATGGCTTCCTGCCATTCCACATCTTCATTCTTTATTTCCATTCCATTATATTACCTTCTATGTCACGCCACATCATTTCATTCTGGCTCAATATGCCCCGACTCGGCGCTGGAAGGGACCTTGGGGAGATGGCCCATTACCAGCCACGAATGTGCAAGAATAACAGCAAAATCATCTGCCTTTATGCGATGGGTTACGAGGCACCCATAAAGATTTTTTGTTCTACTGCAAGAATTCACAGGGGAGAGACTCGGACTTGGCTTAAGTCCACACGGGTTAAAGTCATTCCGTGGAAAGTACAGCATCCAATCAGTGCAAGTTAATAATTTAAAATTTAATTATACAAGATTGCCTAATTTATTATTAAAGCATCCTGTATGTTGTTTAACAGTTCAGCATTAAATGCGGGGATGGTTTTGGGGTTAACGTGATCTTTTGGCACCAGCAAAAATAAACCTGGCACCCATTAAAGTGGTGGCATTATTTGATGTCCTAATGTGTTTGAAAGAGTACAAATATCAGCAATTCATTATTTGCAAGAATGAGAATATGTTTGCCCTTTGAACCCTTTTATTATTTCTTTTAGCAAGACGGTTTAGACATAGATTATAGCTCGAGCGTATTCAAGCGGGCATTATTTAAACGGCATTACCCATATGTCAACACACATAAACATACGTACGTACCAAACACAGGTGCATTGAAGTTTTCTTTTGCGTAGAATCACAATCTTTTGCCGGCATCTCATCGGTAACATAATGATTGCGAGATGTAAATCGGCATACGTACACAAACAACATTTGTAATCAAGTACACGTTGAATACAAGCAGCAGATAAACAAAATGCTTTACCTTGATATACAAATAATGTATGGGATGTCCACAAATACCTTTGTTCACCCATAACACATTTACATGCTGCACATTACATAGTGCATTGCATACATTTTTATTAATTTATTTAAAAAAGCAAACCGAATTACCTGCAAACCCTCAAACGTACAAAATTACATGCAGTTAATTCCACAGTAAAACAGAATTACCGCATGGCAGCCAAGACCTGATCATCAGAATTTAAACATCGTTTGATCTTTCACAGTTTTTAAATGTTCTTTCACAGGAAGCCGGTGAGATACAATCTAGGAACTATTTGCATCGCCATATCGAATAATAGAAACTATATAGAATTTGTTTTTACCAGGTAAGGCCCACTGAGCTATATAGCTCTTTTTCAAAAGTGGCCTGGCCACAAATGATAGCTCAACGAAGTGGCTTATCGTGTGCATGTTTATAGCTGCCAAATACTCTAAACGCATGTTGATTTTAAATGTGGAGGGAGACACCGAAGGATTTAGAGAAAAATCCACACGACCACGGTGCTAACATGCAAATGACAAATATACAGGCGTTAGGGTCCCGGATCGAACCCACGACCTCTCCTGTATACCAGGAAAGGTACTTAACATCTTGCCATCGTGGCACCCTCTGAATCATACACCTGCATTGGCCTTGTAATTCCATAACTGCGGTATCGCCAACGTGCAATGTCCTGTAGAAGCATGCATTCCCGTAATTGCCATTAATTAGCCGTAATTATATGCAAATGACACGAAATGTAAATGTGTAATAGGCATGTGTTATCCTGCGTAAGGCTTGAGGATTTAAAATGGTTTATTGTTATTGCTGTCAAATAATTCTCCGTAATTTTAATTGGTAACAGTAATTCCTAATTTGCACAGGCATTTCAAATAACAATTAAGATTTTATTATTTGTAATGTGTCTTTATGTTATTTTTGTTCGGATGGTTGTAAATTTCACCTTGGTATACATGTTGGACGCCTCTAATGTCCATAAATTAGTTGTGCACTGAGCATTTAAAAAGCAGGTTAGGTTTTTCACGCTACTTTAGAGCAGATTGTTCAGTCAATTTGTTATTGAATGACCACATCACCTTTATTTATCATTAATTAGCTGCAATTAGCACATACAAAATGAGTAAATCAGTCAAATTAAAACCACAGAGGATAGATGCCCCGCATGTTTATTAACCAAAATGCGATTAGCATAAGCAAACCCCTTAATTGTCTAAAATCAAATCACTGTGACATTCAGGGCATGCACTCCTATGACCCCCCCCCCCCCCAAAAAAGTGAATTATTTCACAAATGTTATGTTCTCTCTGACATACCTGTGCACGCACACGTGCACACACACAGCCTCAAAACAAACTCTTGCAAAGCCTTGGGAAGCATGCCACCAAGGGTCTTTTTTTTAGGCATTCCGAATGTTTGGTGCTTAATGTGAGTGGTCTGGCGTTTGGAACCAAACAGTGGGGCCCCCACTCTGCCTCGTTCTTCACTGAAATGCCAACAGCTCAAAAGTGACAACACGGTGTTGGAGGAGATGTGGTTCTTGGGCGGATTTGAGAGGCGTGTGGAGATGGAAGTAGGGGCCATTCAGTCATGAGAACACACAAAGGAAGGGAGAAGCAATTTCAGTAATAATTCATTACCTCCTATGCAGACCCCCCCCCATCTCCCCACGCTCACCAATTCCCTCCATTCCCCTCCCCACTCCAGCACAACAACCATAAAGCCAGGAGCCCCCTGTGGTCGCAGTCTAACAGCCCCACACCCCACTTAACTGACCAAGCCCTATCAACATCCGAAACAACAGATTGATTCCTGCCGGGAGGCCAGTTTGCATGAAATACTCTTGGGGAATTCGGGGGGAGTGGCAGGCGGAGGGCCAGGCGTTCCGTGGTCGGGGTAGGGCCGGTCAGCCGACGTTCCCCTGGGGGTCAGTGCTCAGAGCCGCTCTATCGACCAGCAGCCCATTTATCCCCGTTAATTGACATCGTGGGGATGTAGCACAGCTAAAAAGCAAACTGCCACGTTCTGTACCCCCCCCCCCTGCACACACACACACAGCCCGACGCCAATTTCACACGGGCTGTCTGGAGCAGTGGTAGACAGGAAGGGAGGGTTTGCGGATGGAGGGAGAGGGCTGCAGCTGGGGAGGGCACGGGTGGCTCTCTGTGATGGGGTGTGGAGCTCGATAGGTCACGGAAAATGGGAGCTGGGGCTCTTGCTGACACTTTCTGGCAAGTAGACCCAAGCATTGATTACGTGTGCCGGTTTTTGTGTCTTAATTAACAAGATCAGGCCGGGTGGTATAGCGGTTAGAGTGCACGGTGGCTCCCGGCCGGGTAGGTTGCAAGTTCAAATCATGTTTAGCGGGCAACTCGGGCCGTTCATCCCTCTGGGGCTGATCAAATGAGTACCACTTTGCGGGACATTAACGGCGGTTGGGCTATAGAGTACATCACGAGATCACGAGAGATGACTGCTTGTCATTCCTCTGCTGCAGCCATGATGATGATGACAATGTATAGACTTGTCCTTGCCATGGGAAAGTGGCATTATCACCACTGGCTCAAGGCTGTAACCAGAAGTTAAGCACTGCCTTTGCTAGTTTGAGCAGGAAACCACTGGGGTTTTTTTTATTAATACGAGATTTTTGAACAATTAAAATTCCACCATACACAAAACTAACAGGGCATAAATGCTATTGTCATTACATTTTATACACAGCAAGGAAACACACCACGACATAGGTGTAAAGCATAAACTCTAATGGTCCATTCCGACTCATTCCACATTCTGCAACGGTGATGCCATCGGCTTCGGAGGGGAAAAAACCCCCGCATGACTTGATTTCCTGTTAGCTTTTTGGCTCCATAATAAAATTATGCATTAAAAAAATAAATAAATGCTGAAGCTGTTTCACCTCGTCATGCATTTTGATCATTTATGCGCGTCGTCCGTACAATATGGATGCCGCAGTGATGAAATGTTAACGACCTCTCCTGGTATGCAGGAGGTCATGGGTTCGATCTAGATCCTGACGCCTGTATATTTGGAGTTTACATGTTCTCCCCATGGTCACGTGGATTTTTATCCGGGTCCTCCGATTTTTCCCTCCACATATAGAAACGTGGCTTTAGAATATTTGGCTGCTATAAATATGCACGCGATAAGGAACTTCGTTGAGCTATCACTTGTGGCCAGGTCGCTTCCGGAAAAGAGCTATATCGCTTAATGGGCCTCACCTGGTAGAAAAAAAAGTTTAGTTTTATCTTTCATCGTGGCACCGTGGCTCCGATAACCTTGAGCTGTGCACGGGTGGCGAGTGCACTCGGGACACTGACGGCTCTGACTCGATGGTGGGGGATGCGGGGGGGAGGGTGGTGCCACCTTGTCGGGTAAATGTGGCTTCATTGAGGGCAGCGTTTAAATAATTCAGCACCGCCGCTCGGTCTGCGCGCATTTACTGTTTGCTGTGGCACATGCCCAGGGGCTATCCGTGCCTGGAATGGCACTGGCATCTGTTTGCTTTCTTGTTCTATTTACATTTCCCTTGCGTCGTATGTTTACGTTCCCTCTTTAGTTTTTCGGTTTGTTTTTAATTGCACAAAAAACGCATATATAATTAAGGAATGCTAGCCAGGTCCCAAAATGTGTTGAGCATGAATGTTCTTGCCGCTGCTTATGATGGGCAGATATTACTGGTCACCTTGAGCAGGCATTGTCGTCATGCCAAAAACACTGCTTACACGTTGGTGCGTATAACGAGAATGCGTTCGTGATTTCGTTCCTGCCTTTTGATATGTGAGCAAAAAGGAATCCCTCCTGACTGAATACACGCACTCGACTATTACAGTATTGCATATAAACGTTTCTTTAATAACGTTGGACATTTATGAACCAAACTAAAGTTTTTTGATTTAAAGCTTTCGTGACTGCAGGGATTCATATTATTGGTTATTTCGGTAAAGTCACGTTGAAGGGAAATAATAAAATAATAAAATATAAAACAAGAAAAATATGAAACAATAAAAAATATATTTCCCTTCTACGTGACTTTACCGAAAGAACCAAGAAAACAAAAGTTTGTCGTCGATGTCAACCTGCACTGAGTAGATCCAAATAAAAGTATGTATGTATGTTTTAACCCGAGCAGAGAGGAAGGGCTTGTTATATATATTTGTCATTTTAAAGCAGCGTTTACTTATGAAAACAGAGGTGCATTATTTTCAGCCGGTGCTGACCAACATTCTGAAATTAGTTTCTAAAGAAACCTTGAACAACATGACAGGCTGTGATTGCAGCTGGAGGGCGTTTCATCCCGATGACACCATTTTTATTTACCCAGTCAAATTCTCACTTTATACATTCAATAATGATGTGCCACGTGTTCAATGTGACCAGGGGATCGTGCTAAAACGAGATAATTTCGAGGAACAATCACACTGGCAAAACAATCCCTCTCCTTCGTCCCGTCTATGCCAGTGCCTCCCATCTTCCGCATGGCTCAGCGTTACGAATTCACAAAAGCAACAACCTCGTAGCCGCCGTCTTCATCCATAGCTTCGTTATCACAGCCGTTGGCCACTGCATGGGCCCACATCTTAGGGAAATCTGTCTGCGCTTGCTGAATTATTGAAGCCACATCCATTTGAGATCGCGTTGCGAGTGCCAAAGGGTTAAAGTAATTGACTTCGCCGCTGTGGCCCAAATGTAATTAGAAACCCATTCGGCCCCCTCTCTGGGCAAAAATGAATTTCCATAAAGCCCCCACCAGATTCTTGGCAAAGAGGGGAGGGGGGGCTGCGTCCATAAATAATACGTAAATGGGCTCCAGCTTGGCTTGACCCCGTTTTAATCAAAAACAGCGGCAGAAAATGTCATTTAAAATAATCTGCCCGGGGTTTCGTGTCGTTAAAAATAAATCCTCGACAAAAAGTCGTTCTTCGTCCGACTCTGACCGGTGTATTACGTGCCAAATCCCAGTCAAGCTCATTTGCTCGCAGATCCATCTCTCAACCCTTTTAGCGGGACACGGCCCATATACAGATTGATTGCACATTACACGATATAAACCAAATACACGGACCACATACACCGTACCCCAGACACACACGTGCACGCGCGCATGTATGAAATAGCATGACGAGCACTGGGATAGAGCCGACCTCGCTTGGGCTGCAAGCTCGCCAATGGTCCATTATCGCATGATCCTTGCCTACTCTTATCGGACCTGAGACAATTGGTATCCAATTAGGTGGAGCACCGGAATAATCAGCCGTGAAGGGAAACTTACCCCAAACCAACATGCACAGGTCACTTGGAAGAAAAAAAACAAACCTTTCACCACGTCGACGGACCACAGAAATTGGCTCTAAACCTTTCACGATAAAACAAATATAAACCCAATACTGCCGCTCTTGTATTTCGTCACTACCACAGTGGCACCTCCCAAACCAAAACAGCACCTCTGTCCCACACTGCAGCGTCGCAATAGCTCACAAAGCAGATGTAGGGAAAAGCCTAATTGCCTTAGCGCAAATGCAATTTCTGAGAGCTAGTTGTACAAACCATTACAAATACATTAATGCCTCCCCCCCACCACCAAACCTGCTCCGTGTCCCCACCCCCCATCTCTTGCAACTGCCTGACCGTTTTGGTAATTAATAACAATGTAATGAGGGATCATTAGGCGTTGCTAATTAGCTTTTTAAACATGCATGAGCAGCTCTGCATGTTAAATTAATGAGTGTAATAAGGCAGGCGCTAATTGTGCCGCCTGCGTGTTTGTCCTGCGGGGGGGGGGGGTGCCAGGGAGGGGGGGGGAATGTGTGGCGTACGCTGGCGCAAATCATCTGCCGTGGGTCCCAGCGCCGACTTCTATGGTCAAGGGAGGGGTTTGTTCGCGAGCTGAATCGTGGGAGGGGGAGAGAGAATGAGACGCAACACAAAACGAGCAAATAAATAAAACGTGCACGTGTTTGTGCATGGATTGCTAAAAAAATGTTTTATATATAAAAAGCCACCGGTTATATTCTGACATGGAGGGCAGTCGAGCGTGGCGCTAAAGGACGGCGTTTACGTTTATAAATATGCATTGTGTGCCACTATAAACGAATACATATGTGCCATCACGTATGTATACTCTACGTAAACCTGGACGCTGCAGCGGTTGTAATGGTTCGCACACTGGACTTAACCTCCAGACGCCGCTGGTTCAATTTCCCGGTGCGGCAGTTGAAACAATGGGGTTAGTTTATTTTTTAAATCATTCTGTCTCTGCCCACCCAGTTGCTTGCAGTCGATTGGCATGTCACGTGTGGTAGGGAAGGAGTGTATGCAATACCACCTCGTGTCACATATCAGTGGGCAATGCCTGTCCTATGGACAGGGCGACGTGACAATTGCATGGCACTCACTTGACCCTCAATCGGACACCTTCCACTCACCTGACACCAATTTGTGCAATCATAGTAGGACGCTCGCTGTGGGAAGCCAGGGCTGATAAGCCAAATGATGGGGGTCAAAGATTTCTGAACCATTTCTGCCCAACCGCAGCCTCTCCCCACTTCTGTCGACTCGCACCAGTCGAACAACCTCCCTCTACCGATAAGGCATGGGCAGCACTTCGTGTAGTAGTGGATGTAAAACTAAAGAGCTGTTAAATGACTCTCTTTTTCAAATTCTAATTGAAGATATGATGCAAAGAGAGAGAGAGAGAAAAACGCCTCTCATGTTGCAGATACGTAGCTAGTGTGTTTTTTTGTAATGGGATGTGGAACATGGGTTGGATATTCATTGGAAGGCAAATGTTTTAAAATCACGGTCAGGTGCTCTATCATGGCACGAGCTGCTATATCACTGCAATCATTGCATTAATTTGATCAAATGTATGGGAGTGATACCTCAGTGATGTCACAAGAGTGCTATAATGAAGCACCTGGCCACAATTTTTTGTCTTATTAACCAGAATGTGAAACTCGCATCGGACAGCTCAAGATAAGAGATAATTGTACATGTTCTTTTTTTGTGGTGGGAGGGTTCTATCTGCTTTTACCATTTTTTATATATAACAAAAGACAGTCGCTTCAAATCGGATAAACATGCCTCAAAGGGATTACGTTAGCACAACAAACATGGCTCTCTCGTGTCACTGCTTAATCTTGCACCTGTGCTGTAACCTGTAATGCATTGTGCCGCGTTCGGAATTTATCTTGCAGTAGGTATGGGAAACGAGACCTGGTTCACGTTCGGAATGTAACAATTTGCTCTATGCCCTCTGTGCCGTGACGTATGTGTCCTGTAAGAGAACTGCCACTTTGCAGCTTTGCTTGCATGCACAACAGGTATTGTGGGTTCAGTGGCCACCTCTGTTGCTTGCATGCACAACAGGTATTTGTGGGTTCAGTGGCCACCTCTGCTATTAATGTTGGCTTTGACTCTGAATACTGCAGACTGATTGCATTGACTCTAAATGGTGAAATTCAATAATGAATGACAATGGACGAGGCCTCTATAAATGGAATTAAACGGGGGGGGGGGTAAAAAGCCTGCTCTCCCATTCCTGATCATGCTCCCCCTCTTGGGACGATATGCCCCCCCCCCCGACCCTCCAGCCCCTCTTCCCCCGGTACACTCAAGATGCGTGTCCCATCTGCGTCACACGCAGCGATCGCTATGGTAAAGCACACGTAATTGCATACTGCACGATGTGCGTTAGCTGCGATGACACCACATTGAACACACGCGTCGTCCATACACACGCACTCGCGCATTTGTCCATTGCGATTACAATGGCATCGTGAGGAAATTTATGGAAATAGGCCCCCCGTCACATTTTGATGAAGCAAATAGGAGACATGGCATGCACAGAAACGGAGGCACGGCAAATTAAGAATAACAGTAATACGTGTATAACCATGAAGTTATCATTCTGCAAACATTCTCCTTTTTCAATTCATTTCTGGAGTAAGGCCCTCCACATGCAATGTCGGTCATGGGGGTTATTTTGACCACATTTCCCCCATGCTGGTCGGTGCAGCTTGGTGAGGCAAAAGGAGAATCCAGGATTAGGTGAGTTCAGATATTATTCGCCACGGATGCAAGCCGTCGTCGGGAATTGAACTCGGATCGCAAACCACGGTTCCACCACTCCACCCATACGCTCTTATGCCATCTAATTGTGCCCACTAACCATAACTAGCTTTTGGATATGTATTGTTGGGGTAGGGTTAGGGAAATCGAATCGAGATGGGGCCATCTTGTGTGTGAGATACCAAACCTGCCGAGCGACCACATTGATGTCTGTCTTTATGCGGCAGTACAGAAAGTAGATTTCTAACAAACTGAAGAGTGCGTGTGTTTTCTTATCATGGATAGGTTTTCTTCTAACGCATGGGTATTCTCCGAGTGCTCCTGATTCCTCCCACACTAAACAAAACATGCAGGGTGTCGTCGTCTCCAAAGCTATTGATGCCAAAACATAAACAACAATATGGTATACTCCGTAAGGAATATGGCCAACATTCCCAAGCAGAACTATTATCAAAGCAAGCCTTGCAAATCAGTAAAGCGCTGCCCTGTGCGAATCAAAAGTATTGCCCGTTTTATTTATGGACAAAAAAAATACTGCTTGTAGTGGGAGTATAATATTTATTTCTCCATAACCTTCGCTTCGGCCCAGTCAAACATTGCTCCGGTCTCAAACGCCCCCATCCCCCCCCCCCCCCTTTTAATTTGCATTAAGTTTGCGCATAACGGTAACGCCGAATTTCATTAGGGCAGGCGGTTAGGGGATTTATTGCCGCTACCACATCCATAAAACGAATAAGCTCATCCAATTAACTGTTGTTGTGACAAGCTTGATTAGCTCGGTAATTGCTTGTGAGAGAGGTGCACTTGCCTGGCAGCCAGGAAGGCGAGTGGATGCTGGGTGATATTTTTCTTTCCGTTTTTCTCTCCCCCCTCGGGGAGATACTTTCATTCCTTCGCCCCTTATAAAGCATTTATTAGGCACTGAAAATGTGAAGTTTTGATTTGGATTTACTTGGTCCCACAAGCCTCATGGGATGGTTTCTCTCCGTGTGCTGAATTGTGCTGTGCTCTGTGTGGGCAGACACGAGCATCATGGTGTGTGCGCGTGTCTGTGCGTGTGTGTGTGTATATGTGCGCGGCGCGTGTGTCGGGGAGAACCTTTTGTGATGGTGCGCGTGTTTTTTTTCTTGTCTTCGTGGCGCTGTGGTAATTGCGCCGCACTACAAACCCGGCGACATTTATTCGATTCCTAGCCACGGATAACATCAGCGGCTTGTGATATCAGAACCGATTCTGGGCTTCCTTTTCCCCCAAGGTTGGCTGAGCCCAAAATTAAAATCTGCAGCAGTTTGTAAACATTAACGCTGGGGGGACAAAGGTAGCTGAGCTATGTGATGGCCTCACCACCGTCTCATGCGCTATGCCATGCCAGCCTTAATAGTTCATTGCTGACAGCAAATGCCCCCGACAGTCTGTATGGATGAATTGGGAACTATTGTTTCCCCCCCCCCCCAATTTTTCCTTCAATTGTGCTCTTGGCATCGTGTCATAAATGGATAATCAATTTAAATCTCTCACAGAGCCAATGTCATCCTCTGTATTCGAGAATGGCCCACAGAAGCAGATATCACAGAGCTATCCTCGAGATCACTTCAAGTGATTATAGAAGTCAGCACTTTTCCGCCCTTCCTTAATATTCGTGTCGTGAAAGTCAAACTAATATTCCTTGTTCTCACGGCTGGATTTTAGCAAAATTAAGTGCAGAACAAAATATAATCCAATAGTTTTTTTTTGCTGCAATTGCTGACAGAACTGATATTATTAAAAAAACATTACACTTGAGGACCTGATTTAGTTCCGAGTGGTTGAAACCCAGAATTGAACCCATGATCTGCAAGAGTAGAAGGCAGTCATACTTCACATTAAAATTACCACTGCACAGATAATATGACACGAGGCAAATAATTATCGACCCTTATTCTTTGTGCAAGTATACGCATTATAACAAGAATGTGTTGCGATCGAAACGTCGTAGTTTATTTGTTATTTTCTTTGAACCTATTTACGTGACTTTACCGAAAGACCCAAAGAATAAGAATTTATATTCACCTATAGTATTGTTTTGTCTATTTGTTATACTATGATGATGTGTAATGATAATAATAATGTTCAAAATATAAATGCCGTTTTAGTCGTGGGGTTTGTTGACCATATGTCACCATGCTGAAGGGTAGGCCCAGACCTGTTCAGATATCGCTCACCTCTGCTGGTGACTACGGTCAGGAATTTTCTTGAGTTTTCAGGTTCAAGGGGCAGTGTTCTAGCCACTGTACCACCACTACCCCCACATAATAATAATGCGCTTTGCTTGTCCAGGAATATCTCACCAATTCTAAAGACTTTTTCACCAAAGGTCCTACATTGGGATGTTTTTCCCCAGTCGCATTAATGAGTGTTAGTTATCACAAAGTACTGCAGTGGCACAATGTGTACACAAGTCAGCGAGTAGACGATCACAACTCAGCACTGTGCATTGTAGTCACATTTAGAATGTTTGCCATCGTGTTATCAATTACAGAACATTAGCTGTGCAGAGGTGTAAACCCCCACTGTTGTGCAGTGTGGGGTTTTTTTTTTACCAGTGATATCAGCAGAGGTTAAATAGTGATAATAGCGTAGGTGCACATGTGTGTACAAAGCGTTGGAGGGGCCAGACTAATAAAACCAACGGAGGGGTGGGGGCGCGGAGTGTAACTGTAGGTACATCGGTACATCGTTACCGTAATTTATAATGCTTTAATTACACCTACATTAGCGTTACTGCCCCAGCCATTCTGTAAACGCCAAGGCTCTACAGCCCACGACGAACGTAAAAGCTGCGTGTGGTACCTGAACCAGTGCTGGGCGTCGATCCTTCATCAACCCACCCCCCCCCCCCCCATTAACCAGAATGGTGAATATGGTCTAACAACTCATATGACTAACACTGCATGGGGAGGCCGTCATCCTGGACTTTAAAATCTAGAATGAAAACTCATTCAAATAGAATTGCTGTTTGTGTTTAGTTTGTATTTCTCCCGCACCTCCGATTAGCAAGGTTGGCTACGTACGGCACAAAGGAAATTCAACATACATACATCCAGCGGTGGATTGACACAGGCCTGTAAATAGTTATTTTTTTAGGCTACATAGACACCTTTATTGGCTTTCGGTTAGCAAGTGATGCAGAAATGGTCCTTTTCCGTCATTAAATACGATATTCGTGTCTGGTATTTATACACGGCCTACGCAGAGGGTGGGGGGGGGGATGCGTGACACTGCCGCATGCGGGTGACATCACAAATGTGACGTCACCGCTCACTTGCCAAGCAAAATATATGCATTATTGCGCCCCCCCCCCCCCCCCCCCAAATACAAAAGTCATTTTTTATAATTGTTGCATGGCGTACAGTTTGGAAAATACCCACATGCCAAATTTCAAATGTGTTGCATGTTGGGAAGTATGCTCAACATTTTGAACAGATACACATTCACAAATTTCCCTTTTTTATATATATAGAAGATGTGTTGCTGACTTATTTAAAGACCTGCCTTTCTCCCCACCCCACCATTCAACCGAGCACCTTAGCCGAGGAGTGGCATGGTGGTGGGGACATATTCCCGATAACGCCTTTTTTTTTTTACAAAGAGGCACATTCCAATTTAATTGTCCCACAGCAGCATCCCGTGCACGGAACAGCTTCATGGCTGCAGGGCGTTTGGGATCGGAATGCTCCGTGAGGTCAGGCAGGTGATGAAGCTTCCTCTGCCGCAAGTGTGGAGACGATGTTCCTAAGTGAAGACGTCATCCTCTCGTCCCAGAGCACGGAGGAGCACCACGGCTATCATGGGTTACGCTGCAAAGAAGAATCGCCGAATGTCAATGGCTTAATTTATGACATCAACAATGCAATTCTCATCGATTCGATAATTAGAAATTAAAATGAAAGAGCAAAGTAGGGCACCCTAATGAGACAGGCCGACGTAACGGCACTTTATAATGCCCGGCGCAGCGTGCAACCACGTACAAACAATTATGCCGGCAGCTGTCACTGTTAATTGATTTGATTGACAAATATGCTAATTTAAATTATCATTAACTATGTTTTCTATTTATTAATGTTGATGGGGGGGGGGGGGACACATTTAAAGTGTTGTAGCAATGCCTCACCCCAAAGAATCCACTGATAACACGGATGTTTGAGTACGTTCAAGACACAGCAGGGGCGAGAAACCTGTGAGCTGTCTGGTCCTCAAATGAATTAAGTCGAACAAATCTCAAGCAGCAATTATTGTTTTGTGTTTCAACATGTTTTTTTCCCCGCCTCATTTAAATCGCACGGTGGTTCGGAGCATTATGTAACCGTATAATTATTTGTCTACTAATTAGTGGCTTCAGTGGAAAATTCTAAACCTTAAAAACAATCTTGCATACGTAATATGCATGCATACGTCTCTCTTTGTGTTTTTTTTATCTCGGAGATGGCAATCGATTTGAGTTTCAGTCGAACAGGACCCGGTTTTTTTTTACAGCCCCTTGCACAGACGGCGGCTTTGCGAGGTTAACTGCCGATGAGATCATTAAATTCTGATGAAAAGTTATTTCCGCATTCCTGAGCAGCTTCCACGGTATCAGAAGCGTTAGCGGGCGCCCGCTTCGTTCGTTGTTGCGGCCGGGGGGGGGGTTGAGGGTGAACCCCTGCGGGAACCCTTCGCTCCCACAACATCCGCATGGAGCCCTTCTTTTCCATCCCCCCCCCTTACACCGCCGCCCTCTCCTCACCTCCCTTCCACGGCTCATGACCCCCCCCCGCCCACCAACGTGCGAGCCTGCCTTATTTGAGCCGCACTCGTGTGGACACGCGATAAGAAAATGCAGCTCAGTCCAGCAAGGCTCTTAACGAATTAATCATGCCTCGCCCGCCACTACCGCCACTGCCTCCACCGCAATCTCCTGCCCGAATTGTGTTCCTGCGACCGGCCACACTACCACTGGACTGGTCACACTTGCTGTGAACATCCGTGAACTACTAGACATCTGTGAAAAAGAGCTTCGTGGCTCATCGGATTCCTCCAGGATAAATAAAGATTGCGATTCTCACGGAGTTCTGTGCAGAAGTGGCCCTCTCCGATTCACGTTCGCACGTACAAGTTAAGAATTTCATACAGCTGCAGCGGGCGATGAACACGGCTGTAGGATTGCAAGCGCTCTGTTTTACACCGTCTGAGTGAGACTGCCAGAGAGTGAGAAATTCAAATCGACATCACGATCACCCATGGTCAATCCGCTGCTGGGTGAACACCTCGTTTAGCCACCGCCGTCTCTCACGATCCTGGGACGCAACGAGGAAAATGCAAATACGTGCAATACAAACACATTAACGAGGATGTTTGCCTCACCAATGTGAAAGTGTTCTTTTCTATCTACTTTCGTCGCTGGATACATCTCACTTCTGGGACAAGGCCTCCCCCAATGCATTTTCCTCTTCACAATCTCTTACTACCTCCATCCAATCCGCTCCTCCAAAGCTTCTAATCTCATACCCCCATCTCATTTTCTTTCTACATCTCTTTCCTCTTACCTCCAGCGTCCTCCATTCTGTTGTTAATTTTGTCCATCTGTCATCCGATGTCCTAACTGGATGGCCCTGCCCAACTAAATAACAGTCTATCCACATACTACCAGGCCTTGCGAATAATCTGTTCTTGGAGTATTTTGAAACAAGGCAACTCTAGACCAGTTTTAATTTGACAGCATCTCATCAGCAAGGTAAGGCCATTTAAACTAAATGCACACACAAAGTGCTTTGTCCCACAATACAATAAAATAAAATATCCCATGGTGCTTTTTGACCATGCCAATGAACTAGCCAGCTTGCAGAAGTAACTTAGAACATGCAAACACACACCCGCCGTATACTTTGTAGGGAATATAAAGGCACAACAATGACTTATTTCTATGGTTGTGGTCAGAGTCCTTTAAGCCCACACTAAATATATTCATAGTATTTGTGTGTGTGCATTGTCCACATGGTGACATAAGCTTCGCAGTGGGCATTTTTAAAGAGATATTGCAAATTGCGATAGTTGTGTATATTGTGGAGAGCGAATAGTCTGCATGGTGATGGAAGAAAAACATTTTAAAACCCAATTTGCCACAAGTGCCACCCTGTTACAGTCAAAAGGATGAGGGAAAAAAAACCTCAATACCTCTCAACAATTGTACAACAGTCGGAAATATTGCTTGAAATGAAAGAGAAAATTGGAAGGAAGATTTGTTTTCTGTATCTGAATGGGGGCCAAAAATATATAAGGAGAAAGCATAAAAGAATGATTGGCCATAGTAGATGGCAAATAAAAGAGGCAAAAATTGCATTCAAAAGGAAGTGGATATACAGATAAAAACTGAGGGGAGGGCTGTGGAGCGATTTTAAACATCAAATATAAGGTTTGCAGCTTTGTGCTCGATTGGGAATTTCTTTGTGAAGGCAGTCGCATGAGAGAACTTGTGGCCAAAGTCACGTGTGATGATGCACGAAAGCCACCTTTGAATTTCTAGAGGATCATTTGAATCGGTTAAGTTCTAATAAATATACAGTGTGGGTAATTTTGTCGCTTATAGGCCTTGGTTAATGTCTCATATTCAGTGTTCTGTGCTTGTCACTTCGCATATATTTTTTATTCTGAAGAATAATTAATAATAATTCGATGCTCAGTCAAATTAAACCCTAAACAGGAATGGCAATGCACATTCTTCATCATATTATTTGATTACCATTTTAAAAAAAAAAATGCATAAATGTAGTGCGGTGGCAAGGTTACATTGATGTATTTCTCTTTAAATACAAAAATCGAGTTAACTTTGTGGAGTGTGGTTTGCAAATATTGCAGCAGTACACAATGGCCAACGAGAAAGAAAAGCAAAGCAAAATAACACCTTTCGTGATCAATGACCATGCTTCAGTGAACCCCACAGTTCCCGTGCGTCATCCTCAAGAGAAGAACAACACGCAGAAAAGTTCACTCTTGCAAAGAACAACCTGCGACCAGATTCTAAAAACAGCCGCTTGCGTGTCGTGGCTAATAAACGCATTGCCGAGGCCCTGATGACCCTCTCATAACCCCGTCAGCAGACGTACGCACAAAACAAAGACAAATATCCCCCGTAGAGGCTCAACAGACTATTGATGCAAGTGCTGTTAGCGAGCACCTATGACGGCCTACACGGCACACTCGGGGGTGGGTGGCGAGCACCACGCCCGACCGCCTTTGTCTCCCCAGTGGCAATGTTTTCATACACTGCACCATGTGCAGTGTGAGGCTGAGTCGACCTAGGGGAGGCCCAATATCGGTTAAAATAATCGTCACTGGTGTTGGCCGTGAGCGGGATGCGAACTCGGGTCGCCGGGTTCGTAGAGTATCACGCTAGCAACTACACTACCTCTCCCCACTCTCTCTCACACATGCATGCACGCAAACACAAAAACGAACGCAGACATATACAGACTGTGTGCACATTCAAATATACACAAACGGTTTGCGAAAAGCAGCAAATAGCGACTGCGCATGCAACACTCTCAGAACAGGCATCGCAGAACACATGAAATACTGTGCAATAGGCAAAGACAGATCCCCCCGTATAGCCTTAGCAGACTCTTGGGGCAAGTGCTGTTAGCGAGAACCGATGATGGGGGTTGGTGGCCAGTTCCACACCCAACTGCCTTTGTCTCCCCAGTGGCGATATTTCCACATCGCATCACGTACTCATTTGAGGCTGAGTCGACCTTGGGGAGGCCCATCACCGGTTCAGATAATCATCACCGGCGTTTCCCGTGAGCGGGAATCGAACTCGGGTCGCCGGGTTTCGTAACGCAGCGCGCTAACCGCTGCTCAACCGCCCCTCCCACGCGCTACGTTAACGTGGCCTAAAACGTGCATGGGCAGCGCGTACGCATGCACAGGCCGTGCGTACGCGCACGACAACAAGCGACGCACACATACACGCACGCCCGCCCGCCCACTCGCCAGGGCTGTTCACACCCAGCGTGGCATCAATCAGGCGCCCCTCATTACGCCCGGCGCAGCCTGCTCTCTGGAAGCACTTCTCCCTGTGGAGTCACATCTGACAGAAGTTGCAATTACTGTAGCCCTAAAGGGAAAGGAAAAAGGAGAGAGAGAGAGAAATATATATAATCCCATTTACAAAGACATCCTGCCTCCTTATTTGCAACAAAAAATATAATTCAAATTGCAGATTTTTTTATTTCACTTACTGCATGTGTGGGTCCGAGCAAATTTGCATCAGGTCTGGGCTCCACCACCCGGCCCTCTACTATAATGTGTGGTGGCATCCTGTCGGCTAAAATGTCGTAAAAAGATCTTTCCAATAGTATTTGCATATAGAGCCCACTGTGTGCGAATTAGGGACCCGTTTTTATATATATATGGAGCGGGGGGGGAGAACGACTGCATGACAGTTGTGTTTTAAAGGCATACGTGAACCGTTTGGCAAATGACTTGAAAAGATAACAGGACATGCAAAGAAACAAAATGTTATAGCAAACACCTGTGTGTAACTAGCCATATGGGGGAGGGGGGGAGAGAAAGTCATTTCTATTCTCACCATTCCCATCTGCCCTGCCGAAACAAACTCATTCTGATCTATACTAAACAGACCTGGTTATTGCCAACACAATCTAGTTCACCGTAATAATTTAATAACCACATTAATGATGTCGTTTTTAGTCAAATCCACTCTCTCCCAGGCTGAGTTTTACACGTGGGTGGGTAGGGGTTTGCTTGACTTCGCTTGGCTACAGGTTACTGGGGGATTCGTGAAAGTCGGATCCCAGGACCGGTTTAGATATCACTCTCCACTGATTATCGCCACGAGACTGGCATTGAGCTCGGGTCACCGAGTTCATCGCACAGTGCACGGATCGCTGCGTTCCCGCTCCACTGTTGCCATTGTCACCCCCCATTTACATCACCTGAATAAAATCCCTGCCCAATATTTGTCTCGTTGGAAATGAGCCATTGCCCCAACCTCCAAGCCCCTCCATGAGGGGGGCCAGCTCTGTTACCTGCCATACCCACGTCAACCTGCTTTGAGTTCCTAACAGACGCTATTAAGAACACGTGTTCACAACTGAATGTCTGTTACAATCTATTTAAACTCATTGGAATGCGTAGGTCTTTTGCAAAACTCAAGACCACTGAGCTATGAATTATTTTTCAGAGGCAACCTGGCAACACATGATATCTTACCGAAGTGGCTTATCATAGAAACAGCCAAATAATTATAATCTAAACGGATATTTCTAAATGTGGAGGTAAAAACCGGAGGACGCGGAGAAAAATCCACGCCGCTACTAGGCGAATTTCAAATATATACAAGAAGCTTCGTCTGGGTCGGGATCGAACCCACTACTATCCTGCATACCAGGCGAGGGAGACATCTAGTTACCACGGCATCCCTCGTCTCTCCACCATGATCTGCCATGATCAATCCATTGCTGGATGACGGCCTCGCCACATCACCACCATGCTTCATGGTCCTATGATAGCACCATCCATCTCAATCCTGTACAGGAGCTGATCTCATTGTTCCATCTCTGCAGTAGTCATTCTCTCGAGTGTGTCCTCCCCATTGGCTGCCATTTCATCACCAGTCTGGTCCGTCGATCATCATTCGTTCCAGCGATGCGTCCTAACCACGTGCCCTTACTTTTCTTAAGCACTCAATATCAGGTCACTAACTTGTGGTTGTTTTCTAAGCCGCGTGTTCCACTTCTGCCTCTCAGTGTAATTACCAGCATTCGTTCTATCTTCTATGTCAGAGACCACGTTTGTGATCTTTATATCGTAGCATGCAATATGCACAGGTTGAAAACGTACTTCTTTAGGCACATTGGTATGCCGCTTTTCATTTTCGAATTCTATTTTACAAACGCAAGCCAACCTATTTAAATGTGGTCATCGTGTTACAACGCTGAATTGCTGAACCTTGTTTTGTTTGTTTTATTTTGCTTTTGTAATATGTTGTGACTCAGATCACTCTTATAAATGAGACGGCAGTACAGTATATCCTGGTCTCTTAATGTCCCACCTGGTTAAACAAAATTAATTTGAACTTGAACACTTCCAATAATTGCTCCAAATAAGCATGCCCTGTTGTGCCTTCCAGTAGCGTTCCAATAATTATTTTCTGTCGTTTGTAAATTTTAGGAACTAGTTTCTAATTACCTGTTTAGTCAAATCTTTTAAAAAGCGTATACAGGCGCTGGTGTCTGAGAGGAGATCCACTGAGGAGATGGAGCAATGAAATCAGCTCATGTGCCCGTTGCCTGGTGGATTGTTACACCGCAGAACGATGGCGATGAATTGGGGAGGCCTTGATCCAGCAGTGGATTAATCATGGATGACGACGATGATGATGATAGCAGCTGGATATACTTCTGTAGAGTTCGTGTGGGGGAACACGGTCAGGATTGAGTGTGGGGGTCATGCGATGGGACAAGGGACCACGAACCAGACAAATAATTAAATAATGGCGCTGGCAAGAAAGGTGCAAAACAGGAGATATGTCGATTGAGGGGGGGGAGGGAAAAAACCCAAACAAAGATCCATATTGCTGGGAAAGAGGAGAGAAAGAGAGAGGGTTACAATTTAGGTGTGAAACGATGATTCCGGGGAAGAAAAGGCTGGACCTCAAAAACAATGTTGGTTCCCTACACGTGTTGGTGTTGATCGGATAACATTACAAGAAGAATGGGTGTGATCTTGTAGATATCTAACGGGCCGTTACTCGTTTCATTTTACAAAAAGGCTTCAGATAAAACCGCGTGAAAGACGGCAACATGGAAGGACTGGAATCTATGGAGAAGTCATTGACCGTGGTGTGAGATTAAAATAGAGTGGTCGTTACCCTGAAAAAGTCCTCATGTCCTCTAAGCTGAAGTTTTGATGGGCACAGTCCAATTTTTCTCCTGGCTTGAGGAATTGTCTGCTGCCAGTTGCTGCCAAAAAAAACTGGAAAAATGCCACACGCTATCGTTAACCATTTTGCAAACGCACGTTTGCAAGTGTGTACATTGTTTTGCAAAGTGAAGGCACAACTGTATTTGTCATCAACCATTTATCGAGTTATACTCGAAGCTACGTATTTGAAAGATTGTATTTGCCTCGTGGTTCCAACAGTTCCAATTGCCAATAGAGGTTACATTTACCAGCGAACGTACGCAACAACAAGCATTCGTTGACTTCTGCAGTGGAAAGTTGGCCTGAGCACGGAGAAATCCTGGCCAAATTGTGTTTTTGTTACTATTTTGTTAAGGCATGCACGACACAATAGCTGCTTCTGTGTTAATCAGGCTTGAAGAGAAAAAAAACATCTATTTATTTGTGTTAATTGTGTTAATTGTTGTGTTAAAAAAATATATATTGTTTTTCGTATTAATTTTACTGTTAATGTGTGTGCAATTTTTTCGTGTACTTCTTTTTTTTAATTATGTTATTTGCTGTTTTTGTGTCAATTAGGCTTGGAGAGAAAAATGCTACTTGACATTCATTGTGCAGATGTCGTCTGCCGATGGGCCCATGTCTGTTATATACAGCCCTCTTGAATTCGGTATAGTTTATCTTGCATCTGCCTCTCCCATTCTTGACGCCTGTTTTACACTGCGCAATCACTATATTACACAAACGCCGGGAAATAAGCGACAAAAACAGGTGCCAGCTTGCATTTCATTTTGCCTTGCTCGGCTGCGAGGAGTGATCTCTGAATGCCTCATCGCCAATCACCGTGCTGTCTGCTTCCGCATTACAATCATCCCATTAAGTACTGCATTACAATAATATCCTTGAGTCGTTATTTACTATTGTGCTTCCGTTGTGCCACCATTATCACTTGTATTACCGCCACGTTGATATCAAACGCCACTGTAGGTATTTCTAAATCCACTGCTGGACGATATACAGATTGTTATTTGATTCCAATGTTGGCGCGGCAGTTGGTATACTACCCTATGGGTCTGGCGACCTGCGTTCTATTCTCGCCCATGGTTTAAATCAGTAGCGAGTTTGAGAGTAACTGAACCGGCCTTGCCCCCCCCCCATCTCCACCAGCCCGTACTCACAAGCATGGTGAAGTCCGATCAAACAGACCCCCAAGACCAACACAGTGTGGAGAGATTTGCATCCAACCGTGGAGAGACAAAGGGCTGAAAGTTGCTATTTGTCACTAATGCTAAAAGGGTGCAACACCCCTATACCACCAGATGGGTAAAGCGGTTATTTTCTTACAAAGAGAAGTACATCTGCCATAGATCTATAATAACTACTTACCATTTGACTATAGGAGCGGCAGAAATACTCGGCACTCAACCCTCATATGATACTTTAGTACGTGACTTTGATTACGTTACTGCTATTAGGCTTGGGCAGGACGCGTCACTAGGATTGATGATGGCCAGTGGGCAAGACTAACTGCTCAGTGGCAACAAAGAGAGAGACTATGCCCGAGGATATGTCCACCACACAGATGGAGCAGGTGCTGGGTGGATAGTTACATCACGGGATTATGAGAGATTGAGAGATGCCAAAAGCTCGAGCAGGCCTTCCCCTCCAAAGAGTGTATTGATCAGGGCCGATAATGACGGTGGTGGTGATGACTACTACCGCTACTATTATCATCATTATATAAACCAAAGACATCATTGTGACATGGCAACGATGGCTCTACTTGCAGCAAAACACTCTTAGTCTCATAAAGGCCCTTGGCCGGTAACCTTGGTTCTGCTAGGACAAACATGACTTGGCTGCTGTCCTACATAAGCCCACAAAATGCCAACAAAACATGCTTCGAATTAAGGCCAATATAGAGAGCCGGGGGCCGAAGCAGCCAGCGGAGCACAGATTGAAAAATGGGACTGGCCGCCGCGCGCATCGCACAAGCGCGGGCGCACTTGTGCGATGCGCGCCGTCCTTTGGGCGCGTGCAGTCACGTCGGCAGCACCGGCTGCAGCGCTTGGCTTCGGATCAGAGGGGAGATTAAGCATCGCTGTACAATAATCTTCTAAAAATCCAGCGTGTTGTTTTTGTGTGCGCATAGCACGTTCCTCTGTATATTTTTCCCATCGGGAAGGAGGCTAGAATCTTGACTCAATTTGCCACTCGATTAGATCCAGATTTTTAAGTTTGTTCTTTTGAGGCTCCTTGTCACAGAAGGGAAGAGGGGGGGGGGGGAAACCCCCAATATAATGTCCTGGAATTCTGGTGGTCGTGGTGTTTGAAGCGATGCCGTCTTGACAGGGGGAATGTGCACGGGGACCGCGCTGCAAGATCTGCTCGGAGCAACGCAGCCACCGGCCACAGCGGCGACCCGGCACCGCTATCCGTTGCCACAGACACGCAAGTCCCACGTGCATTTTAAAACCAAATCCTCCTTACTCATTGGTTCTTTCGGTAAAGTCACGTATAAAGAGAAAATAATAAATTAAATACTATTTCCTCTTTATACGTGACTTTACCGAAAGAACCAAAGAGTAATTCCTGCAGTCACGAAAGCTCCAAATTAAGTACAAATCCTCCTTCTCACCCCTTGTTCCCCGCCCCACTCCCTCTAATCGCTTACTTAAGTTATTCCCTCACCTTCCCCTTCCTACGTAAAAGTACACCCCCCCCCCCCGGCTCGCGGTCCCCACTCGGTGGGGCAGTAGCCGGGCCCAATCTCCCCCCTCCTCTAAATTCAGGAGCACAGAGTTTGGCACTTATATCCGCAGAGTCTCTGTACCCCCCCACCCCCCACGTCGCGGTTTGTGCTCGGTACCAGGCTCCTATTGAAATATAATAACAACATAAAAAAACAAAGTGGCATGGCTGTTCAAGAGCCACGTTGACACACCGCTGGCTTCCATAGCCCTCTCATCTCACTCGACTCTTCTTTGTGTGTTTTCCTACCTCTTTCCCTCTCAACTTACTCTACTCCCCGCCTCTCTCCACTCTGACAACCAACCAAGGTTTTTTTGTGGAAGCCCCCTAAGTCAAAGTTCGCTCAGTGGGAGGAAGGTCGCTCGTTCTCTTCCACCAGCACCAAAGTCTGGAACTCCCTTCGTATGTATGTATGTTGAACTTATGTCGCAATGTACGTAGCCAACCATGCTATTCGGAGGTCCGGGGGAAGGACAATAACCTAAAAACAAAAAGCAGTTCTTTGCCCAGACATCCGTGCCGTTGACTCCCTGCCCCAGTTAAGTGCAGGCTACAGACCTTCCTTTTCTCCTCTGGCTATGACTGACTGCCTCTCTCTCCCTCCATAAAATAAACATGCCCACTGTTTCCGTACAGCGTCGTGACATACGGTCGCATTTAGACGCTATATAAATCCACATTGTATTGAATAGCATATTGTATTATTCATACGTTTTCAACAAGAGCACAGCTCATGAGAATAGGAAGCGTGATTTTGTCGGTTGAACACTGTGGCATTAATCGTCGAGTGTGGTGTGATGATTTATGAAAAATGGGGAGCGGTTCATTGATGAAAGGTGGAACATAAATGTGAATTATGATTATGATTACGATAAATTGCATTCTCATACGTATGAAAGGTGAGGTAAACGGTGCGCCGGAAAATTCCACCTACAGATGAGGATTTTAAAATGGGGCAGCCGCACACGAGATGGAAAGTTTGAGAACCCATTGCTCCGCTTGTCGTTGATCAAACGGCCTCCCACTTTCCTCCTTCTATAACGCGGAATGTTTCTGGAATATCTTGTCATCACGAAGTATATGCTCGTAATCCCCCGTTCTGTTTTGTCTGCTGTGAATCATGTGTCTTGGGCCCCTTAACATCAGTGTGATGAAGCCAAGGCGTTGCTGGTAAGCCCTCTGTCTCGCCGTTGAAGCAGCGGGTTCATTTGGATCAAGAGCGTGAAAAACAAAAACACAAATTCTATCATGAAAGCCAGCAGCTCCTTAAGCCCACAAGAGCCGGCACAATAATGCTTTGGTACATTCGGCGTGCCAGAACGTAATTTTGTGCTCACCGGGCCAACAGGTTCGTATCGTTATAAGTGCAATGTGTTTGAAGTGCAATGCTACTCCATTTCACAATTCCATCTATCTGCCATGGGAGAACCCCATTAGTCTCCAGATGTGCTTTTTTCGAACGGCACTTTCGCATGCATATCCTTTGTGTGCCAAAACTGCATCTTACCAACGTCCACAACAAAAAATATTCCAGTCTTCGGTTTTGGCTTATGTAACCTTGTGGTGGGTGGCCAGGGGGAGGGGGAATAATAATAATAAACCCAACCCCAACCAAACCTTTCAAAATGATGCGCCGATGTTTTCCTACGATAAACATCAAAACTATTTCTGCGACAGCTGCCTCTGTTTACAAGGGTGTGACCGTAATCGCGTATCGTGCGCGCATCGCAAAACCTTCGATGCACACGCGCGGAGGAAAAGAAGAGGAGCTCCGCGCTTCGGAAACAACGGGAGCGTGGAAACAGACAAATAAATAAATATTACGCGAGACCTGCTTTGCTTTGAATATTCTTTTTGGCGGTCCCTAAAAATTTTAAGCAGAAATGGCAATAATTAGCATAATAATGATGCAGAGCACGTGATGGCAATGGTAGCATAGCTTTTAAATAAATAAATAAGGGCATTTCTGTCGAGTAGCTATAGGCTTTAATCAAATCGTATAGTCCCGAGTTCTCCCAGTGTGCATTTCCCCGAGTGCTGCGATTACCATTCATGCCCTTCTCGCCGTTGATGCGCAGCTGCGATTTATGTGCAAGCGTCCTGCGGTGCCGGCAGGGAGATCTGGGACTGTTTACCGCACCGCCACCGCCACCGCCGTCATCATTGCGCCGCAATCTTTCTCTCTGCAACGAGTTGCATCATCCGGGGAGCAAGAGCATACATTTTTCATCGGCCTATTATGTCCTCTTCCCTTCTTTCCCTCCAGCCACCTCTTTCATCTGGGCAAATAGCTTGCCGGTAGCTTGGCAGTTTGCTCAATCAACCACAGGACGTGCTTGTTCCTTATTAATTAACGGATATGTATTTACGTAATGGATTTATTTTTATTTGCTCTTGTTGAACCCACAGTGTCAGGGAAAAGTAAATTCCAGGGTTGCTTATTTCCAAGCAAAATGTTGTCTTAATAGAGCAATGTGTACGCGTGCGTGTCAGCGCACACGCACACACGTACGCACGCATACGGCATACAGTTCGCGGAATTAAAATTGATTGCATAAGACACACAGACACTATTCTAGGTTTCTAAAGATATTGCAACCGACACGGAACAATCAGTGAGCGATTGTGATGAAATTATCCGGCGCATCATTAGCACGGAGCTCCTGTCCGACCCCACCAATGCCAGCTTCATGGCAATGAGATCCTAATGCAGGAAGGCAAATTTCAATTTGGCATTAAGATTACAGCATTAAATCTGCATTAATCCAACATTATTATACCGGACCACAAGCACAACAGAGGGAGTAAAATGAAGAAAAATACCATCCACAAAGGCTGGCATATGAAAGATACATTAATATTTTCCAAATCAATCTTGCACAGTGGGATGAAATTGCTGAAATTGTGAATTACGAAAAAATGGAGATGTTTAAGGAAAATAACTCCTGCCTGCTCGCATACGAGCAAGTAACAATGCTGTTGAAGAGCCACACCGAGATTATTTCTTTCGGTTTTGACAAAACAACAACGCAAATGCTTAGATCCTCAGAGGAGCATTTTCCACATGCCATGAAACAAATCTACGTCTGCCGAACAGATTCCTCAAACGAGGCGGCGTGGCGCGATCAAACGGTGCCGCTCAAAATCAACAACAATAAAATCATCCCTCGAGATGCAGACAAGCGCATATTTAAATGCCGTTTAATATTTGGAAATTGTAAAAAAATAAAATTTTACACGGTGACAGTTGGCGCGACGCACGTTCCCAGAAAAAATGCCACTTTCATCGAGCCAGTGTTTCACATCACGGCCCAGGAGGTGAACATTTCGTGGAGTAGTGGCGCAGTTGTTAGCACGCCGACACTACAAAGCCTGGCGCCCTCGGCTCGATTCCCGGCCACAGCCAACATCGGAGGTGAAGACGGAAGGAAGCGGTGACACAGTGATCGGCACACCGCGCCATTAACCCGGCGACCCAAGTTTGATTCCTGGCCACGGCCTGATATTAGCGGCGAGTGACATCTGAACCGACCCTGGGCCGCGACTTCACCAACCCGCTATGACGGGTATGGTGAAGTATGGCCAAACAAGACTCCACGATCAACACGGCATTGTGATAGGCCTTAGTCCAGCAGTGGATTTACAAAGGGCTGTAAATTATTGGAATTATGTCTAGTGTTAGTTTAGGAGGTGAAAACATTGTAACAGAATAGGCTCTTTGCTCCTGTGTTGCAGAATATTAATGAGCTAATTAGTCATAATTAGTCATTGTCTCCATTACATCGGTGCAGTTTGAAAAGAAACACGTCCTCCTACCCCAATTGTATTGCCATTCGCTTTGGTCGTCAAGTGACGACATCCTGCCATTAAGCAGCAATGCGCAATGTTTCGTATTGTCTGTGGTTCCATTTGCTATGGGTATCGACCCAAAAGACGCTTTTAATTCACGCACTGTGATGGCGTTTAACATAGTTTTACAAGTGTTTATTGAGAGCGTTACTAACAATAATAATGCCAACTAAACGCGAAAAAATCGAATTTCGAATGCATTTCACCGTACGCGGTGCAATAATAGCTGAAATCGTATCTCAATAAGCGTGGAATGCTGGCGCTACAGGAACATATTTGGGACGGGAGTTTTCTGAGGCCCCGAACTTAACGCACTTGCTTCCAGTTGTACCTCGGGGGCTTTAATAAACAGTATTGTTTCAACATTTATTTATTTTATTTCCTCCCGGCGCACAAATAGTTTATTTATTTAGTTACTTCCTAATTTCAGAAAGCCGCTGTGATTTTAAGAAACGTGTTGTAATTTTAGTTCACCCCCCCTCCACCCCCCTCGGGCCGTGGAGAGTTTGCCAGCTGTTACAGCCCCAAAGCCACACAGGTTAACAAGATTCCCTGACCCTCGAGTGAGTTTCATTAACTGGAAACATGTAACTTTTATTATTTGTTATTTGTTCGTTCCGTAATGGATTTTATTTTTTTTGGCCAATTCTTAATTCTGTATTAGAAAGTGTCGTTATTGCGTTTTGTTCCGTCTTTGGTTATGCGTGGGTGGGTTTTTTTTTTGGGGGGGGGGGGGTTTGCTCACTTCTCCTTTTGGGTTCTAAGACACAAATGCCAAAGCGGGTGCTCACAATTACTGACGCGCGTGTGTATGTGTACGCAGCGGTCTGTGAGTGTACGCGACGGTGTTTACACATTCGTGCGTCGAGACACATGCAAGTGCGTGTGCATTCACGATCACCCGTCGGGCATGTTTGTAGGATGGTAATTCCTGGTAATGAAAACAATCGGACATAATTCAAATGACATTAAGGCCTCGGTATATATTTTGCAATCAACAGATTAACAAAAATACTCAATATTAGGAGAGTCTGGTGCCAATTATTCACAGAAAATATAAAAAATTGACACGAGTCGTTGCGTCATTCATATGAAAGTTCAAATTCACATCAATGTACTCCAGTCTCCTGAAGTGATGAATAGTGCCAGGCATACCAGATCAGAGGACTAGCCAAGGTCTCCCTTGCCACATAGAATCAATGTCTGAATGTACTCTTGGTAAAATAAAGGCATCTGAGTTGACCTCTAAAGCTATACTTTTACATTTTGTATGCAGTGAAATATGGAGAGAAATCCGAGATATTTTTTTTAAGATGAAGATTTATCATTGGATTACAATGTTTATATCAAGCTGCCATTTAAAAAAAGAAATCCTAATAGATTACAATGCTACCACAGGAAAAACATATATAACATAATTCCATCTCATTCACCCTAAATAATACAAAACACCTGCAGCCCGATTTATCAATCCACTTTTAGATGAAGACCTTCCCGCACTGTTAGTCATCACAATGTCTTGACCATACTTCATCACATTGTTCAGTGTAGGTTCAAGGAGGGACCAGGAATGGTTCCGCTATGACTTGTCACTGGTGTTAGCCGTGGCCAGGAATACAATTCAGGTCGCGAGTTCACAGTGCGGTGCGCTAACCACCACAGCTCCATCACATATGCATTATATATTTTTTAAAAGTCTAAGTGTCTTCCAATTCAATTTGGCACGGGCAGTGCTGACCTCCCGTTTATAGGAAATTTCAAATTCCTATGGCGGGGGGGAAATAAAATTCAAAGTAAAATTACTGCTGACTGCCCATATACAGTGTAGTAAAAAAAGATGACACCATAGTCCAGCCAGCTCTGTATACAGTATTTCGTAACCCGTTCACGCTGATAACAATCGTACCCAGAAAAAACCTGGAGGATTTTTTTCTCAAATAACTCTGGATTTTTCGCGCATCGCTCTCGTGTGGTTCCTTGGACGTGGCGACGCAGGGACAACCCCTGCACGAGAGGCGCGCATTTGCGCCGCAAGGTCACGTTAAGCCTGGCTGGCTGCAACGCGGCCTGGCGGTGCAGGCAAATGGAACGGAACCAGTGAGCAAATTACTTCCCATCACACGCGGCGCGCTGTAATTGTGTGCCGAGCGGTTTACAGTGCCGCCACAGGGACAAGTAATGAGCCATTACCACAAAACTGATTGGGTGGTTGGGGGAGAGTTGGGGGAGAGGGGGGCGTTGGTGGAAGGGGGGGGGCGAAGGACCAAAGGGCCTAGGTAAGTGGGTAGGGGTGGCTGGGGTAGCAGCAGAAATGATTGCTTTCCCATTCATAAGCAAAAAAAAAGAATTGCACGGACAAGCTCTCTGTAAATAACATCTCCTATTGCTGAGCGTTTGGGGCCTGGTTTGCATAGGTAAAAGGGTTACGAATGCTGATGCGTGTTTATTAACAGCTCATTATCGTCTGATATAAAGCGCCACCGTCGTGCCGGTACAAAGTGTGACCTACGGCTTTGCTTCGTGGCCCTCGTAATGCCACTAATTGTGAAGCTATTGGGTCGTGATCGTGCGAATGCAGCTCACACCTAAACTGGGATTTCGCTGTACGCCGTCGCCACTTCTCAAGACAACCGGGGAAAGACCGACAACGGTTTAGGTCGGTTTCTTGCCAACATGAAAGTCCAGCCCTCGTCGTTTTGGTGGGTAGAAGGCGGCGGGGGGGGGGGCGGGTATGGGGGGAGTGGGGGGGAACCACTACATTAGTTACACTCCATGATAAAAGCAGCGGTCACTGCCCTTTCCCAGAAAGGGCAGGAAGCAAAATGAGAGTGAGGCACGCATGCGCGCGTGTGTGGGTGTGCGGTTTTATACCGCATCTGCTTTCTTGTTGCTGCTCTGGCTCTCCCACGTGCACTATCTCTCTCTCGCCCTTGTTGGGGTGTTTTTCTTCTCTTAGCTGCCATCAGCCACCAGCAGCGGCAAAGCAGCCTTGGCTTTTTTTTCTATCGTGTTGCTGTGCCCCTATGTATGCCACTGGGCTAGCCACGCCATTGCGTGGCTTGCAAGATTTCAGATAAGATGGTCTGTTTCTCAAGCCGCACATTTCCCCTCTCTGCTCCCCCCCCATGTCTCCCCCATCTCTCCGTCTCCCCTGCTGTTCGGTCAGCATCGCAACTGCAGTTCACGTCGGCCAAGTGCACGACTCTTCATCGCATGCTGGGCGGATGTGACTTTGGAAAGAGCTCGGTAATGATGTCAGACCCGCAGACAGTTAAGTCAGTCAGTCTGCCAAGGGTGAGCTCTGAATTTCAGACCATGTATAATGCATTGCTCTGGGAAGACGTACATACTAATCACAGCTGGGGGGACAGGGATTGTATAATGTTATCTTCGTGGTTTTATATATATATTTATTTGCAATGCCATTATGTTTACGAATCAAATTACCTAACCAAAATTGGTGATGTGGGGGGATTGCTTTGAATTAGTCAATTCTATTATCCTGCAAAGTCGTCCTCGCAATCCAACCCCATGTCCTCCTCCCGACGGTCCAAATTTTACACGTCAATTAACAGACGTGTGCAGTGAGCGCTGGCTAATTAACACATTAATCGATGGGAGAGCCACATGCCTGTAGAGGTTGCTTCATCTGGGATGGTGGGCCATGGGGGTGTGTGGAAGAAGGGGGGGGGAGTCGACGAGATGGAGGAATTCAATGGGTCAAGAATCCACCCATTTAGACACTCGCCAATATCAACACATTCTAGTGCTAATCTCGCGCAGGCACAGACAGTTTCACCGCAGCTCGGGCGATTGGACATCAGAAATTTCACCATTGGCCAGTGGGCTCAGGCTGTGAATTTCCGTTCCAGTTTGGTTGCGTCGGTCAAGCATGACCATCAATTATTTTGTTGTAATGTCACCAAATTAACAGCTGAGAACGCAGCTGCACGAATCGAGAATGGCAAGCTCAAGAGCTCTCTGTGAATGACGAAACAATGCGTTACGTGCGCAAACGCCCCCCCCCCCCGCTGGCCAGAAATAAGAAAAAACGCTTTGTCGTCTTTGTGCGAAAGGGCAGAGAGGCCTCTAGCACGACCACATTGACCCTTTCCCAGAAAAGAGGGAGTAAAAACCACAACGACCGCACGCAGCAGCCTTTGGGCACTTACAGTACGCAACGCGCTGATTCCCCGTCGTCCCTCGGCCAAGTGTTGAAACCGCGGGGCTCGCTGCGGGCCACACGCCATGAGAGTGACACTGAGGCAGACGTTGTGAGAGTGACACTGAGGGAGACGCCGTGAGAGGGACACTGTGAGAGTGACACTGTGAGAGTGACACTGTGAGAGTGACACTGTGAGAGTGACACCGTGAGAGTGACACCGTGAGAGTGACACCGTGAGAGTGACACTGTGAGAGTGACACCGTGAGAGTGACACCGTGAGAGTGACACTGTGAGAGTGACACCGTGAGAGTGACACTGTGAGAGTGACACCGTGAGAGTGACACTGTGAGAGTGACACTGTGAGAGTGACACTGTGAGAGTGACACCGTGAGAGTGACACTGTGAGAGTGACACTGTGAGAGTGACACTGTGAGAGTGACACCGTGAGAGTGACACTGTGAGAGTGACACTGTGAGAGTGACACTGTGAGAGTGACACCGTGAGAGTGACACTGTGAGAGTGACACTGTGAGAGTGACACTGTGAGAGTGACACCGTGAGAGTGACACTGTGAGAGTGATACTGTGAGAGTGACACTGTGAGAGTGACACCGTGAGAGTGACACCGTGAGAGTGATACTGTGAGAGTGACACCGTGAGAGTGACACTGAGAGTGACACTGTGAGAGTGACACCGTGAGAGTGACACTGTGAGAGTGACACCGTGAGAGTGACACCGTGAGAGTGACACTGTGAGAGTGACACCGTGAGAGTGACACTGTGAGAGTGACACTGTGAGAGTGACACCGTGAGAGTGACACTGTGAGAGTGACACCGTGAGAGTGACACCGTGAGAGTGACACTGTGAGAGTGACACCGTGAGAGTGACACCGTGAGAGTGACACTGTGAGTGACACCGTGAGAGTGACACCGTGAGAGTGACACTGTAAGAGTGACACCGTGAGAGTGACACTGTGAGAGTGACACCGTGAGAGTGACACTGTGAGAGTGACACCGTGAGAGTGACACTGTGAGAGTGACACTGTGAGAGTGACACCGTGAGAGTGACACCGTGAGAGTGACACTGTGAGAGGGACACTGAGGGAGTGACACCGTGAGAGTGACACCGTGAGAGTGACACTGTGAGAGGGACACTGAGGGAGTGACACTGTGAGGGAGACGCCGTGAGGGAGACGCCGTAAGAGTGACACCGTGAGAGTGACACCGTGAGAGTGACACCGTGAGAGGGACACCGTGAGAGTGACACTGAGGGAGACACTGTGAGGGAGACGCTGTGAGGGAGACGTACATCGCACCACTGACAAATGAACAATGGCTGTGACATCGTACTCGTGGCTTCTGTCCGTGCGTGAGAAACAGTGGCTGCCCAGAGTCACGGAGAACGGATCACATCTCTAAAGGCTTTTGTTTTAAACCCTCTCTTCCTCACTGTGTTTCATTAATATAGCTCTGAGTCATTCGAATTACTATGGCCACACCGCATAGAAAATATGATGTGTTTATCTGCTGTATGCCGATGTGTTGCAGCTGGCTTTCTTGTTGTGTTTTGAGTGTTGCAACGTGCTGCCCTCCCCCCCCACAGATTTTGAATACAGGATGCATTTGTTGCTATGTAGCGGACTTGTGGTTAGCTGCTTGCGGCCACTTGATCAAGATACCTCGCCTTCCTGAATGAACAGAATGTTGTTTTGTTGATTGGTCCCACGTAATGAGCTCTCTCTCTCTCTCTTTAATGGGACCATTCATTGCCGTAACAGGCGCACACGCCGTGTTTTCCCTCTGCGGCATGCGCAGCAGGAAAACACGCTTCCAGACACAAATGCAGCCTAATACTCTTAGGTTTTTTCGGTAAAGTCACGTCGGTAAAAATATATAATAAAAGTAGAAATAATAGAAATAAAATAATAATAAAATTATGTTATTTGTATAAAATAAAAATAACAGAAATAATAATATAATTATTTTATATTATTACAAAATAAGAATAATAGAAATAATAGAAATAAAATAAAAAACCTAAGAGTATGAATCCTTGCAGTCACGAAAGCTTCAAATCAAGGAATGCAGCCTAATGTTACGAGGCTTTTAAATCTTTGCCGTGTGTCGCAACAACTTTGTGGCTTTAGATGCGCGCCTGGTCGTGTTACAAAGCCTGTTGTTGCTTTTACGTGCAAAGCCACATCTGAGCTTTCTTCCCGAGGAAAAAAAAAACCAATCGGTTTTAGATCATGGTTCAAGATGTACCTGTGACAAAAGCTCTTCCCTGCTTTGATCTGTTCTCTCATCTCACATCTCTGATCAAGAGACCGCTCCTTTAATTCGAAGGGAATCCCTTTTTCTCAGATAACTATAAGGCTAAAATCATTATGCCTTGGCATTTGTTGTTAGAACTTTCTTTAATACTTCCCACTGCCTCTCTTGCTCCCTTTCTTTCACTTTCTTTTTAAAACTTTTTTTTCAGCTGTCACGCAGAGCCTACCTTACATGCCACTCTTGATCATTTCATACCTACCCACACTTGCCTAATTGGGAAGCATCACGGCTCATTACAGGTTAGCACTTCCTTAATAGGCAGTTGTTTCTTCTAGATTATGCTCATTATATCGCTCTAAAATCTGGTCGGCACTCTCAAGCGACTGGTGATTAGCTGCTGTCCTTTCTGTGGGATAATTGCGCCCCGACTACTGCCAAGATGACACGGATAATAATTCTATTGTAACAAGGACTGACGGCATTTATTTTCTTTGAATGTTTTACGTAAGAAAAATAATAATAATATATTCCTCCCATTCTCCCATAAAAGAGACAATTATTTTGGAGCTCTTGTCATTGTTTTTATCATTAAATAGTCTCAAGGTCTAAAATAATAATACAGCAACAAACATAATTATAGAGAATGAATCCAATGGTCTTTGGCGGCTTAGTTATTACTTTAGAGGGGTTATTCAATAAACTAACCCATTTAGTGAATTGGATGGCAATGAAGCCACAGAGCGTTGGCTACTCCGACGATCATTCTCGAGTTCGATTCATCAACGCGTCATTCCGCTCGATTTCTCGGGCTGCACCGGTCCCATCATTCCTCGCTGCCCCATTAGGAATCCATTGCAAAGCCAGTGACAGATTTGCGGATTTTTGCCTTTAATCTCCCTAAAGACGTGACAGCACCTGTTGTTGGAGACCCTAGAAAAAGGTTAGTGATGAGTGCGGAGGAAGGTGAAGGCAGAAAGAATGCCGGGCAGCATTTACATTTCGCGCACGTCCACACCTTAGCGTCACTAATTACCACACTCCCACGTTAATAACGGCAGAATGTCGTTAATAATCCGTGAGTAAAATTAATGTTTTGCTTTTCCCGCTGCCCGCTTTTTTTATAATCACGCGACAAATTATGCCTCGTTAGGAAATGAAATGGCCCACCTTCTGTTCCTTCCTAGCAGATGCGCTGTTTTTACCCCCCCCTCACACACTTATCTGTACAGTGCCCGATACCTTAATTAAAATAAGGGTTCATACCCACATAATACTGAGATTTAAAAATAAACAAGGTGGTGGGAGACTGGGATGATGATGATGAGGAGGTGGGGGTGTGGGGGGAGGGAGGGGTAGTCGGCAAAGAGAAAAAAAAATCCACGCACAGTGTCACTCCCGCGTGTTTGCATGAATGGAGGAAGGAGGAACAACATGATCGGTGTTGCCTGGCAGCGGCATGTGGTCTGGGCCTCACGCGGCGGTGCCGGCTCCCAAACAGAGCGAGACGATAATTGCTGATGATGCATTAGCACAGCAAGGGAGCGCACAAAGCCCAGCGCCTCCGTGCCGAGCCCCTCGGCGCACAGTCGTAGCCGCGATGGACGCGGCTATACGGCAGCAATCGGCAGCTCTCCGACGATGGGTTTTTCGGGGCTGGTACCGCGTGCTGCTCGGCATGATGTCCGACGTTTCGCTGCGCGGCTCTGGGAGCTTCTTCGCGAAAGCGAATTCAGCTCCTGAAGGAGCATTCCAGCACGTGCCAGGAAATGTCGGATATCGCGCGGGTAGAACCCGAAAATCCATCGAAGGAGAGCTATTCGGAGCGAACCTTAGAAAAACACCTTGCCCGGTGGCATTAGCAATCTCTTTGCGGTTGGATTGGACTTTTGCCAGGCTGCGGCCGATGCCCTCCGGAACGTCACGCCAGTTAAACAATACTTGTGGGGGCAGTGTCGTTCCAACCACATGGTGCTGTATGGCTCCGTGTTCGGGGCCGCTGTAAATGTGGCGATGGTAACATTTGCGCCGCCACTGGCGCCAAGAGCGAGGATGGAGAGTAAATAGACCTGAGAGACGAAGCTCCAGGAAGCCAATTGTGACTCAACAAATATTTGCCCCAGGGCCAGGCAAAATGAAAGGCTGTTTTTTTTACGGCTTTTTTTTTTATTTCCAAGCCCTTTGTTTTTATCAACCAGAGTGTGAAAAAAATATCAGAGCCCAGGCTTCAATCTTAGTCCGTAAATATTTGGCAACCCAGGCTCTGAGACATCGTTTGGGTCACGGAGGATGTGACTCTTCCAGACACACTTAAGATGAGTTTCAGATTCAAGAGTTTGTTTTTCAAAATTCAGTTTTCTTCGTGTTCTCAGTGGAAATTGTGGGGGGAGGGTGAATATTTAAGAGACGCTGTGCCCTGAAGCAGTGGTGGATTAAATGTATTACTTTCCAGAGTTTTATGGGTGGAGGTCAAAATGTCAACTCTTAAAAAGTTTGTCTTAAAAATCCTTATAGGCTACAATTCTTTCACTTATAAGTGATCTATCCTCTTCATGGAGCAACGAACTGACTGAGAATTGTATACACGTTTTAGTAGCTATGTAACAATGCATTGATTCGCTGATTAAACTAGATCCCTATGCTCATGATACAGTGGTGGGTCCAACGGGGGGGGGGGGGGGGTGATTGCCACCAATTGAAACGCCGAAAATTAGTATTTAATTTATATTTAGCGGAGAAAATACATTGACAAAAAAAATCCAGAAATTTCGGGATTCGATATGCACATCATACTGTATGCATTTATTCAATTATTTCATGTAGGAATCGATTATTTATAAATACTGACATGCAAATATAGGCACACAATATGTTATTGTTACATTTAGCCTCGTGCAGAGTACAAAACTGTGCAATAAAAAACAGGAAAAATATAAATGCGATCGTATGGTAAAATAGAAATGAAGTTGAATTGTCACACTGATTTGTGGAAATTCGTTGTTTTTGCTAGGTGGGTAAATTGTTGCAGGCTCACATTTGAGTGACATTGTTTGAGAGCCCAAGTGGTACACAGGTCAAAGACATAACATAGTCTTGTGTCACAGTCAGGGAGCAGCGTAACATTTGACATGCCACTCATACTATCGTTGTATTTTTTGGTCATTGTTTTTTTTTATTAAGTTACTATAGCTGCAACAACAACAATAGACCCCAGCAGTCACATGAGCAAGCAATTGCAGGAGCTGAACCTTTACTCGTATATAGCTGGAAAAACAATCTGCATCTCTGATAACCTTTACTGGGGAAAGAATAGACCATCGTTAAGATGTTAAAAGACAAACTGAAACCTTTTATAATGAATCATGTGTTCATTAACCACAATACTTGTAGTCAGAATGCAAACAAAAAACATACTCTGATAGTATATGCACTTTCTTTTAAACTGATTGGTCCACACCAGAGACAGCTTGCTTTCGAGCCTAGTTTCAAACGGTGTTAGACCAAAGGACGCCAAAAAAACGCCAAAAATGCATATGCTATTAGAGTATGTGTTTTGTTTGCATTCTGACCACAAGTATTGTAGTTAATGCACAATGATTTCTTGTAAAAGGTTTCAGTTTGGTGTTTTAACATCTTAGCACCTGTTTTGTTGACATAAAAAAGGGGAAAACCTATTCTCATATTTTGGTACTGGCAAAGGAGGTCCCATGATGGAATAGACCATCATTACACCAGTTAAGGCAGGACTATTGCTCACCTCTTCATTGTTAGATCAAGTACGTACTCTACTATGTACAACATGAGGGATCAAACAGTAAATACTGTCGACTTTGTGATGAAGGAAGGGCTCGTGTGCATGGTTCAGTCTTAGGAAACTCAATTTGTTTTTTAACAACATCGGGAACACGTTCAATGCACCTCATATTCATTGTATGTATGTATGTTAAACTTATTTTGCACCGTACGTAGCCAACCGTGCTAATCAGAGGTGCGGGGGAAGAACAACAAAATTAATACAAAAAGCAGTTCTAAAAAAATATCGGAAGAGCGTTCCAGACGGCCGCAGACGCGCATCTGAAATCGCACGATGCGGTGACCGCCGTCTTTGTTCGATGGTTAGCCAAAAAGACCACGGCCAATCCACGGCTTAATGAAGGCCTCACCAAGCCTCTCACAATCCTGCAAGGTGATGATTCACCCAGGCCCTGCACACGGGCTAATTTTCTCTTCCAGTCTGCTCAGTTGACATAACTCCGTGACACGTTCCTTCGCTTGGCTGCCACTCTGTCATCATTCTTGACTATCAGTCATCATCCTTTCCAGTAACGTGTCCGAGCCAAGCCACCTTTTTTTAAACAGTTTGAGGTACATTATTTCCCTGTGTATGTTTTCTAATCCATGTTTTCATTTACGTCTCTCAGTGTAATGATAAGGCATGTGTCTTTCATGCGTCTTTTTGTTGAAAATTTGTTTATTTTTTGTTCGTAATAAATAATTACGATGCTTTCAACTTGGAAGCTACAATATTCCATAAAAGTCATGAAAGAATAAATAGAACTTACATTTGCATAAACAATTAATTAAAGTGAACATGAAGCAATAAGTACAATGTATTAACATTTAATTATGAGTGCAAAATAATGTTCTTCAAAAGCCTTTATATTAACATAAATAATGTTAATCTATATCGTCTACACGACAGATTTGCAACACAACCCCCTAAATTATTGCCGAAAAACGATGAATGTTACATCTTGAGATACGATTGCATTTAGACATTGCAGTTTATAAATCGAAATTGTGTAAAAAAATATATATATGAGCTTGTATTTAATATTCTGAGATGTGTACGCACCAAATTGCCTCAAGCCATAAGTAATCGTAATTCACAAGTGCTTACCGGGGGTCGCTAAATGTCATTGAGCATTTGCGTGGCGCCAGGAAATGTGGTAGCTGTAAGTGAATTAGTGGTGCACCAGGTAAGGCGATGAAGGAGGCGATGAGCGTATTATATATCATAAGATTTAATTGGATGATTCGTAGGAAGAAGAGGCTGTGGTGGAGTCCAATGTCCGTTCCTGACTGATGGGCACTTGTTGATTTAGACTCGCGTTGTGAAGGTTTAAACAATAAGTGCGGCCTTCACTGTGCTTGGATCAAACTGCTTCTAGCCCCATGCAATGGAAAATGAACATTAAAACGTGAAAGGGATGTTGCTATTTTTGTTTATATTATTAATATTATATATTATTACAATGAATAATAGTGGAATCGCTTCACCGTGATATATGTGTATAGGAATGGCTAATGATGATTTGTTAATGGTACAGCCATTTCAACTACTGGATGAGGGCCTCCCCACGCCACGGGGGGTCATGGGGGTTATATGCCCATACTTCACCACGCTGGTAAATGCAGGTTGGTGAGTGTGGACAGCATAGACACCGGAGCAGAGTACAAGAACGGGTTTTTCTTCACTGCCTATGTGATAGTGTGCAGCCCCCATGATGCTGAATATGGCATTTTATTGAATACCTGATACCACTCCACTTTATTTAAATATTATTGATAAGCGAGACAAAGCAAATGTTATAGCGATGCATAAACAAGAACATCGCATGCGAGAGATTGCAATTTGCTCGTCATTTGCACTTATTAATTATTTAGCAGCGTAGCTGCATCTCACGATGACTTCACTCAAACAGTCAGGTGAACCGTGTCGTCTCACCAGGTAACGCCCATACCCCTCCCGTCGAGTAACACCCATCCCTGAATCTCACCCCCCGAGGTTACACCTCCGCCTCTCCTCCCAGGTAAAAGCCTACCCGCTTCCCCAGGTGATGCTTACGTATACACCCACACCTGTTTATATAGCACCCCTATAACCCTCCAGTAACATTTGTAACCTATGCTTCAAGTCCCAGGACACTTTACCTATCCTCCAGATAACAACTTCACCCGCCTCGCACAGGTAGCAGCTATAACCTTTCCGCCTCAAGTAAGACCTGTACATAACAATACTAACAATGTCCTCCATTAATCCAAGAAAGACTCACTGAGTCTTTAGACTTTCGAGACGGTCTTGCAAAAGTGATGCTTGGCCTATTCCATTTGAATGGGGTGAGTCGTTGCCAGTGGGAGAAAATCTCAGTACCCAGAGATACCCACGCATATGAAGGGCTACACCTCAGTCCATTGCTGTCCTGTCAATCAGAATATTTATTCATCCTGGAGAAATCCGATGAACTAGGAAGCTCTGCTTTTCCCACAGTGATCCAGTAGGGGTGGGTCAGAAAGTTACAACAAAAAACACCGCAACCAAAGCCAAGAACACCTCGTATTCGCCGACAGCCTCACATCCAAGTGCCAACCAATTTTGATGTAGAATTCAGGCCGGTACTGTACAACAAAATTCAGGCTTCTGTCCAAATTAGCAGCCAACTTGAGTCGTCTAAATATATGGAAATGGGGTAGTAGTGGTCACATCAAAATAATAAAAATATGCGGACGGACAAATTGGACTACACGACCATCACAATTCACATTCTGAAAAAATCCAATATGTTTTACTCTATTTGATAAGAGACACTGTTTGTGTACTCTGTGGAATACGTTTTAAGCAAGATATAGCTATGTGATGAATGTATACATTTATGTGATGTACGCCGAATGCATGCATTTTTCTGGGGAACAGAGAAGCCTTGCCTCGTCCGTGAGAAGTTCAGAAGTAGAATTGTATTTTTCACCAGAAGTCCCTTAGGGGAATTCATAGACGTACCCTTCCACGTTAATCATTTATTGGATGGTGTGAGAGGTACAGCGTGTACATCATTTTCTATTAAACACGCATTAACATTCACACACACACACGCGCGCGCGCACCTCCACACAGTATGGGTATGAAATGCAAATTGCATCTACAAAATTATCGCTCGCCTTTCTTTTATAAACAGGGGGGGGGGGGGGTGTTCATTTAGTATTAAAACTCACATTACCATGCAGTGATAGGGAAGATGTAATCGGATTATGTATTAAAGAGATGCATTAGTTTCATGCGCAGGGTGTTTGTTCATGCTGCAGTCATTAGCGAGGCGAGTTGCAGCCGCATTTACATGGGCGATGGCGGTGCAAATAAAACTGCAAAGTTGGACGATAAATTCAAAGAGCACTCTCGCAAATAAACAGGGACGCTGTGGCGAAAACCACCACGGGAAAAAAATACACAAACTCTGGTTGGATTTCTGGCAGAGGCGTGGTAGGATTGAGACTTGTTATTTAGGTACACCGTCACACGTTCCAAGTGATGACGACTGAGTCATATGTGAAGGGCCTGGAGGCTACGTCCACGGGAAGTTTGTTGTCCTTCCCCCGCACCTCCGATTAGCGCCGCTGGCTACGTACGGTGCGAAAAAAACTAAACATTCAGACAAACAAGAGCATACGCAGAAGAGGTATTTACCTACCCAAGGGCACTTAGCTATTTCGAGTATTTGGTTGCTATACATTTGCACATGATTTTCCACTTCTTTGGGCTATCATTTGTGGTTATGTTGCTTCTGAAAAAGAGCTATATAGTTTAATGGGCCTTACGTACCTGTAAACATTAATTTTTTCCGTTTAATAGTTTCCATCTATCTGTGGACAATGTATTTTTTAGGTGTTTTACTAATATTTAGCGTTGTGCTTCTCCCCCCCCCCACCGGCTCCCACCAAAATAAAATTGAAATGTTATGTACACCGTGACATCAGCTAAATAAATATCCATACCAACATCTCGCAGTGGGCAGCGTACTGCCCCTGCCTCTGCCTCGGAGAACAGCCCCAGAAGATGATGTGCGAGAACTACTTCTGAAGGTATCAGTTGTCCTCGCTATTCACACTCGGGGCATACTTTTCAACGTGGACATTTAATTTGGCACCAGGCGTTTCTCAGCGAAATAAATGATAATAACAATGATGATGATGACAATGATGATCGCAGTTTTATTCAACTGTACCTTAAGGCATTCATGCCTGGCATTTACACTGCTGAATAGGTGTTATATTGTTGTGTATACAGAAGTATAAGTATCATACAAAATATAATGGCACGAAGTTAAGTTGTTAAATTGCCTGTATTTCAGATTATAAAATATAATTCCTCGTCGGAGTTGCACATTTTAAGCATAAAACCTCAATAGTTTATTTACTTTATGCTATTAAATAAAAGTGAATATTACAGCCGTTGTCAGTCTATTGCTGATTGAAAGCCTCTTCACACGGTGTAGACCATGGGGGTTGTTTTACCTAAAAAGAACTTATGGATGTTTTACCCGACTTCACCACGCTGGTCACTGCGAGTTGGTGAACGTGAAAGGTGGACCAGGGCCGGTTTAAAAATGTCATCCCTGGGTTCATAGCACAGTGCGATAACAAATGTGCCACTACTCCCCAATATGTACATTATATATATACTTTCCTGTAACCAAATGCATGCAGAGTTTTATCTGCAAACTATAACTTTTCGAGACATCTGATTAAGTGACATGATGTGGGATGATGTTGGTACGTAACAGTGAATTCGAATATCATAGTTTGACTCCCTGCATCACAAACAGGCAGTCTCCCACAATTAAGACCAACACCATATGTTGTCTTTCCACTGTGTTCGGTCTCGAGAAGGGCTATGGCCAGAAACGTTTGTTAAAAATAATAATAATAAGGTAATTTACTTTTCCATGTAAGCTTTACCAAATCGGGAGGTGTCCTGCATTAGGACGTTTGGCCAATTTTTTTAAGGAGTGTTTTGTGTGTGGGATGAAGCTTACGAAGACGGGTTTCCTAACTCACTCCACAAATCTACTTGCTGTACTTCATCCAGCAGTGGATTGATCAGGATTGATGATAATGGCACGCATGGTCAGCGGTGCTTGCTACTGACAGGGGAGGGTGAAGTATTTTATAATTCCAAAAATAATCAATTGTGTTCTTGGTTCTTTCGGTAAAGTCACGTAGAAGGGAAATAATAAAATAATAAAAATAAAACATAATAAAATACAATTCTCACGACGTTTCGGCCACAACGCAAGCAGCCGTCCTCAGGTGAAGAACAGGACGGCTGCTTGCGTTGTGGCCGAAACGTCGTGATAATTTTATTTTATGTTTTTTTTATTATTTTCCTTCTACGTGACTTTACCGAAAGAACCAAGAAGATGAATCCCTGCAGTCACGAAAGCTTTAAATCGAAATTTAACCATTTGTAGTTCTATGGCTGCAGGATGATGTAATATTCATCGCAATAACAGAAAGGACACCACGCATTCCTGTCAATATCTGTCGCGTCACGAATACAGCATTATACGGCGCGTGGTGGGATGTAGGTGGCTTCGATAAGGCCTTAATTCAGCAGTGGATAGATCATGGATGCTGATAGTGCTTCACATCAATTCATCCTGTTATGGGTCCTAAATTTAAGCGACAAGTACATTGAATCGCGTGTGTATAAGAATCAACGTTTTTTACTATTCGTTGTCCGTTAATAGTTCGTGTGAGTGTGTGACCCCTGCAACCTTACAAGTGGCTGCGATAATCTAAGTAAAAATTGGTTGAACCAAACGCGACTATGCATCGAATCTAATTGCCAGTGGTCGGTTAACGCACTGCGCCCTCAACTCGGCGATCCGAGTTCGATTCCCGCTTATGACCAATAACAGTGGCGAATATTTGGACCGGTCCTGGGCCTCCCATAGGTCGACTCGGCTTTAAATGAACAGTACTTGTCTCCAACAGCCTACTGAAGACCATAGGGGGATCTTTGTCTTTATCTTGTCCAATCAACAGATGAGGAAGGGCTGTGTACAGAGATGGAGTGTGTGGCGGAGCACATTACGAAGGGTTTCAGCAGCGCCCCCTATTGAAGGATCGCCGCTACTGCACAACAGTTCGTGTTAGATGTGCCCTTTTTTTCTTCTTGGTTCTTTCGGTAAAGTCACGTAGAAGGGAAATAATAAAATAATAAAAGTAAAACATAATAAAATAATTCTCACGATGTTTCGGCCACAACGCAAGCAGCCGTCCTCAGCTAAGAACAGGTCTGTCGGAAAGACCATTCAGACGGAAAGACAGCCATTCAGACGCTGTCTTTTGTGGCTGAAACGTCGTGAGAATTATTTTATTATGTTTTATTTTTATTATTTTATTATTTCCCTTCTACGTGACTTTACCGAAATAACCAAGAAGATGAATCCCTGCAGTCACGAAAGCTTTAAATCGAAATGTGCCCTTTTGTCAATCCACTGCTGGACGAAGACCCCCCCCCCCCCCACACCGTACGGATCTTGGAGGCTATTTGGCCATACTTCACCACGCTGGTCAGTGCAGGTTGATGAAGGCAGGAGGCAGCCATAACGCAGGTAGCACAAAAATATGTTGTTGGTACCAAATTGTTTTACACCGGCTCCGTGAACGTAACAGAACTCTATATTATTAAAGCAAACATAAAATAAGAACGTTTGCGTATTTCTTCAGAAGAGAGAAACGGACGAGAGCTAGATTGCGGCTTTAATTTAATCGCACTTTTGTGTATCCGGCGACCTGAGTTCTGAACTGGTCCTGCACCTCCCACCCTGTTTCACCAGCCCGCACTGACCAGCGTGGTGAAGTATGGTCAAACGATCATCACGACCGACACGGCGTGGGGAGGGTTTAAACCAATAGTGGATTAACAGAGACCAATAACATTAATTGCGTACATGTTTGTATATCTACCTTTATATTAATGACATTTGAAAAGCCATTTGGAAAATAGTCAATAGTTAGGGAACAGATATATTTCTTTCAGGGCAGGGATTTGCATGCCTGCCCAAACAAGTGGCATAAATCTTATTTGAAGTTGTGGCCTCGGTAATGGCCTTAATAATATACTGTACATATGCTAAATTTATTCAAGCATTTTATAAATAAAACATAATAACGTTTCATGATATATATACAAAGATCCCCCGTATAGCCTTAACAGAGTGTTGAGGTAATTGCTGTGATGGCCGATATGGCACACGAGGAGGTGGGTGGCCAGCACCACGCCAGGCCGCCTTTGTCTCCCCAGTGGCGATGTTTACACACCGCACCAGGATACTCATTTGAGGCTGAGTCGACCTAGGGGAGGCCCAGGACCGGTTCAAATAATCGTCACCGGTGTTGGTGGCCGTGTGCGGGAATCAAGTTTCAAGTTTATTTATGAGGTATAGCCCTGTGAGCCATTCGGCTCTTGAATCGGGTGCAACCGCAACAAACAAAAACATGAACAAGAAAACATCTTAAAGTGACTACGTGCAAACAGAAAATCCAAGAAAAGACAGCAAAATATTGCAGAAAAAGCACCGTACACCAACACTGTGTGCAAAAATCCCAGTGGGATGCAAGTCAAACAACAACAACAACCACAAGACAACTTAGATTAAGGCCATCGGGTCGCCCGGGTACGTAGCGCAGCGCGATAACCAACTACACTACCGCGCCCCATCACGCGTACACGCGCTACATGCAGCATGTGTGCACTGCGCACGTGTACACACTTTCGCGTCGGGTCTGTGCTGTGTGTGTGGCCCGAGGCGAGAGCTTGCGCATCAGCCGGTTCCTGAGCGCAGCTACTGACGCGCTCGCTAACTGCTCGCTCTGTTCTGTGAGCAGGGGACACACAGACACCACCACCACCACCACGCCGTCTCATCAAAGCAACCACCCCCACCGTCCGTCAGTCTCTCTGCGTGCGCGCGTTGGTGCAGGCTCCCCCAGCTAAGCCTCCATTCTCCCACCACCAACGCTCAACAACCTCCAAGCTCGGCGACACAGTAGCGCCTTGCCCGCGTCGTGTCAACGGGAAGCGATTTTTTTATTCTATAAATTATTACACAACGCGAGATTGCCCCGTACTCGAGTAAAGAAAAAGACGAAACGGCAGCGAACGACGGGAACGCGCGCGTAATATGGGACATCATTAGCGTATCGTCATTTCGGATACATCGATAAACGTCGATTTTTCATGTGATTTTTTTACACGCACGATTCATTGCACGAGTCTTGAACAACGATATTAATCGACGCATCGTTGCGCGTATGTTGATGAGCACGTGTGTACATATTCCTTTCTGGTAGTGTGAGTGGTGCGCAAACCCGTGCCAAACTTGGTGTGGCAGTGTAACTATCAGCGTTTGGGGAGACAAAGGTGGCGTGGTGGCGGTGGACGCAGACCCCCCCCCCCTCCCTCGTGAGTCGTGTCGGCACTAATAGGTGCTCGCTAACAGCAATTGCCTCTAACACTCGATAAAGGCTACACGGGGCATCTTTGCGGTGCAAGAGTGAGTCGCCGCAGATGTAAGTGGTGAGCGCACTGTACCGTCTACAATCTTGGCAACTTGGCTTTCATTTCCTGGCCACGGATAACATCACTGGCAAGTGGTATCTTAACCCCTACCGAGACATCGCCTAGGTCGACTCAGACTTCAATAAATATCCTGGCGTGGTGTGTAAACATCAGCGTTGGAGAGAGAAAATGCGATGGAGCGTGGTTGCAGGCCACACCACTCCCTCCCTCATGCGCCGAATCGGCCTCAATATTTCCTCGCAAACGGCACATGTCCAAACATGCGCATGCCTCTACGCGAGAGATCTGTGTCTTCGTACGTCACGGTGCTTAGCTCATTATGCCAGGAACTCAATGTATTGGCAACCAGAGGTCGATTCGTGGCCATCACGAAGCCAGTGACAATTATATCAACTGCGTGCGGACTTCCCCTAGGTTCACTCGGCCTAACATTATTACCCGCTGCAGAACAATACTCGAGTGCTGTCTGCGTCATCTTTTGGAAGTCAGGCGCGGTCAGGCATGTTGAGTGTAGGCTACACAAACCGCTAGTCTATCGCGTCCGTCTTGATAGGCACTCACTAACAACTTGCCCTGACAGACTATAATTATGTGTGGGATGGTTCTTTGTGAGGGGTACCGCGTTTTCAGCTGCCAGGTTCGAGGCCTAATCCTTACCACATGGGATAATTTAAAGGTGAGTCGGATGTGTACCTCCCTCCCTCCACCCCACCCCATATAGGTCGACTCAGCATAAAACCCACCTATTGTGGTTGGTATGGCTTCGTGGCTACAAAACCTATACTAAACTCCATTTCGCCGTTCAGAAATAGACACAGCTCTATTATCACAGCAGCGTATGTGTGTGTGTGATCGTTGTTTTTGTGTGCCGTGTTTGTAACCCATTCCAGCTAAGGTGTAAAGTGTTGATCTTCGCCATCAGCCGTCGTTCCCTCCTGGCGACGTGCCCTGTCCAAACCCACTTACTTTTCTTAACAGTTTGAATGATGTCATTATCCTGCGTAAGTTCTCTGGAAGATTAAATACTTCCGAGGACAAAGGCATGTTTTGGAAAGCGTTGGCGAAACCACGCGAATGCATGATTATGCCATCGCCGAGTCCCATTATTAGCGACCCGGGAGCCCTACTTCACTCAGTTTCTATTAACAAAGACAAAGAGCCCGGTGTATAGTCACTTTAGGCTGTTGGGATAAATGCTGTTTGCGAGCACCAAATTAAGGGCCGCTACGGCGTACGAGGGAGTTGGTGTGGCCATCAACAATCCTGGCCGCTGTCGTATCTCCAGCGGTGAATTTTGTACATGCTTGACACACTTCGTATGCGAGGTATGCATTAAAGGCTGAGTGGAACCAAAGGAGGCGCAGCACTGGTTCTAGTAGCTCTTGCCGCTGATGTTAACCTTGACTGGGAAACGAACTGAAGTTGCCGGGTTCGTAAAATACCCTTTCATCTGCCATGAAGAAGGGCTCTTGCCCAAAACGTCGCCTTCTATTTATTTTGTCCCATTTAATGCCACGGTGTTTATTGACGAACGTGTTGCGTTTTTTTGTGTTATTTAAGCACGCTGGCAAATCATTATTCATCCAGTTGGGAGGGAAATCGTTATAATTAAGACAAAACGATCGCGTCTGGAGAATGATAGCGCATACGTAGGAGAGAGAGAGAGAAACCCACTTTCGTTGTTGTTATGAGGCACCAGGTGTGGAATGCGCGTGGGCTCACACGCACAAAAGCCTCCGCCCTCCGTTCTTGACGTCCGGATCTCCCTTTCAAAGGCGACACGAATAATAATAACGTGCAGCCTTTGTCAATCCGCTGCTGAACAGAGGGGGGTAGGGGCACCTCCCCACTCCGTGCGCGTCATAGGGGAGGAGGGGGGTGGGGGAATTTTTTTGACCAGACCCAGATCTTTATCGCTATTTTTTTTAATCATAATCGTTACGTCTATGTTCGTATAATGATTTAATGATACAGCCATAGTAATGTACTGGTCGATGTCACGTCTACGCTGGACTAACGTTACTGACCACTTGTGGATCCATGTAGTGTTGTTTGACCATACTTCACCACGATTGGTGAAGGGAGGCGCTGTCCAGCACCGGTTGAGATATTACTCGGCGCCTACGTTAGCCGCGGCTGAGAATCGAACTCAGGACTGCCGTGTTCGTATCAATATGGCTATCGCTTGCCTTTGTTCGACTCAATAGCTTAAACCCACACACACGTGTGCATATCTTCCTACCGCCCTTGTCCTGATTGCTCTCAGCCGCTGTGTGCCTTGTTGTTTTTATATCAAAGGACACCTGCATGCGGCGCTTACACAAACGTGGAGCACCTACAGCAGTACACGCCGCATATTTCCGTGTGCGTGAACCAGCCACACACACGTGTGTGCCCAGTTTCTCAATCCGAACAGACAATCCGTGAGAACAATTGATAAGCTACTAGTGGCAATGCCCAGGTGATATGATGCCCGTCCTCTTGAGGACAAAGCTCAATATATATTCACAAAAAACTACAAAACCCACCTCTACGAAACACATCACACAGCTAACAAACACCATTGTTAAACTCACCGCACAGCTCACCAAGACTACTACTAAAGTCACCAAACAGGCTGCAAACATTTCTCAGTCCGCTGCTGAATGAAAGCCGTCCCACGACGTTGCGAATCATGGGGGTCATTTGACCATACCTCACCGCACCGGTCAATGCTGGTCGATGAAGGATGGCGCATGACCACTGGCCAGTGATGATTATTAGCCATGCCTGGGAATTGAACTGAGTGGAAATCGTTAAAAACGAGAAACAATATAAACGAGACAAAAAAACGCGAGACACAATAATAATAGGTGATTTAATCCAATCGGTATCCGAGTCGTAATGATTTTAAACTTAAGAACTGTTGGTCTACCGGTCTATTGGCCGTCTAGCCTTATACAGCATCAACATCTTCTCTTCTTGGTTCTTTCGGTAAAGTCACGTAGAAGGCAAATAATAAAATAATAAAAATAAAACATACTAAAATACAATTCTCACGACGTTTCGGCCACAACGCAAGCAGCCGTCCTCAGGTGAAGAACAGGGCTTCGACCTTCTAGGTTTCATCAGCGGAGCCAGGTTTGCTAAAAAAATATAATGCCGGCTTATCCTGATCTTGTTGGTGAGAGAACTCCCTAAGAACGACGAGGTTGTGGCAGATAAATAAACAAACAATACACGGTCATGCGAGTTGATAGCTGGTGAGTAGTGTCAGGTGAGTGGTGAATGCCTGGCGAGGGTCAAGCAAGTGTCATGTGAGCGTCACGTCAGCCTGTCCGAAAGGACGGGCTGCTCAACTAGAGTACCAATATTCCATAAACTGGTGAGTGGTGAGGCCTAGGCGCGTCGGTGAGTGTCAGGTGAGTGGTGAGGGTCAGGCAAGTGTCATGTGAGCGTCACGTCAGTCTGTCCTAAAGGACGGGCTGCCCAACTAGAGTACCAATATTCCATAAACTGGTGAGTGGTGAGGCCTAGGCGCGTTGGTGAGTGTCATGTGAGTGGTGAGGGTCAGGCAAGTGTCATGTGAGCGTCACGTCAGCCTGTCCGAAAAGGACAGGCACGGCTTGCCCTCTCGTACGTCCTACATAATGCATCGTTTCTGTCGGTAACTCCAAGCGCACACGCCGCTTGCACGCTGCGCTCACGCGTGGAGGCGCGCAGGTCACGCTAGCGGCACGCTGCTGTAATAGCCCCTCGCGTGTTTAGTGATGTAACCCAGGTCGCCCTTGCGAAGAGGCAATGTTGCACGTGTCTCGACGTCGTCATTTCATCTCCCGGTTAGCTTAAGGGAGACTGACTCATGGCAATTACATCTGTGAGGCCACTGGAGTTTAAATGTGTCGAGGTACATAGATACGGAATAAATATTGAATTACTAAATAAACAGCCACGGACGCATTCATTCGCCTTTATAATCGTAGTTGTGGGGGTGGGGGTTGTGACGTGTGATTTGCAGAAGCCCTGTGTATCAATCCACTGTTGGATGATGAGGGCCTCGACATGCCGTGTTAGCAGCGAGGGTATATTTGACCATATTTCACCACGTTGGACAGTGTGAGTTGGTTATCGTGATGGCGGGCTACAAAGACGTAGGTAGCGTATACGTACAGGCCAACACTGCATTTTACTGCATCGCCCATCCGTCGCCCCATCACGTAGACTCCGAAAGTTCGCGAAACAACCCGTTCTTATGCCGGAGTGGTCGCCATTCCAACCAAGCATTACCCAGTCCCCTTAGATTTCCGAGATATGACTGAGATATGACGATACTGGGGGGCATTCCGGGTGAGTTGGTCATACGCGTGCGTGGTGTGTATATAATAAATACGATTTCAAACAAGGAGGAGTTTATTTTCTGGTGTTAAGAGAGAAAAAAAACACCCACCCACCACGAATTTCTCCCGAGGATTTATTTTACGGGACTCGTCCCCATCTCCCTCTGTGCGTGTTTGCCCCTAATGGAGGATAAAAAAAAACCAAGAGTCTGAAGATTATAAGAAGGCAAAACCCCCACTGTTATTGTGCTATTGCAGTGCATGTAACAGAGCAGGAATGCTGATGTATTTTGATTGGGTCTGCGTGGTGACCTGACTCAAGCAGAGGCGGAGGAAGGGAGGGACGTAACGAGGCATCATGCCGACGTGGGAACAGATTTCACCCCCTCCACCATACACTCGCTCCTTTTTGCTTCTCCCCCTCCCTTCCTTTCTAAACCGACGGAGAAGGTAGGGGCATGTATAAGAAGACAGGGTGGAAGGAGGTAGGGCTGGCTGGCCCGGCTGCTATACGTGTTAGGGGGTGGTGGGTTAAGGCGGGGGATGGGGTTACGAGAATCAGGGTTGGGTGGTTGGGTGGGTTTTTTGCCAAGAGAGAAAAAAAACGTGGGTTTGTGGTGGGGGGGTGTGTGTGGTGGGGGGGGTGTGATGGTGGTGGGTTGGGTGGGGGGGTTTATGATGGGGGGTGAGTGTGATGGTGGTGGGGGGTAGCGAGTCGGGGGGAGGGGAGGAGATGGTGGAGGGTTCTGGCTGGCTGAGGCTAAGGAGCAGGGGGTGGGGGTCTCCATTCGTCCGTTCGTGCGTGCGTCCGCGTGTGTCTCGCCGTATACATCCATCCCATCCATAACACCCGCAGCCCTGCGCGTCCGTCCATTGGCGGAGCCCGCCCACCCCCCCTCCTCTCGCTCCTCTTCCTCCACCACCCCCACGTTACTTTGAGTGACAGCTCGACACGGCGCTTTAACGGCGCTTGAGTTGATTGACGGGCGCGGTGCGTTCGCCGACCCGTGAGAGGCTCGGCGGGCTGGAGGCGCCGCCTCGCCGCGTCCGCGCTCGCTACGCCATTCGCGGGAGATCGCTGGCGACGACACGGCCCCACGTGGGGGACGCGGCCGATCCATTGGCCGAGGGAGCGCAAAGACGCTCGATAAGCCCAAGCCAAATTTGGAAAGCCGCGCTCTCCCCGCAGAGCGAGTCCGGACGAGAGAGAGAGAGCACGAGAGAGAGAGGAGGAGGAGGAGTGTTGACGTTTGTCTAGTGCCCTGATATAGACTGCTTTAGCTCGCCGTCGTGAGCGGCTGTTTTGGGCGTTATTGTTTGTCGTCGTCGACGTATTTTCTGCTGTGTTGTGCGTACGCGCGTGTTTCTATTTTAATTATTTTATTGTAAGCACATCGGAGCTTAATTCTTTCATTCCTCTTACTACCCCCCCACCCCCGATCCCATCACCCTCTTACTAACCTCGACTCATCCCCACCACCCCATCACTAACCACCCTTTTCTTCTGCGTAATTCTGTAATCGGAAGTCGATACGTCCTATAGTGTTTGGTTGGTAGCAGCAGCAGTAGTAGTGGCAGCACACGCATGTGAGTGCGTGCTGTCAGTAGGGGGGGGGCGACGGGTTGGGGTGGGGGAGGGTGAAGAGACATTTGGTGTTGTCCGTCGTGCCGGGCTCACTGCGCTCTAACGCGACGGACGGCGGTGGAGCGACGAGGAAGAGGGAAGCAAGAGAACGAGAGCGCGAGGTGCGCGGAGAGAGAAGAGCCTAAGGAGGTGGGGCAGTGCGGTGAGCACTCATCATCTTCATCACCCATCATCATCATCCAGCGCAACATCGACGAAGCCGCAAACCCGCGGTGCCCGGCCGCCCGGACAATGCTGGCGGCCTGAGAGCGGAGGAAGCGGAGCGGCCTTGCCGACGGACCTTGTGCGAACACAAACGAAAAAAAATCGCTCTTCCTCCTACAGACGAACAAGTAAGAGGCCACGGCGAGCGAGGAAGTCGGAGGGAGAGACGACGACGAGGAGGAGAAGGGAAGGAAGGTGCGGGGCGCGGGGGGGTGGCAGATCGGACTGAGCCGCAGGATTTGAGGCGAGCTCCTCTCGTTGACAGCGCAGAGCCGCTTCCACTCCGTTTCGCTTTTCTTCCGTCCATTCGTCTTTGTGAGACGACACGACGAGGGGTTTACCCGCACGCCGAGTGGAATACGACCAGCGACTGTCGTGGGAAACAGCAGCAGCAGCGGCAGCCTCTTCGGCCTCGTCATCCGAACCCGGAGAGAGACAGAGAAGAAGAGAGATCGCGTGGAAGAGGTGGACGTCAGGAGGCTGAGAAAACACGACACGAGCCGTAACTTTGACCACGGACAGATCCAAAGATGTACCCCCAAGGCAGACACCCGGTACGTACAAATGGCTTTGTGAAGTGTCCGTGCGGTGGGAAATGGATATATGTGTGTGTGTACAATAAAGGTTGGCGTTGTTGTTGCTTGCTGCTGCTGGAGGGCGTGCGCGCACCCTCTGTGCTTGCCGACCTGCAGTTTTGGTGCGTGCGAGTACGTTAACCCTTGCGGTGCGTATGTGTCTGCCGATGTGTGGTGTTTTTTTTGTGTTTCTAACGCAATATGAACCGAGAGGAGTTTCTTGTTGAGACGCTCAACGCGTGTGGTTGTGGCTGCCCGCGACTCCAGGCTCCTCACCAGCCCGGACAGCCCTTTAAGTTCACGGTGACCGAATCGTGCGATCGGATCAAGGAGGAGTTCCAGTTTCTACAGGCGCAGTATCACAGGTATGATGTTCACCACTATCGGGCACCGCCACGCAAGAAGACAAAAGACGACACCGCGTGTTTTAACAAAAAAGATATTGTTCTGGTGGGGGATGGGGGTGGTGGTGGTGGTGATGGTGTTCGGTGCTGTTCGCGTGCGTCTTAGGACGAAAGTCGGCGCAGCGCAACGAGGTACGGTCCGGCCGTCTTTGTCTTCCCCGGTGCTGATGTTTGACACACACCGAACTGGTTACTCGTACAAGAAGGAAGTCGACCTTGTGGGTGGGGGGGGGGAAGGGAGGCAACGAGACCGGACCGTTTCAGATTTCACTCGCCCCACTGATGTTCACCCTGATCGTGATCTGGTGGTCGCAACGTACTAAGTAAATCGCTTTGCCGCCGGGTTTTTTACTATTACACAAAGGCGTTTAGCGGACTCATGGTGGACAAGTGCTGCTGTTAAAGTGAGCCCCGATTAACGTCGACACGGCACACCAATTAATAATGTTCGTGGTGTGGTCAGTACCACTATAAAGCATGTTTATCCACAAACATGTACAGTACACACACACACATTCACCCTTATATATACGGTACAGAGGGCGTGAAGTGGCCCATCGGTTTATAGCAACTTGTGTGTTTATGTAAAACACGACGCTCACAGGGGGGACTTCTTAAGGCGATTCATCGGCGCTTTAAATAGCAAGGGGGGGGGGGACGTCTGCTGTGTTGTGTGCTTTAATCAAGCAAGCCATGTGGGACGGATTGACTATATCTGTATCCGAAGACGAAATCGTCCCTGAACGCACGTCGAGGCAGTAATGCTGCCACAGACACACACACGGATTGCTTAGAAGTGTGTACTCACGATGCTGGCTGGGGGGTGGCCGCATTGTTGCCTACGTGTGTGTGTACGTGTGCACCCGCAGTGTCAAGAGAGGAAAAGTTTGTATGCGTAGGTCGGTACGCTTACTCACTTTGGCAAGTGACCGTTGATGATTTAATGGATTTTCTCGCGATTCGCGAAAGCTGCCAAGTTAACCGACTGAAGAATTTGCGTGTGATACGAAGGAAGAGATGGGGGGGGCGACATCACGTTCAACTCTGGGTTGTGTCCGAAAATAATTTAGAGCGTGGTAATAATTGAATACGCTGCGAAACTTTTTTCAGCTCGAGGTGCACGCCGTGTGGGTGAAGAGGTCTGTCTGCCTTTGTCTGACCGGCGGCGAACAGTTTTCGTTCCGTCCCAATGTTAGCGAAAACGTGGCCATGTCTACAATAATTGGGCGATAAGCCAACAACCAAGCAAGGCGTCGTGCTTCATTGATCTTAAGACGTTTCGTCAACACGGCAATCTGACCCCCCCCCCCCCCGAGAACGTTGTTTGTACCGCGTGTGAGTGTGTTTTGTGCCGCAGTAGTTATCGGGCACGCTACGCCAACAAACCACAGGCTTATACCTACCTGAGCTGGTGTTGTCCCTGCCATATGGGTATCATCAGTCGGCGACTTGAAATCTGAACTAACCTGGGGGGTGGGGGGGACTTTCCCGTACATTGTTAGGTCGACGCATCGTTAAATAATCCTCAGTACTTGGGAGACAAAGACGGAGCGGGGGGGGGATGGTCGTGCTAGCCACGGCGACACCCCGTGCGCTCCTAACGACCCTAATTGCAGGGTGCTCACGTCCGAAAATGTGAGACTTCGGATTTAGTGGCTTCACCCGCTCTAAAATATATATACTGCCCTGGGTTAAAACGCACACAACTAGTGGAGTAGCAGCACTATGATCCATTCTACAGCTAATTTGGCAAGTCAAGCGAGAAAGTATCAGTACGTGTACGTATCACCGCGGCCAATTATGTACCCTAAATTTGGCTAGTTTTTATATTTTACGTCCATCACACTTCACAAACGGAACTGAAATGACCAACCAAGGTAAACAGGTCAAGGGTAGGAATTTAATAAACAATGAGGCCCCCCAAATTATAACGGCCCCCATAGAACTTCATCTCGCCCCGTGTACGTTGTAGCAGCGGAGAGACCTTTGTGTTGTGTGTGTGGTGTTAGTGGGGCGCTTTCATGTAGCGGTTAGCGCTCTGCGCTACAAAACCTGTCGACTCGAGTTCGATTCCCGCACACAGCCAACACCTGAACCGGTCCTAGGCCTCACCTAGGTCGACTTAACCTAAAATGAGTACCTGGTGAGGTGTCTAAATTGCACCATTGGGGAGACAAAGGTGGTCGGGCGTGGTACTGGCCCTCCTGTACCGTGCCTGGGCCTTCACACGTTCTCGCGAACACCACTTGCCCCAAAAGTGTGTTTTGTCTATATGGGGGATCTTTGTCTTTGGTGCTCGTGTGTTGCGTGCTAAAGATGGTGATGCATGTTGTTCCCACAGCCTGAAACTGGAATGCGAGAAGCTGGCGAGCGAGAAGACGGAGATGCAACGCCACTATGTCATGGTGAGCAAACCAATGATGAGCAGGAGGAAAGCCAGGGGCATAAATAATTCAGCTGCGCGGATATTGCGCGCTCCGTTAAAAGTTTAATGAGCTGAGGGATGTGGTCTGTTGTGCGCGCGTGTTCGTACGTTTGGAGCACGTGTATGGTATATATGTGTGTGTGTCCGCGTTACCGGCGACTTGGGAAGGCCTTCAAGAGTGTTGTCCTTCCCCCCCCCGCACCTCCGATTAGCACGGTTGGCTACGTGCGGTGCGAAAGAAGTTCAACGTACATACATACTAAAGTGGATTGATCGCGGCTCGTAATGGTGAATGGCACGTGCCCCCAAGTCTGCTTGGCTATGGGAGAGGAGCCGTGGAGGAGGGGGGGCAGGGACTCTTTGTGTTTATTTTGTTTTTGTTGCTGTGTAGTGCGTGTGTAGCACGGTCACTCACTGCATCATACAGAGCAACTACAACAGCTGTTACTCCTCACTTTGATGTCGCCACAGCGCTTGTGCCAGACTGGGTGCACTGTGAGACCACGTGAAAGCGTCAAAGGGCTGGTTGGCAGGAGGTCACGAGACAGACCGAGGTGTTGTGGGTTGACTGACGCAGATTAATGGCAGATGTTCTACCCGCTATGCCAACTGGTGCCAACCGACAGTATATATTATATGATACATATCCTGCCGCGATAGATATGGGCTTGGCGTTTGTGGTCGCTTAGCCAATTAATTCCAGAGCTCTGAATCTCGCTAAAGCCTGCCTGTAAGTACAATGACGCTAATAGTTACTGGGTATGGTTAGGCAGTGTTTAAAGTCGTACACGCACACACACTGACTGGCCTTTTGAAGAGAAATTAATACTGAAGTGGTTGCGGCTGAGTAACAATGTACCGCGTAATATAAGATGACTGGCAAGATTCTAATATGAAATAGTGCACAATTTTCTTAAAATATGAATTCATCGCACGAGATGGATTACGATATATACTGGCGGTGGAGCGGTTGCACAGTGATTAGTGCCATGCACTTGTGAACCCGGCTCGGCAAGTTAAGATTCCCGGCCACGACTAACATCAGTGGCAAATTGTTATATGTGAGCCAGTCCTGGGCACCCCTTGACTAACCTGCATTGACCAACGCGGTTAAAATATGGTTAAGCAACCCACATGACTGACAGTATGAGGAGGCATTCATGCAGCATCAGATAAATAGAGGAACGAACGTTATTCATTAAGTTATCGTTTACTATAAACACGCTTTATTTTCAAAATAAGCCATTCGGTGTTTTCGTAGTGTATTATTCCCAGAATGCAAATCTTCAGTGTAATGTGTGGTATGTACATTGGGTCGATTAAGTATAGAGTAGATTATGTAACACGCAGTAGATTACAGAGGCTTTGTTCTGCCCCAGCAGTTGCCAAGCTATCAAACCCAAGCTATCAAGAATACAATTAGAAGACTTAAACACACAGAGACACATTTGGCTTTAACTGCGCGTTAACCAACAGTCAAGTAACTCGTTGACCTGCATGGGCACAAACACGTCTGGCTCGCACGCAAGATAGGGGCCCGCGTGTCACACGTACGCGCTTAACTTTGAACATTTTATCATCTCTGTGCCTCAAATTCGCGAGCATCCCGCCGCTGCCAAAAGGTCACGTTTGTTACGTGACGCAGCGCTCGGTGGTGACATTTTTTACGAACATTGTTGACACTTTCCTTGCAGAGACTACATTTGTATTTGTTAAATAGTTTTTTTCACCAACTATTTCGACCTTTTTGCCTCGTCATTTTTGGAGGCTAAAAGTTTGTGTGAAACATTTTTTTTCGTGGGGGGTGGGGCGGGGGGGTTATTTGACTAATGATTGGGTTTTCTTCCGATTATTATTATTTCCCCCCCTCTCTCTGTTTGGGGTTCAGGCTCTTCCCGAGCACGCGGATTTAGTTTCGCCCTCTGGCGAATGTTCGCACCCAGTTTGCTTAGCGCGGCTCCCTGCCCATTTGTCGTTGTGTGCCGCTGTTATCACAATCCCTCGGTAACGCCCTCCGCCCTTAAGTCCACAACCACGGAGGCCACCGGGCTGACCACTTCTCCACCACCAGCGCAAGCACCATCACCAATCGCGACTCACACCCACCGCCTACGCACCATCCTCCTCCCTCCCCCTCCACATTCTCACCACCATCTTTCCTACCCCCACCAACAACCCACCCCCATTGCCCAAACCACTACCACATCCGACATCACCAACCACCATTTCCACCAATATCGCCACCGGCACCACCTCTACCGAGACTACCACAACCACCAACCAATATCACCGCCACTGCTAGCCCCACCGCCACAACTACAGTACTACCATTAGTACTACCATTAGTACCAGTAGTACCGGTAGCGTGTGTCACGACGCGGTCAGAAGCATATCGCACGCCACTATTTGCCCAGCGACACGGGTTTCTGTGCGCAGGAAGAGAGAAAGAAAAAAACCCCACGTCGCTCTTGAGTGCACGCGTGTGGCTTTGCCGGAGCGGCTCCATTGCGCACACTCATCACCCCCCAACCACCACCACCACCACGCCCCCCACCTCCGCTCCCTTCCTCCATTCCTCCCTCCACCATCACACTCCCGCCCCCCAATCACCATCTCTTCTTCGGTCACAATCGCAGTGCATTCCTGGTGATGGCCGCAATGCGCGGACAAGCGCCTCGCCGCACGTTGCACGCCCCTTCCCTTAAAACCAATTATGACACTTTTCTGTAAATTATGAGAAACTCGTCAGACGTAACAAACGCGCGCAGGTTGGACACGAGTAATAATAACAATGATAATAATACGCGCTACAGGGGATTTTGAGACACCAAAGGGCGTGATTGCCTTGTGTTTGCGTCCCTCTACACGCGCAGACAAACAACCCCGTTTTGCCTCGCATACTGTAGAGACTGGAGCTGTCAGTGAGACACTAATAAGGCTGGAACGGCACGTGACAGGGTCGTGTGGCCAGTACTACTCCTGGCATCACCCTGGTCTCCCACAGTGTTGATATGCTGCACACCGCTCACTCACTAAAGGCTGAGTGGACTTAGGGGACGCCCGGACAGGTTCAGATAAAATGTGTTGCTGATGTGCATGGCCAGGGATTGAACACAGATCACCAAGTTTGAAGTGGGGTGTTCACACCCACTGCATCACCGCTCTATACACACACACAAAGACAAAGATCCCCCATATAGCCTTTAACAGACTGTTGGGTCAAGTGCTGTTAGCGAGCACTTATAAAGGCCGGTACGGCACAAGAGGGGGTGGGTGGCCAGCACCACGCCTGGCAGCCTTTGTCTCCCTCGTGGCAATGTTTACACACCGCACCAGGTACTCATTTGAGGCTGAGTCGACCTAGGGAAGGCCCAGGACCGGTTCAGGTAATCGGTTGCCAGCTTTGTAATGCTGCGCCCTAACTGTTGCACTACCGCTCCACATACACACATGGACACACATCACAGATTTCCCATTATGCACGTTCCTTAAGCTGTTGGGGCTGGTGTTGTTAGAGAGTTCCTGTTGGGCTAACACGGCACGCGAATGAGCAGGCGTGGTCAACACCATATCGGCGGCCGTCTTTGTTTCCCTTGTGCTGATTTGAATTAATTATTTAACTCATTTTAGGTTAAGTCAACCTCGGGGAGGATTAGAACACGGTTGAGATATTATTTGGCACTGGTGTTTGGCGTGGCCAGGTATCGAACCAGGCTGGCTGCGATTCGGCGCAGTGAAACAGTCACCAACACAAGCACACACACGCGCACACACACACACGCTGGACCGTATGAATCTTGTTACTCTTGTGACCCTCTCACTTTTGGCGAAAACGTTGCATGCGTTCAACAGTTTGAATCCCACCTCCCTCAGGGGAAATGCTTAGGTATTTGAAGTGCAATGTACTGTGAAGTGGATGTTAATCAAAGACTCGGGAAATAATTCATCTGCGAATGCGGCTCACTGTGTCCGTGTCATGGCTCAAATTGGAAAATTTTCTGCAATTAGTGATGCGGCAAGAAAGGATTAAATAGAAAATAAACAAAATACTGTAATGCAATGGGTGGTGTTTGCTCGCTTGAATAAACTGTGATTATGTCATTCGATTGTACAAGGGAAGCCTTATATTGAGTCTCTACAGTCTACACCCTTATTTAAGAGGGTCCTACGTTTGGATGCTCGGCCAAAATCGATTTTCACGAATATTTTGCATGTCGGAGGGCACTAGGTTTGGGTCTTGGATGTAAGTTATTGCCTGGTAAAAATGATAATTACAAACGAATGTGATACGGCATACCATATATATTCAGGTTATACAAAACCCGTAATTATACTGAAACAATAGATGTACGCTGTTATACAAAATATCCATCACATTGTAAATGAACTTATTTGCATGCATGGAAATGTCGTCTGTACACTATATAACCATATTATAATGACAATATTATCAATGACAGCCTCATTGAGTATCTGCACTCTTTCAAAAACGTCCTCTACGGGGATTACATATTTGGCCAGTTCGTTATCATGAGTTATGTACAATTTTAGCAGAATAAAAAAAACAGGAAATGCTGTTTTCATTCTCAAAATGTCAACCCAACCTGAATAACACACACACTGACCACTCACATTAAATTAAGCAGATAGCCTATCAGCTCAAACATTTACGTGGTTGCCAAGAATGTCCGGTTACATAATTAGAATATTGTTTAAAACCATTCAATATTTATTTTGTTTGTCACAACTGTAGCGATGACTGATTTTATTATGGTATTCGCTATAACATTTTAAATAATATTAATAATTAAGGACCTTTTTTCCCCCAATCCACTTCTGGATAACGGCATTCCCATACCACTTCCATTACAGGGATTGTGTGACTATATTTCACCAAGCTGGTAAGGGCAGGTTTTGTTAAGGGAGAGAGACCTCGCACCGGCTTGCATATCACTTACCACCGATATGAGCCGTGGCCCGGAATTGGGCTCTGAACGCTGGGTTCTTAATGCAGTCCACTAACCACTGCACCAGCTCTCCACAAAGAGCCCCCAGGATCGTCTTAACAGACCTTTGGGGAAAGTGCTGTTAGCGAGCACCTATCAAGGCCGGCACGGCACACCAGGGGGTGGGTGGCAGTGTTTACACACCTACCAGGAACTTATTTGAGGCTGCGTCGATGTAGGGGAAGCCCAGGACCGGTTCAGATTTATCGTCACTGGTGTTTGCGGCCGTGAGCGGGAATCAAACTCGGGGTCGCCGGGTTCGAAGCACAGCGCACGCACACAAAAACACAACACGTGCATAGCTCATACGCCTACACATTTTAAACCTCAAAAAACTGTCTTAGCCAAATCATATCCTACATCCCAGCACCCTCGCTTCGCCCAAACAACCTCTAGCCTTGCCACAACCCCCTTTGTGTGTGGCTGAAGGGATGCTTTTGTGTTGCTTCACGCGTGATCGCTCTCCAGTGCCGCTAACTGATGTCTCCGTCCTCCGCCCCCCCCCCAAACCCTTAACCCAACCCCCGCCATCCTTTTCCATCCTCCGTCCTCCCCTCCTCCCTCACCCCACCCAACCCCCTTTTTTCCCGTTTTTGTTTTGACAGTACTACGAGATGTCCTATGGCCTCAACATCGAGATGCACAAACAGGTAACCCCCATTTTTTTCCTCATCTGATAGCGCTCTCGCGCAAGCCCGTGTGTGCAAGCGTGCGTTCACGCGTTGGATGTACATGATTGTGTGTGTGTACATCCTGTTGTCTGGATGTGTGCATTTGAGCACAGGTGCACCCAGGGTTTGGGTGAGGGTAAAAGGGGCAGTGGCACACCCCCGCCCCCCCCCCCTCTGAAATTTCTAGAAGGTCGTTGTATGTCATAGACCACTGTTGGGATTTTTCATTAATATAACAAAAATATTTTTGTTAATACATATTTAGACATTTTTCTCCCCCTTGCAAATGTTATCTGGGATCGCCACTGCACGCCGAGTACTGCAAGTGTGTTTGTCGTGCGCTTATGAAGCTGCCCCACCTTTTTTGTCGACTTATTCGCCTTACTGGCGTACGGCAACGTCCATTTCGTGAAGAATAAACCTCGTTGCTCGAAAACGAAATTGCTAAATAATTGATTAAAAGTGTGAATAAGGGGTAAAGCAGTATTTGATGTGTAATTATTACATTTAAAAACAAGTTTAATGCCACCCACCTTATTTGCTACTTGCGATGAATGCCACAGTATACAGTAATGGGAGACTTTGAGCTTAAGATATGTAGGGTGGCTTTGCTCCAAGCTGAGGACAACTCCATGCCAGGAATACCACTTCTACTGCAGACACCACCTCTATTCTGGGAACACCAGCTCCATGCTGGGGACACTAGCTCCACGCTGGGGACACTAGCTCCACGCTGGGGACACTAGCTCCAAGCTGGGGACACTAGCTCCACGCTGAGGACACTAGCTCCACGCTGGGGACACCACCTCTGCAGTGGAGACACCACCTCCACGCGAGTAATATCACCTCCATACAGAGGACGTCAGGTCTGTGCCAGCAACATTTGCGCCATGATGAGCAAACCGGCGATAAGTCAGGAATTGTTTGTGAACAGTGATGATTCCAAATGGCACGAACCCATCGGGGGGGGGGCGTTGGCAGCCATCGCCTCGACATGCATTGCCAGTTGGTGGTCATCAATGAGTAGACTATGGAACTCAATCTGCTCAACTGGTCCAACAACTGGCTAAAATAAAGTACAGCGATAAGTGCACTTACCGTGCTGCCGCAGGTTAGCAATACAATAGCAGGGTGATGCTAATTTGATAGCAGCAATAATTATCACGACTGTCCAATGTTATTTTTAGGTGCAGTGACATCCACAGTGACACGTTTTAATGTTGTGTGACGCACATAGAGAAGTGCCCATCCCCGGCAATGAATTGTATTTGTTTTTTATGTCATAAGTCTCCCTACGTTTGTGCGTGGGCAAGTGGACACAAGTAAATCTGTCAAGGCCACATGTCGCCGTGGTTTTTTTTGTGGAGTCAGGCGTACGCACGGAGAGAGATGAAAAAAAACCCGCACAGTAATTAATCACCACTTCCTGGCACACTTTGAAATGTCACACGCCGCTGCAGATGAACACGCGGACACGGTGTAACTCTTACTACTGCTGTTCCGAGAAGGAGATTGCACGCGCAGATGAAAAGTAGAGAGCCTTAAAAATATATTTTCTGTAGTAGTAATAATAATAATAAATGTCAGCTGGCACGTGGTAATCTCCTATCTCATCTAAGCAGATTATGGGTTGGGTGAGCAGCTTTCCAGCCCTAATCAATAGAAAGCCAGCAGTGTTGATGGCGCAACGCTGTGATTGGTCGCCGCCAGGTTTTGATTGCTATCGGGTTGGTTAGCGGCGGCTTTGTGGGGTGGTGGGGGGGAGGTGGTTTTGGGAGGTGGATGAGGTGGTTTCAAGGGAGGCGGAGAGAGAGTGGGTGCTGTGGGGCGTGTCCTTACTTTATGTAAGGGAGTGTGTGGGTTTTAGCTTGTAGAAATACCTGTGGTTTGACTTTTAATGTCAACAGCTTGCGGGTAAAAAGCCTAGGAAACTCGGTGAAATATAAAAAAAATATTATTGTACAAATAATGTATACAGTAACCTATTCAACATGGAATGATTGTGTCATTAGACTGCCATAATGTGTTTCACACAGTGTGGACAAATTCTGCTGAAACATACTTCTAAAACCATGAAAATGTATTACGTACCCTAAAATGTAAATACGTACTTGGGCTGTCTGTGGCCAAAACAAAAGTTGCCGTCAGTTCTTACGTTTATATATCATTTATGCCATTCTTAGTGACGAATCGAATAATTATAAATTGCCCCATGACCATTAATCGATTACATTTTTAGTCGTTAGTTGTAGCTCATGTCTCCTGCATTAACAAGAATCACTTTCGTGGGTGGTGTTGTTGTTGATTAAATTGGCAATAACAGCAACCCGGAGAATGCTTACCGTAGGGGTGGGGGGAGGTGCAGATTAATTGTCGGCTTTGCCTTACTTTTTCAGTTGCCAGTAGCAAGGCCACCATGCTCACTGTGCTAAGCCATGACCCAGGCTTGACAGTGACATTTACTTTTAATACCATATTATTAAAAAAAAGTTTGGCTGGCTGGCAGGCCGGCAGGTGGGCAAGTGCCCTGTGGCACATTTGCGTGGTGACGTAGAGTCGGGTTCGCGCGTGCCGACGTCACTCCCCTCCCAACCACCCTCCACTCCGGCCGTGCATTCCCGTTTTTATATTGAAAATCAACTATTGCACGTGACAAAAATTAAAAAAGTGCCATTTGGTGGATTGTTAGTTTGTGTTGCCAATACAAAAATGGTGTTTCGGTTATATTTGTGTTTTTTATCAGTAGTGAACACATCACGATTGAGATTGTTTATTTAATCAACGTTTTTGGTTTAAATGGTTTCCATTGTGTTGTAATGAATGATATGAATTAAAAAAAAGTTGACCCAGGTGGATCAGAGGTCAGAGCAGTGAGCCGGCACCATTTGAGGTTCTAAGTTTGAATCTAGGTTTCAGCCACAGGCGGTTAAACCGAGTTCTCAGTGTTGTGAATGGATTGTCACAGCCCTGGTTACCAGTGACTACACAAAATAAGAGCATGATATGAAATTCAGTGTTTATGCTTAAATTGGGTCGATTCTAACCCTGATAATTACAAATATCAATTAAAACTTCATCCGGCAGTCTCATAGAAGATTGGGGAAGAGGATAACCAGGCCACTTGAAGGAATTTTATGGAGAATTTCTGTAAAAAATATCATTTGTAGCTGTTTTTCTGAATCGGGAGGGGGGGGGAAACTTCTGTGAGATTTCCGAATGGATTCTTCATCTCACGACAGCACAATTGGAAGGGGGCAAACGTTTTTTAGGTAATTTTTTGGTCTACCGTCTAATGTCGTAATCCTGGATTGCTGTAAGCTTACAATAAATCTTAAAGTTCACATGAATGCATTCACGTCCTATGTGCACGTCGAAACAAAATTCCAAAGGAAAGTTAGCACAATTGTTGTAGGCAGAGGGCTCGTAATAAACGTGAGAGATGGCAGTTACAAATGTAGCCTATTAAAGTGTCGCCAAATAAAATACACCCAATGCGGCTGTTGATGTGGGCTGGCATGCCGATTATTTTTCCCTGCACCCCGAGGTCTGACTGTTTTGCAGGTGTTTTGGCACAAGTCCCGAAAATTATTGCTGCCGACTGTAAGAGCCTGCCACTTGGCCAATTACGGCACATCAGCCCTTGCATTATTTTGAGCAGAATAATTGTCAGCGGCCAGCGAAAGCCGGTGATTATCTTTCCGTCTGATTGCCATTTTTCTTGCGTAATGAGGCGTGCGTCCAAACGGGCGTGCACGCACACGTGCGTACACGCCGGTGTGTACGTGCGTGCTCAAACACCCAATGTGTGCTTGTGTGTGTCTGTGCACGTGCTTGCATGCGTGTGGGTGGCAGCACGTACCCATCTGGCTGTGGAATTTGGTGGAACGGACCGTGACCACTTTAGAGGAGAGGGTGCGGGCTAGCGGGCTGGATGCGGGCAGGGCATGGGGAAGGCTGGGGGGGGGGTTAATGGTGGAAAATATTGGAAAGGGTCGGGAGGGGATGGCTTCGGTGGGTTGGGTGTTTTTCTGGTATGGGTGTGGAAGGGCTCAGTCAGTTGTGTGAGGAGAGAGAGCTTGTGGTAGCAACTGGAATTGTCCCAACCCACCAATTTCATGGCTTTCCTACTTCACCGCGGAGATATCCTTTGGTCAGAGTTTGGGGGCGGATGGGTGGGCAGCATAGATTAAGGCTTTGCGCTAACAAGTAAAGTCGTTCTCGGGCCTCCCCTGACGACCGTATTGATTTAACCTTTTATATGCCTGTCACGGTGAGATGACGTTGTTTAAGCTTCCAATATTTATCTATGAATTGTTATGGCTCGGTTTAATAACCTATTAACTGGCTGAGTTTCTTTTTATTATGATACGGGAGTTACATTGGAATTTGAATAGCTGTTTGTAAAAACGGGAAATTGAGTGGGACTGATGGCTATTAAAACAAATTCGATTGCCTGGTGCTTGTATGCATTTGTTGGTTTGGCAAAAGTACGACGTTTATTTGCTCCATCATGCGTGATCAGTTTTGAAGGGAAAAAAAGTTCACCGATATGCTGTTCTGAATGAGTACGAGTGATACAATTTCACATAAGACCCAAAGATGGTGCAATGGCTTGTTTTTTTCTTTTTGGTCAAATAATCAAATAATTTCAGCTGTATATTGGTCAAATATCCAAAACATTTCCAGTGTGGTCACAAGTTCTCATACCGCAAAGCTCAGGCCTTTTCCCCTAATCCAGCCTGTCATGTCTGCCAATCAGCACATTTACAATAAACGTTGTACGGTTTCACTTGTAAATAGAGTTGGTTTGGAGGACACAACTTAAAAAATGAAGTGGAGCCTGAAGACATTTACTTGTGAGCTACTGAGATAGAACAGCAAAGACATTATATATTTTTTTATTTAAAAAACAACCTTTCCTGACGTGTGGGGGGACATTCTACGATACCTTTGCAGGAACACGGTGTGAATAAAACGATCACACGTTCAGTTTGAATGAGTGGCACACTTAAAACAATCTCCGAGCCCAGTGAGAATATTCTTTCCACGCACTGAAGTTGGCCTTTTTTTGTCCCTCACCATTGTTTACCACCACGAGTTATTTAAATGTTCGAAGTAATGTTCTTTTAGCTAAAATGTATGTCATTTACATCATTCGTTGTTTGGTTTTTTTTATATTAACACGCATTTGGCCAGATTTGCATGTTGCTGTCGTTCTATTCAACTTGGGATTTGTGTGTATTTTGGATTGCACAATGTGGTACAATTTATTATCTATAATCGCTAAAATCACATTCAACATGGCAGACACAATTGACTGCTATATATACATGCTCTGTAGTACTTTACTTATTATATATATATTACTTTGGTCACTGTGTATTGTAACTTAAGCTTTAAAAACAACCTCTATCCATTTTAGTGATTCTTTTTATCCTTGTAATCTTTGCCCTCTGTTTGTTCTTGAGAGATATAAAAGAAAAACACTAAAACAATCTCAGAAATAAAATAAAAATCCCGAATTAAGTTTATACAAGCAGGGCCATCTTTTAAATCGCAAAGCAAAAATAAACCAGCATACGTTTTTAAGCCTCGGGGATTTTTTTTTAATGTGCCATAGAAAACAAATCACGCTGTTGTTTCAATACCAAAGTAAAGTTAAAGAATGTTGTCTGGGCTGCGTGTGGCTAAGGCGTGCTGTGCTGACAGGACACGTAGATGGAGATGATTGAATCCTGACACGCTTGTTGTGCTTTGTGGGTCAGCGGAATGAGATACTACATGTGACGCTCATTTGCAACGACCCGACTTGAAATTTGATCAATTGCTTATTGCGAGAGCCTCTCGTCAAGCGATACGAATTGCAGTACTGTACTGTGTGATGTATGCAAGTGTGTATATATATGGATGTTTTAGTTTTATGGGCATACGGTATAAATATCTACATGTGTATTGTATAATGGCATTACTGGTATACTGAGAGACCGAAAGAGGAACGTGCGGGTCAGGGAAGAAATGCAAATTAGAGACAATGTATTGACTGTTGAGAAAAATAAGTAGGCTTGGGCAGGACTCATTGCTTGAAGCGATGATGGCCGATGGGCGAGATTGGTGAGGAAATGGCTGCCAAAAGGAAACTCGACCGAGAGCACAACCATCGGGGAGATGGAGTGATGTCATTAGCTCACGTACAGTGGTGAGATGGATTATGGCGTCTATATCCTGCAGTGGATTGGCTGTTGAGGATGATGATAACAATACTGTTAATGGGGTGAAGCATTGATACGGTGGATAGGGTACTGGGCCATGAGCCTCACGAGTTGATTTCAATTCCCAGCAATGGCGAGACTTGGTGACGAGTGACAGGAAAACCATTCACGGGGACTCTACTTCACTGACTCGCACTGAGCAGTCTGAAGTGTAGTCAAACAGCTCCCACATCCAACACACAACGGGAAATGGTGCTATAGTTTATGATTTACTGTATTCTGTTAATGTGTACATATAATATTTTGTGCTTCCCCCCCACACCCTCATCATCATTATCATGAGCCATGATAATGATGTTGGATGAAGACCTCTCCAAGCCAAGGTCACCTAACGATCCTCGTTTAAATAATGAAAAAATATAATTATTCAAACTAGTGCATCCTGTCAGCTGATTTTAAGTAGAGATAGACGTACGTGTTGCCACTTGGTAACAATTGTGGTTCCAAAATCTGACTTTTCTCATAAACTATACCATTTTGATTTGTTGCCAGCCCTCGGAAATGACTCCTGAAGTTTGCATGATGCAATAGGATATCAGTGTTTATGTATTTGAAACTCATATTGATTCCTGTCTCGTTTAATTTCATACAATTCCAATTTAGAAAAAAGTAAATATTCTCCACCATGCCTTGATACAGAAATGTAATTCTGAGATACTGACTTTCACCCTGCTTTCTGCCAGATTTGCTCAGCGTTCTATTATGTGTATGAACGGGAATTAGTTTTTATCCAAAATTAAATTGGATCCACGCAATCCTCCCTACTTTTTCGCCAGGAACAAATGAGATATATGTGCAACCGTGCTTGAGTGGGTGGTCGTGTGTGTGCTCGTGCACAATGTAAAAATAGCTTGTAAACATACACAGCTCTTCATGTATACACATAGCAACCACATTACAACAACGGGGATGACGGGAGGTGCTCCTGTATTGGAAAAAAATATATCGTAACAACAAATGTCATTATACCCATGAATGTAAGGACACGCCAGACACACGGACTGTGTTATCCCATCGTGATCGTAGCAGCTGAGTTCAGGGCAGTTCTGTTTTCGGTTTCCGATTGATGTCGGCTTTGTACCGGGTAGGTTTCGCGGTTGTTCTGTATAACTCGGCCAACCTGTCCGATGTGTTTTTGGGATTGAACCGCGTGTTGTTCGACGTGACGTTCAGCACGATGTCCGACGTTTCAGCAAAGTTGAATGTCGGAAAATCATGCCAATATTGCGCAGTACAACCCGAAAGCACATCGGAGAGGTCGACTTGGTGCCTGCCAGGCTCCCGCGTGATAATTGAACAATAATTAATTGGCAGGCTTTATCCAGGAAACCCTCACTCTGTCTCTGACACTCTGTCAGACAGGCGGGACGTTCCCTCGTGAGGTATTGGGCCAGTGTTTTTTTAGTGCAGTATTTTTGGAGCAATGCGCGAGCTTGGCGCAAAAGGAGAAAAGGAGGTGAAGATGCGAGTGAGCGTGAGGTCATTGTGCCCCACACGGGTGTTATTGTTTACAAAACATTGTTTGTGGCTGTATCCAGATTTGGCATCCCAATGCACATTTTCACAAGACATGAAATATCTAGAGATATTATAAAAAGGTTTCGACGATACGGTTGTGTTGTTCACTTGGTCATTGTAAAATAATTACGTTGAGGGCCTTGTCAGCTCTGGGGGGTTGATTATATTTTATTTCTTTTCGCGAATGCGTTTTAATTATTTTTACTTTGGTCTTCTATAAATACACACAGTTAATACTCAACGCTGCATTGAATGCGGTTGCTGTGCAGTGAATACACATTACAATGAGTGAACCTACTTATGTGCTCACTCAGCCGTGCAAACCATTCTCTCCCGTTCCATCATCCCATTTTCTATTTTTTTTCTTCTTCATTTGGAATGGGAGGTGAGGTGGGAGGAGGGTTGTCGGTGAGGGGGGGGGGTTATGGGGGGAACGGGATGGATAATTGCAGCAGAGGCTCTGATCGCCAATTTGCGCAAAATGCACGAAAAAGAGGGATGTTAATTACCCGCGGCTCTGTGGCTCTGCGCCGGGGACAATCATTATTTCAAAGTAGACTCAATTAGGGGGGCTAGTGAGCCGTCAGCCTTCCTGTTGGCCTGCTACTCCCCTCCCTGCCTCCCTGCCTCCCTCCCTCTTTCCCTCGTGCACCCGTCCGCCACGGGCTTCTGTCGTTTGCTAATAAAGCGGAGCAGTGGAGTGGGCTGCAGTGCTGGCCGCCACTGAGGCTGACAAGAGAAATGGCAGACTAATCAGAATGTCTCCCCCTGCCGCCACTTCTGCTGCCACCCACCCCACCCCCTTGTCCTACGAGCCCCCCTCGGCTCCCCCCCTCCCCCGCTGTCTTCCCGCACTCCGTTCCTTCTCCCCACCTCTACCCACACCGCACGTCCTCCCTCCACTCCTCCGGACTCAGCAGCAGATTATTACGCTTGACCCGCGTGGCCTTGCGAGCGCCGAATTTTTAATTCATTTTCCAAGCCGCTGATACGGCCGGCGGGGTTGAGAGGTGAGAGGCGGTGGGGGGGGGCGCAGTGGGGGCTAACGGGGCTGGTGGTGGCGGTGGGGGTTGGCTCTGAGATGGAAGTTGGCTTTTGCTAAATTAATCCCTTTCATGCTCTGACCTTTGCACCGCCGCGCCCTGTCTCATCAGCGGGGAGCAGTGCAGCCTGAAATCTTCTCACCTCCACGCGTGCAGGGCTTTATAAGAGCCCTGCTGAGGCACCCAGGCAGACACACAGATACCTCCTGCATGGCCTAAATAGAGTATACACTGCCTCGGCAGACAATTCCCAGCCTACCTCCCTAATACATTTCCCAGTGCCCAATGCCTATGTGTATACATTGGTTTTTTTGACCCTGTTCTGAAGTTAATGAGGGAGCCTACGTGGTGCAGTGGTAACACTTGTGCCTCACAGCAAGAAGGGACTTGCTTTTATTGCTGAGTCAGGTGCCTTTCTGCATGGAGTGTCTATGGTCTCCCCCTGGTTTTCTCCGATTTTGTCCTGTAGTTCTAAAAAAACAATGAAAAAAACTCGCCAAACTTCCCAGTGGAAAAAAAAATTGCTACATATTGGGATTACACATCACGGCATCACTCCCTTCTGCAAAAGAAAAAAACTTGCTTAGACCCTTCTAAAAAGAGTATTACAACTCAGGTAGTGGACTTTCCTGGGTAAACGAACATAATAATACTATAATTGCAAGAAAATGTACCTCCATATGCAAGGAATTATAGAAATGCACTGGCGGCGGTTTGCAAGCACGTGACGATATAATCCATACTCACCAAGTTTGTCTTGAGGACTCTCTCATAACGGACAAATATATTCAAGGCTGTTGTTTCATGTAATGTTCCTTCTGAGCAGAGAGAGAGAAGTATTGACTTCAGGGTTGGAGATGGCACTTTGCACTGTGGGAGCCTGAGAATACGTACACATTTTAAGAAAGCTGACGAGCCATTTGTCTTGAATTGGCAGATGAACAGTTTGTACTTTATAAACAGTAAGGTAGGCAATGGCGAGCATTCTCCTATTGTACGTTTGTGTTTTTATTTGCGCTGAATGTACACACATAAATACATATTTTGGTGCCACAGGATTTGTATTGATAATTTTTTTGCTGTGGAAGCCGTTCAGTTGTTGGGGTATTTTTGGTTCAAATTCGGATCTGTATGATGAAATGTTTCAACGTGATATGCACGGGGTAATCTAAAAGCAGAGAATTAACTGTAAAACTGGAGAGAGAAAAAGATGATGAAGATAAATGTATTATTATCGCTTCGCAGAGTTAGAGCGGAGCTGACATTAAAATCGTCGCGTAGCGGTTGGGTGAAATGGAATTACAAGTCAGGTGAAAAACATTATGAGTTATTTAATGTTCTACAATTAACTACTGAACCTCAGTCCAATTGATGGCTCTTTCTTGACTCGTGAAAATGTCTTTTATTTAATTCAATGAGAACATTTTACCCGTCGCTCACAAAGTATATAACAAATCGCTCCTGTGCGGCTTCTCTGCTCATTTGAGTGTACGGACGTCCTGCTACCCTGACGAAGCATTTTAAGGGGGTGGGCGACGCTAATGTAATGCCTTTATATCTTCATTTCAGACTGAGATCGCAAAGAGACTCAACGCCATCATTGCGCAAGTCATCCCGTTCTTGTCGCAGGAAGTAAGTGCTCACCATTGCGGGACGGCTTCGGCGCTCGTCTGCTCTCATTTGTCTCCAACTTGGCGCTTATATTTTAATACATTTTTTTATTTACCACTTCTCTCTGTCTGTTCCTCTCAGTGTCTGTCTCTCTCTGTTTGTCGCTCTCTCCGTGTCTCTCTCTCTCTCTCCGCCTCCTTTTCTCTCTCGGTCTCTCTCTTTTGCTCCAGTGATTCTTTTGTGCATAGCGGCTTCATTGTGTGCAGATGGCCTGATGAACGTTTGGGTGACCGTTAGCAGCGTGAGGCCAATGTGGTGCACATTGTGAATTCTCAATGTCCAATTCAGGTGGAAAAAAAATGTGTTGGGTTTTTTTTTCCCTTCCCAGCCAAGGGTTTTCATCTGTGTGTTCTCATTCAGCTGCTTGGAGGGTCAGGGTTGAGTCTGGGTTGGTGGCGTGCAGCGGGCGAGTTAAGAGAGGAGGGAAGTCGGTCCGGGCCGAAGGCAGCAGGGGTCGGTTGTGGGGATGCTATGCTAGGGAAGGAAGCTTGTTTTAGAGACGTTTGTGATGGGGGGGGCGCCGGGTGAGTGAGCTCGCGATTAAAGATTTAATCATTCTGTCCTGGTGCCCACACCCTCATCAGCCTGCTGCTACCTCCCAGGTTTCCCCAATGGGCGGGGAGAGAGAGGGAGACAAGGGAACTGATGCCTGCCCACAGGCCTCCAGGTGCCCATTAAAATGCACGATTCATTTGGCCGATTCTCTGTCACGAGAAAAGGGTGTGGACAATTAAGTGCCTCAGCAAAGCGCCGTGTTTACTCTGGGTGCTTCGAGGTCTTAGGCTTTTTTCTTCCTTTTTAGCCACTTTTTTTGTTCCACTTATTTATTTATTTACGGTTTTATCCCTAGCCTCTTAACACCCACCCTCACTCTCATTCTCTTCCCCTCCTGCCCCCCCATTCTACCCCCCCCCCTCTATTCTACCCCCATATCCTCAACTCCCTTCCTTTGCCTTGCTCCCCCAGCACTACTAAACATTCCGCCTCCTGAAAGGCTGCAGGTTTTTGTGTTCTGCAGTAACAGTTAATCCGAAACTCTCTGAGCACAAGAGCTACTCTCGCTATTTCTGTTAAAATGTGCCCGGGGCCAGAACCCTTCTTAGCGTCAGCAAAAGCGGCGTATAATGGGACGGAACAAAGCGGCAGAGCTGCATTAAATTTTGCTCTAATCCCAACCCCCACAACCGGGAACTTACGAATGTAATATCTTTTCAAGGGCCGCTTCCTCTCTCTTCTCGTCGAGCCCATTTACATTATTGATTTACATGTGGACGCAATTCGAAGGCAAACATTTTGGCCTTGTTTTCCCTCCCAACCCGGGGCAACTCGAAGCACAGAAACCAGTTTTCTCGTTTATATATTTTTTGTTAGTTTGCTTCTTATCTGTACAGTTTATAACGTCGTAAATGTGTTTTTTTTCCCGAGAAGTTTGTTCACATACACGATAGTTGTGTGCTTATGTAAATATAATATGAGAAGATTTCCAGCTGACAAAGGAAATACACCTTGGGGGCAAACTGACCCCCATGCATCTATATATAATGCACCTTTCACTTGGACACCGGCATGTGTGTTGACATGAATGCGTCATAATCTGTGCGTATGTGACGTACGTGTGTGCAGTGTGTGCATATGGAGCGTACTGTTGGAAGATGCCTCAATTACTCCTTCCCGGTGTTGTTAATTCAGTCTTTGCCTATCGGCCCCCTTCCCCCTCTCCTCCTCCTCCCCTTGTGTGATGACCCAATCAACCCACCCACACTCTCCCCCCCCCCCCTTACGCACCCTCCCTCGTCTTCGCTGCTTGCCTCTCATGCGAAACCTCCTTTGTGTTGTGTCTCCCCCACACCCCAAACATTCCTCCTCTTCACATGCGAGAATGTGTCTGCTGCGTGTGTTTGTGTGTGTGTGTACCTCTCCATTGTCCCACGTACACTCGCTCGCACTGCCCCTCATCCCCCTCCCTTCACACACTTGTGCCCCCTGCCCCTACCAACATTCACCTCTCATCTGGTCCTATACTCCCTGGCCCCTTCGCTCTCATGTACACTTTAAATGCATCCACGTGTCGTCGTCTTTCTCCACTGCCCGTGCCATGTGTTTCTTTCCTCTGCCCATGTGCACACCACTCACCCATCCACTCCCCATCTACCTCCCCCCCACCTATCCACCTCCCCACCTCCCCACCCACCTCCCCAAAGCACCAGCAGCAGGTAGCTCAGGCCGTGGAACGGGCCAAGCAGGTGACGATGGCGGAGCTGAACGCTATCATCGGGGTACGTGGGCTGCAGACCCTGCCATTTGCCGTGTGTATACCCCTTCTTAATATCATTGACAATCCTACACCACCCACCCGCTCACACGCTGCATTCACACGCGGTTGTGCACTGTTCGTTGTCCCATGCGCTCCCCTTCCCCGCCTCCCCCAATTCCCCAGCCAGCACCCCCCCCCCCCCTTTTCCCCATTCTGCTGCCTCTAGCCTGACATCATTGCAGCACCTTGCCCACTCATCTGCACTCACATGCCCAGCCCGGCACTTGCTCGCTCGCTCACTTACTCGCGCTGTGCTCTGCGCTGCGTTAGCAAAACTGCGTGAGCTGTTGCGTGGAAATGGTTCCCTCGGGGCACTGATACTTAAAAGACAGAGCTCGCTCTCTCGTTCACCGTTCATTCGTTCGCTCGCTCTCGTTGCTCTGGCGGTAGCGGCGCGCCGCCTTGCCAGTCGGGAGGGTGATCTGTATTGACGTGGAAATTGTTTGTGTCTGGGTTGGGGAGAGAGAGAGTACGTTCCACACCTCGTGATCGCTTCAAAAAGCTACACCAAGGGTCGGGTCGTTGTATAAAAATTACATCTTCACTCGGGCAGGGCAGACTTGATCCATGTGAACACAGCATCTCTGTCCAACCAGTCGCTGGTATTTCTGCGCACCGCTTGCGCTGCCAAGCAGCCGCGCGGTTTGTTAAACCTGTTTGCAAAAGATTCAGCGTGCCCCGGGGCTGTTTTCTTTAAGTGGTTGGCACTTCATGACGGACGATCCTGTTGTGGTGGTTCTGGTCGTCTGACCCACGGGTTCGCTGCGAGGACGTTGTATCCATACATCTGTTCCCCCCCTAAGGTCATTTGCGATGTGGAAAATATGACACCGCCTTGGTTGTCCCTGTTGTAAGCGATCCGCCATCTGTTTGGCAAACACACCTGCAATTGGCAGCACGTGAGTTGAGGGACCGCAAGATCTGCTGGCAACCGAGTGGCCGGTGAACCCGTCACCGAGCCGTACCGCACGGAGCTGATGCATCGTCGTCTCTCGCAGTCACCCGCGGATTTATTTGTGGCCGCTGCTGCCAAATCGCGTCGCCTGCCACAGACTTGATACTAAATAAGAATCCATTGCGATGCGTCGCGTAAATAGGCTCTCTCTCAAACTGGGATATCAACAAATAGAGCAACGAGTAAATATTTTAATAATCACCCCTGCAGGAGAACATTTTCCATGGTCTCCCATGCAAAAGAGATAAATTGGCTCTTGCCAGATTAAATAAAAGACGCTGAATTGAGGTCACGGGTTCACGTGCTACTTGCTAGATTTGCGCTGCTGGAGGTGGATTTACGTTCACAATTACAACTGGGGTGTAAGGAGCGACTTAATGCAGTCATATCCCAAGACGGAGGACACGGTGGGATGGCGGGGGGGATGAAGGACAATTATGTTGAGGGAGGCATGGGGTGGAAGGTGAATTATCTTACAACAGGGTCACACTGCTGTCACCTGTATAAAATAAGACGAGGGGTGGGAGTACAATGAGTGTAATGTACTGTCAAATAAATATCAGGCATTTAACGATTCACTGCTGCCCTTGCCCCAGTTGATGCTATAGATTGTAACGATTTGGCATTGCTATTGTATTCAAGAATTGTAGATTTTCATTTGTCTCCTTTGTACTCTCCTTTGTACTCTCTCACTTGTTTCATCCTCTTGGTTCTTTCGGTAAAGTCACGTAGAAGGGAAATAATAAAATAATAAAAATAAACATAAAATAATTCTCACGACGTTTCGGCTACAACGCAAGCAGCCGAAACGTCGTGAGAATTATTTTATTATGTTTTATTTTTATTATATTATTATTTCCCTTCTACGTGACTTTACCGAAAGAACCAAGAAGATTGTTTCATCCGCTTTTTTTTCGGATCTTAGTTGTGCAGTCCCATTCACCCCAGGAGCCTACCATCTGCATATAATCTGCATACAGTTCGAACGTATTGTCAGTAATCGATTTTTACACATGCTAATTGATACTTTCATTGCGAGTGTAAAAATCGATTCAAATCAATCGATGAATCAATACACCCCGAGTAGAGTGAGATGAGGTTAGGTTAATGACAGGATTTAAGTTGTATATTAATAAAAAAATATTTTTAGCAATGTTTACGATAAACGATGGAACATGCAATGGCCCACTTAGGTTGGTGCTGTTAATGTCAGGCTGCCTTCATATACAAAGCTTTTTCAATTATTCAAAAGCAGCTGTCTCACAATTAACTCTGGCGTCATTTATTTTCCCCATTGTAAACGGCAGCTGATTAAATACTCTATGTATTTAAAAATATAAAAACGCCACTGCTTTTGGTCGAGCAAAAGTGCTTACAAATGTTAAAGAGAGCAGATTGTTTTAGAGCGCTGTGCTTTAGTCTCTGTTGGCCATTGATTTGCGATCTTCCACCCCTTTTATATAACTCCCACTCTGGGTCTTTGTGCGTTGTGGTGGAGAGGAGGGGCTGAGTGGTGAGGGATGACGGCTGATGGCGGTGGCGGCGTAGTTGGGGGTTGGAGGTAAAGGGCCCATATGTGTGGGTGGGTGCGGTGCCGGTTTGAGGAGCGATGCTCCGGCTATGTCTACTTATGTTAATGTGCCGATCGCTGGCAATGATTTTTCAATGATGCTCGGTGCGCAGACCCGTGCGTCTATTGGTCACTTGAAGCCTTTTGCGGAGGCTTAACCGCATCCCCCCCCAAGCACCCGTGCAACCGCCCCCCCACCTTACATCCCCTCCTATCCCGTGCCCCGCCACAACCCGAGTCTAATGTTTGCTCCCAGCCGCCTGGGAAAGCAGCTTTCAGATGATAATTAGACGTTCCACTCGGATTAAAACTAATCCCCGCTTTCTGGAAATGGTTGATAGGATGCGTAGCAGGCCAGCTTAAGTGGAATGTTTTTGTGCGCCGAGTTTCGAAAAGGGTTAACGAGTACAACTGCCCAACCTCGTGGCACACCTCACTCTCTGGGCCCAACCCCAAACACTTTCCTGCTCCGTACACGGACTCGCAGTCTTTCAACATTTTTTTCTGCTTTGACTTTCTCTTGCTTGTTTGCGTCATTAGAGCTGAAGCGAGCAATCCGTTTAGCCGGTCTTAGTCAAGTGCGGCGTCCTGATATCAATAAACAGGGCAAACGCTGACATGCGTTTAAAATATAATGGTACTAATTTGTAGTGTTATGCCAATCCGCTGCTGGATGGAGATCTGCCGATGCCTTGTCGGTTTTGAGTGTCGTTTGACCGTACTTCACCTCAGTGGTCAGTGCGGGTCGGTGAATGGGCGCCCCAGAATTGGTTCAGATTTCACTCTACACTTGTATTATTAGCCATGGCTGGGAATGAAAGTCGCATGGCTGGGTTCGTAGCGCAATGCGCCATCCACTACGTTGCCACTTCCAATTAAAAGTACAGCGTTGCTGAGATATCATTATTATTTTTTACTTTGCAGCGAATTATACTTCACAAAGAGTATTTGGCTTCCACCGATTGGTGCACCGATTTGTGCACAGATTGGCATTCAGCAAACAAGACTTGGCTTAAAAAAAAACCAAGCAGCTTGGGAAGACAGTGAATAGTATTAATGGCATGCTCGTGTGTTATTACCACTTTGTTACGTTTCTCCAGATTCCTGTCGACCCTTCAGTATGCACCATGATTTTTTTTTTCCATTCGACTAAAGTGAGAGGTCAGTCTTGCAGTTCCATAGTTAGAACTTCAGACATAAGCCCTCCTCCACCTTTTACGGCATGCCTAGAGAGCAGCCGCGTGTGGTAGTGAAGAGATTTTTGGAGGATGCCGTAATCATTTGAAGGCGACACGAATGACTCCTACCGCAGTGGTAACTGTGCAGATAGCGGTGTACCACGCCTCACGCCTAATGAACTGTTTTTCCCCCCCTCAACTTGCACCATCCCCCCCTCACGTAGCCCGCATCACTACCCGTGCTCACGCCCAGCAATCCGCACCCCTAAGGGAATTCGCGCTGCAGCCTCGGCGACCCCTGGTTCACCCCTTCCTCCACTGCTCCCCCTTGCTCCCTCTGTGCTTCTCCCTGCACGAACTCATTGGCGGGGTTGGGGTGTGCCGCGGATAAGGGGGCGGCCTCGGGTGTGGAGCATCATGGTGTCTGGGCCTAGGGTTTTTGGCAGTGAGGGCGTTGGCATCGGTGGGTGCAGGGGGATTGAGGGGAGGGAGGCAGGGATGCTGGTTCGAGTTAATCCCTCCTGTCTGGGTAGGGGGCGGAGGCGAGAGGATTAAGTCTACAAAGCCCATCAATTCAGACCTAGCCCAACACCCCCCCCCCCTGGCATGTGTCCCACTCTTGTTCATTCGTACCCCCAACTGCCGCCCAAGCATCCCCCCTCTCCTCGCTTGCTTTGGGTGGGCTGGCGTGAGGTGCAGTGATACCTCCGGAGCCCTTGTCTTGCCCCCCCCCTCCTCGACCATTTTCCCGACACTCCACAGACACCACCCCCCCTACCATGCCCCCCATTAAGTGAAAGCCGAGTAAACATGGTTGAACATCACACAACCTGCGGAGATGATTAGGGGGAAAAGCCGTTTCTGCAGTTGTTTTGTTAATTTTGTTTCTTCTGGGCATGTTTTTTAATTATTTCATCGTGACTTCTGCGCCCCCCCCCACCCAGCCTTTGGTTTTAACGTGTGGTTATTTATTTATTTACTGGCTTCTCGATAACAGTGTGTGTGCCTGGAGGCGTTTATTACACGACTTGACAGAGAAGACCCATTTGCAAAATTAATATTCAAAGAGACCACTTGCCTCTGCATGCAAAGCTGGCAAGCAGCACACGCGGTCGCGGTTGTCGGTAGCGGGGGGCTCTGTTTTGCATGCATATATATATATTTTTTAAATTCTAAAAACAATTTTCCTTTCAAATTGACAGCCCCTGGCAACTTCAATTAGCAGACAGCGCTGCAGTGTGGCGTACGGGGGAAGAAAAAAAAAACCGTCCTAGTCAAAAATATTGCCGGCATTGCGGCCTGGGGTGAGATCGGCAGACGCAAAAATCGACATAATTAACATGGCCTGCCATTGCGATAATTTAACGCTTGCGGTAATTGCTGGTTAAAAATGCAGTCAGCTTGAAATGACCGAGTAAAATTAGCCCCCGTGGCCTCCCCCCCATCCCCCGCTTTCAATCTTTAATGCGGCAGTTCATGGACCCGTTCCTTTGTCGCTTAGTCCTTTATGGTTGTATTCTCATAATTTTTGTATTTTTTGTTCACGCAGTATATTCATTAATTCTTATAAATGCGTATATAGCCGTAGACACTCAACACAATGCACCGATCGGAACGTGGTGCAAAACACCGGGTTTCATTCTTGCGCATCACCAGCTGCGAAAAGGAGATTTGGCTTGGGGTGGGGGTTACGGTAAAGACTGCGTGCAATAGGAGGATCTGGTATCATGTGGATTGTGGCACAATGTGCGAGGAGACATCTCTCTCTCTCATATATATGAACATCCTTTGGCGCACAGCATTTTGAAAGGATTTTTTTTAATCTATGTAAAGAAGCAGTGGGTGGAGATGGAGAAAGATGGATGTGATGATGGTGGAGAGGGAGCTGAGGGAAGGGGAAAATGGTTTGGGGGTTTTGGTGCGGTGGGAGGTGTCTCGGAGTAGTGGTGGGGGGGGTCCAGGGTTGAGGGGACAGGGTGTGCAGAATGGAGTTGGAGGTGGAGACACACCAAGCACTGCCTGAGGGCGGATCTAATTATGTGTTGGGTTTGGCTGCCTGGGCATCCTTCTGAAAGCGCAGGGTCCTTCACTCCCCTCCCCCACCCCTTCCTTACCTCCAGAGGCTTCAGTCTCAGCGGCTGATTGATGAAAAGTGAAGCATGGAGGGGGAGGGAAAATAATTTACTTTAGGCTAATGACAAGTACTGTAGTTCTGACCCATAATAATAATATCACCCAGTCAGCCGTGCACATAACAAACAAGACCAAAGCCAAACTAAACATCGCTGCAGCCTTATTTATTGCGCAACGGATTTTTTTTTTCATTGTTAACTTTGGAGCATTTTAAACGGTCTCTGTTAGCGATAATGCAACAGTTTTTTTTGTGAAAAATAATATCGTAGCTCATATTAATGCTGCAGCAGCCTGTATTATAGTGAAATATGGAATTGTATTTTTGTGTCAATGGACAGTAGCTAACTCGGCAAAAATGTTGTAAATGGTTGTATTTTTGTATTGAAATAATTTATGTGTAGTTTCTGCTTAAATTAACTTTCAATTAATGTCACATGAGCAGAACACACAAACAATGTATCTATTTGTTAACAATAATTTGAGAAAATACGCTTGTAAAACGTGCACGTCTATATAAACCTGCCTATAATTTATGTTTTAGTTGTTAAGAAAGCATCAGCGTGCTTCGTGTTCTTTACAGACAGGGGTTTTGGCCCCAGAGACTGGTGCAGATGTTGTTTAGACTGAGCTGGCTGACGAATAGCGGCAGATTCGTCCTCAAATCTCACACCTCGTCGCCGCCAGCCCTAGTGTCTGCCGTCCAGCCAAATTGTCAAAATAAAAAGAAAATTCCACTCCGTCGGGACATCCGCTCCAGGTGACGCGCGGCCACTGCGTCTCCCTCCGCGCTGCGCAAGGCCGTTTGTTAAGCGGCGTCTGTGGGCATCATTGATCAATAGGGCCCCCCCCTCTGCCACCGCCTGCCTCCATGCTACCAGACTTAGTGGGATGTCGGTGGAGTCTCCTGTGCCGGTTTAACCCTGCAGAGTTTTCAAGATTCGCCGCACAGCTTGCTTGCCCCCGCCCGCTGTTCCCCAACAGCGCCGCCGTCTTTTCAAACGGCCAAAGCGGTTTCATTTTCCGCTCGCCGGGACCGATTCCGTTCTCGCCCAAACCCCGTAGCGTGACCTTGTTTAAAGGGGTAAGAAGAGGGGTGGGGGACATAGAAACACTTGGGGGGGGGGGGGTGTGCAAAATAGTCAATGATAAAATGTACGTGAAACATGCTAAATTCTAAACCAGAATAAGTAACAATATCAGCATTTGTCTGTCATTCTACTCTAGCTCTGACCCCCTATGTGAGGGAAGGCTGCGACGCACGTCGATTAATTATGTTAATGTTTCAAAGCTCCCTCCAACGATTGCAGACAGTTTTTTACGTGAACGGTAATAATTTTGAAAATTAGTTTGCGTGCAGGTTTCAAGGTGGATTATTGCGTCGCAGGATTGAGAGAGGTGGCGGCAGATTGGGAGAGGCCTTCATCCAGCAGTGGGTTAGCCTTAGCTAATAATAATGACGATGGTAATGTGAATTTAGAAGAGGGGGATTGAGTTTTCAGCAGTGGGGGGCGACTCGGCCCCTTCCAGCCCCCCCCCCACAAACGCTACAGGGCTCTTCTGGCCAGGGCCGATGCTATCTCGCCAGACGCACTGGTGCCGGATAATAGTCGGTCGCTGTTCCCCGTCCTGACATCTTCTTAGATCCTCCTCCCCGAGGGCGGTGATGCAGGCGGGCTCGTTAGCATAATTACCACGCTTCACAGATCCTCAACCCTACCTTGTGCCAACGCCCCAACCCACGCACTGTATTCTTCATCGTAGATTTACCTGGGTCGTGGGGGAATTTTTTCTTGCCCTAGTATATACATTGGGAGTTTTTTGGTCTAAATATTTTGTAATTATTATTAGTAACGTTGCACCGGTAATAGCAGGGGGCCACATTTGTTGACGCCTTTACCAACAAGACTGTTTATTTTTGAAAGTGCCTCCGATTATGATCTTTTTCTTCTTGGTTCTTTTGGTAAAGTCATGTAAAAGGAAAATAATAAAATAATAAAAACATAACATAATAAAATACAAAAATGTTTACTTTTTATTATTTTATTATTTCCATTCTACGTGACTTTACCGAGAGAACCAAGAAGATGAATCCCTGCAGTCACGAAAGCTTTAAATCAAAATTTATGATATTTTTTTATTAATTAGAATTTTCATTTCTCTCTCTTTTTTTATCAACGTACATGCAGGTTGCTTAAAACTCGAAACAATTATTCTTAACTTTATTCCTGAGCTCACATTTTGTGTTCCTTTGAGGTTTATAAAGTCGGTGTAAATGTCCCAGTAATTATAACTTCATTACAACCTGGATGAATTAATGCAATACGATGAACTGGTGCAACTAAACCTTTCATTGGTTGTTAACTCAGGCCACTTCATGCAGCTTAGCCCTTAAAAATTAACCCGTAAAAAAAAAGTTTTTCACTATAAATCCTTTATATGCGTGGCATCGGTTTTATTTTATTATTCATTTCTGTTTTTTTTTTAGTAAGAGTTTCATTTTTATCACATTGGTATTTTAAATTAAATATGAAAAAAAAATTTCCTAAAAAGTGGAAAATTTTGGAAATTTTTTTTCACGAAAATAAATTGTCACGCACAACGAGTCTGTGTGCAAAATGTCAGCTCGATTGGATCACGGGAAGTGGGTTAAAAAACGACCGAAAGATTTGCACGGTCGTAAGCGTGCAAGCAAGCAAGTGAACTTAATATAAAGGATTTAAAAAGCCATAACCCTGACTGAAGTGGCAGCTCAGTGTTGTGCCACAATATGTGTTTGTACATCATAATTCATTCATATGATGCGTTTATAAACTAGGTAAGAGCCCAGTGAAAAGGATCCGCTTTTATTCAATGGAGGCTTGAGGAAATGCCATGGAAATGTTGCACGTATTATTACGTGGTCATTTCTAAGCTACGGAGTGCGAAATATCTATGCACCTGGCTTAATATACACTCGTGTAAATGTGACGGTCGTGTATGTATAAAATAAAAGAACCAGGCGGATTTGCTCTGATGATAACATTGATGTTGCCATCGGCTACCATAAGTTACAATGAATGTATTCATTCAAGGGCATTTTATCCACCCAATATGTTCTTTAACTTTGCATGAGGGTGAAGCCAGTCAAGTGATCTCAATGGATTTGTTTGATTGGATTCCAATAGTCTAGTCGCATAATAATTGTGACTGTGATTTGCCAACATTGGCTTTAACACTGCATTTTATTTGCTGCGAAAGAAAGGTCATTGCCCGAAACATCACCTTTTCTACGAATGTCATGTTTTCTTTTCATGCGGTGCTGTTGATGAATGTGAGTTTTCGTATTAATTATGCTTGTGCACCACTGCTAATGCAGCAGCAGCAGCAAATCATAATTTGTTTAACTTTAAAATGGCGGTCAATGCCCTGGACAGGAACCTAAGAACCTCAGAAGAAGACTGCACAGGCTGTGTGTGAACCACAGGCCCGCTCGCCCGGCAGTTGAAACGTGTTTGGGAAAAAAATATAATGTCTGAGGCGAGCACCTTCTGCTTCTTTTTGTGCTCAGCAGCAGCCTTTAAATAATAATAATAATAAAAAGAGCCGCCTTGTTTGGAGCCCTAGTAATTTTACAGGTCGGCAACATTTTCAAGACCCATTGTCCGACCTCAAAATAACACAACAGCAGTTATCTGCCAGCCGGTCGCCTCAGTAAGTGGGGGGTTTGAGAAGCCTGTGGCGGCTGCCCTAAATGCCTAACCTAAGTCGGAACACATGATCTGCCCCGGGCAAGCATACACAGGTGCTTATCGCACCCGTAAAACCCTCTCGTGTATTTTTGCATACATTACTAATTGCATAATCGGCTGCACGCACCCAACTCCAAGCCTATGAGAAGAAAGCAGCAGCCAGATGCATTTTTTTGTGTCCATAAATTCCTCTGCTTTTGGAGGAGGCGTTGGGCTGGGGTGCATCGGTATGTTTTCGCTTGCTGCTGGAGCCGATTGGCTGCAAGATGGTGTCTCACTGAGCATGGGAGACGCAAATGAACTAGCGGTGGTGGTGTTGGTAGTGGTGGGGCCGGTCCTCATCCTCCCAGTCACGCCATCTTCTCGGCACGCGTTACAAAGCTGAAAATAAGAGCCAGCGCCTCGGCCTATTGCCTACACTTGACCAACTGTGCCCTGTAAATTTCACTTAATATGCATCCAAAAAAAATACACCACTTGAAAGAAAAAAAAGCTGGAAAATGTTCAGGCATGCAAATCATCAAACGGTCATTGCTAAAGTTAATAGAGATTGCTCCGTTAAATGCATTTGAAAACCAGTTCTGCTTCTGCTTAATGTTTCATTTTACAACTGTACAATACTAATGGGAGCGGAAGAGGATGAGGTTTTTGAATGGCCACCAACATCGGTCAGGCTCCTGGTTTTTGTAGACGCCCCACTCCATTTGTGTGTGCGCGTCTGGAGGCCTTCATTTTGATGTGGGAAGCCAGAATGTGTTTAGTCTTTTACTCCCCCCCCCCCCCAACTTTCCCGTGCGCCAATGCGCACATGTGGGGCAGCTGGCGTGCGTGCGCGGCTGCTGTTGGGTTCCCTTCTCTGAACAGTCACAGCACACAAGTGGTGCTTTTCAGAGCAGGGGATGCACTTAGGATAAGCGAACTATGGTGGAGGGGGGATGGAGGGTGAGAAATAAGGTGATAAACAAGAGAAATACGTCAGCAACTAAGATGCGTTTGCTTGTATCTCTCCGATGCGTTTTCGGGTTGTGCTGCGTGTTGATCGGCACGATGCCCCATGCATCGCTCCACGTGATGGGAACATGTTTGGGAACAAAGAAACTCCCATCATGTCGAACAACACGTGGCGCAACCTGACATCGCAAGTGAAACTGAATAAGATTTAATCTGATGAACAGTGGACCTTAAGGATCAGTGCACCCTTGCTATATTCATACGGACGGACGAAAAAAAGCTCATACTGGTTTTGAAAATACAACTCGGCTACCCGATGTTTTGGGAGAAAACCATCCACAAACGGTGTGGCACCTGAATATTGATTTGTGGCAAAGTGGAGAAAATCGCTGCAGGGCAAATTGAACGGGAGTGGTGTTACTTGGTGAGAAATCGCGAGAGGAAGGGAAGAGAAAAATTGGTGGTGGCAATGCACGTACATAGATAGCCCCTTTGGAGGTTATTTGAACATACTTCATCTCGCCAGTCAATGCGCGTTTGTGAAGGGTTAGGTGGGTGGGGGATGGGTAGGGGGGGGGCTGCCAGGACCGGTTCAATAACTCCAAAATTGTCAGCTGTGGCTGGGAATTGAACACGGGACACAGGGTTCACAGTGCTCTGCACTAACCATTGCCGCTGCTGCTCCACTCCAAATAATCATCATAATAACAATGACTCCCGTTTAGAAATAAACCTGTATTTGTCGGCATCTGGGTGCCTTGATGTAGAAAAATCATTGAGTGAGCAGCGATCAGGTTTACTCCGTTTAATTCATAAGGGATCAACGCCACCATTCTGGTCTCCAAGGGCATGTGACTTTATTGCTCTCAAAGATACTGCTTTTCATAAAATAGGTCTCTTCGTGTGGTATGTATTACTGAATTTAAATAGGGCACACATTTAATTTTTATCAGCATTATAATTTATTGAACTTTACATTGCAAAGTTTTATTGAACGCTCCTTTATAACCTGCTCTAATATTGCAATTTTACAGCGGGCGTGCAGTGCATGGCGTGAACACAGCTCCCACATGTTCATTACATACACTTTATTAATTTATCTATTGGTAGCAGAGTTTTGTAAATTAATGTCTTGCCTTCTGTCTCCCCTTCCCCCTTGCCGGAATGCAAATACCACTGCATGCATGCGAAAAAATCTCAACCACAAACACAACATGATTGTGGTAACCCTCAACCACACAAACACAAAAATGCATGCACGCAACACGCACGCACACAAACTGTCCACCATAAATACACGCACGCACCCTCCAACCAACACACGTCTGCGCATCTGCGCACGGACGGACGAACGACTCGGCCGCACCCCTTCAACGAACCTCGTGGCCGAAAAAACACCTCCGCTCCCCACCTCGTTCTTCCCGGCGAGCAGCACCAGCTGCAGGCGCAGCACCTGTCCCACGCGCACGCTCCTCCGGTGCCGCTTCCCCCGCACGCTGCCGGCCTGCCCGGCGCCGGGCTGCCCCCGATGCCGGGCAGTAGTGCGGCTAACGCGGCGGGGCTGCTGGCTCTGTCCAGCGCGCTCGGGAGCCAGGCGGCCGCTGCCGCCGCCGCCGCCCACCTGCAAGCACTCAAGGACGACAAGAACCACGAGGTCGACCACAGAGGTGAGAGGGAGCTCGGCCTCGGCCGGGGTGAGCCGAGGGCGTGACATGCGGAGGACGCTGACGGGCGTGGAGGACGTGACCGGACACTGCGCCGCGTGGTTGAACAAATGGTTTTCGTCGTGCTGCCTTTGGCAGTGGTGCACAATCATTAACATTCATCAATAACACTGGCCTTAAAATGAAAAAAAATAACTGAACATCATTCTTGCACTATGAAGAAGGGCCATTGCCCAAAACGTCACCTATTATATATATTTTTTTAAGGACACACGATGTTATCGGTGAAAGGTTGAGTTGACTGCTATGTAGGTTTTCACAGTTACGCTTTATAGTGCTCTGATGTGTTTTTGGGTTTGTGCCGCGTGTTGTTCGGGTAAGCTACCAGCACATGGAGTGAAACGTCGGACACTGTTGAACAACACGTGGTACAACTCGAAAACACATCAGAGGGAAAGGACCGGATGTTGGCTGAATCCACAAAGTGTGCGGCTTTTATCAAATTTTAAAACACCTCGCAGTTATTCCCATAACACCCTCACGTCCCGTCCCTGATGGGTGTTTAAACTGTACAATGGGCAAGCGATGTTGAATGTTAACAGCAGGGGAACGTGAAAATATTTATAATGTAACGCCCGCTTCTTGTGTTGCTGTGTTTTTTTTATCTCTTGCCAATGCTGCTGCTGCTGATTTACCTGGCATCAGAGAGAGAACGCAGCTCGGTGAGTACCCACGTGGATTGATCACAGACACACACAAGACGGCTTGCATTCCTACAACGCGGTACAATTAGCTTTGTTGGCCGACACAGAAGGAAGCTGGGATTGTTTGAATTTGCTTTTGAAGCCGGAGGAAATCAGAAGGAAACAAACCTCCAACAAGGGCAGGAAAAGCTTTCCCAAACATTCTGCGTCCTTGCCGCACGCATGCACATGCGTGCATACTTACACGCACACACACACGCTACATGCGCATGCACATCCACGGCAAAGCGTCGGGAGGGAATTGGTTTGGGCGGGGGAGCTGACTGGTGGTGCGGCTGGGTTGTGAGGTGGAGGGAGCTCTTTTGGAAGTGAATTGCTCCCGAGAGCGTGGTTATAATTTGCCCTTCTGGCGAGCCTTCAGACGGATGGCTGGGAGGAGGAACGCAGCCTTCGCCACTCACACTCCACCAATTATTAAATCCGTACCCCACCCCCCCCAACCACAAAACTCAGGTGCTCCCATATTGACCCACTGCGAACCTAGACACACCTCCCCCAGACCCATAGCCTCCCGCTTGATCTGCTTCCCTTCCCAACCTCCAATCCCCCCCCTCCCTTCTGAACCTCCCATCCCCCTCTTTCTCCTCCTGGCTCCCCTAATACCCCCCCCCCACCAATTGGACTGCCCGCCCCTTCTTCCCCCTCCCGCACTCCCTGACAGCCAACTGCTTACCCTGAGTGGCAGCCACTTTGTTAGGCTTCCTCCTGGCAGGAGGGGCTGCCCAGTCCGTTTGGCGCGCGCCGGCAAGCAGCCAGCAGGGTGGCCACATAGCGCGGTGATGGCGAGCCAGGGGAAGGGAAGGCCGCGGGGCAGGGGAGGCTGTGGACAGGGCAGGGCCTGCTCTGCTTGGCCTTCGAGGAGGAGGAGGGCTGTTTGGACCTCAAAATCTCTTCAGTTCCCATGGACCACTGCCAAGCCCAACTGGGGCAAACACAGAAGCTTGCTTCTGGCAGCAGATTCCTAGTTGCTTGGCCCCATGAGATGGCGAGATGTGTGTGTGTGTGCGCGGGGTTGGGGGAAAGTGAGGGAGGGAGGGAGTGAGTTGGTAATGGGTCCGTGGGTCTCTTGAGGATTGCAATCTCTATGATGTGTTGAGGGGGGGAGGGGAGGGGGAATTTTCACTCCCTTTTTTCCGTGCATCACTCCCCTTGCACTCCTCCCGCCCATTTTTATTACCATTCTTTGTGTAAAAAAAAAACAATCCCGTAAAACCCTCATTTATTCCATTTCTGGCTGCCAGCCGTCCGTGTGGCGGTCGTGCAACGATATGGGTGCTTGCATACGTACGTGCGTGCGTACATGCGTGCGCTTAAATTTAAATGAATCCTGGATCCTGACGAAACGGCTTAGACAGGTGCGACCTCGCTCCAACATGTCTGCTGATTGGGCTGGAGTTCATCAATTCCCACTCTCGCCCCCCTCCCACCGCCCCTCGTCCCCACCGAGCCAAACCTCGTGTACACCCTTCCAAGATTAAATCAGATTCCCCGTTCCGATAAGATGGCAAAGGAGCCCACGTTGACCCATAGTGCTGGAAAAAAATGTGTGGGTATTTCATCATCGTGGACATGGAAAAATCTGATCTTGTGGCCACTAGTTTTTAATCTGCATGGCAACAATCAAGCAGTTGGCTCGAAATATATACTGTGTGCACGTACGCTTGCTCATGTGCGTAGATGCAAACGCACTCAGGGCAATATATTCGGCGAGTGAGTCATTGCAGATGATGACATGGCCATATAATTGTTCATTCACGGGTGCAAATGTTTGTATGCATATCTTTGGTGCAGGGGTTTGTGGGGGAGCGGTGGTGTCGCGGTTAGCGCGCTGGGCTACGAACCCGGCGACCCGAGTTCGATTCCCGCTAATGGCCAACACCGGTAACGATTATCTTAACTGGTCCTGAGCCTCCCCTAGGTCGACTCAGCCTCAAATAAGTGCCTGGTGTGATGTGTAAACATTACCACTAGGGAGACAAAGGGCGGTCGGGCGTGGTGCTGGCCACCCACCCCCTGGTGTATCGTGCCGGCCTTCATGGGTGCGCGCTAACAGCACTTGTCCCCACTGTCTGCTAAGACTATAGGGGGGATCTTTGTCTTTGGTGCAGGGGTTGGCTCTCTGTGCTACCAACTGGGTGACCCAAGTACCATTATTGCCCGTGGTTAACATCATTAGCAAGCGGTATTTGAACCGGCATTGGGCATCCTCTAGGTCTACAAAGCGTTAACATGACAAGCTTGTGCGGTGTGTAAACATCAGCTCTTGAAAGACAAAGGCGGCCAGGCATGGGGCTGGCAACACCACCCTCTTGTGTGGTATGTTGGGCTTCATATAGGCCACTTGCTAACAACACTTGCCCCAGAAGTCATCGTCGTGTGTGTGTATCAGGACTGGAAGATCTATATATCATATATCAATTGTGCAATGACCACTACATGTAGAGTATACATTATTAAGCATATGTCGCGTCTGTTTGGCTTCCCTTCAATTTACGTCACGCCATGACAATTGTAACGTCCACACACGTAACCTGTGCCACGATGAATTACATTTTTTGGATTATCTCCACTCGTAATTTAGAGGTTGTTTATTTATTTATATAACTTTTCGTGATTTCTTTGGCATGATGTGCCCTGCCAGGCTTTGTGAGCGTGCCTGCTGGCTCCCGATACAGACAGCAGGCTCGCTCGCAAATGCACAGCGGTGCCTTTGGCTGCAGCCCACGATACCAATTCGTGCAGGAGGGATTTTTTTATTTTTTCAACAAATAAAATGGCAAGCCCGCCGCTCCCTGCGCCAGGGAGTTATACGACCAAAGGAAACATGACACAACCGCAAACGCGTATCTGCTGGTGATTCACCCGATAGCAATGGCAGGACGCAGATTTCCGCAGCGATGCTTATCCTGCAGTATCCAGCATGGCCCCGCGTAGGGGCTCACTCACGGGTGGTCACTGCAACATGCGACGCCGGACACGCGGTGGTATTGATATTTACAAGGCCACAGCTTGCTGATGAATAACCGTGAAGTGGAAGCTAGTCCAAGTTTATTACCGTTTATTGGACAGATACTGCTGAGCAGCGGAAATGTGGATGGGATGCATTTAAAGGAGATTACATAAAAAAAAAGCTTGCGGAATGTGCCCCCATCTTGTCAGATCTCAGAGGCTAAGGAGGGTTTGAGCCTGGAATGTGTTTTGATGGGTGATCACCATTCCAACGAGGTTGTCATCAGCGCTTGCGGGATTGTGATACTCGGTGGGCAACAGAGGGCAGTGCAATATAATAAATTGTTGTACTGTGGTTCTATGCTCTCCACTTTCACCAACCCACTCACGAGCATGGTGATGGCCAACCCCACCCCTATCGCCGACGCCGAGTGGGGGAAAGCCTTCATCCAGCAGTAGATTGACAAAGAGCGGTACATTATTACCTGTACCTGTTATTCAACATATTCGTCAGGTATTTATCCATTTGAGAAATGAAGGAATGTGTCTTTTAAAGGCCGTTTTGTAAGTCTGTAAAAATGATGCTGCCAATAGACACCAAGGATAATCTACTTAAGTGTGTTTTTTCATTCTTATTATACAAGGCGAAAGCGATTGGAATGACATGAGACACTTTGCAAGCAAGACCTGCGTGCCTTACACACGTGTATGTGATTTGGTTAATTTAACGTGGATGATGACCCATTAATAGCTTTTCCGTGTATTTCTTGTTACTGAGTAAGCATAATAATACAGTAAGTTAAGTTATTCTTTCACTTGGCCACGAGGTGTTGTTTTCTGGGCGGTTCACAGGTCGTGGTGTGTGAAAGCATGGGTTCATGTGCTGACAATTAGGGTCCTTATAATGAGACCATTGATGCGAGCCAGATTATTTTTAGGCACCAAGGCCATATTTTTCTTTATTATTTCTCAGCAGAAAACAACTCGACTTTGCTCCAACCGAACAAGCTGACAAACGCTGTGTTCATGTTTAGTACGTTTTGGCATTTGGAGCTGTTTCAATTGTAAAGGCTTATGTAATGTGAGCATTAACATAATTTATGAAAACGAAAAACTAAACTTTCCGGGAATTAGGGGTGGAACAATTCTGCCACCTTCCCCATGCTGTTCGATTGTCACAATTCAGGGCCACAATCCGATTCAGGAATCTGGTTTTTTTTTACATTGTGTAAAATAGCAGCACATGTTGTGGCTGCAGCAATGCAGTTGGCCGATTACCGACAACACATACGATTGTGGAAAACTGTTGCACAACCAGTTTTATGCATCCATCCTGATATTAGGAATCGATATTAATCAATGAATAAATGCATGGAAATAAAACAACTACACTTTCACTGTGGCATGGGGAATGAGACGATACCAATGAAGGCACTTTCATTGCTCTGTTGGCTGCTCATGTGGCCAGGAGGACTATTTTAGCGCTTGGTATTTGCGAGCTAACTCTGGCAGCGTGGCATGCACGTGGTGTTCGTAGCGCGGTGCCCAGAGCTTTCTCAATTATCACCTCCACCAGCTCCTAGTCTGGAGCCAGCACGGCAACTGATCCCTGCTATGCCGGAACCCTGCGGCACGAGGCCCGGCCCGTGGGGACTCATAACGAGCCATGTGTGTGTGTTGTGAGATAGGGGAAGGGAGAGGTTTAAGAGAGAGGTTTTAGGGTGAGCGAATGGGTTTCAGCGATGGGGGAGCAGAAAGGGGAAGTGGCTGAGAAGAAGAGGGAGCTGAGTTGGGAGGAGACAGCCACAATAGCAACAGTGCAGATGTGTTAAGAGGTCCCAGGCAAAACATCGACCCAATTATGCCTGCGATGAACCATAATGCTGTGGCATTGTAAAGGCAATTAGCAAGCAGTGTAAACTATAATTACAGTGTGACAAGTTAGTGAAGTGTCTGTATGCCACTGTGCTACTCATTTAATGTGCACACCTCTTCCTCTGCCACAGGTGTCGTTAGGAGGAGAGAATGTGGAGGTAGTGTATTGTACTCGGGTGGTATTATGCATAATGCATTGTGAGGAGGCGGTCATGAGACATTGTGTTAGCAGGATGGGTGTTTGATGAACTGCATTAACTAGTTTGTGGAACAGTATGGTAGATATGTGAAGTTTACAGTTAAGATATGGGTCGTAGAGTTGGATGTTAAAAATTCAACTAGAAATTACGTTTCTGGCCTTTTGAATACAAGCACATTTTAGCAAAACAGGCACAGTAGGGGCTACCAGAAGTCGTAGACTATGGAGAAGAGAAAAACTCAGATGGCAGGATTTTGTAAAAAGCGGCCCTTGGAGGCTAGGTTGGCATTTACTTTACTACAATTGCACGATCGAGTAGAAGGACGGAAGCGATGGTGTGGTGCGATGGTGACCTTGACCTTGGCCCAATTATGCCTCTTTATTGTCATTTAATATATTTGGATGGGTCGCCAGGCAGGGATTGCCAGGTGTTGTAGGTGTGGGGCTGCAAGTGGTCAGGAGATTGCAGGTTGTGTTTTGGTGGAGTGAAGTATGCTTACTCCCACCTCTTGCAAGATGTCTCGCCAGCTTGGAAGAGTAGGCCAGAATTCCTTCTATCGGGGCTCTCCAGAGCTCCATTTAGTGGAGGCCCTTATGCCAGCATTGATGTGACCAAGATATTATAAAGCTGCACCATTATCTGTTATGCATACTGTGTAACTACACAAGAGTGTAATCATAATGAATATAATAAAAATAATAACAGTGGGTGGAGAGTTGTGTAATAAAACATGTTCTGATTGCATAAACGAGCTTTCTGGTTATAAAAAAAAACACTGGGCAATGCACAGTAAGATTTTCTGCTGACCTTGCTTAATGGGAGGACAACCCCCTATTACGCTTGCTGAGCTCTGCACCAATTAAGTAAATTGGTCAGAGGGTTCTGCTGCTCTGTAGGGCACAATTAGTGACCTAACAGATCCCGCCCAAAACCAGTCTCTTGGTTTTGAAAATCGTATTCATCTTGCTGGGATTTTCTTTATTTTTTAAAAAGGAATTTTCCCTCTAATTCCCAAAGTCCCACATGGTGCTTTAACCTCACAAGTGGCCGTTAGATATCACGGATTATTTTTCCCGTTGTCTTCAGTGCAGTGGCGCTATTAGGCAATTTGAATTAGGTTCGGCCGATTAACTCTATTAATTGCGCCAGTCAATTTGTGCCTCGAGCGTGCTAGATTAGGTCATCCCGAGGCAATCGGTTAATTGGACAATCGATCGCTACCGGTCTCAAGCGCGCTCGCGTTGCTGGTCTGAGATCTTTGAGCACACAGGGCCTAGTCTGCCAGGAAAGCAAAGCTCTCGGATGGGAGCCATCCTGACTGACCCAACCCCCAGCGATGCCATCTCAAAACGACGGAGGCTCTCGATTTTGGCCCAGCCGCAAAGATCTGACTTGGTTGACAAGGTTACGTTTTGCCAGAGGCCAGCTTATTTTACAGAGCTCTGCTGTGGAGGTCACTGCCCCTATTACTACACCGTTGAACAATCACTGCCACTAAACGACATCAATGAATGACAACACGTTCAGCTGAGCTGGGGCTATCAAGTACATATAAACTAATTAACATGAGTCACCTCTGAGCCTAGATGATTTTAATGTCTCTCCAGAAGGCATCTCTGTTTGCTCACCAAAATACTGAATAGTTTGAGTTGCTAAAATAAGTTGGTTTGTCTTAACTGGTTGTGTGAAAAGTCATGCCCAAAGTAATTTGATGGACTGTCACGATCGGAGTTCGCGATTTCATTCAAGAATTTGTGTTTTTTTTTACACATTGTGGTGAATGCATCACATGTAGTGGATGTTGGGGTCACATGAACAAATAACATAAGAGCACGTAAACATCTAAAATGTTCAATTCTTATGCCCATGATTCCATGCATGTATCATGTGCGTGTAAGAATCAAATTAAATCAATGAATCAATGCACTGTTACGCTCTGACTATTATTGCTACTCTATTAATATACAAAATCAATATTGACAGTGTAGAGTAAATACGGTACGTTGTTATTTTCACACTAATTGCCTAGGCAACAATTGTTCAAGAGTCCCACGGTTTTGGCGTTGGTCTTACGCAACCCACTTAGCTCCGTTCGTTCAGAGCTCGCTTCTCAAACCAACTTGCCCAGGCACGAGCGTCCTCCATACGAGCGCTCATTACCTTGCTGCGAATCGGACGGAATAACACCCGGAAGACGCTTCGCAACACTAGCGAGGAGGTCAAGAAGCCAGGAGGAGAAGCACAAAGGGCTGTTTGGGCGCTCGGGTGGCATTTAGAAACAAGACAAAGCGAAGGCGGCGTTTGGTTCGGTGTCGGCGGTTTTAATCGCAGCCCTGCCGCCGCTGCGAACCTACTAGGATTATTACGTCGACCATGTCCGGCAGATTGCGAGTGTCGCTCGAACACGGCATCCTCCCATGTAGAAGAGGGCTGTGGCACGTACGCCGTCTATCCAGAGAACCCTGCAAGCTAGCCCCTTTGCAATTTGACAGAGAGAGTGGGGCGGTCGGCTGGGGAGGAGGGAGAGGGAATGAGGCAATGGCTCGAAGGTAAATGACACCGCTCGTTAACGAGGCAAAATGCCATCCGCGCGTTGGCTCCCTCCCTCTCCCCCCTGCTCCCAGCAAAGGCCCAGCTTGTGGGCTCACTGAAAGCGGCCCAGCGCCCAAGCGCCTCGCCAATTAGCGTAATGAAGCGATTGTTGGATAATTACAGTGGGGACCGGGTTTTGTTCGTCGCTCCAGCAGAGTGCAGGAGCGAACAAAAAAATAAATGTATTCATAAATGAAAGAGGGACCTTTTATCTGAGACCGCATGCCTCTGATGGTGTCATTAAGCATACAGATATTGACGTAATGCCTGCCGTTGATTTGGGGGGAAAGAAATCACTACCATTTTATTTTTGCCATGACTGAGGGGTTGACGTGTAGTGGCTTGTCAGCGAGCGTGAGACGAGGCAACGGTGGTTTGGAAATCATTTATTCATCAGAGCCCAAAGCACGGTTAATGGGCCAGCAATCTGATCATTGCCTGTGTATTACAGGTAACAATCACCTACAATCCAAGCCCTAACACAGCTGCTCAGCGCTTCGAGGAATGAATGCTAGCGAAATGATTATTTTTTGGGGCCAGAGAAGACATTGTGGTATGGTAGCACGGGCTGCTTGATGACCTCAATTGCCCAATGACAAGTCGCCAATCAAAAGGACGCACGCCGCTTCGTCCGGGGCTTCGTGTTTGGCGTGCGGGCACTGTGCAAGTGGGGGTCACAAGTTCACGGGGTGACGATCGTGTAAAACTTCCCAGGCACCATTGTGCACCTTAAACCCTCGCTCTTCCTGCTGAACACGTAAAGCACGGAATAGAGATTGGGCTATAGTTCACATTTGTGTTGGTGTTTTTTGTTGTTGTTGAGAATCTGATTGATCGTACGTACCGTGGTCTATGGTAGAGAAATGCTGCCATGCCCGGCTTTTGTCGGGTATGAAAAGGCATTTGATTCATTGGAAGCTGATTCGGTCATCCAAGGTGTCACACACAATGACCTGAATAATATAAGATATAGATTATGAAAAGAAATGGATAGCGATGAAATAGCTACACTGAGACCCTTCAAAAAATGTATCCGAAGTCAGATATTTTCTGAAAATGTGATTTCAGAAATAACTGTCTCACGTTTTCATACGACGTGGTCGTTATAACAGCCAAAGGAAATGGGCTGCAGCAAATGATTGCAGAACCTAACAAAGGTGGAGAGACAAAAGGAAATAATTGTGGAGAGAAACAGCTGAGAAACAGTGAGCCACCGATGAGTGACCGTGCTGTTCGATACACATTGGCATGTATGCCTATTCCAATTGTTGAACACAGGCCAGGATTACGACAATTAAGCCATGAGCGGGTTGGAGTGATTTTGGAAATATAAAAATGTTGGTCATGACAAGCAACAAAGCAGTGTACCTCAAAGGAAAGTTTTCAATCGGTGCGTGACATGGATTACAAGCGTGGACACTGGCAAAGATAATGCAGCAAAACTAGACTGAGAGACGGAGACAAGAACGTATGGATCATAGAACAGACAAACACACATCAGATATCTGAATCATTCCTGCTCTCCCCCCTTCACCAATCCTTACTGACCGTCACAGTCAAGTACGACCAAATAACCCCCACGACCAAACACATCGTGGGGAATCCTTCACCCAAGCGGCGGATTGACAGACGGCAATGAATTGACATTTATTCATGATAATAATTTCGTTTAATCGCCCTTCATTTCCAATTGTTTTGCTTATTTAATACATAGAGCGTATTCCCAATCACTTTTACCACAGCCTCACCACCTTGCTCTGCCAATCTCCCACCTTTACCAGGGGTCAGCAACCAAAATGACGACGGGGCATTTTGTGTTCGAATTCAAGAGCCGCAATGCGTGTTGTGAATACGACTCAGTCCTTAAAAGAGCCGCATGCGACCCCGAAACGCCGCAGGTTTGCCGACCCCCTGACCTATATAGACACAAAGACAGAGATCCCCCGTATAGCCTTTAACAGGCTGCTGGGCCCTTTGCTACATGTTTGGTATGTACGTACGTTGAAATTGTTTTGCACCGTACGTCGCCAACCGTGCTAATCAGAGGTGCGGGCGGGCGGGGGGAAGAACAACAAATTAAACACGAAAAGCAATTCTAAAAGACCCCAATAGCTATCGTCCCGTTAATGCCACCACTTGGGCCATTCGTGCTGCAAGCGTGACTCGAGCCGGGCGGGCGGGCGAGCGCAGTCGCCCACCGGACGGCGTGCACCAGCGTCGGCTTTTGTGGTTTTCCTGCCGAGGCTGAGCGTGGGCGGGCGTCGCGATAACTCCGCTACTGCGGGCTCGCCAGCTGGGCCGCAGTGGAAAAAAAATATGTGCAGAGGTGTCAGATGCCTGGAGATAGCGCAGCCGTGGCTCTACGATCGGTTCCGCCCGGCTGCTAACTCGGGTTATTTGCCCCGGCCATAGACTGGACCACGGGGTGGGGGGAGGTGGAAAGGGAGGGAGGGGTGATGGTTGGGTTGGTGGAGTTTGTGGGGGGTTATGGAGGGGGGTTGTGGGATAGAGAGTCCAGCACGACGGGGTGGGTAGTGGCCGCTCTCTTGGGGGATATAAACCAACTGCCTTCCCCTTCACCTCCACAACCTGTTCTCTCTCCCTGTTGTCCCATACCACACACCCCTCAATCCTCATGTCATGCATCCCACCCCCCTCTCCCCACAGTAAACCCACCACCCCTACCACCATGCCGACCAACATAGCGCATGGTACGTGTTGCGTGTGATTTACATGCCCGTTTGCCCTCTGTCGCTCACATTCTCTCAAGCCCAGTCAGTAACCGACATGGCCAAAAAAATGTTTCTGTTAAACGGAGTTAACGTGACCTATTTATGTAAGCTGCGGCAAGTTTTGCGGTTTGGTTTGCTATTTGTGGATTTACAACCAGTTTCCCCCTACGTTGTGGAGCTAGTTTGGCTTTAAATTAATTCAGATTTTTTTTTCATTCCTTTTAAAAAGCGTAATTTTTCGAGAGAGCAGAAGCAGAGACCAGGGTCTGGTGCTGTGGCAGACAGAAGGGAAGGGAAGTAGAGGAGTGGACGCCAGAAATTGTCTTCTGATTTTACGTGCAAGTTTTAAACATTCATATGTAAAGCAGAAGTGGTTTCGTTGAAGCGTGGCTTCACATGTTTTCCTGATAACTTCTGCATCGTTCTAACCCCATGAGCCACCGATAATGTTTTGCATCTCGTTCTATTTTATTGGCGCTGGAACGATTCACCAACTGCCCGTGTCGAGTCGATACAGTGTAACGATTCCGAGTCAACAATGGGGGTCACGATTTGATTCAGGATTTTTTTTTTACATGGCCATGAATGGTAGCTAGCCATCTCTATTGGCTTGCAAGGTTGATGTTATTCCCTCATACTGTACAACACATTTGAATCGAAACATGTGGATTCTCGTACACGATTCGATGCTTGTGTCGCGTGCTGTTTGTAATGCCGTGCTGCTGGTTTCAGAGAAAATATCTTTGGAATTCAGGGGATTTTTGGTGGCAACAGCATTGGGGGATGGTGCTTTTAGAGCCTTTCAGCATTGTTATATGGGTCATGGCACTCGGCACTTAAATATTTTGCCCATTTTGCTCTCGCTCTTCTTGCAGCTTTCCTCCCCAGCACCCCCACATGCTCCACAACCTCGCCCCCCCCACCCTTTACGCCATTCACCACCCTTCCCCCAAAACACTTCTCCCCACCACCTACCTCTCCTCCATAAACAATTGGAGCTGCTTTACGAGCTTCCTTTGGCCCCACCTCCTCAAATCCTAATTAAGGAGTTCACTTGTCAACACTCCCCAGGGGCGGTGTTTATTTCTTTGTTTAAGGGTGCCGTGTAAAGCTTTGGTGTGGATGGTGTGCCAACATGCAGAAGCTTACCTCACTCCTCAACCGTCCAACCTACCGCCGGCTGCCCCCCTCCCTCTCCAACACCCCCCACTGCAACCTTCCGCTAACCACACTCTGCCACAACTCACGTCGGCCGGCGACTCATCCATCCCCGTCCACTCATCCTCACACCGCGTGCTCTTTCCCTCTGCGGCAGGGGCTGGAGCACGTCAAGGTGCTCGTAGTTGGAATGATGTCGCGTTAGGGCCCATTATTTAAACTGCTGTTTTTATGGAAATGTTTCTGTGGAAATAGGCAATGGCGAAGTGGAGCCAAACCAAATGCTGAAGCACCAGCGGACTGGATCCAGACGTGAAACCGAGACGAAACTTTACAAATATGCGGGAATCCGAACAATCTTTGAGATATGGAGCTCGTATTTGATATAGCAGAGTTGAGTTTTGATAATGTACATATGTACGTTCCACATAGAAACCTGCCCCCCATGTCCCAATAGCACGGGTTGGCTGTCCCACGTGGGTGGGTGACGTCACAGCGCCCGTGTGTGTGTCTAACTGCCCCGTCTGAATTCCCACACACACGTGTGAGTGGAATGTTTTGTGTGGCCAGGAATAGATGGGTCACCATGACCCGCTGGCTTCCCACCCTGCACCTACCTTCCCTTTCCCCCAAGCACCCGATGACTAGAAGTAGTTGCACTCATTCTTCCCTACAAGGGTTGTGCAGGGCAATGGCGTAGTGTGGTTGGCATGGGCCCCTAGCACAAGAAATGAAATGGGGTCCCCTTGTCTGCTTTCCCCGCGTCTTCGTAGCAGGGCGTCCGGGGCCCTCCAAGCCATAGGTCCCGGGGCAGTTGCACCGCCTGCACACCCGATAGCTACGCCCCCAGTGTACAGACCTGTGTTTGCTTTAGTGTGCGTTGGTATGTACCACCTTGACACGCACGTGGGTAGCGATGGCTTCAGCGATTCGTGTACCGCTCTACAAAATACGAGCACAGCACGAGTGGAAATTAACTGCAGAAACTGGCCTGAGCATCTCTTAGGGCTGCTCAGCCTAAAATGGGCAGGTGGTGCGATAGGCATCGAAAATGAGGAGCCACACGTGGCCGCACTGTTAGGGTTGGCTGGGCACTGCCTTTCATGTGCCATGCCAACATGTGTTTACTGATAGCCCTAGCCCCAGCAGTGTAACCACCTTGATGAATGGTCCTCATGTTTGTTGGTGAAGTGTTTTATTGCTGATAGAATTCGGAATAGGGTGTATGTATATAAAATCAGGGGTGCAACGATGCATTCATTGTTATCAATAGTTAAGCTCACGACACATGGACCTATTCACGTTTGTAAGAATCGGATTTTTGTGATTTGTACACGCTGTGTGTAATTGATCATGTGAACCCTGCAGCTGCTTTAAGCGTTGTCCTTCACCGCAGCGTTAAAACAAGAATCGTTTGTTCGAATCGTTACCCCAAATTGCGACAATTAATTGAATGGGTTGGTGGCTAGAGCGGGAGAGCGGCTCAATCGCTCCACCCCTGGTATTTAAAAGTACGCGCGTGCACATGTAAGTGTTCCTCCACGCTCATTGGCTCTTTCACTTCAGTGAACCTCCTCAAGTCGGTTCAGGAAGCGGTGCGCGTTAGTGCACGGATGCTGCCGTTTGAAATCGGCTGGAGCCCACGCTGTTCCCTGGGGTTTGCCGTCCGATGCCAGATTTCTCGGGGCGTCGTGCATGTAGGTGAATCATCACTGTCGCTGGCCAACGGACCAAGCACACGCTGCCGCCTCCCCACACATTGCTCTTTAGAGTAACGCTTTAATGTCGCTGTGAGCCCGTTGATCTTATTCATTGATGTGCAGCTATTGAAATAAAGGTGTCCGTGCACAACAGGCAGCACAATTCGGCCGTCTGCGATGTGGGTGGGACCCACCTGTCCAAATCCTCATTACTCGCGGCACACTATCAGTCACCACCTCTAATATGCAACTTCAGGTTTTTTTTAATACATGTATATAGGTAATGATTGTTTCGGTGTCCTGGTATCATTGTCGCAAGTCCTGCAACGATGACGGCACAATCGAGACATTTTATTTTGGCGTAAGATTTGTTAGATTGTCTGAGCCTGGACTTGGCTATGTTTTCATGGTCTCAGTTAATCGATTAAAAGCGATTGTCGTGCCCATGATAGTGCTTCAAATTGTGTGAATGATGTGCTAGTGTTACATTTAGCCCATAGGCGAACACAACTGTAGAAATGGGACAGCAAAAATGACAAACAGTACTGTATAAGCTATATGGTGAAAACAAGACGAACAATGTTGATTCTTATTTCGAATTATAATTGTGAATCATGTGAATTAATCGACTCGCTGGGAGGTGAATCGTTACGTGTCTAATATTTAAGGAATCGTAAGAATCTTCTCCGAAAAGGACAACCAGGCCCTTATAACCTGTGTTGTGTGTCTATAGTAGAAAAGATTGGCCTGATTGTCTGTTTCTTATTGGGCATACATGGCATGCTGCGTGAGAGTAGTGGTTACGTTTGTCAATACATATGGGTGAGTGTGCGTTTATGCTCAAGTCTGTGTTTGTGTGTGCGGGCATTCTGGATTGGGTTGGGTTTGTTTTTACGAAGAGCATTTGGCTGAAACAATGGTCAGGGGTGTGTGTGTGAGGGGGGACCTGTGTGGTACGTTTGGAGTTGTGCTTGGCATGCCATCATGCCGTTTCCACATTCCATTCCATTCCGAAACCAGAAACCGCAAACCATGTTTTGTTACCTGCCAAAAGAATTCCTGTCAAATTCAGTTGTGAAAACACTTGGTTTTAAATTACCAGACCACGGCGGCATACCAGTTTGGCCGATAACTTTGTGCGATTGTTGAGCACTGCTGCTTTGCCAATTTCATTACTGGTTCACGGTTATTCAGCAAAAATGTCAAGAGTTTCGCGAGGAAATAAAATAAAATAAAAATTACGGAAAGGCCCACAGTTAACGTGGCGTTTTGTGGTCACTTTGAAATGGCTGTTAAAAAAACGAGGCCTTTTACGGTCTTGACTAAGCGAGAGGCCTTGAGCGATTTTTGAGCCTTGTGCTGACGGTCACACCACGTGCATCGGCATCCACAACGGAGGGGGGGGGGGTATGGCGGTTCTTCTTGCCATTACACATTACGATGTTGTGTAAGTTTTATTTTTACACAATTTGCGCAAAGGAAGTTAAAAACGCAAAGCCGTTTAACCTCGGAAAATTGCCCGCGAGTGAGCGAGCCCCTCGGCCCGGCGGTTGTGGTTGCAGGTGATTGTGGGCGGAACGGTTGCGGGAGTTGAGAAAACAATTTATTTAAAAATAGACAAACATGCACGATAAACTAATAATCACGCTTGAAATGCCCAGAGGCCAGCCAACTGCAGCAGGCCATGAAACCCCAAACACGCTGGTGTTTGTTCTTTCCACGCTGTTGAATGCGCCCGGTGCCCGGTATGGGGGTATGAAGCTCCGGGTTGTAATTCGAGGGGCAACTTGCCACGTCGTGGCTTCGGCAAAATGCACAAACAGGCAGTCGAGTGTGGCGTTTATTTTCCTAAGAGATATTTTTAAATGTTTTTTTCCTGTTTCATTCCACATATATTTACATGCTGTGGGACTTTAAAAAAATAAATAGCCTTAACCAAATGAGCAAGACCACCCGTTGAGTGTAACCTTATCTGCAGGGCCATGGGAGGTCTTCAGTGACAAGAGTGTTGGGTGGGGGGAGTTCTGGATTTTCCCAACCCAGACTAAGGCAGAGCTGGGGGTGTGAGAGCCGGGGTCAGGAGGTCGGTGTTTTGTTATCTGATTGGAGAAGCAGTTGAAAGATAATCAGAGCCATGCAAGGAGAAAGAACGGGGGTGCGGCCGACTGCGATTTTCACCCGATGGATCGTGATGTAAGGATGAAAATTAAACCGTCAAATTGCGGAGCTGAAAAGACAGGCAAGAGGATGAAAAAAATGCATTCAGTCGCCAAAGTATGGAGAGTGGATGTTGCCTTTAAAACCATGATACAAAGATCCCCCGTGTAGCTTTAACAAACTGTTGGGGCAAGTGCTTTTATCGAGCAGCTATGAAGGCCGGCTCGGCACACGAGGGGCTGGGTGGCCAGCACCACGCCCGGCCGCCTTTGTCTCTCTAGTGGTGATGCTTTACACACCACACCAGGCACTCATTTTAGGTTGAGTCGACTTAGGGGAGGCTCAGGGCAGCTTCAGATAATCGGGGAGCAGTAGTGTAACGGTTACTGCACTGTGCTATGAACCCTGTAACCCGAGTTTGACTCCCACTCACGGCCACCACCAGTGATGATTAAAACCATTAGACCACATTAAAACACACAAACACAGACATCCACTCGCATACACTCTGACACACGCATGCGCATTGGCCCCGAACTCGCAATGCTTCTGGCAGATATTCAAAAACAGAAGCCAACTCCTCCAGCCAGGCATGTCTTGCCAAGATACTTATGTCCATTATGCGTAAAACGTAAGAATTGAAATATCCGAGAGTTTGTTTAAGGAAAAAAAACATTCAGACAAAATGTATTCTTCAACTAAAAATATTGATAATCTGCAAATCTTTTAAATGTTGCCCGCAGACCAACAACAAAGGGCCACCCCGCGCACCATTCGCTCTTTAATTGGCAGATGGAAAATAGAACCGTCATCTTTTATTACCGTATCCCTTGAGGTTTTAATGCTTCATTGGTTAGTCACATGGCATTTCGCGTAGCTTAATTCAGTGGCTTGCGAAAGCTGCATCGCCAAACCCCCCAAAACATCTACAGAACAAAAGGAGCGGATTTATCCGTCGTTGTGATTGCTGGTCAATGTGCTGCCATCCTTGCCTTGAGTCTCATGATGTCTTTTTTTACGTAAAAATCTAGTCCATGTCAAGGCTCATTTAGAGACTCAAAAGACTGGCTGTTTGTTAATTGTACTGCTTCATGCCATTTGCTTTATGTGGTAAAAACAAATTTTAGTGTTGGCAACTTCACTGTGAGGCCTCCAAACTTGTTCGTGCCAGTCCTTCGGGTTTAGGCACCCCATGTGTGCCCACGTGTAATCAGGCAGGTCTGGGACATCCTGCACAGGTTAGGGTTGGGGTTAAGGTGAGGCTGAGGACACGGCTGATATCGGCCTCGCTGAAAGTGTTCTCTCGGCCTCACTGTCAAAAATCCATACTACTTCCTTTGTGTAACGTAAGAGGGCTATTCCCCTAAATGTAATTTTGACCAACATTAATTAAAAATTTTAAGTTACAATTTACAAAAAAAATTATACATTAAGTAAAGTAAAAGTGCAGCCCTGCAATTACTTGGTCACGCTACTGTGTGAGCAGGCAAGGAGTCTCTCTAGTTCCCTCTAGAGAACCCCTCTAAGAGTGTGTTTGGCCTACTTATCCATTCTGGCTAGACATGTTGGAAGAGGTGGGGATACCCACACTTCAACTCCACTGCACACATTCTGCCAATACACTAACTGCTGTGTACCCTGTTGTACTGCTGGGTGGACAGAGGCGGAGGAGATAAAAAAAAAACTGGCACCATTGTTTAATCTGCCGAGTTAGGGAGATCGAATCGAAGCAGTGACCACTGGATTTTAAGTAAAATAACAACGTTTAATTCAAGAGCGCCTGGATGGACGTGCCGGTGAAATGGCCGACGATGGATGATTTATCTGATGGACGCTTTGTGTTTGTGCTCCCCCCCACCCTTCTGTGTTGCGGTGCCTGCAGACGAACTCCATCTCGCCGTCAGACAGCCTGCGCGCCACAGAGAAACACCGCAGCTCCTCTGAGTACCTGAGCGACTCCAAGAAGAGGAAGGCTGACGACAAGGACTCTCTCAGCCGATACGTATGTGGCCATTGGCTTAGTCCCCTTTGACATTTGTTATTTGATTAAGCCAGCCGGGTAGGTTAGTGGTCAGCAGGCTCGCCGCTGAGTCAGTTTATCAAATATATAGCTAACGGACATCGATTATTGAATCAAACGCTTGCAGTCGGGGACCGCTGAGATAGGAAGCTGACGGGTTTTTTTTGTATAAACGTTGCCTATTTCATGGGTTCTTACGGAGTTGAAAGTGGGGACAGAGATTTGCGCAACAGGTTTGAAGGTAGGCATGTAAGGGTGCATTGATTCAACACTTAAAATACATTTTCGTGCTCAAGATGATGCATCAAATTGTGAGTGTGAGAATCAATGTTTTTCTCATCTGGTATGCAGTGTGTAATTGTATCTCCTAGAGTGTTCATGAAAGGTAATGATTTAGTCAAATTGTGACCCTGTATCGTGACAGTTCACGAGGAGGGCAAAGCGTTTGCATGCCTATTGGAGGGACTGGAGCTAGGATCTTTACAGGGCCCACCTCTGTATTCAGTCTTATATCCTTCTGTGAGGCCTATTGCAGGGTGTTTGTAAACCGACCATCAGTTGCCATGCAACACTCTCTTTTCAAGCATGTTGTTTAAACAAAATAAATACCTTTAGCCTTAAGCATTTTCTTAATACCACATTGATAAAAAAAATATATAAACAAAAATGTTTAAACGTCAAAAGTTAAGTAACCAGTTGCTTAACCCCTCTCACATTTAATATGCTTAGCAGGATGCTGCACGTGTTCCAAACGCCGCACTTTATTTTTAACTCGCAGGACAGCGATGGTGACAAGAGCGATGACAACCTGGTGGTGGACGTTTCCAACGAGGTCGGTTTCACAGCCGCACAGATTTTGAGCCTGCTGCGTGTCGGTGTTCACATACTTTTCTTAAATATCCTCACTGGGAGACCTTTACTCAGCACCTTCGCTACGACTGTAGACGACCTGTTCATAAAACAAGGAGGCATCCGTTTATAATTTTGTCTTAAAGAATGTTACAATATTGAAATGATACACAGTTGATGGAGAGAGGGCAACTGTGTTCATCCAAGCCCTCACTCGAGCACCATGCATTGCTACTATTTTATGTTGTCTTGTTTTTACACATATATACGGACTTTTTCCAAATTTGCCATCGAAAATTGTAGCGGTTTGGGAAGGCCTTCGTCCAGCAGTGGATTGCTCATGGCCGATGATTATATATTTGGCACTACATCTTATCGCATTCTTGTTTTTCTGTTGATTTTGTGGCACAGTACATATATTTGAAGTATATACCTACCTACCTTCCCAGTCATAATACAAATTCAACAGTCATACCTACCACAAATCCAAACACCTGCATACCTACAAATCTACATGCCTACCTACCAATCTTCCTCATTCTTGCATACCTACCTACCAACCCACCCTCCTTCCCCACCAAACTGCCTATGTACCTTCCCTACCCATCCCTCACCTCGTGGCGTACTCCCCCGCCAACATCGCGTCCCTCCTGTCGCCCTCGTTCCCGCAGGACCCATCGTCCCCGAGGGGCAGCCCGTCGCACTCGCCTCGCGAGAACGGCCTCGACAAGCAGAGGCTGCCCAAGCGTGACGTGGCCCCTAACAGCCCGGCGTCCGTGGGCTCCTCTCGCAGCACTCCCTCCTCCTCCAAGACCAAAGACATGGGCCACGTAGGTGCCACACATCCACTACCGCCACCCCCCAACCCCCGCCACCCCCTCCCCCCGCCACCCCCCTCCCCCCACCGCCACCTGCCGCACCAATACAGCCGCACTGCGAACAATGACGTGATTTTGTTGTTGAAGAGCTGGCTGTTGAGTGAGTGCGTGCGTGCGCTTTTTCTGTCTCTGTCTCTCGGCGTCACAGAACGATAAATCAAACACGCCCATGTCCAAGTCGAACACGCCGACTCCGCGCAGTGACGCGCCTACGCCCGGCACCAGCGGAACGCCCGGCCTGCGCCCCGTCCTGGGCAAACCCCCGGGCATGGACTCCCTCGGTGAGATGCGCTGCACACAAAATCGTCCGCTCGTGCAATCGCACTTTCGTTTATTCCTACGTATGTATGTTCAACTTCTCCAGGGGCTTCCTAACATTGGAAGGAAGAGTGTTCCAGAGGGCTGCCGAAGCGCATCTGAAAGCGCGCAATGCAGTGACCGCCTTTGTTCGATGGTTAGCCAAGAGCCGCTGCGAGGATGACCCGAGTTTGCGTGATGGTTTATGCTCCTTGACGAGATTCATGTCCATTCATTCGTTTATTTGTCTTTCGGTAAAGTCACGTAGATCGGTTCAAAGAAAAGAACAAACCTATCTACGTGACTTTACCGAAAGACCCAACGAATATGAATTCCTGCAGTCACGAAAGCTTTTAAGTCAAGATTTATTCACTCATTTGTTCATTCATTCGTGGGTGAATTTGTTTGTTCATTTGTTTGATTGCTCATCTGATAATTCCTTAATTTATTGAAGTCATTCCTGATCTTGGAATCCCAGACATTGCTTACCTACAGGACGGCAATTAAAGTGGAGTGAGAATAGTAATATTAATAGCATTTCACCAGGAGGTCTTCTCGTACAAAGAACAACATTTTCATTATAGTTCCAGGATAAACGTCACAACGATATCAAGAGCTCACACTTCTTCTACCACTCTTATGTCAATTAACTGCATTTGCCACTGATAACTAAGAAGAGAGCGTCCACACTCGACACCTAAACGCCTGAGACTTCTAGTTCGATCTTGTTTACGTTTTGTATTGACGAATCTTACATATTTTCTATATTTTATTTTTTTGGGTGGTGGTGGTTGTACGTGGGCAGGCCCTGCCCTGAGGTCCCCGTTCGCCGGTCCCTACCCGGGCCCCTTTGGCATGATCCCGCACGCGGGCATGAATGGCAGCGAGCTGGGCAGCCCCGCGGGGGCCTACGCCAGCCTGCACTTGGCATCGCCGCAGATGAGCGCCGTGGCAGCTGCTGCCGCCGCCGCTTACGGACGTAACCCCATGGTGAGCCTTCGCGCGTGTGAACGTTTGTGTGTCTGTGTGTTTGTACATGCTGACAGCACTTGCCCCAATAGTATGTCAAGGCTTTACTGCGGATCTTTGTCTTTATGTGTTTGTACACGTGTATGCATGTGGGTGTGCATACGTGCTTGCACGTGCGTGCGAGTATGTGTGGGTTTACGATCCTGTGCCTCGCCTACATCGACTCAGCCATAAATGAGTACCTGGTGCGGTGTGTAAAAACATCAGCACTGCGGAGACAAAGGTGGACAGGCGTGGGGGTGTTCACACCCACCCTCTGGTGTGCAGTGCCGGCCTTCATAGGTGCTCAGTAAGAGTATTTGCCCCAAAAGTCTGTTCAAGGCTATACGGGGGGAGGGTGGGAGGGGGGTCTTTGTAGAGCTGAGCCCACATGCGTGAATCTGTACGTACGTGAGTGTACGTGAGTGTGCGCATGGATTCACTCGACTATGAGATGGGCTCTTTACCGCTGTCGATGCACCTGTGTTGAACAAATCAATAAATATCCATTATTCATTTAAAAGCAGCTAAAAGCCCCTTGAGACTCAAAGTCTCTTTGTAAAGGACATCTGGAACACAAAAGCAATGCAGTGCCACATTTGATAACCGTTCAAAACAACAGGGTCGAAATATCAAGAAACAAAAAAACCTTAAACGAAAATTAAACAATCACTCACAGTTAACAATTAAAGTCTAAAAATAGAACGTAAGATTTCAAGTAAAGTGCATTATCATATGACATGTGCAGTATAGTTCAAAGGCACTTAAGTCATACTGTCCAAGCAACGAGTCTGATCGGTCATTAAAGGCTGACCTGTAATAGATTGTTTTAATTTTTCTAAATATCTATAAATATATCTAAATGTAAGAGAGCTTGAGCATTGTTCCACGTAGAACGCTCACGCACCGCACCGTCGTTTGTGTCCCCCTCCCCAGGTTGGCTTCGATCCCCACTCCCACATGCGGGGTCCCGGGATCCCCTCGGGCCTGGCCTCTATCCCCGGCGGAAAACCGTAAGCACCGGCACAGGACTTGCGGCGGCACCTTTGTCGATCGCATGGGTGCCGTGCGTCCCCGATGGGACCGCGGGCTTGCGTGCGCGCACACCGGCGTATTTGATGGAACGCGCGTTTTGTCGGGTGTCGCTTTGCTCTTCGGCCAACGCTTGTCTCGGGACCGTCGTGCAATGGATACGCTGTGTCTTGTGATGTTTTTTTTCTCATTAAAGTATATTTCAAATTAATGTGTGGCGTCTTTATCTCTGTGCGCTGCAACATCGCGTTCTCTCCGTGGGGGTTGTTTTGTTTTTTTCTGCTCTGCCTTCCGTATTCTCCGCCAGCCAGCACCTTGCATTCAGGCGTCTCTAATCCTCCATTTCGCCTTTCGCTGTCTCTCCGCACGCGCCCCTCAGGGCGTACTCGTTCCACGTGAGCGCTGACGGGCAGATGCAGCCCGTGCCATTCCCGCCCGACGCGCTCATCGGCCCGGGGATCCCGCGTCACGCGCGGCAGATCAGCACGCTGGGCCACGGCGAGGTGGTGTGCGCCGTCACCATCAGCAACCCGACGCGCCACGTCTACACCGGGGGCAAGGGGTGCGTCAAGGTGTGGGACATCCGTGACCCAGCCGGCAAGAGCCCCGTCTCGCAGCTTGACTGCCTGGTCAGTGCCGCGCTTACCCCATCTCCCAACGTCACATCACCACCTCCATCATCGTCCACCACCACCATGTGGGCTCGCTGAACAATGACCATTTGATTTTAAATGGCCAATTTTCAAAGAGGCTCAACCAGAATATATATGGTCAGCTGGAAGTTTCTTCCTCCGTCAGCCCTGCCCACTTTATAGTAACCACGCCTACTCGACCACTAGTAATGCCCTCGCAGCTAGTAACCTCCACTCTTTCTGACGTTGGCCTCCACTACCGCTCGTAGGCCCCACCTAGTCCTCTGCCATCCCTGCCCACTACGCAGGTAGCACCGCTTCACTCATATCTCGAGTCGAGGACGAGTCCCGACGATTCTAAGCTGGTAAAAAAAAAATCCCGACTCTTCACAAATGCTTCTGGACATTAGGAGAGCCTTCATGAAATGACCGGGACTTTTCCCTGTCAAGCCGGGACGTTTAGTGGCTTCACATCGAACGGTGCCCTATCGCGCACCCACCCTTGCAGAACCGGGACAACTACATCCGCTCATGCAAGCTGCTGCCGGACGGGCGCACGCTGATCGTGGGTGGCGAGGCGAGCACACTGTCCATCTGGGATTTGGCGGCACCGACGCCGCGCATCAAGGCGGAGCTGACATCGTCGGCGCCCGCGTGCTACGCACTCGCTATCAGTCCTGACTCCAAGGTGTGCTTCTCCTGCTGCAGCGACGGCAACATCGCCGTGTGGGACCTGCACAACCAGACGCTCGTCAGGTGAGGCTCGCGCTCTGGGTCTGGGTCGCACGTAACCAATCCGCGATCTTTCTACAGGTGCAGAGCTGGTGCAATTTGCCTTGAGCCTCAAATCTCTAAATCTGGTGGGGCCCTCACAAAGGGCTTCAGATGGGGCCTCGGACAAGGCTCGGAGAGAGTCTCATCTAGGAAAGTTTCGTAGTGCTTCTTTTAGAGGTTTGGTAGTTTTCGTGAAAAATATTAGTGTTGCCCTACGATGGACAATTACATAGATGGACGGATATATAGTACCTTGGCCTTTGTCCAACAGTGTATTTGTAAAGGGCTGTAGTTTGCAGAAGAAAATGTTCGTGCTGGACAGAGAAACGTAGCTTCATTGACCAACCTCTGCTCCCATGCGCGCGCGCGCGACTCCATCACAGGCAGTTCCAGGGCCACACGGACGGTGCCAGCTGCATCGACATCTCGCACGACGGCATGAAGCTGTGGACGGGCGGCCTAGACAACACGGTGCGTTCCTGGGACCTGCGCGAGGGACGGCAGCTACAGCAGCACGACTTCACCTCGCAGGTGAGCGCCTTTACGCCATCACCACCATTTGCCACTGCCATGGCCATCGTCAAGGCCGGGATACAGATTTGCTCAGTTGGATGTATTAGCAGAGTTCTCAGCTGTGAGAGCGTGGCTTTAGGCTTCTGCCAAGTTGGATTTGGCTCCAGTGTCATCAACAACATCAACATTTGTCAGAATCAGAATATGTATATATACTGGAGGAATCCGATGAGCTATGAAGCTCGTCATCATCATCAGCATCATTGTATCCTGCTGCTGCTCTGGGATTACGAAATGCTGAAACTGCACCCCTTGGAGCAATATGAACAAAGATCGTCCTGTGCAGAAGCTGCTCATAGGAACATGGGATTTATGCCACTGACTGGACAATAAGTTAAGCCCATTGCCCAAGTGAGCTTTGTAGAACACTGACTCTTTCACTCTGATGAACTTGGGTCACCAGAATCGTTGGCTATTTTCATAACTACGATCGTCACTCGCACAGTCGATGGCATGGTCATCGTTACCAACACCACCACCATCATCACCGCCATTATCATCACTGTCACCGTCGTCTCCATCATTGTAATCACAACCATCACCTTCGCCAGTGTAGTTACAATCATCGTAAAACTTCTCTCCCCGGTCCACGTGCCATCAGATCTTCTCGCTGGGCTACTGCCCGACGGGCGAGTGGCTCGCCGTGGGCATGGAGAGCAGCAACGTGGAGGTGCTGCACTGCATGAAACCGGACAAGTATCAGCTGCACCTGCATGAGAGCTGCGTGCTCTCACTCAAGTTCGCCCACTGCGGTAAGGCAAAACAAAGACAATGGTCCCCCCCACCCCCCCTATATCGCTCACCGAGCTACATTGACTTCTGGTTGCTGAACGAAAACATGATACGGTCGCGCTAATTTCACACAAAGTGCTTGCCACAAATTAACCACAATACTTTGCTGATGTCATCAAGCACCATAACCATCAGGCAAACTCCGGTCATCCTCGCAGCTGCGGATTTTGACTTGCCATCGAACAAAGACGGTCACTGCATTGTGCGCTTTCAGATGCTTTTTTGCGGTCGTCTGGAATGCTCTTCCTTCTGACATTAGGAAGCAACTGGAGCTTTGCACATTTAAAACAAAATTTTAAAACTAATTTCTTTAGAACTGCTTTTTGTATTCAGTTTGTTGTCCTTCCCCTGCACCTCCGATTAGCACGGTTGGATACGTATGGTGCGAAAGAAGTTCAACATACGTACAACACGCGCACATATGCACGTGTGCAATTTTCATCAAGCGTGCCTTTGCCGCCGTTTGAATTGCTGGTGGATTGTTGTGTGCGCACTTGAAAGTCGGCGGAATGCGTGATCGTTGACATGGCGTTGCACTCTGCGCTGTGCAGGCAAGTGGTTCGTCAGCACGGGCAAGGACAACCTACTCAATGCCTGGAGGACACCGTACGGGGCCAGCATCTTTCAGGTGAGAATGGTGGTTTTGCAACAAAGGATGAGGGGCAGGGTGGGTCGGGGGAGAGGCTTAATTTATCACCAAATATTTTCCAGGTCGCCGGTGAGACTGGCTGATAGTATGTGACTAGTAGCCACAGCCATAGCCAAAGGTGTACTAAATCTGAGTGTGGAAATATTTTCCGGTTTGCTGACCTATACAGACCCGGGGCCGAAATTAAACCCCGTATGGGTTTTGGCGGTTGCGCTGCATAGCTCTGGGGTTACGCACCATGCATCGTCGGGCACGACGCGCGACATTTTGCGCGTGGCGTGGAACGAAACGTCGGACGTCATACCAAACGACACGCGGTACGACCCGAAGACGCGTCGGCAGAAACGCGGCCGAGGTCAAAGCGCGGCCGAGGTCAAAGCGCGCGCGGATTTATTGGCCCGGCCGTCTGGAGCTTAGCACGATGTGGCGCTCCTCGAGTAATGGCGATCGTGCTGGGACGGCCAGACGTTCGTAAACATGGGCGTGCCCGACGCTTGGCAGCCCCCTGCCCCCCTTGATCCGGCCGTCCAGCCGTGCCACCGGACGTCGAGCCAAGTTCTCAGAGGCCACACAGTGGCCCGTTTGTCTTCTCCATAGCCAATATCAGAATGTCCTTTTTTTTATTCCACGTGACGACAGTTAGCTCTTCTCATCACCAACGTGACTTTGTTTTCCTAGCAATCGCCACAAAACCCCGAGTCTCAGTCCGTAGCATACAAAAGCGTTGTTTTATTTTACTATACAGAACAGGAGCAGTGTGCTTTGTCGACAAAGTATTCAAAACGATCGACTTGAATACAGACTTTCCTCTTCTGTGTCCAAAGCCAAGACAGAGAGTCGATACAGAATTCAGGATATGTTTTTTCCTCCTGATTAAAATATTTTAAAAAGAACCACAGCTAACATTGAGTCTATTAATAGCCGTGTTGGTGGAATCTTACAACCCAAAAAAACATTTCTGGGTCACAAGTTGGAGCCGTGTAGCCACTGGAAGATGATTTCCATGATAAATGTTCAACAGCTGCATGGCTGCATGACAATCTGGCCATGGAGCAGTAGTGTAGCATTACAAACCCGGCCACACGAGTTTGATTCCAACTCATGGCCACTGCTCAGCCTCAAACGAGTACCTGGTGCAGTGTGTAAAAATGTCAGCACTGGGGAGACAAAGGTGGCCAGGCATGGGGTTGGCCACCCACCCCCTGATGTGCTGTACCAGCCTTTGTAGATGCTCGCTCAGAGTACTTTCCTCAAAAGTCTGTTGGTTTGGCTATGTTTGTTTGTTGTAGTATGAAGTTAGAATGATGGCTTTAATCTAAGTTGTCTTGTGGTTGTTGTTGTTGTTTGACTTGCATCCCACTGGAATGTTTGCACATAGCGTTGGTGTACGGTGCTTTTTTTATGAAAGACTTTACAGTTTTTTCCTGGATTTTTCTGTTTGCGCAGTGACGTAGTCACTTTAAGATGTTTTCTTGTTCATGTTTTTGGTTTTTGTTTGTTGCTGTTGCGCCCAGTTCAAGAGCCGAATGGCTCACAGGGCTATACCAAACAAATGAAACTGAAACGAAGATTATGCAGGGGATCTTTATGTTTTGGCGCATGGAACATTTACCACCCTCGCTGTGTCCCACGTAACAGCTCTTGGCAAACTTTTTACGCCGGTTAATATTTTAATGTTCCCTTTCACCAAATCACCATACATACACCTGATCTTGTCGGATCTCAAAAGCTAAGTTGGATTGAGTCTGAATAATCCCTGGATGGGTAGTACCAGGTTTTGTAGGATTGGGCTTTTAGGTGGTCAAAGAATAGTACAGCAATGGATACTTGAACCCTTTGAGCATTGCTTTGGTCCTTATCTCATATGCATGGCTTTTCTCAGGGTACTCTGGTTTCCTCCCACATGCCAAATGGAATTGTCCAAATATTTCAATGCAGGACTCCCCTGCATTGAGGAGCGCGCCTTTACTGAATGAAGGGCATTATTATGAATGTACCCTACCAAAGCCATTGAAATATTGTAATGACACTGCTGTCTGTCGTCTTGTTACAGTCGAAAGAATCGTCATCAGTGCTCAGCTGTGACATCTCGGGCGATGACAAGTACATCGTCACTGGCTCCGGGGACAAGAAGGCCACTGTCTACGAGGTGATCTACTGAAGCGGGTCTGCCATTCTTCTCCAGCTGGACTTGAGCTGTGGGGCCTGGGGTGGTTGCAAGGCGATGAACTTTGACCTTTCATGGACTGCGTGGGTCACGACGGCCTCCGAGCGCCGGGCTCGTTGCGGCGTTACAGACTCGTTCACGAGAGCAGAGACCCGATCTCGCTTAGGACGCGTGGCCGCACACGCACAGTTCCGGAGAGCTGTAAATAGCAATGCCAATGAGTTTCAGACGTCTGTGTCCCCTGAAAATGTGTTTATTTCAAAAAACACGTAGAGCCTAGAAATCCTACCTTGAGCAGCTGAGCTGAAACATAATGAAAATCATCAAAATGAAAAAAAAGTTTTTAATTTGATAAGAATTAATTGACAAAAAAAAAACATGCACGGAATTAAATATTGGCAAGCAATGGAAATCAAAATCCTGCTGGGACGGGCATTTTTTTCCACGATGACCCTGGGAACGAGAATGTGGCTGATCTCCCACAGTTCACTGTGAACTTCTCCGACAACGATGAAGTTGATGATTATGACGCCAGCGACGACGATGATGACTGCACATCTACTGTATACGGCACTGCCGACGTTGAGAGAACACAGCTCAGCCGATTCAGCTGAGCACTTGTTTCTAAGCTGCATAAAGAAAAAAAGAATTTCAGCAAGAGATATCAAGAGGAATGGCCAACAAATCGTACATTATAATCAGCAGCGGCAGCAGCAGAAGGAGGAGGGGGCGACGGCAGATGGACGTGGGACCGAAGGTGTTAGCTGTGTGGCGCGAGGGGTGCGACTCCACGGGAATTCATTTGCGTTCGAGAGGCGGTCGCTGATGCCTAAACTCAGGGAGCTTTGCGGTTAATCAGATCACTTTTCATGTCGTCTGTGCATGACGGTGGTGGGCAGGGGGGGGGTTACCGGTTGTGCACCGCAAATCGGTCTTTTCCCCAAGACACGGGAGTCTTTGTTTGGCTGAATTTCGCTTGACGCCTTTTGGCAACAAACCAAGAACTCTGCTCTCACTCGCATTCACTGCCGGGGGTTTCTTGTCATAATTTATAGGAGACAGCATAAAATAATTTTACTTAAAAGAGAATTTCATTTTTTTGTACTGAACAAAATGAGTGGACCTAAATACGATGATATTAATAACATACCGTAGCATTTTGATCAAAAGTAACTCTCGCAAACTAACATTTTGCTTCATTACACAAAGCTGTAAAATAACGTGTAGACGTGCAAGATAACTGTTCTCAGCTTAGCATTGTAGACTTCTGGTCTTGTAATAGCGGTCACTATAACATTAATTGTAAAAATAATAATAAAAAAGACAAGAAAAAAAGAGATGAAAACTTACTAAAGCTGACACTTTTTTTCTCTCTCTGGTTTTTTTTGTTTAAACATCTAAGGCTACGATGTTGACGTTAGAGGGGTGCGGCGCGCGGCACTCTAGATAACGCACGGGAGCCACGTTCGCCCGGCGTCTTGCGAGCGCGTGGGGGAGTGAACGAGGCCCCTTGAGGTCACCAGGCCGAGGTCACCGGGCCGAGGCCACCGGGCCGAGGCCACCGAGCTGTCACGATACCGTCTACTGCCACGATACCGTCAGACCCTGATCCTGTTGCGTTTGTGTGCAGCCATCGGCCCCGCGGGTGACGGCGGGCGGAGCTGCAATATTTCTGAGCGATAACTGCCCTCAAGGAGGAGGCTCTGCTGAATGAGATTACGGATTAAGATTATCGGCCGCTCGGACGAGAGGCGGCCTTGTGTGCCAGTGGGGTCAGGTGGTGTGCGATGGAATGCAATGAGAGATTTGAGAGATGTTAGAGCAGCCATGTGCTTGGGCCATGAACATTTTTGCTGCAGAAAGGGATTAGTTTATATTTAATTTTCTCCTAATTTTCTCTTCTTCCCCAAAAAACACATTCTGCACAATGATCAGTTTGAAATTTTGGTTTTCTTTCAATGGCTTGAGATGCATGGTTTGAGAGACTTAAAACACAGTAGCTTTTATTTGGCCAGTGGTTCTCGGTGATATGGGACTGCGTTTTGATAATTTTAACATTTGTGAGATTTCTGCTGGCAGATGGGGGGCATACGTTTTATTTTCTGCGGCTGTACCTCACCGGATATACGGATGTTATCAAAAAGTGTCTGCTAGGGAGGGTGATAAAATGGCACAGAATGCCAGGGCATTATTAGTGCCTGCAAAGTGAAGTAGGTCTGCTTTCCTGAACCAGATATATCCATATTATATTGAGAAATATCTTAGCTCCCATGGTGAATTATTTCTACCACATTTGTGGTTGTTAAATAAATAAATTCATGCCCGCACAATTATGCCCACTGCTCACATCTATATACAAGGCTTAACAATGACTTGTTTTCATCTGTTAGGACAACAATAAAGATTCCCGTATAGCCATAGACTGATGGGTAAAGTGATGTTACCGAACACCTATTAAGGCTTGGCACAGCACATGGCGGTGTCGTGTGGCCAGCATTATGCCCATCCGCCTTTGCCTCCCCTTTGCCATGTTTGCACACACCATGTCCTCATTCATGGTTGATTCAACCTATGGGAGGTCCAGGAACGGTTTAGATGGGACTGGCCACTGAAATTATCCGTGGCTGGGAATTTAATCAAGGTCATCGGGTTCATGGTGTAGTGCGTGAACCACTGCGTCTCCGCTCCGCACGCACGCATATATTTCACACTTGCGCACTCACACAGGATAATAAGGTTTTTGCTTTAAAGCAAGATGAAAATACAGTTCCTGCACCATCGGAGACCATGATCTATCAGGAATGTTAAGTTAAAAAGACGTCACGTACATCAAGAAGTATCGTTCTGTTTTTTTGTCTCCAGATATTTTTTGGGGTCCCCTCCCCCGCTGTTTTGTGTGCTCGCCGGCACTTTGTAAAATATAAACGTCGGTCGCCGAATAGTGGAACTCATGACCTGGATGAGAAATAGTTTGTGTGTGCACGTGCGTGGCTGCGTGCATTCACTATAAGATCCTCTGTAGTGTACATGATGGACGCGATATGAAAGCCATGCAAGCATGCCCTAATGCCGAAATAAATTAGTTTCAAAACAATAAATATTGTTATTAAAAAAAGACAACACAATAACAACTACGATCAATACCGCAAGCTTTCAGAGAGGATGTATTTGTTCAGGTCTGAATATTTTACAGGGCATTCTGTTTTGTACAATATGTTTTATCACTAATATGGGAAGTTGGAACCCTGTTAATAAAAAAAAATAACAACAATAAATCAACACCTGTTATAATGGTAAACATTGTTTTCACTGTGTATCCAGTAAAGTGGGTTTTTGTTTTTACTCCGAAAGGGCTGTCGGTTGTCATTCGTGGCAAAAGAATTAACTCGCGCGGAAACCAGGGCCAGCGCGCAAAGTGCTTGATAGAAGCAGCAGCACCTCCGCCAAAAGGGAGTGTGAGTTCAAATCCCAACCAGGATCGATCGGACCGTGATTCCTTTGGGGTTCGTCTTGGGGAACATCACTTGGTCAATCGGTGATCGATGCAACCGTTGTCCAATGGGTAGTTAATGTTTCAAGTTTATTTTTGTTTAACTATGTGAGAACTCACGATATCAGAATAGGCTTGTTTGCAAAAGTGACCCGAGGCATTTGTCTGCGGGTAGGGGGCGATGCCACATGCCAGGATATTCCAAGTTCAGTCCTCGCTCACGACTTTGTTAAAACAAAAATCTTAATTTAACATTGTATCTCTGTTGCAATAAAAAAATTTAACTGCTGCACATGCCTGATGATTGCTAAACATATCCCATGCGATGTGTAGACTGCTGATTCATTTGAGTGTGCACTCTACCTCACGTGACACACACAGGTCACTCGTAATTTGAATCGGCACTGTTTATCACATGAGACTTGTTTAACAAGCATCAGGCACGTGCGGCATGTAAGTGCTTTATTTCTATTATAAAAGGAGCTACATTATGAACCTTAGAGAAATGTTCCACGGCGGCTCGTGAGGAGTGATGGCACAGGTAACCGTGTCGATGCCAAATGAATGTGGAATTTCCGTCGCAGGATTATGAACGAAGATGACCGTCGGCCAAAGCTCATTAGAGCACAGGGGGCAATACTCCAGTGATCTTGTGACTATCCGTGGAGTGGGCAGATTACCCGGGCTCATTTGCACCTTTAATTGCACACCCAGGCGTCATTATGAGCCGCTCCTCACCCGTCGGAGGTCCAAGTCTCAGGCCCGTATTCTTAGTCACGGCTCGGTTCAGGCTTGGCTCTGGCTCGAGTGAGCTGGCTCAAAGTCATGTGCCGCCTCTGAGCACGGTTCCAGCAATGCTCGATAATTCCACACGCTGAACGTGAGCCGAGCCATTGCTGAGCTGCTCGGGCGTCTTTGCAAGCCACTGAGCGACGCAAACCTGCGGTGAGCTGTGTTAGAGACCATGACAGAGCCTAGCCGTGACTAAAACGTATGGGCCTCGATGCGCACACGACTGCAAACACGTCGCAAAGTAAACTGATACGTTGGCAGTCACAACGGGCAGCGTGTTCTCCATCTCCATGTCCATGTTACGAAGCTGAACAATTATTGTATAGCCGGAGCCTCATTTACATATCCGATTTGCATTATCTGTTTTGTTTTATCTGGGCAGTCCCCCCCCCCCCACATTACCGCCGAATAATCAAGAGCCGTCTGTGCTTTAAGTCGTGAAACGTCTCGGTAAATGAGGTCTGAGTTGGAGAGAAGTCAAGTTCAGAGTGCGTTTATTTCCATAATTAAATATGCTTGTCTAATCAATGGGAAGTGTCCAAATGTCAGTCGGCTTGCCCTGCCACACAAGTCTGGGACACAGCAAAGCGGCGCGTGTGGCGGTGTGAAAATAATACATTACGGACAAGTCATCCGCAGCATCCGTGAAGAGTGAATCAGTGCAGCTTCATCGATACAGATTCATCATCTCGGGAGCCGCGTGGGTCTCGCCGCTCCTCGCCCACCCCGGGGAAGCGGAGAGCAACAAACAATGCTGGAGTGAAGGACAGTTAAACAGGGACACATCCATGATCTTCTCTCCGCAGTGGCCGAGTTTGGTCGGCACGGGCTCCAGTGCAAGGAATGATATGGACCCCCACCCCCACCCAGTGTGCCTTTCGTTACCTGGCTCCTCGGCGCCTCCGTCTTGTGGGCACTGTGGCAGTTGCACCGCCTGCACGGTTGAAACCTGCGCCACATCGCCTTAACAGACTCGGGATAAGTGATGATAATTATAATTGTCACTGGTGTTGGCCGTGAGCGGGAATCGAACACAGCACCACACGCACACGCACGACACAACGTCTCTATTATAATATGAATCAGCGCTGTCTTATCACATGACACACGTTAGACAAGCAGCGTGTAATTACTTAAAATACTCTGACTCCCCTTACACATCCAACGCGAGCCTAGCCCTGGCCCACTGACAGGCGGGCAGCAGGGTCGGCTTTCACGGGGGGGCGTCGAGGGACCAGGTCCCGTGTCTTGCGTCTCGTTGTAGAAACATTTCCAGAGACAATGCATCTTAGTTTCCTCTACAAATGAATGTAATCTAAGATAAGTTTCAGTTCAAATATTCTTCTGCAAACAACCTCTGGCTCATGCCCCACATGACACGCTCCATTGCTGCACACGCGCTCACCCCTCTCTCGACACGGACCCACACACGGAGCTGTCGGCGTAGCGTGGTTGACGTGCTCCCCTGTTTGCTAGAAATGAAATGGGGCCCATTGTCCAAATCCCCCCTTCCACCGCCAGTTCGTAACTTGGCGCCTGGACCTCCCAGGGTCCTCCCCCCACCGACCCATGGGGCCCAAAGCACTCGATCGCTTACACCACAGCCTCAACTCACACCACCTCGGATTAGCGCCTTCGATTGGCGGCGTACTGTGCGAAAGAAGTTCAACATACATGTACACATCACAGCCCACCTGATGAGGATTCCTCCCCGTGGGGGTTTTTTTTTATCAACTAAACGACGCCTGTTGGAGCTTAGTCGAGATCACGAAGTCCCCCTATCCAGCGATCACTGGACACTAGCACTCACCAGCACACACACATCCTTACCGACGCTAACCAACACTCCACAAAATACTTACCGGCACTTACCCCAAAATGTGACATCTTACCAACTAACGCTCGTCAGCACTCACGAGCACTTACAAACACTTAAAACATTTACCAACACGCACCACATTTTAACCAAACAGTATTTTGCAAACACACTCGGCAATAATCACCACTGTACTTAACATTCACTCACCCACAACTCTCCAGAGTTCACCGAAACTCATCGATACCCAAACTGTTACGAAATCTCACCACATCAAACGAAGACTTAACCTCAAATTCACCAGCACTTACCCATCCGCTTACCAAGCACGGCCCCCGCCCCGCTCAACACACTGTTTTGCCTTTGCTTTAATTTATTTTATTATTGCATATTTCAAAACAAAACGTGCATGCGTGCACACGCAATACTTTATTTATTTAAGTATCACTTAAATATTCATCTCCAGCTGCTGCGCGAACAAATTGCCCTCATGAATGTTTCATTGCGCTCGCTGGGAGCACCGCCACTTGCGCACATCAGCGCGCCCCACCGCTCACCTTTAATAATGATCACTCCAGCCGACAGGTAGCTCACCCCCCCTCCCCAGCCCCTGAACACAGGGCCCTGCCGCGAGGGTGGCGATTGTGGTGGGGATGGAGGTTCGGAATACGTCGTGGTGATGGAGTCCACTGAAATGTTTCCCCTCTGAAAGTTCGATTCCCGACCGCATGAACGGCGCTCAGAAAGGGGGGGTGGGGGGCTGAGTGGGTGACTGAAGTGGATGAGTAACTGTGGGGGGCTCAGTGGGTGGCTACGTCAGTGGCTAGCATTATACCTCCCTGGCTGAGTGGGTTGTGTGACTGGTGTGGTTGTTGTAGGCAGGTGGCTAGCTGGGTGAGCAGTTGTCCAGATGTCTAGCTAAGTAAATTTATAGCTGGATGACTGGGTGGGTGGCTGGGTGGGTAGGTATGTATCTGCCTTGACGTGTCAATGGCTGCGTGGATGTTTGGGTGTGTATATGGGTGGGTAGTGTCGTCTTGCTAAGTGGGTGGCTCGGTGGCTGGGTACCTGGATAGGTAGCTGGGTATGTGACTGATAGATGTGTGGGTAAGCGGCTGGATGAGTGTCTTGGCCGGTTGCCTGGCTAAGATGGTGGCTGAGAATGTGACTCGCTTTAGGTGGGTAGCTAGTTAGGTGGTTGGGTAGGTGGCTCACGGCTGAGATGAATGGCTGAGTGTGGCTAAAAGTGACTGGGTGGGTAATTGGCTGAATGTGTGGCTGGGTTGCTGGCTGCCCGGTTAAGTGACTGGATTATAGTTGGTGGGTGTCTGGCTGGATTAGTGGCTAGGTGCGTGGATAATAGTATGACAGAACAACGCATACGAAGGCTGCATTTAAAAGGAGCACATTTGCCTTGGACATCGACCTTCGAAACAGGCGTAGTCGTTTGCCTCCAAATCATTGTTGCACACATACGGGAGCGTTAATTGCCTCCTCGACAAACCTTGCAACAACCTCGACTGAAACCAGACTTATTTGTGAAAGTGTATTTATTGCGTTTGTTGTGTTATCACGAGACTGGCTGCTATGTGATGAGCGATTAGGGTGCAGCATCAATATATCTGCACCTGCGCGCTCTTAATTGCTTCAAATTTTGCCGTTTGCGTCTCAATGTTGCCATTTGGCACTCCGCCCAAACGCGTGGTGTGCTTAGTGCGATATTTTCAAACTCTAGAGCAGAGTTTCTCAAAAAATGCAGTCCTCCAGACCAACCACGATCCACCTTCCCACGTTTACGAGTCTTCTCGCTTGGGAAGGTCTTCGTCCAGCTGCGGATTGATGATGGCCGATGACAATGAATGTTAAGCGAGTGTTGGGTGAATTTCGATTTAAAGCTTTCGTGACTGCAGGGATTCATATTCTTGGTTCTTTCGGTAAAGTCACGTAGAAGGGAAATAATAAAATACAATATTATTTTTATTTTTTATAATTATTTGCATTATTTTTTTATATTTTATTATTTCCCTTCTACGTGACTTTGCCGAAAGAACCAAGAATATGAGTCTTGGGTGGTTATCATCGTTATCTCCGTTGGCAGCTCTGAGAACTAATATTCGTGGAAATGCCACGTTCTTATAGCCGGATATACACTTGATCGATATCACTGACTGCCTATCTCTGCTTCAACCCCAAAATGATATTCCAATCGTACCATTTGTATCAGCTATTAAAGTGCACAACCACGTCGGGAAAGGCATGTTGGTCGCAACAGCCACGTGTGAAGTGACTTGTAATGCTCCAAGAGGTACACTCCTCACTCGGCGCAAATCATGATCAGGGCTTTAAATTCAGCTGGGTTCTGTACGGATAACGTTTTTGTGATTTTTCTCAACCGGCACACCACAGTCGGTACGCATCTCGCTATGACCGTGACCTCTCGTAGCGTGCCGTTTACTCCAGTCTACCAGCTGCCCGGAAGATATTCAGTGAGACGTTTAACAGCGAGGACCGTGACAAGCCCAGTCAACGGTGGATGGGATTTGAACGCTCGATTTTACGACTGAGAGACCGGCTGCTCCACGAATCGAGATACATCCCGGATCTTTATTAGATAAAGTCGTTTTCCTTTTCCCAGTGCTCTCCTGCGCTCTCTCTCCCATTCTCTCTCACTCTCTCTCACTCCACTGCTCTCCGTGTCGCTTACACAGCCCGCCCCGAATAGACCGGCTTCGCACCATTAAGCGGCAGAGAAATATAAAAAAAAAATCTATCTATCTATAAAATGAAATATAAAATGAAATTATGATAAAACCCCCTCTGGGTGACCTGAACACAGTTAAACGTGATGAGCATGCGGAGAGGAGGAGGAGGAGGAGGGTGAAACGAACTATGAACATTGGGGTGGGGGGGAGATCTCCCGTACTTGACATTATATAACTCGGTAGGGCTATTTTGACCTCAAGGTGCGTGTTTGTGGGTATGCGATTCCTTTTGTGAGAGAGATGCTAATGCAGATGGGGTAGCGCACGACGCTACGAGCACAGCCACCTGAGTTCGATCCCCGTCCACGGCTAACTTTAGTGGCAAATATCTGAACCAGTACGCGTCCTTCCCCTAGGTCGACTCGGCCTTAAGTGAGTACATACATGGCTTGGTGTGTAAATATCAGCATCGGATAGACAACGGCGGCTTGGCGTGGGTTTTTGGCCACATTTCCTTCTCTCGCCCCTCCTGCCGAACTGAATAGGCTGCTCGCTAACAAGCACTTGCCCCAGTAGCCTGTATTTCTCCATGGTGAATGTTTATATTTGCACACAGCATTGTATTCCTGCGTAATGACCACGATTCACAACGCCGGTTGTAATTGTTTTCCGCACTTAGCCTGGCCCTCCCCATACGACGATTCTTCCTAAAATGATGAGCTTCCGTGCTCGAGTGTAAATGTTACGGCCTGCCCTGGCTGCCTTAATAGGCGCTCGCTAACAGTACCTAGTCCGACCGTCTGGAAGGCTAAATATAGATCTCTGTTGTTCCCCGAACGAGTATAAATATCAAACCACGTGCTTCTCATTCATAATCACGGGGCGAGACAAGGTCACGCAGGTCAGGTCACTTTGCTTAGATGGATGTACCGATTGATTCAGACAGCGCGTGCCAATTCCACATTCCTATGGCGCGAACCAGTATTTCCATAATGAATACTGTTGACTTCGTGTCAGCCTCACCACGGCATAATGATTCAGGATAAAACACGATTAAAACGACGACGATAATGATGAGATCAATGATATGACAATATTACATACATGACCATGGCATGATAATATTGAGAACAACAATAACAAAGCCACGATAACTGATAATGGTGGTGATGACGACGATCATGATGATGGCACTGTTGATATTTATAACACGACGACTTTATAATAATGTTCGATGATAATGATGAAGATAACAAAGACATCATGATGACGACGATCACAATGATCACCATCAATGTTCGAGTTCGATCCGAACTGGGCCATGATCCCACGACCCTCGCTGAAGCCATTTCTGCCGCTACCAACACACGTGCATCGATACATAAACTGTGACTGTATGAAAAATAAATTACTCGTATGTATATATAGGGCGAAACGTCAAGCGTGTCGGACAAGTAATTCCTACACACCAGCAGCCCTTACCCAACCCACTTGCGTTTTACCATTTCCAATTTTCGTTCTGATATACACGGCTATGCGTCGTGCGCGCGTATGTTTCCCTCGTGACTCACGGTCGCTGGAGCGTTTAATCGCTTTGGGAATTTTGGAAGGGCAGTTAGGGCACTCACGACTTGTAAAATTCCACTCGGTCAGATGCCTGTTTATGAGGAGGCGGATGCGGAGGTGAGCAACTTGGATTTGGGTGAAGGGGTGTATGGGGGGAGGCATAGGTATGGGTTAGGAGACACAGCCAGATTAATTTCAGCCATTTTTATTATTTAAACAAACATACGTTTTGTTGTGTGTGTGCCCCTCTGGTTAACCCGAGTTCCATTCCCGCTCACGGCCAGCGCCAGTGACGATTATCTGAACCGGTCCTGGGCCTCCCCTAGGTAGAATTGAGTACCTCGTGTGATGTGTGAAAACAGTGCCATTAGGGAGACAAAGGCGGTCAGGCGTGGTGCTGGCCACCCAACCCCATCGTACGCCGTGCCGACCTTCATAGGTGCTCGCTAACAGCACTTGCCCCTACGGTCCGTTCAGGCTACACTCGGGGATCGTTGTCATTGTTTGGGCCTCTGGAAGTTTGGACCGTGGGAAAAATGCCCAGTTTTGTCTCCTTCCTATAAATCCGGCTGTGGTTTCAGAAGTGAATCACCTGCAACTTATGGAACGATTTCCGTTCCGTGATTTAAACAAACACCTTGAAGCAGGGGTTTCCCAACTGCAATCCTCGCGAGCCCCTGCGGTGCGCATTTCCAAACATGAAACTTCTCGGGATCACGATTACATATGAAGTCGTAGAATTTGTTTGCACGCGACGCCTAACGATTGCGAAAATACGTCGTGATCTGCAAACGCCGCCATCGCGTTCCAATGATCAATTCTAATATACTGCACTGTATACGCAAAAGGGTGCACTCAACGGCAACACATAACAGGGGAATACCATCCCATCATGATCACTATAATGACGATTGACATGTTCGTTGTGAGCATTCTCCACATCGCGGCCTTTGTGATGGCCCAACGGGGTCCATGCAGATGGCAAGATTGCGAATTTAAGCAGGTCAATGAATGGGGACTCGTCGCTTTTCAATTAACTAATCCTCACAATTTCTCATTGATCCCACCTCAGATACGACAACCAGGGTTGGATATTTCATTGTGTGTTGCCTTCTTAGCCTGGAGTTCACGAATCGGATTTGCGTTTCCGAATGATGTTGTGAGAAACAGGATTTAGTTTGATTAAAAAGCTGAGGGGAAAAGAATTATCGCTCATCATCTTACACACAATCTGCTCACACCGGCTGCACAAAGATTAAAACAACACGCGCACATGGGCACACACGTGTGAATCATCCGGCATATGCCCACGTGGCGCAATTCAATCGGTAACGGGAATGGGGAAGAGTATGTCAATTATAATGACACACACACACAGATCCTCCGTATGGCTTTCAGACCGTGTGTGAACACCTATTAAGGGACGACACAGCGCACAACCGGTTGCTGCGGCTCGAACCACACACGGCCGCCGCCGTATCCACAGAGTGCTGATATTCACTCACCGCAGCTGGTATTCATTTAAGGCTGAATGGACCTAGATGAGGCCAAGTACCGGATCAGATATTATTGTTTGTTGATTTCAGCGGTGGATGGGGATAGCGTCCTCCTCGCGGAGCTACGGCCCTAGCGACCTGAACTCGAGTACCACGAGACAAAGACACACACACACATTTAGACACACGTGCGCACACACACACACACAGTACCTGATGCGGTGTGTAAACATTTACATTGGGAAGCGAGAGCTGATGCGGTTCTGGCCACAACACCCGTTCGTGTGCCATCGTCTCGGCACTTCATACGTGCTCGCTAACAGCGCTTGCCCCAAACACAGCCCGTTAAAGGCCACAGGGAGGATATTTTGTCTTTGATACAAGAAGACACTCGGACAAACAAAGACGTCGGCCATAAATAAATCGCGTGCGCGCACGAGGCGTGAACACGAGGAGGCTTTCAATGACGCGGAGGCAGGGTCCGACCTCCGTACGGCCCAGAAATCTCGACGCCTCGAGAGAGGCCGCCTCTATTCCTGGCTCCCGTCCCGCGTGTGGGGGAGGTTCTGCCGGGTTGGTGAGTGGTATATGGGTGGGTGGGTGAGTCTGTTCGCAGCTGCTGCGTCAAAATTATGCAGCGGCAACCGCGTCGGAGGAGGGACGGAGGGGGTGTAAAATGTTGGCAACAGTGACTGGCACAATGTGCCGATGTACCCAGCGGGCAGAGTTCGATTCCCGACCATGGCAAACGTGCTATTTAAAACTGAGAGTTATGTTGGAATTCAAATGATGTGTTTGGCCTTACTGTCGTTGTTGGTATTACGTCTGAATTGGCTACTTCACTGTAAATATTCACACCCAGATCTTCGTTGAAAGGCAGAGTTCTGGTCTTATTTGGCTTTTATGTTTTATAATCAATGTACAACCCAATTTGTCAATCCACTGCTGGATGAAGGCATACCCACGCCGTGACGTTATTGGGGTTGTGTGACCGTGGTTAATCACGCTTGTCAATGATGGGCTGTGATGGAGGTGAGGGGGGTTGGGTCCATTTTGCTCTTGCCTGGCCATCAAGTGAATCTATTGATCTAATCGTGCATAAATAAGTACCGTACAAAACGTATATATATCGCATAAGCAGAAATCCTAAGAGTGTCAGTGTTGGGTGAAATGAGCACCGCGGCGTAATAATTCACAGTCACATTTCCCAAACTCCGGTCCTTTTTTTTCCCTCTCCACCCATCGGACCCTCCCCTCCTCCACTGTCGACGCCCCGTGCATCATCCCGAACTCTGCCGCCTTTCCGCACGTGGTCATCCCGCCCGCTCAGCTGCCTCCACCGCGCCCCAGGGGCGTATTATCGAGTTTACCAATCAACAGGCGCGGCGCATTGTGCCATCAACCAATTTACATTTTAATCGGGGACTATTGGCAAACGCGAAAAGATTGCTTCGCCGGGAGGCACAGCGAGGGAGTGGAGTTGGATACCTCCCTCCCCCCTCTCCCTTACCCTGCCCTATGCTTCGTCGTTGGCCATGAGACATTCATAATAAAGGGGTTTTTTTTATGGGGGGAGGGAGTTAGATCGCGCAGATATAACTGTGTGGTTAACACTACCACCAGGCAGCCAATTAGTGAGGTTTATTACGAAAACAAAACGGATCGAGTAGTTGCCACACCAGCACACCGATGTGTTGGAGAGTAAAACCCACAGCATTTGACCATGAGACGTGGGTGGCAATTCCATAATGCTATGGCAGAGATCAGTTCACTCTTATAAAATATATACGAATAACTTCCCCTATTCATGACGTAGCGAGGTGGTTGGACACACACGGCAATACCTTCCAAATTACCAATTTAAGGCCTGACTGGGTCTCGAGACTGTTTAGGGGGCGGGCGTGAATAGTGACGTTTGGCCAATGGCAGGGTGTGAGTATTTTTGGAATATTGGAGGAAATTGAAGTTTCTAGAAAGGTCCACACAAGTGTGTGTGTGTACACGTGTCTAGAGTATAATGTGGGGATCGGTAGTGTAGCGGTTAGCGTGGTGTTGACCACACACCCCTTCGCGTACCGTGCTGGCCTTCAAAGGTGCTCGCTAACAGCACTTGCCCCAACAGTCTGTTAAGGCTATACGGGGGTTCTTTGTCTTTTATGAAGGAAAATGAAAAATGCATTGCATGACTGCCATCTAGATGCATAGGCTTCCGGTTTCCTAACGAATACATTATACGGTCGCACTCATTGCACACAAAGTACTTGCCACAAGTGAACCACAACACCAAGCCGATCTTGTCATCACGCTAACTCCCGTCATCTCGCAGTGGCTTTTGGATAGCCATCGAACAAAGACGGTCACTGCATCGCGCGCTTTCAGATACGCATCTGTGGCCGTCTGGAATGATCTTCCTCCCGATATTAGGAAGCCACTGGAGCTCTATTTACTTTTAAATCTATATAGAAAAAGTATTTCTGTAGAACTTATTTTTGTGTTTTGTTTCTTGTCCTTCACCCGCACGTCCCATTAGCACGGTTGGCTACGTACGGTGGGAAAGAAGTTGAACATACTACATTCATATATTGTCCAATTCACGGTACCACATCCATAACAACATCTTATCTTCATCAGACAGTCCCGCCCCCCCGTCCAACCAAGCACTAACAATGCTCAACATTGCTTGACTCTCGGTATCTGGTGATATCGGGCGCATTCGGGGCGATTCGCTCATAGGGCCACATCACGATGGGCACTGCAGTAGCTCTGGGGACTCCGGAGTGAACCCTGACCCGGACTCGCGGACTCGCAACCGTTCCCCGAGAGGCGCAGTCCAACTGATCTGCGCGACGCGCAAGCTCTCCCACTAATGTGCATTTATTGACGAATTCATTCATTACGTCGTTCAATTTAATGTCGCGCTGTAAGTGAAACACATCAACGGTTGCATAAATCATGATTCCTTCCCCCCTCTGCCCATACCCAACATAATAAGAAGAATAAAAATACAAGCGCCCCACTCTCGCCGCGTCATCTCCGTGCAGTAACATTCGACTAATCCTTCTTAAGTCATCATTAAAAATTAATTCAGCTAATTGCTGTATAATTAGAGGCGCCTCCAGCCGCATCCGCCAGCCCCCTCCACTCCCACACCACGGTTACCCGATTGCTAACTCCCCTCTGCTGCCCCCTCCTAATCTCTCGTGGGAGCTGGGGTCGTCTGCACGAGTGGGGTCATAAGGGACACATCTCTGTGCCTCCCAATGCCTGCCTTTCCCTTCACGTGCCTCCCCATGCCAACCCGTGCCTCGCGTTCCCTCCCCTTCCCTCCCTACGTCCCCCGGTGGTGTGTTTTTCTATCCCTCCGCGTGCCTCCCCCACCCCATTCCGTCGACGCTTTCGAGACGGAGAAGCAGAGAAGAGGGCACGGGGTCAAGCATGAGTGGTGGCGAGCGAGGGACGAGGGAGGAGTAACAATGTCAGCCGGGTGATGGGTGATAGGGATGATGGGAGGATTGAGGAATTGGGTGTTGAGACAATCTTCTGGACCTTGGATGGCCGGCAACAGCTGGTGGACGGCGAAATCGTCAGAACGTCGTGTCCCTCTTAGCGAGCGAGAGAGGGGGGGAGAACGAGAGAGGTGACGATGACGAGCGAGATGATGATAGTCGAGTTATTCGAGACGGAGACGTCATATTTTCCAAGTGCGTAATTAGCGCGGAATCTCGTGCTTGTGTTCGTCCGCTCCCGTTTACACAGTGCGCACTCGCCCCACTCACTGCCACCCCTATAACAACAGCACCCACACACCTTTCATCAGTAGCACGAGCACCCTGTCCCACCACTGCAATCTTCTCGGCCCTCCTCCCATCACCACCGCCACCGGCACCACTTACTTTTGCCCCCGACCACATTTAGAACCAACATCACCCCTACTACAATCACCGCTAGCACCCTCCACACTTATCAGACCGCCAGCACCACCAGCAGCAGCTCCTCTCCTCCCTTCACCAGCACCGCCCTCACTCACTGCTGAGGTTCAGCTGGAAAGGTTCCGGAACGCTGTTCTCCAGGAATTATTTTGGCACGCCACATTCATCCTGCCTGATTGTGCCCTCGCGATAATTATTTGTCCTCCTAGGATTATTATCGATAGGCGTACATTGTACTTTCGTGGTTGTGCCCTACGCTGATAAGCCATACTCCAAGCCAGCCCAAGGAACATTCTGGAGAATACCGAACGAGAAATCAAGATCTACTCCTCCACCGCCACACACCGGTAGCATCACGACCGCCACGGTGATCCTTGGTGCTGGATATAAGGATTGGTGGATCATGCAAATTTGTGAAACTCCGAAACGCACGGGACTGCGCGGTGGGCATGAGATGGCAGGAGAGGAATTAAAGCTATTGACTCCTTCTGTGCGGAACTGTGATTGTTATCGCCTCGTATGCGTGTGGGGTTTCCAGATACTCCGTTTGACTCACACAATTTCCCCACATGCAATCATTAATGGCATTGACCAAACATCCCAATGCAGGACCCTCCTGCAAAATAGTCAAGATAATCGGTGAGGCTTTCCTGAATAAGGGGAATTAACATTATACTGTAATGGATTATTCTATCATGATAATATTCTACCGTGTTTTCCAGCACCGTCTCTCCAAAAACGTTATTCATCTTTAAAATACTGTATTGGTCATTTTATTTGAACTCGAGTCCAACTCTGCGGCCCTCTGTGTGGAGTTCTATAATTTCCTGTAATTCATTGTCATTGATTCTTATAATGGCTATGTCATGGGTACATCTGAGATGGATGATCATTTCTCCGTTTATGTTCATGGTTTTATTAATATGATGATGGTAAAGATAATTATTTCATCCTATCATTTTCTCCGAGTCCTCCGGTTTTAACCTCCACATTTAGAAACATACGTTTAGATTAAATGGCTCCTATAAATCCGCATATGTGATGATAAGACACTTCGATGAGCTATCATGCGTGGCCAGGTCGCCTTTATGAAAAAAAAATAGCTCAGTGCGCTTTACCTGGTACAGTGTATAAAATGATTTAGTTTATCATCATCCACCCTAAAGTGAATCCGCACAAACCATGGTCGATGCGGATACCTAATGCACAAATGGAAAATAAAAAATAATAAAAACTCTCCAGTGTGCGACTGTGGTCATCCAGAACAGACCGTACACCAAAAACGACACAATGCACCATCCACAGATGACGCGGTTATCCGCTGTCTTGAGACCACCTGGACGTGAGTGTAGTCGTTGCTCTGCATCTACATCAGCAGCCGTGCCAACGAAGAAGACGACCACCGCGACAAGACTTCGTCCTCCCGTCACTACCACCAGCACCATCATCCTCACCACCCATACACAGCATCTCCACGTCATCTCTTGCCTCTCTGCCCGTAAACTCTCTGCGACTCCTACGCACTAATCCACCTCCCATCTGCCTCGCTCCCTCCCACGCCCACCGGGCCCCCCTCCATCTCCCTCCACCCGCAGCCACCCACCAACCACCCACCCACCAACCACCCTCATCTCGCGTCGCGTTTGACGGCTGATTAAAGGCCGCGCTCTCTCAGACGCAAACCACTTTGCGTGCTCGGCGAGGTGTCTGCTGGTGATAAAAGCAACAGGGTTTGGGAATCTCGACAAAAAAAAAGACGACGATGTTGGTAACAATGATGATTCATTATTATTATACACAGACCTACATCGGCTTGGAAAATAATTAAATCGACGCCTCGCTCAGGACACGCGCGGGGTGAAAAGCGCAAGGGGGTCCCATTTCACGGGCAAAAGAAATCAGGAAAATATTCGGCCCTTTAAACAACATAGGGATGGAATTGAGGGCATTGGGAGAGAGGCGGCGACATCACGACACACACACTGACCCCCACAGACACACACTAACAAAGACCTCCCGTATAGCCTTCTGTCTTGCCTCACGGCAGATGGGGAGCGTACGTTCACAGGAAGTTCCTGTTTTTTGATGCTAATGTTGGTCACGTGACCAGGAAGTGACGATGTTAGATTTCCACTGTACCACGCGGGCGTCAGCCATTACACAGATAAGTCAAGATGGCGGCACGCATCGCATCTCAGTGAGACCACAGCCACACTTGTCCATTGTGGGAGCTTAAGAAGCATTATCTGTAAGTTGTTTATATTCCTATAATATTGGAAATGCTGTTGTAATGTTGGAATGACCGTTATAGCAATGTAAATGCCTTTATGGTGCCGTTAAGTTGTTGTAAATACGAGGCCTAGTTAGTAACGAAGCCTGTGACTTTCCTTATTGTGGATGTTACTTGTGATTTAGTAGGTCGAGTCAGACTTGTGCCTATGTTGCGATCCTGAGAGTGATGACGAAGTATCTCATCCACAGTTTAGTGTTAAGTGTAATGCTGTACATTTGGGGTGCAGTGGGATGAATACACTATGTGCCTGTATGCAACGCACCAGCTTGTGCCTTTGTCTAGTTGTTCAGGGGTAATGTGGGGGCCTGGTCCTTCCAGGATCTATTGTTATCTGAGACAATGTTCTGATGCTGTGGTGTTCATTGTGTGGGTGTTTCCGAATTATAACAGATGCTGTATCTGTGTTTTCTCACCAGTTTTACCTGTTACAATCAATAAATGACGATCGGAGTTGGACGGTCATCCTGGCTCCGAGGGTTTATTGAACACATGGTTATCTACTCGACTAGCGGTGCAACGCAGCGCACGGCGAGGCCGAGATACCTTCATAGACTGTTGGGGCAAGTGTTGTTAGCGAGCACCTTTGAAGGTCGGCACGGAACACTATGGGGTGGGTGGCCAACACCACGCCCAACCGCCTTTGTCTCCCCAGTGGCGATGTTTTTACACACCGCGTCGGGTACTCACATGAAGTCGACCCAGTGGAGGCCCAGGACCGGTTCAGATAACCGTCACTGACGTTGGCCGCTACACCACTGACCCCCACAGGTATACACACACACTGACCCCCACAGATATACACACACACTGACCCCCACAGGTATACACACACTGACCCCCACAGATACACACACACACTGACCACAGATATACACACACACTGACCCCCACAGATATACACACACACTGACCCCCACAGATATACACACACACTGACCCCCACAGATATACACACACACTGACCCCCACAGATGCACACACACACTGACCCCCACAGATATACACACACACTGACCCCCACAGATATACACACACACTGACCCCCACAGATATACACACACACTGACCCCCACAGATACACACACACACTGACCCCCACAGATATACACACACACTGACCCCCACAGATATACACACACACTGACCCCCACAGATATACACACACACTGACCCCCACAGATACACACACACACTGACCCCCACAGATATACACACACACTGACCCCCACAGATATACACACACACTGACCCCCACAGATATACACACACACTGACCCCCACAGATACACACACACACTGACCCCCACAGATATACACACACACTGACCCCCACAGATATACACACACACTGACCCCCACAGATATACACACACACTGACCCCACAGATGCACACACACACTGACCCCCACAGATATACACACACACTGACCCCCACAGATATACACACACAGACCCCCACAGATATACACACACTGACCCCCACAGATGCACACACACACTGACCCCCACAGATATACACACACACTGACCCCCACAGAACACACACACTGACCCCCACAGATACACACACACACTGACCCCCACAGATATACACACACACTGACCCCCACAGATATACACACACACTGACCCCCACAGAACACACACACTGACCCCCACAGATATACACACACACTGACCCCCACAGAACACATACACTGACCCCCACAGATATACACACACACTGACCCCCACAGAACACACACACTGACCCCCACAGATACACACACACACTGACCCCCACAGATATACACACACACTGACCCCCACAGATATACACACACACTGACCCCCACAGATATACACACACACTGACCCCCACAGATATACACACACACTGACCCCCACAGATATACACACACACTGACCCCCACAGATATACACACACACTGACCCCCACAGATATACACACACACTAACCCCCCCCCCCACCAACAGACACACACTGTCATCCATACACACATACACAGGCGCTGCACCAAATAGACATCATGAGACGGAGTGTGGCACAATGCCTGCTGCTTAACAACAGCGGCAAGCCTCGCCAGATTTGGTAAATTTCAAGACGAGATTGGGATGGAGCCGGGGCTTGGAGCTTTGGTCCTCCGGGGAGCGGCGTGAGTGAGTGTAATATTGTGTAAATGACAGCTCAGTCGATAGAACAGCCGGCCCGGGATAGAAAGGTCATCATCATTATCATAATCGTATCTTTATTGTCATCATCATAAATAATGATTCTTAATAATAATACTCATGGTTGTATGTGTATTGTCATTGTGGTAGTAGTAGTAGTGATAATACGCATGCATTTACAGGCATAAAAATTGTCATAGTCGTGTCTATCGTAAATTCGTTAGTTGATTAACAGCGTGTATTTGTCGTCATTTTATCATCATTGTTATCATTATTAATTCATCGTCATTGTATCATCAAAGACATCATCATCTTGTCTTCATTGTCAATCCATCATCATCATCATCATCGTCGTCCTCTCGACATCATCGTCGTATTCTTCTCGTCGATTCTTCATCATCGTCATCAGTATTGTCGTCATCACCATTTAATATTCGCCTTCATTGTGATTATCAGTAACATTGCATTTTAGAGCCATCAGCATTCCCACACTCAAACGAGCTGAGAGTGCTGCTATAATCCCAAATGCCGCTCTCGATTGAGCCAGAGGAGAAACGTTTACATTATTATGGCAGGGGCTTATAGTCCATCTATAGGTTGGGCACATGATGGGGCAGTCGTGGTTGTTGACAGCGGCGTTTTCTTGAACCGAGAAGACAAAGGCGGCCAGACGTGCGTGAAAGATATCCCTACCTACCCGCTCTCAAAACATGTGGCACCACGACAACCACCACCACCCTCCTCCCCTCGCACTCGTTCCGCGCGGGCATCTTAATAATAGATGCTCGCTTAACAGCACTTACCCCAGCAGTCCATGAGGCTAAACGGGGGGAATCCTGCGTGTGTGCTCGTGTTTTTGCGCGTGTCCCTACATCGACTCAGCCTCAAAGAAGTACCTGGTGCGGTGTGCAAACATCGCCACTGGGGAGACAAAGGCGGTCGGGCGTGGTCCAGGCCACCCACCCCCATGCATACCGTTTCCGGCCTCCATATGTGCTCGCTAACAGCACTTGTCCTAACAAACTGTTAAAGGCAAAACGGGAGGGTAGGGATCTTTGTTGTTGTTTGTTTGTCTGCAAGTGTTTGCGAGTGTTTTTGTTCTTCCCCTCTGAGTGTTTGTGTACGCGAGAGGGTGTTTGCGTGTGTGTGTTTGCGTGCGTGCGTGTGTGTGTTTGCTTGTGTTTGTGTGCGTTTTCTTGCAAGCAATCGTCCGTGTCTGTGTGCGCGCGCGCGAGTGTTTGCCTTTTGTGGGGAGCGGTAGTGTAGCGGTGAGCGTACTTGCGCTGATACGAATCCGGCTACGCGAGTTCGATTCGCGGGCACGGCTTTCATCAGTGGTGAGTGATATCCGAAGTACCCTGCTCCCACCTCCCCTAACCCTCCACTGCCTCCACCAGGCTTTTCATGGAAGACTTTGCTGTTTTTTTCCTGGATTTTTCTGTTGCGTGTAGTCACTTTAAGATGTTTCTTGTTCATGGTTTTTTGTTTGTTGCGGTTGCACCCGAGTCAAGAGCCGCATGGCTCACAGGGTTACACCTAATAAATGGAACCAATCTGCAACTGACCATTGCGGGGGAAGTATGGTCAAATATACCCACATAACTGACACGATGTGTAGCAAGCGGCCTCCGTACAGCAGTGACTTGACCCATTATGACGAAGCTTTAAAGGGAACACGGACAAACGTGCACGCGCATTCCACACCTATTCGGCGTCGTCATTATTAGAACTCATCGGTGCAGGAGGATAGCCTCGTCATCGCTTGCCTTATTTGTACCCAGTGGGTGAGCGGGGGGTTGGCGACAGAGGGGTGTCGGGGGCGACGCTCGATTGCCTCTGAATCGAGGACAGATGGGCGGTGTGAGCGACAGGTTTGGGAGCAGATGGGCCAGGAGCCGAGAGGCTCCGGCGGAGCACAGAATCACTCTAATGGCCAGCGACTGGATTACTAACAGGCGCGACCCGCGGGAGCGGCGGGTGACATGCGAATGCACGACTTGATGGCTTTTTGTTCTCCTCCCGAGCAAAAATGATGCGATGCTTATTTAACTTTTGAAGAGATGCGAACCTCGCGAGGAAATTGACGACGTGTTTCTGTGTGCGCGCGCGCGCGCGTGTGTCTTTGTTTGCTTATACGGTATAGATAGGGAGTGGTTCGTGGGCTGCGTTACAAACCAAGCGATTCGAGTTCGCGTCCCGCTCAAGGCCAACATTGGTGACGAATATCTAAACCGTTCCTGGGCCTGCCCTAGGTCGACTCAGTCTCAAATTAGTACCTGGTGCGATGTGTAAACATCGACACTAGGGAGATAAAGACGGCCGGGCATGGTGTTGGCCACCCACCCCTCTCGCGTGCTGTGGCGGTCTTCATTGTCTCTCGCGAACAGCACTTGCCCCAAAACTTTGTTCAGGCTATACTGGGGATCTTTGGATTTAGCTAATAATGTGGTAAAACATGCATCGATCTATCCAGGAAAGCCGCACCGAGTTTCAAGACTCCCCTTTTCAAGAGGTTCATGCATTGGGGTATTGGCCGTTTTAAAGAACTGTTTGAAGCACGTGGCTGGGGTTTATGTTACATGCAAATCATTCGTTCTTTCAATCGAGTTGGGTTGGGAGGAGGAGGGAGGGGGGCGGTGGATGGAGCGGCGGGGTGTGGAGTGTGAGTTGAGGGTTGGGGAGTGAGAGTAGGGGTCTGGGTTGGCGATGGGAGTGGGGGGAAAAGAATGGGGGGGGGGTGGGGGAAGGGGTTGGGGGGGGTCTTTCTTATTGCGCTGATATTGCGACCCCCCCCCCCCTCCCCTCTTCATCCCCTCCCCGCACTGTCGCTAATGAATGGTAATGAGCGCATTTAATTAACCAATACATTGCGCTCTAATGCGCTGCGCCATCGCTCGCGTAGAGCCCTCGGTGACTCGACCGTAAGTGTCGCTCCACGTGGCCCGGGCCACCAGAATAAAGGAGTCCCGGTCTCGGTGCGGTGGCATCATCGATATCGGCCCTGATGACCTCGTTAACTTGACCCCGAGGGACTCCTTCGCCACTCCGAAGAGCTGCCTCTGAATGGGGGGGGGGGGGGAGCGCGGAGGGTGGTGGGCACATGTGGGGGCTACAGTTATTCATATTCGGCTACCGCTACCCCATAGAATCGCAACTGCATCTCCTGTTCGCATGGATTTGTTTGCATAAACACACCGGAAAGGTGGACTGACCATCGATTGTGCTCGGGGGGTGGGGATCAAAGGTGGTCGGGATTTCCTGGTGATGCTCAACCCCCCCCCCCACCCCCCGACTCTCACCACCGTCTGTCTCGTGCGCTATGCAAGCATCCCACTGGGATTTTTGCACACAACATTGATATACGATGCTTTTTCTGGAAGACGTTGCTATTTTTTCCTGGATTTTTCTGTTTGCGCGTATTCACTTTAAGATGTTTCTTGTTCATGTTTTTGTTTGTTGCGGTTGCACCCGATTCAAGAGCCGAATGGCTCACAGATCTCTACCAAATAAATGAAACTGAAACTGAAAATTTAATTAATAGGGAGCTTGTTCATGAGTACTGTGACCAGTCCACACCGCATTTCCAGGTCCCACTCGCAAAAGAGGTTTTTAACATCATGGGACCTCCTTTGCCAGTACCAAAATATACTAATAGGGTTTTTCCCCTTGTTTCTGGCAACAAAACTGACATCTTTTGCAAGGAATCATGCTTACATTAACCACAATACTTGCAGTCAAATGCAAAAAAAAACATTATCAGAGTATTTTTTTTTGCATTTGACTGCAAGTATTGTGGTTAATGTAAGCATGATTCCTTGCAAAAGGTGTCAGTTTTGTTGCCAGGAAAAAGGGGGAAACCCCCTATTAGTAGAGGTTTTTAACCTCAAGGATTTTTTTTTACCTGGTTAAATAAAAGTTTTTCTAAAAAAAAGGGAGAGGGATAGATCTTTGTTACGTCTATCTCTGCCCTTGTGTGTGTAGTGGAGGGCGGATTCATCTGATTCCTTTTCATTACATCACGGACATCACAGCGTCCCTTCAACTGCACACCCCCCACTGGGCGTGCTCGCACCATTCATCTTCAGCGCCGCGTGAGGAGACCAAATGATGTTAATTTAGGAGCCCCCTTAATCCATTGCTCGATTAAGGCCTCCCCCACGTCGTGCCGGCCATGGAAAGCTGTTCGACCAGAGGATACTTTATTGGAGATCGCTGATCTTCTAGGCGGACAGCCTCTAGAGCAGACTGGTTCTTAACCTTCACTGCAGCCTTGCAGCCCTTTTGGTTCTCAATCGTAAAAAAAAAAGTATAATGTTGATACATACATAGCGTTTGATGAAACGAAGTCGTTGTACTTACGTGCCCATGTGTGTCGATGAATTACCTTCCTAACAAATCTGGCCGCGTCTCGCACCCCCAGAAAGGGCATAATCGCAACCCACAGGGGGTGCGTGCGCCTCAGGGCAAGAGAAGAACAACTGATCTCGAGCGTCTTCCTTCCTTCCTTTGACTGCTACGCCGTCGCTGGTCTCGACAACCGACCGTCATTCTTTTTGCGCTGTCTGTTCCTCCATTGAAATACGTTATCGTGAGTAGGGGGCCGTCCATAAATGACGTCACGCGATTTTTGAGATTTTTTACCCCCCCCCGCCCATCGTCACAAAAAGGCAGACCCCCCCTCAAATATGACGTCACAAAGCTCTGCCCCCCCCCCCCCCCCCCCAAAAATAAAACATGCTTCAAATCGCTTTAAACAACTATTGTCATTGTATAATTAAGTAGAACGTGTTTATATTTATTTAAAGTTGCGCATTTTGATGTGATGTCACATTTCTCAACCCCCCCCCCTCGTTACACATCGTCACAAATATCTGACCCCCCCCCCCCACCTAGGTGCGTTACGTCATTTATGGACGGCCTCTAGTGGAGTTGATCTCAGCCGGGCCAATATTTGAAGATGCACATGCACACACCTGTACATAAACACATTCACACACTACAACACTTCGCTCCGGGCTTAACGCGATTAGCCCGAACCACATCGAGTGAATTGTGAGGTCGCCACAACACGACCACGTCACTCGGTCCGATTGTTGAAAGAGAAATCCTGAAATGGACGTCAGTTAAAAACACATTCCTGCGGAGGGAGCTGGAAGGAACTTTGGATTGCTCGGTCAATGGCCAGGGTCAACGGCGGCGTAGTGTATTCCGCAAATATGCCCGACTGTGAGGGCGGGCACAAGCCGGCGTGAGTAGGTTAAACGTTGAGTTTTACAAGGGCACCACGGGGTGACCAGCCCCTCCCCACCCAGCCCCACCCCTCCCACCCAGCCCCTCCCCACCCTCCCCTCCCCTCCCCACCCAGCCCCTCCCTCCCCACCCAGCCCTTCCCTGCACGACGGACGGACACAATAATCCCCTGTGGGCTGGTGTAACCAGGAGGTTCCTATCAGTATAAAAGTACACCACTGCATGCCACCATCATTGTTGGATTGTTGCCCTAAAAAGCAGCCAGAGCAGTCCTCACCATTCATTCTGGGCAGTCGACTGCTTAACAGACGAAGACTCTTAACAAAGACACTCAAACGAATCAATTAGCGCGAGGGAAGACGGGGGAGGGGGGTGAGTGGGGGGGGGGAGAGCGCTGCCTCGTTAGCGCGCACAGCCCAGAGCCTCCGATCACAAAACTCAGCTGCGCACACAGCACAGTGGAGACGCACAGCGGCCGCCTCTCGGAGTGAGGATGGGGAATGAGAATGGGGGGGGAGTGAGAATGGAGTGGGTTGGAGGTGATGCGATAATTCTGGGGGGGGGAGAGAAGGGAGGATGGGTGTTAGTGCAGTAATGCACAAGGTTGATTGATATCGATTAAGTAACACAGCCTGGCTCTCATTACAATACGCCGAGCGGGAGGGGCAGGGGAGGGAGGCAGCCCCCCCCCACCACACATTCGCACATTAGATGCGGCACAACGCACCCCATTAATAACCAGCGTGGAGCGTGCGGGGGAGGGACGAAAGACCAAACGCTTACGAGAAGGAGAATAAAAACGCCACGAAACCAGGAAAACACAAACAAAATTACGAAAAGACCACGTGGTGCAACGGGGAGGGAGGCTGGACCAGTGGTTTTGGGGTGCGGAGCGCCCTAGCCAACAACAGAAACGCTTTTTCATCTTCTTGGTTCTTTCGGTAAAGTCACGTAGAATGGAAATAATAAAACAATAAAAATAAACATTCCTGGCCAGATGGCCAAACACGTTCCTTCGGAGTGGGCAGGTAGGAACCAGAGGTGGGACAAAGTCATTGTTATGCAAGTCCAAGTCGAGTCGCAAGTCATCAAATTCATGACTCGAGTCTGACTCGAGTCCAAGTCACATGACTCGAGTCCACATCTCATAGGTGGGACAAAGTCATTGTTATGCAAGTCCAAGTCGAGTCGCAAGTCATCAAATTCATGACTCGAGTCTGACTCGAGTCCAAGTCACATGACTCGAGTCCACACCTCTGGTAGGAACTTGGTTGGACAGCGCATTCGTGCATGACAGCCAGACAACTCATACCTGGTGGGCAGTGTGGAACCTGTTGTTCCTACCTGTATAAAAGATAACTTGACTTGAGGTAGCCAGGCAGACAGCCAGGTTGCCAGGCAGCCAGCCAGGTAGCCAGCCCCCTTAACTATCTGCCCCTCCCCCTTGCTTAGGCCCCTCCCATTACCCCCCTCCCTTAGGCCCCTCCCCTGACCAACCCCCCATATCCTTAGGCCCCTCCCCTGACCCCCCTTCCCTTAGGCCCCTCCCCTGACCCCCCCCCCCCTTAGGCCCCTCTCCTGACCCCCCCCCCTCAGGCCCCTTTCATGACTCCCCCCTTCCTTAGGCCCCTCCCCTGACCCTCCTCCCTTAGGCACCTCCCCTCCCCGTACCCGGCAGTAGGTCTCCACCAATCAAAGAGCTGTTTGTAAGGTCTCCACCAATCAAAGAGCTGTGTGTATTATATATTTATTTATGCACGACAGACAGACAGACAATACATCTCTGGTGGGCAGTGTGGAACATTGTTCCTACCTGTATTATCCACTCGACCTGTAGATTCCCATCCCAAGGCGAACTAGCCACGCAGTGTTAGTTCTCACGGACCCTAGCCAACCAGCCACGAGTACTACCCCTGTGAATCTACTACCCTCCTACTTGCAATCAACCAGCCACGAGAACGAGTGTCGTATAAGGGGCCGTCCATAAATGACGTCACGCGATTTTGGACGATTTTTTTCTCCCACCCCCTCGTCACACGGCGTCACAAAAAAGTCAGACCCCCCCTCCAATATGACGTTACAAAGCTCTGCCCCCCCCCCAATAAAACATGCTTCAAATCGCCGCTGCACTCTGATGTTGCAGGAGAAAACATGTATTAAAAAGTGTAATTAATTAAGTAGAACGTATTTTCTATATTTATTTAAAGTTGCGCATTTTGATGTGACATATTTCTCAACCCCCCCCCCCTCGTCACACATCGTCACAAATGCCTGACCCCCCCCCCCAGGTGCGTGACGTCATTTATGGACGGTCACTAATATTCAATTCGCCCAGCACTTGGCACTGGCCTGCGTGTGTGATGGTTGACACTGGTTGATGTGCAGAGTTGGACTTTGGTGGTGGGGCTTCACAAGAAAAACGACATGGCTAAACAGTGTGGGGAGTCATCTTCTGGGTTCTTTCGGTAAAGTCACGTAGAAGGGAAGTAATAAAATAATAATGGTCGGTGAAGAGGTTTAACAATGTGCATGTTACAATTTCACCTCCCCTTCCCTTCACTATTCAATTTCCATGATTTAGTGGATCGATTATATTCCAATAATACATTATTTTGCCATTGCGTGAACTTGGAACCTCGTAATGACCGTATGGTTTATGTGAACCGATGACACAAAACATACGAATCGAACATAATTGATTATTTTGTGCATAATGATGCAGATCAGTTTAAATCAATTGATCAATACACCATTACCAGCGTATTTAGCATGCTGATAAATTGACAATGTACAACAATGGCAATTGATATCTAAGCATAGCCTTATTATAAACACTCAAATCTCATTCATCAACACATTCGAGCCTTTTCTAGATTGACTCCGCATAGGTATTCGCATCGTTGTGTACATCATCACCGGGTAGACAGATGTCTGGATGTGCAGTGCTGGCCACACCAACCTATAATGGCATGCTTATAGCAAAGTGGGATATTTTGGTTGGTTTTGTGTGGGTAGATAACTATGGGGGTTATCACATTTGTATCTTGGTGAATTTGCTTCAGCGTAGCACAAAATGGTACCTCGGGCAGGTAAGGCTATTTGTGGCTGAGTCACGAAGCTGCCATGTCCTGCTACTTACTGCATGCTTAATCGGCACCACGAAGGTGACCAAACAAACCTGAAAAAATAGATGGACCGGCACGGTACAGAAAGACTCGGGAGCCGTCCCATTTCCATGCCACCATTGAGTCAAGGATGGCAGCAGGCAGCAGCAACACGAGATGTAAGCGGGGACGCCCCCGAAAATAAACAGTGTGTCTGGCAGTTCAAACGAGACAGAATCAATGAATTGCTCAGTTTGGTGTTGATATCAGCCACTCTGACCTGCAAACGTTGTTACAACTCTCGGGGCTCTTCCATTTTCCCACTTCAAAGCTTCTCTGCCACTTCTCACAAAGTCTGGTATGGACACCAGAGCGATTACAGAAGAGCTTAGCGATGCTTGGATGAGCGTTTTTGTCGTGTAAGCATAAGCGAGAAAGGAAACAATGGTATCACTATCACTTAGCATACGAAGGAATCATAAATCCCTTGATGAATCACACCCATTACCTGTTGACACCAACAACACAATAGCAATCAAGTCAAATTCCCTTCTGCATAGCCTTGATGCATGGTCCTTTATTCGTTTGAGATCGTGCATTCTTTATTGATGTGCAGTCAACACCAGCCTTGAGCACAGTTGGAGCCAAATTGGGCCAAGGTTGTCGGAATGAATTAATATTTAGTTTTTAAATCAAAATGTGATGCATGTATGATAGAAATGTTACACTATGAAATATATACTGCAGATACATTGTAATTAATATTTTCAATTAATTTACTCACGTCAGCTAATTCTACCACGGTCTGTAAACATGAGACACTCATTAATTTTCACAATACTAATCCTTGATTTTGGATAAAAATGTCGATTTTTTTGCAACCTTTTAGCGTTAGAGGAAGAATTAAATATTGAATATATGCAAGAAGTAGAAACTTAAGATGAAAAATCATTTCGAACAAGTTTGGACTATTTTTTTATGACGTTTTCCGCTAAAAATGCTAAACATTGATGTGAAGGATATTTTCGTGATACAATTGATTTACATTGGGTTTTATATTCTGGTATATTTAAATTAAAGTGTTCATAATTACAGTATTGTATTCAACCTTTTAAAATTACTGTATATAATTGCGTACATAAAAAATATACGTGTTTTTTCACGAGCAACATGATTGTGAAATGGCATGGTATGAATTAAATAAAGGATTATGCCTGGTCAACGATACAAACTATAGGCATGCCACGATTCGACTGATTCCCAATTCATTCACAATGAGCTCAATGTGCATTGAATTGTGTGCGCTAGGAGGGTCTTGGTGGACAAAAACCGTTACATGCCCACAAATAACTTAAGTCCATTTGTGGAGTGACGACACACCGCCCGACAAACCCAGCGATGGTCGTTTTTCCTCCTGTCCAAAGCTATATGCTCAGTGGCGAGGGATACCTGGACCAGTTCTTGGACCCTATCTTCACAAACTAGCTCTGACCATCGTGGTGAAGTATGGCCGATCACCTCCCACGACATGGCAAAGCTTTAATCCAGCCCGATATACATTTACAATGGGATGAATAGCATTAAATCTTGACTTAAAGCTTTCGTGACTGCAGGAATTCATATTATTTGGGTCTTTCAGTAAAGTCACGTAGATAGGTTCAAAGGTCTGACTTTTTGAAACGCCGTGTGACGACGGGGGGGGGGGGGGTCAAAAATCGTCCAAAATCGCGTGACGTCATTTATGGATGGGCTCTTACATTAACATGCGGATTTCTGGCATTAACATCAATAGCACCGCCTACTTCGTTTATGACCCTTGGGCTACACCCATTTCAAACCTTTAAAACATCCTGCCTCAGCAGCTTTCCTCTTTTTTGATGACAACCGCTTGCGTTGCGATCGAAACGTCGTAGTTTTCTGTTATTTTCTTTGAACCTATCTACGTGACTTTACCGAAAGACCCAAATAATATGAATACCATTAGTTGCTATTATTGTGATTATGGACATTTAGCACTGTACATGTGGCCACATGCGATATAGCAGTGTTGATCCCATGGAAGCAGCAAGGCGTTGTGTTTATGGAGTGTACCAGTGTTTAATGATGGCGTGCTGAGAAGTCAGTACAAACTAATTGTAGATCCGTGTATCACCTACCAATGCACTGTATATAGCCCCACCTTTTAAACCGGTGGCTGCAGTGCGCCAGGGCAGCTAATTATTTGCAGTCGTGCTTTTAGTCTTTACCGACGGTTCCCGGACCAGCTGTTCCCACCCACAATTGTGGTTGTTGCTTCCAAAATTCGGCAAGCGGCTTCACCGTGGCGGCGTCAACGCATGCGCCTCGAGAAATTGTACCTGGTACACCGAGGCGTTTTTCTTCTGGTCTCCCAGTTGACATGGATCCACTGCTTATTCCCAGTACACATCTAAAAAAATAATGAGGCGCCCAGAGCTCAGGAATGATCAAGGGGGGTTAGCCAGCACGCGCGCAATGGCTTTTACACAAGTACGAGTGTGTGTGTGTGGCTGCACACGTGCATGCATTGCAGCCGATTGGAGAGTTGAGCGGGTGCATGGGATCTGGGTAAATGAAGACTTGTGCTCGACACGACCAATGCAATTAACACGTCCCTGAGCAGCTTTGTGGGGGGCAGAGGTTGCTAGCACACCTGCCCCCCAGTCCAAAGGGACGCAGGTGAGTGGCGCAGGGGACCTGTGGGAGTATATCAGGTGAGAAAACCAACATCTCCACATCCGGACCCACGTTTTTGAAAACACGTTACTCTACCATGTGCCTGCACCAGTTCACAAATTTCATGTATGCTTTTCACGATCAATCCGGCGAGTTGTTTTTTCTCAGCAACGGTACAGCTATCGAGGGGGCAACCAGGTTAGAGTTCAGGTGCAAGGCTACGAAAAGGTGAGAAATGGTACTGGGGAACCCATTTCATTCCTTGCATCATGGCCCATGCCAACTCGGCTATGTCATGCCTCATTGGGCAAAGTATTCACCCATACACAGGATTTTTACATACGCAGTGCATAATTAAAGGATGTTCGACACGTACACACTGATATCGTGTGCTTTCATACACCAAGAGGCACAAATGTGGCAGTTAAATAAGGTAACATGAGCAGGTGTCAGCATCCACGCAAAACAAAACCACCACAATCTGGCAGAGAACTGTGGTTATGATTAATGTAAGCCATGATAATGGCACACAACAGAAAATGACGTCACGCCATTTAACGTCTACTTAGCGGGGGGGGGGGGGGGCTCTTTGGTAATGGCCTGCAGCGTCGCTTTGTGGAAATGGGATTCGCCCCGCTGAACCCTTGCAATCTGCGCAGAACCAATTTAGTGGGGAACACATTAAATAATTAGAATATCTGGCCGCACGATAGAAAGTGGTAGTGGATGTGGAAATCTGGAGAGTGCGTAAGTAGATCGAAGTGTGTGACGAACGTGCTTGTCACACACACGCTTTGGCAACCAGTTCTCTTTTTCAGGTGCATTACTTACAACAAGGGCACAGACGGTACGGGCGATTTTTGTTTTGCTCTTTATTTTTCAGCTCGGTTGTTACAGCATGTTACACATAACGGTGACACTACTGTATAAGTTAAAACGAAGGAGCTAGATTGGTAAATTAGAGTGAGAAAATTACACAATTTAAAACAGGTGCACGCACACAAAGTAAGTAACAGGAACATGGTTTACTGTGTGAAACGAATCAGGTGCAACAAGCAGTTGCGACAGTGTGGCCACTGCCGTTGCCTATGATTGAAAAATAATGAATATTTTTGAAAAAAAGCACACATACACTCTCACGCACGTACACCGTCCTCACTAAATCTCTTTCATAATAAGGGCAGGCTTTAAAAATCCATGAGTGTGGTGTTGGTAAGTGCTATGCATGCACCCTGCCTCAAAACACCAATGGTTGTATGCACAGTGGCCACGCTGGTGGTTCGTGTGCGTTGGCTTTAATGGTACCAAGGTAGCGGTGTTTTTTATTTTTTTTGCAATAATCCAATGTGTGTGCACACACACGACACTGGGACAAATGGCATTGACATTCTCTTGCATCGGCAATTGAAGCGATTAAATTGTGGTCACAGAAAAAGAAATCGCGCCAAACCAAAAGTGGTTTAAACTTATACCAATGTATTCTTGATGTCCTTCTCAGATGTGTTAAAACATACATTTTTAAAGATATCACCCAAATCAAACTGAGGTGTCCATAAATGTGGACAAACTGTAAAGTGGCCAAATCAATGGTGCTGTTACTTCGGACAGCTCAGTCCAATTTGGCATGGCTTTCCGTGTGGCTCAATAGCGTGTTGTGTGGCTTCAGATAATGCACCCCAAAACCAATAAGGAATGAGAAATGACAACACACCATGTCAATGAAGCATAGCATTTCATCACATATTCCTATGCTTCAGAAACTTAGCGGGGAAGTAAAACATTTTTCAAGGGAAAGTACTTTGGGGAAGTTATCGTTGGGTCAAGAATCTTTCCACAGTGCCATTTTATCGAGCGGCTGTAGAGGCTCCCTGACAAGAGTAGCGTGCAGCTGTCTGTGGTGTGGCGCTGACAGGATTGGCAGCTTTCTGTGTATGCCGGTCACCATGGCCCTGGCTTTCCCACCTGGCAAACCCCATCATGCACCACCCGACTCCCCACCCAGCCCCAACAAACCTCCCAGCCCACAAAGTGCCCCCTTCCCTGTTCCCCTCTAACAAACACAGCAGTGACATCCACCGGACAGGGCAATCAGGCAGCTGGTGGGTGTCTGATCTTTTTTTTGTTTTTTTTTCTCATCTTACTGCTGCCACCCGCTGCTACTGCCATCCCCAAAAGGTTGCCCCCTCTGGGGCAGCATGTCGTCTCTCCATAGGTGCTCCTCACCACCACTGCTCATCCCAATTCTCGCCACTGTCTGTAAAAATCCTGCACGTTCTGCACGTGAATCCCGCTCTCCTGAGCCTCCCGGATAGCATCCTGGAGGGCAAAGGGGAAAGCAAAGTCAGCATTGGTTACACCGCCACACCAAATAAGAATACCGCAATCATTATACATGTCCAGCACTGTTGTGAATCCATTCTTGGATAAGGGCCTCCCCATGCCGTGCAGGTCTTGGGGGTTATTTGACCACAATTCATCACGTGGGTTGGTAAAGGTGTGGAGCTTACTGGTCGGAGCATAGGCATACAGTACAACATGGATTTTTGGGCCACAACGTAGGCCGCACATTTCATTAAATAGATGAATATTTCACACCGCTTTGAGATAATGTAAAGAGAAATAACAAAAAATAAGGCAACAAATAATTATCATGTAACAAATGTAGGGGTTTTGCAGATCTATATTGGGGAATGTATGATTATTATGCATGTAAGTTAGCAAAACTGAATGCGAACCCAGTTTATGACTGTAGACAATGGAATTAAAAATGATTATGATGCATTGTGCATACATGTCAAGGCCATTGTAGTAGTTGTAATAATTATTGGTTGAAGAGTTTTTGTAATTATGTTTTTAACAGATGCAATTCTCTTCCTGATCATTTTACTGCATTTTTGCAGTCAGTTTATATGAAATTATATATTTATAACACGGCCAGCATTTATGTGTTTAGTTTCAATTTAAACAATTTTTGAAAACAATGTACTAATTGGTCTTCTGAGAATAGCCAGAAAATGCTACAACAGAATAAATCAATTGCTTTTTAATTACAACCGGTGAGTTACCTATAGAAACATATTTTTAATAGTACTATTGCTTAAAGGCTTTGCTAAAACAAATCTGTTTTTTTTTTAAACAGTAAAGACGAATACTTTTTTTCAAAAAGTGATGAGGTACGATACTTTTATACTTCTGAAATTTGTACCGTCTCATTATAAATGCATTGAATTTTAAATACAATACAAAAATAAATCGCAAAACTGTGAAAACCATTTTTTTTTCCTTCCAGGTTTCATGTAAAGTAATCACCGAATGACTACTGATCACTCTGAGGAAAAGGGTGGGTGTTTTACATAAAACATGAATTTGGTCAGAGCAGTTTTCTTCTATAAAAGAAGACTAAAAACAGAACTCTATACTGGAACAAAAGGAAACAAAACTATATAGCTGACAGCTCTTTAAGTTGTCAGCTTTTTGAGTTTTTTTTCCCTTGCTGAGAGAAACTCATGTCTCCCCCTCTCCCACTGGACCCATCCCCCTTCCCCCAACTCCACTACCCCACCGGCAAACACCCAGGTACAGCGGACTAATGAGGTATAAAGGCCACTCGGAACATGGCATGGGACATGGAGAACGCTGGTTAATATTTAAGTGTGAAATGCCTTTGTGTCAAACGGCAGGCTTGGGCGGCTTGCGCATGGCTCATTTCCATGTCTCACAATGATAATGTCACAACACGTGCCACCGGAATGCAGGGGTATGGCAATTTCACACTCGAAGGAAAAATTAAACAATTAATAAAACCACCGCCACATGCAGAGTGCACGTTTCTGTCCCTATAAGGTGCACATTAATATTCAAGCACTTATATGTATTTGTCAATATCAAACTCTTCTGCACCTTCATTGTAGTTGTGTTGTAGCTTCGCCAGTATAAGAAGATACGTATCAATATGTGGTGCCATATCGTATATTTTGGCATGCTTCATTATATATGCCTCTTCCACATACAAATTATTATTTTATGGTTATATTGTAAATTTCAGTATGATTTTGGGAGGAAATATTTACATATGTAATAACAATACAAAATTCAAGGGTGAACATATAACCCGTTAAGTTTAACAACATATGAAACGCACAATGAGAAAATGCGCTTGGCCACTTCTAAATTGAGCCACGGCCCTGTCCATCTCTCTTACAAACTGCGACAAGCCAGGCCAGGACCCTGCAGCTCACAGAGAGTCCTTGCTCAAAAAAATAAAACAGCGTCATCATTGTGCCATTATCAACATCACATCTCTCCATCACTCAGCATCCCCCTCCACCCACCAGAACTGGGACCGAACAAGTGAACCGTGGCGTGAGAGATGCCTGCGGCCACTTCCCCGACCCCAGTAACCATTTTGCCTGAATTAGCAAACAGAGTAGTCCCTGGGAGGCAGGGCAGGGTGAAATGGGAGGGAAAGGGGGATGGCCAGGGTTAGGGAAGGGAGTGGTATGGCCAGATGGGTCACTTAACCCTAGTATTACCAACTATTTTTATATAATCCCTCCCTACTTCAACAAAAGCCACCCATGCATGTAATACCCTGCTTGGCTAAAGTACAACATAAACATGTCATTGTCAACAGGCACAGCGGCAGCAGCAGGATAAAACGGGCAGCGAGGCTTGAATGATGCAAATTGCTGGACTAGTTTAAAAAATATGCACGTACAAGATATGTCCGTTCAGCAGAGGAGCTGCGGGGGTATTGTCGAGTCCAAAAACACGGACATGTAAACACTACGTCATATGCAGCCAATATACCTCAGGTTTGCTATGTGCATAAATACACAAGCAACTGCAATAATGTGTGCTTCTCTGTGAACAGTGGTGCTAAATAAGCTTGACGCTTTAGGAGCACCATGCTTGTTTTTACGAAAGCCCTCATGCACACAACGACTTGACTAGAAGGGTTCCATGTCCATGACACTCACTTTTACAATTTCGTAAAAAAAAGCAATGATTTTAAATCTTTCCTGGGGATCTAGTTCAGCTATACCCAAGCAAAATCCCATGCATGTATGGGGAGAAGAGCCAAAAAAATGATCAGCTAACCTACTTGTTGTACTACCCATAAATCGCACTTCATCACGTTGTAGGCGTGCAGATGTCTCACAAATATCACCACTATCCATATGTGATCCACTAACTCCTCATCCACGATTACTGCAGATTTCTAGTCTGTAAATTATCATTTTGATCAAAATATATGCATACGGTGCACACACAGTGCACAGGTATTATAATGACTAGGAGTGACTGGTCAAGTTGCCACGCAAGACAAAAGGCAAGTCAAGCAATAACATCACAAAAGACCTTGGGGTGTCCTTCTATTGTCTGTGTCAAGTGACCTGTTTTGTGTCAGACCAATACCTGGGCCATCAGTTTTGTTTAGATGCAAAACCACTTTTGTTTTCACATGAACAGGACACCCAGACTAAGGGCACACAATGCAGAGAGCGATGACTCACAAATACTCCCTGGGTGCCTGCCTGAAAAACCCTTTCAGTGTAAAGTGAAAAAGTCATTCCAACCATTCTGGTTAACTCAATTCAAGATCCTCATTGTTTTACAAATGTCACCAAATGCTTATGTGAATAATCATTTGTCCAAACACTAATTATAGCTATATAGAGCCAAACGTCCTTGTGGCTTTATGCAGGTGTGACTTGTGGCATGCAAGCTTATGGGGATTATAGGAGCACCTAAAAACTTGGCATCCCAAACAAGATCTGTTAGGCTTAGGACATATTTTGGATAATACATGAAAATACTCGTTTGTGTTAATTTGTCAATTGAACCTTGTGGCGGGACCCCGGGGTCCCATAAGCCCCCGGCTCTCGCATAAACATTATAATGTAAACAAAAACTTTGCTCTTTTTCACCAATGAGTTTGAAGGATGGTGGCAAGTGTTGTCTTGTTAAACTATGCCTTTAAAACTGAAATCTACTTACCTGCAGTACCTCTATTTAAATATACTATCGAAAAAATAATTTACACCCCTCTGTCAATCATCGTGTTTCTCAGTGTGGATTTGTGAACACACTTTGTAAGCAGTACATAAAATAGTACGCGTTTTCAATGCGCTGTTCATATTGTAACAAGCGTTTATACCAATGTTACCCTGCAGAGTAGTGGGTCGCCGCTACTCTTATCCGCATTGATACGAGCGGTATGCGGGGACTATGGCTTAACTGCAAAAAATAACCTATCTGCACAGATGCATATGGACAAGAGAAGTATTATCAAACAGGAGGAATTAACGATGCAACGCGACTCATCTGTTAAATATCTGCAGGTAATAGGATTGTCATCGATTGATCCTGGCTGCAGACATTGCTAGGTCACAAATAATGATGAAGAGAAGAAAGCAGTTTCACTGTATTATGCTTACCTTTATGACAAATAAAGGACTTAAGTCGTGTAGGCAGTTTGAGCAGCTGTGGATAAGACTTATGATCCTGCCCATACCCGAGCATGGAGTGCATTCGCTTATTCAGCTCTTCTGCGCATTCGTCCTTGCTGCGCATGGACGACATGACAAGACAATGATCCGCGCCATGTGGGTTGTGGCGTTTATGTCCGCGGTGGGACGGAGTCGCCAAAATAAATAAATTGCGATTGTTTTTTTCGTTTAGAGATAACAATATAAACTTCAGTTGTAAATTGTACATGTACGAAAGTTTGAGTGAAGTTTCTTTTTTAATGTAGTTCAAATATATTCTGCATATTTATTCACTGAGATTAAACGAGCTCGGTACTCTATATTAGTAAATTATAATTGTCTGTAATAACTAATTTCAGTTTCACTTAACAGCACGCCTGCAGTCTCGGTGGGCCAGAGAGAGAAGTTGATCGTGCGCGTGAGCATCATTCTGTGTCCCTATTTTCAGAATACTTGCTTGTAATTGACTGATAAGTGCCTTTAAATGGAGCTCTAAAAGCCAATAACAACACACTTGTAATGGTTTTGACAACACTTTATAAAATAAGCTGCAAAGCCAGAAGCAGGCATGGGGCACTGAGAGAAACTTGTGAAACCAGAGCTGTGAAAATCCAGCAAGGTCGAGAGTGGGGAGTGTGCCCTCTCGGCAGCTACAAGATGCTGACCCAGTGGCACAAGTGCCACTATTTCAACCACGCTGTGTTTTCCTGCTGATCACCAGACACGGATACTGGTGCACAAGTGGAGGCAGCGTCCAAATAGCTTATTTTACAAAGTGCCATACAACGCCTATACCCACTGACCATACAATGATGGCACGGCTAGAGTCAAATCCATGCGTAGCCCACAATATCCCAGGCTGATGCTTTTATATGAGGTGAGCTAGTGAATGCAGAAATATGGTTGCATAAGTGGCATAATGTCTCCAGCTACTCCCATTGTGAAAGAAAGCTATCTATGTGAACAGGTCTATTGTCAATATACTGTTGGATGAGAGCTGTCCTCCACCTCCCCATCGCATGCATAGACATGGGAGCCAACAAGTACAGGACAACAAATGGATACATGGATTTTGCTGCTCTGCCCTCTGCTGACTACTATGTCGCACAGCCCCGCCAATGCCTGTGACGACCTGGCATGTAGAGTGGTTCCTCATTACCCATCAATGTATTATCCAGGGCCAACTCTGCTCAGCTTCCAAAATCTGCTGAGATCAGGTGCATTCTGGGTGCTTTGGTCATAGGCACAAAAAAAAGGACCACTGTGATATTTTTTCTTAAAATTAAAAGCAGAAATTAAGAAGGCTTTAGAAGTAAAGCAGAGTGAGAATTCATGTAATATTTTAATGGGTCCCCTCATGGCTAGGTTTCCTCCAAAGAATACCGAAAGAATATTTCCAAAATAACCCATGAAGATCGCTGTAAGTCACAAGAGTGATTTACTTTTCCAAGTACATATTTATTGCTTCTGTTTAGTTTTGTCTTTTCGTTCAGTTGGAGGTTACTTGCTTTTCCTGAGCTCACCCTGATGGAGACATAAGGCTTATCATGTGAGTAATCTATCGAACACATCGTCTCAATGGAGAAATGCTAATGCTGACGAATGTGTATTAAAATCATGTCCAAAACAAATGCTTGGAATTGTTTGCAATTAGTACACATACTTGAGTGGTCAAGATGGTGATTATTTTCAATATTCTCTTATATATATACAAAGACAATTGTATCATTCATTGTTTTTGAACATTATTCTTTATTTCAATATTTTTCTTCCCTTTCATGAAGTGGCTGCTTTTGTAGTACTACACTCAGCACGATGGACAGAAGCATTAAACCGTCAGACAATACATCAAAACTTTATTCTGTGCTTCTGCTGATGTACTCAAATTATTGTGTGTGGGAGAAGTGAATAGCCACTTTGTAGTTGTGAGGTCTGCATAATTGCCGAACCCATTTTACTCCCTCTCCATTTGCATCCAGACCGGTAGATTGACACACAAGTAGAGAAATGATCTAGGATACAGTCAGGATGGGAGGAGGCTTTTGTGGGGAAATGTGGGGGAGGGAAGGGTGCACATCACAATGCTCATCTTTCCAATTCCGCAGAGTGGACACAGAATGAGTGTGTGAGAATGAAAAGCACTCTCTCTTTCTGATGCCTGGGTCAACGTGTCTTTTTGCACGACTCTGCTTTCAACATGTCACTTGAGAAGCTATTTCAAATTTTGTGCGCAAGCCGCTGACTTAAATTAATATTGAATTCTATTAGGGGGAACACAATGTGATTCTGAGGCCTCGCTCTCAGTCTCGGGCTAAAGCACAGAAACAGAAAGCCAAGTGCTGCGTTCATGGCAACAGAGTAGCTGCAAATCGCAAGGACGGACACTCCATAAAAAACAAAAAACCCACATCCACAAAAGATGCATTTCTGAGATGCCCCACTTAAGTGTAAATTGCGCAAGTGAAGGTCTGATTGAACAAAGAGACCAACATTTTAGTGTCAAGCACATCTGTGCGATGGAAAATAATCTACAAAAACAGATGCTGCAAAACTAGACTAACAGACAAATTAGACCACCCTAATGCAGGAATACAAACGTGCCCAGTTGCAGACAGCAATGGAATATTGCTTTCAGGTTTGTTGCTGTGTGTGTGGATAATGTAGTGAGCCTTGGAGGATAACAGCAGCACACACAGTGTTCTTGCGCTATGTCACACATGTACACGGATGGTATGTTTTACAGCAGGCTGTGAAATTACATGTATTAAAAAAAACGACCAACAAAATCTAGTTACCAAAGCAATGAACATTATTTCTTTACTTAACCATTCTCATTCCACTTAGTAAAAGGCAATGGTGCAGCCCTGCAATTACTTGCTCAAGCCATGGCTGGCAAACGCCTTTCCATTTGAGGGAGCTCTGGACAGCCCCTCTTGGGGATATTCTGGCCGACTTCCACACTTGTCAGACGGCTTGGAAGAGCTGGGAGTATCTACACGATACCCCACCACAAGCGACCTGCCGATCGATTAACTGTGGTGTACCCATTTATACTGCTGGGTCGACAGATGCGGGGAGGGTTTAAGAAACTTGGCCACTTTTTCAACCGCTGTGGCAGGAGATCGAAGTCCAGTGTGATAACCATTACACAGAGGTAGCATCCCCCTGTTTCATCTATTTATATAGTAAGATCCCTAAAGTCCTATTTATCAGGCTATAAGATTGACATTCGTAAAAAAAAGTTTTTCAATAAATGAAAATGTGTGTTCCCTCCGGTCTGAAGTGCCTCAAGCATTAGCTCTTCTGGGGTTCTTCAGTGATAACTGAGAGCAAAATTGGGATGTAATTTAGGACAAAGTACAAATAATAAAATGAATCATGCTAAAAAAAAAAGTTGCTTTAATCTTTTTGTTTACGTTTACTCATGCTGATTATAACCAAATCACTTGGAATGCACCTGATCTCACTAGATTTCGGTGAGCTCAGTAAGAATGAGCCTGGATAGCGCTACATTGCATGACCACAATGCATAACATGTGTTACAGGCTGTGTTAAGGGCAGCAAAGGGCACTGCACAAAAATCCACTGTTGTATTGTACTTACACATGCCACGTCTATGCTCTCCAACTTCACCAAACGGCAGTGACCAGAATGGCAAAATAAGGTAAAATATCCCACATAGTGTGGGAGAAGTCCTTCATCCAGAGCAGTGGATGGCTGAAAATTATGTCCATTTAGCCAATGTACTTGTGAGCCAAAGTGATAGAGCAGCATTGACCTCACTGGAGGTAGTAAGGAGTCATTTTTAGAGTGCAGCAGTGTTTAGTGATGGTGTGCCGAGGAACACTGTGACACCGCAGGACAATTGTACATTGCTGTGAATGATCTATCAGTGCACAGCAGCAATGAATCAACCAACACAACTCTGTATAGCCCCACCTCTAACCCAATAACCACGAAGTGCATGGGGAGGCCAGGCCTTCAACCAGCAATATGCTGGATAAACGGCTCTACATATGTTACTGATGATGGCATTGTTACCATGGCTGGTAGGCCGCCACCCCAATGTTGTGTTCCCACACTCACCTGCAAGTTTGGTGTGAGAGCCTGAGTGTCCTGGGGTTGGCAGGCGAGCAGGATGGTGACCATTCCCGCCGACTCCTCCGCTCCACCCTGAGCCACTGTCAGCTGTTTGCATCCGTCCAGGATGCGATACATGCGCCTGGCAGAAATCAGCACGGAAGGCAGGTGTTGAGGACAGTGCACAAAGCTTGCCCCCACCTAAATGGCAGACGTGTGTGTCCATGAATGCAGAGCTGGATATCTCATTATTTACATATTCCATTGCCCTACAGATTATTGGTCCGATTACCCGACTGATGGAATATCACAAAAACAGTGAATTTGTCTCACCTCGTTCTCACGTGTGCCAATGGATGGGAGGTGATGGGTGGGGCTTGGTGATGGAATCGGCATCATCAACCACGTTAAGCTATGGCTTGTAGGGGGTTTCCTGCCTTCGGGACGCAGGATTTGGGGGTGGCTGCCAATTTGAATTGGGTTCAACAACAAATTATAATTTTTTGTTAATGAATCGACTTCATTGCCTCAGATCTATATTAATGTAAACTCCTCAACGAATCACTGTGCCACCGCTCCACCCCATACCGATTATGTGAATATATACCGATATAGTCACTTTAAAGGCAGTAATCCGTTATTACAATGACTCAAACATGCTGTGCTGGCAATTGACACACGGTGCAAAACAGCTGTTGCTGACAAACCAAGCCAGAGGCACAGCTTGCCATGACGTGCCAGTACAAAATCTCTCTTCTACAAATGCGTAAAAAAAATGTACGAGCAAAAAACTTGCTGCAGCACATGAGATGTACTTGCACACAGGTTTTGCGGGACATTTGCACTGTACGATAGTGCTTATTGAACCACAATAAATTGCTGACCTTGTCAAGGAGCATAAATCATCACGCAAACTCCAGTCATCTTCGCAGCGGCTTTTGGCTAGCCATCGAACAAGGACGGTCAATGCATCGCGCACTTTCAGATGCGTTTCTGCGGCTGTCTGGAACGCTCTTCCTTCTGATATTAGGAAATCACTGGCGCTATAAAGTTTTAGATCAAGATTGAAAACTCATTTAGAACTGCATTTTCTGTTTTGTTGTCCTTTCCCCGCACATCTGATTAGTACGGTTGGCTACATATGGTGCGAAAGAAGTTCAACATACATACATAACATGGTTTACATATATATAAAATTTCCTTCCTGCCACTTCGACACTAACCGCTGCCAATTATGCCTTCACTGACGGGTGAATTATGTAGAGGCAATTTCCATATCAATGCCGTGCATGGAGTCAGGAAATCATCTTTTATTAACGTGACACGGCTCTGCAGCGGAAAACAAGACAGGCAGCGGTGGAGGTTTTGGGGCCGCGGGAAGGATTGCTTTTCCTCTAGACATTAATAGGGTCGTGAATTATTCAGTACAAAGGCGGCTCTTTGTGCCGTGCCACCGGTGTGAGCGGTGGAGCGGGTGCAATCGCTGGTGTGCATTTCTTTAATACTCTCCATGGCCCAGAGAAAACCGAGCGTGTTCTTCACTAAATGAAAGTGGGGGGGGGGGGGAGGAGATTTCCGCTTCCACATTAAAAAGCAATGACAAAACAGAGTTTTCATACCTGTGCCACAAAGTGCAAGATGCCTCATTGTACCTTCTCAAGAAAAACTTTCCAGTATATTTAAGAACACCAGAACTCCAGGTTAACAATACGGAATGGTGCCCTAGTGGTCTGCAAGCAATCATCCAAATTATTTTTGCTGGTAAATTCGAGCTAACTTCACATTGCTGAAGAGTGTCGCACATTTGAGAATTCTCTAATAAGCCCCTGCTCTGTTTAATGGCATCTGCAGATGGATATTCATTCTGACAGCCATCATTTGATGATCCTTCCCATGCGCTTCTTCACTGACAAAAATGTGCAGATCCCTCCCTCTTAGCCGTCAGCGGCGACGACACCCCCTCCTTATTCCCCTAGAGGAAGTGTTCTGCCGAGAGGTTTATTAATTTATAAGCTGTACCCCGGGCAACAAAATGGTTAAGTGCTGAAAGGGTTTGGGAAATGAAACGAAACACAAAAAAGTAGCAAGAGCGACAGCGCTAACGACACAAAGGACAGAATGGCATTACGTGAAAAGCAGCGATTTGGAAAGAAGATTCATGCAAAGAAAATGAAGGACAGACCACACATGTGGAGGAGGATAAAAAGGTCACAAACTTCCATCAACGCTCAAGCCTATTTCTGAATCCAGTCAAAAAGAGCAACAAAAGAAAACCAAAGCATGGTGTCACAAAATGTCCTTCTTACTCAAAGCCAAGATAATGAGTTTCAAAAATGTGATTTTTTTTCAGAGCTTGCAGTTTTTAAATGCGTTTTCATATTTATCTACAAAAGAGTACAATACTTATTTTACGACAATTCAGGACACAGCTCATTTTGGTAGAGACTGTAGCACACCTGGCATAGAGAAATTGTTGCCACACAGCCAGGCACTCATTACTGCACTGCTGGGTCAGCTATACTTCTCTAGCACTCATAGCTACTTAAGGTCTATGTATTCTTGGATGTGTACATGCAAGAACCAGACGTTACCCAATGGGTATGCTGTCCTGCATATAAAGTAGTGTTTATTGGATATATATATAAAACTCTGACACGTAATCCCTTCCGGAGCTAAAGCACAAAAGGATAAACATAAACACCACCAGCCTCCCACTTCCTGAAACCACTTATTAATATAAGCTACAGCAAGAAGCACAGCGAAATATTAAAGACATCTATGGTTTTTGGCTGTGACACCCTGCAGGCATGCCGTCAGTTACACAACTTATGCAGAGTGAATGAATAAATAAATTAATTTATAAATGCCAGCCAGACATTAATTTATGATGGAAGAATTCAGCCCTGGGCAGCGGGGTGATAAACGAGAGCCCTACCAAGTGCCTGAGTCAATCTGTCGGCAGCGATGCCTCAACGTAGACCGGGAGGCACGTAAATGAGGATTTCAAAATTACGACCGACAATGCGCCCTCTCTTTCTCTCTCCTTCTCTTTCTCTCTCCATTCCCTCACCATGAATCCCTGCCCCCGCACATTCCCCCCCCCCCCCACTGACAACCAGTAAATACTTGCCAAGTGATTTGTACATGCATGCCTGTGTGTGTGCATCAAATGGGAGGGGTGTGTGGATATGTTGGTGCGTTTCCAATCCGTGCCTATTGTGTGTGCGTGTGTGTTCAAATGTGAATGCGTGGGTGCGTGGGGGTGCGTGGGCGTCTTAAGGCGACATCACTTGGCTGGGTTGTTTGCAGAACCCCATGACCCAAAGCTACCATCACTATTGTTCTAGGCTGGTGTTTATATTTAGCACCGAGACACCTACACTAAAAACCATTATTCTTCCATCATGAGTTAATTGTAATATGTATTTACACTTGCTAATTTCTACACTAAAAAACATTCTTCTTCCATCGTGAGTTAATTGTAATATTTATTTACACTTGCATATTTCAAGTTATGCATGAATATCTCTGAAAATAAATATACATAGTACGCTATTTCAAAACTGTACATAGCGTAAATGTGACAAAAACAAATAAAAATGGGGAAACATTACAGAATTACCAGGTGTGAACCTTTAGAAATATTCTATCTACACAACGATAACATAACCATCATATACTACAGAATAACATTTAATAACATTTCGTGGATGAGCCCTTCACCAAACGCACACTGACAACCTCCATGCCATGGGAGGCCTTCATCTAACAGTGGATTGACAAAGGAATGTAAATTATTATAAATTGTCTTATCACAGCAGACTGGATACGTAGACAAGTAACAATTCACTCCATCTGCCCCTACGATTTGATTGTCATGATTTGTGGATAGGATTCAATCCAAGAAAATGTGTATTATCACTTCACTCACGTTTGTATCATTCATACCTGTCTTGTGTATAATATATTGTGCACTGATTTTTGTTTGTACTGTTTCTTCTGCACTGCTTCATTTGTATATCTCATTTATCCACGTTGGTCATTCTGTCCCATTTATTGTGACCATGAGCCTACATAATACTTTTGCATTAGATGTACATAATCAAAAATGACTCATTCTAACATGCATGGTTATTTTTATGCATGCATCAAACTAAGCACAGCAATCGAAATGTAATCTAATGACGCCCTGCCACACCGGTTGACAGGTGAAATAAGACTACAGTAATTCGCAAACTGGCTCGGTGTGGACAAACGCATATATTGTACAAACAAAAACGTTGTGGACGAACAGCATTGTATTTGGCCTTTCAACAAAAGAAGTAGATGACAGAGTGGGAGAGAAGATGGTGCACATGGGAGGGGGGTAAGGCGATGCTGAGTGGGAGCTGAATGTGGCAGGGAGTGGGTAAAGGCTGAGAAGGGTAGGTGGGAGTGGTTAACTTGAAAGGCCATCAAGCGACAAATAAAGACTTCCTCCACAGAGGGCCCAACTTCCCTTGGCATTTCCTTTTAATAGTGCCCCTGTAAAACCACCGCAAATAGGGGTAAAAAAGAATACTTCTATTTTCTTTTGGTTGACAGGTGAAGGAAGGAGTCGGGAGAGAGGCCGATTCAGTCTCATGGCTCACTGCCAGACGATTAGCAAGAAGGTTAACTGCAATCGCACACGGCTTTTATTGAATCATGAGAGTGTTTTCTTATTTTTGTAAAATTTTCTTATTAATTTATGTCTTTTGTTTGGGCTCAATGCGTTACTTATTGCATTTGTGCTGCTTCAGTAGCGGCTACAAAGCCTGCAATAATTAACAGGACGATGATAACGTTTCTAAAATGTGTTGTGCATGCAATTCCCTGTGCGTATTATGGCATCGATGATAAAGAAAGCTCCATCCTATTTAGACAAGGAATGCCGTTCAAAAGGCACAAGAAACGTATTCTATCGTCAATGAGTAAAGGGCACTGCAGTGTGGCACTGGATGTTAGACTTAAATTATCCATGTTGTAACACAGTCCAAAGTCATCCAATCCACAAGAATAACCAATACAATTCCAAATGCCACATCTGAAGAAAATGCTATGTATTTCTTTACCACAGATGCAGGTATGTTGTGTGTAATACTTCTATCCAAGATAACAGCCAGTACAAATCAAGCCCCATATTCCCAATGTGTACGGTGGACAAGGTAGTGATTAATAGCACCCTGCCAACAACTCCTCCCCTCCCCTCCATGCTTCCACCCCACGACCCTTTGTGACCCTTGCTTATGAAATTATTCATTATTTACAATCTCAACCCAAGACAAACCCCAACACCCCCATATGCCTTAGAACCTACGCCACCGGGCAAAAGCATGGCACTTTGCAGGCGCACCACACTCCGGCGCCTGGGGTGCTGACCCAGCATGTACGAAAACAAGCAAAAACAGATGGGCTGCAGCCAAAAACCGAGATGGTCGGGTTTCACCGATCGAGTGCATCACGCGAGTGCAGAACATGCGTGCACACGCACTTGCACTACCAGCAAACTGTCTCATAGGAGCCATAGACCAGTCTTCCGAACGACGTGGCAACACCAAGGGTAACTTCAAATGTGCCAGCCTTGATCTCGTCATGCCACACTCCAGTATATACCACCTCAGGCTAGTTTAATAGCAATGGTAAAGGTCATAATAAAAAATATAATTCTGAATGTGTTGCCGTCATGTACCCAACGAGCTAGTAATTTTTTGTTTCAAGAAAAAGCAATCGAAAAACACACACAAGCATGAATATATGTTCATGTAGAGTACATTTTTCAATCTACTGCTTGATCTGGGACTACCCATGCCATGCTGGTCATGGGGGTCATTTGACCACACTTCACCATCCGGGTAAATGGGGGCTGGTGTAGGTGGGAGCAGAGATGCAGCAGCACAAAAGTACAGGACAGTATAGCAATGGATTTTGCCACACTGCTGTCTGCTGCGCACCAAGGTGATCCGGATCCCTACGACAATCTGTTTGTGCACGATAGTCGCCCATCTAAGCACTATACAGACTCAATCTGAAGCTAAGTCTGAAGCTAACACACTTATAAACAGCCACGTGTGCAGTCGGTGAATGCAATTTTCACTGCGCTATAACCGTCATCCACACTGCACTTCACACCTATAAGCCTCCAATGTCCACCTGATTACCCGCTTAATTTACAGTGAGAGTTAAAATTAACCCCGCAGGGGCGGTGCGTGGAGAATATATGGGAGCTATGGGGGGTGGGGGCCTACGTTAACCCTTCAGAGGCCAGTGTCGCAAACTCTATGCTGCTCCCTCCTGGAGTCTAGATAAATGAGGTTCTGGTCGTGATTAATGGCTCGAATGTTACTCAGAAGGTTAAGCTGTGAAATAAAGAAATAGGTCAAAGCCCTTGTAATATTCTTTAAAACGATCAACACGTGGAATTGACGGACACCACTAGACCGAGATATAAAGTGACATAGAAAAGCCAAATGGTGAATGCCATTGGGACAGCTGACAGCCAACAGCTCGATTTCTGCCACCCTCTGGTATTTTTTGTTTGTGGGGAATTACAAGAGAGCATGGTGTAGACTCAATGTTTAAGTCTTTGTGACATCACCATTTGCAATAGTAGGTCATTGTGCGATTGCTTCCTAGTGTAGTGGGTTTGAATTAGGTGCACACACACGCAGCTTGGAGGCAACACTATTTATTAACGGTAAGTAATATAACACTGTACATGAGGTGGTGACCACCTTCCTCAACTCACTAACACTCTGGAACGCGACACAGACTGGACCAGGCAGGCAACGGCCTGCCTGGCCCAGGACGACGACTCGGGACTTGACGACCGATGATGTCTTCTCTTTGGAGTACAGTACAACAGCCTCGCTCTGCGTTCACACCACGCTTATATCTGGTTTGGCGTGGCTGGCTCCGCCCCGGCGTGGCTGGCTCTCTTCAGGCCACGCCTCCCTTCCCAGGACACACCTCACTTCCCACCTCTGGGAAGGTCTGCATCCCTCCAGCACGTGACCCCCCAGGCACCCCCTTGGGGACCCCAGCCCTCATACAGGCCGACACAGTAGTGACCATTCTATGTCACTACACTAGCACAGACCACACATTTTAATTTACTGACAAATAGGAATTGTAAACTTCTTGCAAAATAATCTTGCAGATCTCTTTGGAAAAGGAAATAATTAATGTAAATGGAATCTTAAGTGGTTCAAGAAAGAATATGATATCTTCAGTAAAATGCTTTAAAGTCCAGTGACTAACCAAATTAAAATAAGTTTTGTTCCCGAGTTATAAATGTAACACATGTTTTTTTTACCTGACTAATCACCTTTGACACACTCCCCACCTTGTCCATCTCTTGTGTAATGATATAAAAACAATAAAAGCTTTGGTAAAAAATACTTTCACGAAGATTAGAAACTTGAAGCTTCAAGGAGTGAAAAAAAATAACACAAGAGCATACTATTATCCCCTGCCATCATCATAAGCCACAAGCTAAGAAGGAATACAGATTACAAAATGTCTGTATTGTTGAACTTATTTCACGCCAATGGTGCTAATCCGACGTTTGGGGAAGGAAAACAAACTAAACACAAAATGCAGTTAAAAAAAAAAGAGTTAATGACATGAGAATGTAAAAACCTCACTAAAACAAAAACCCACTGACCCCAACAGGAAAGGCAATTCTCCCAACAACAGAACAGGAACAGAAGTTGCAGCCTACTTCCCCCAGTAGCATCGTGCCGACAGGCAGCAGGTCTCCACGGTTTGGGCTGGGGTGCACAGGTGAGCAGTTGAGCAGGAAAACAAGACGGGTGAAGGTGAAGACTATGGATACTATTCCCAGCATGAGCGCAGTGTGCACTATTAAACTCTGCATTTGCAGGTCAGTTTGAAAACCAGCAGGTGTGTTTTATTTACCAGGCCTCGGGGTCTTGTCTCTTGAGCCGGTGTCGATCTGGGACCTTTCCAGATTCACGCTGGCACCGAATATACCTAGAGTCGGTCGGCAGTCAGACAGGCAAGCTCACACAAATATTTCGTTTGTACACATGGAAAAAAACGTGTGCTCAAGCTATCGATAAGGTGTTTCAATTCAAAACATTGTGTTTTTTTAATTCTAAGGCAAGCCCACATTATGCATTGGAATTTCGGAGCACATGTCAAACATGATGTCCCGTCGTCAGCATTTGCGGCAAGAGATTATAAATTAGATGCAAAGAGTGCACGGTGCAAGCCTGGAACAATAACGATCCACGTCACCCTTCCAAATTCCAACTGGATAAAAGCAAAAATTAAAATAATAAGTAAATCGACCGCAAGGAAAGCGTGGTACAGCAGTACGGTAGCCCAGATCACGCATCCATCTTTGATCTGGCTAATGATGCACTTGCACGTCTCAAAGGAGTTACCAGCACATTGTCATTATGTTCGGCTCCAGTCCTCCCATTAGAGGCATTCTGGGCGTTTTCTCTGCAATGCCTCCAGCTGTGTCTCACGATTCCTCATCCATCATCTTCCCCGCACCCTACCTCCACTCCCCCCACTCCACCTCACTAAACCATCCACAAGGCAAAGCGTGACTGAATGCCAGAGAACAATTAGCTTTCCGATTGCTGATTTTCTTGTAAGCCTCTTAAACTTCAACAGAACCCAATTAATTAGCTCAACCGGCCGCAACGCTATTAGTATGCAGAAATTACAGCACGCAGAACGGTAAACTACAATTGAGAAATTAAATGACAGCTCTGTACAGATTACGCTGTGCACGTGAAGAACGCTGCTGTTCATTATGATTCTTTGTGAATTGGCACACAGATACACCTAGCGAAGGGCAAATTAGGATATTAAGGGTTGTTGAATTACATCAAGGCAAGCGCAGTTACACAATACAACCCCACCCTTGTTTTATTCAGGGTTATTTATTTACTCCATTTAAGAAAAATGGGTAATCACTATCTATTATTAAGGTAACAAAAGGAACCCTATTACTGTGACATCTGTAATCTCTTGTGACTGGCAGGGGAGGATGGGAGAACATCCGAACTTATATTAATACAGCTACATAGCTATTTAATTATGTGTACTTTACAATGTGTGCGTTATCATTACGTATATAATTACATACATATTAATATGTACATTTAACATGCACACAAATGTATTAAAAAAACGGGATATAAAATCGTGAAATTACAAAACAACACAAAGTGCAGGACATTTTTGGTGTTAAAAACAAAGAACAAAGATGTGGGTTAACGGGGACATTGAGAAGTGGGCAACGAAAGGGCAAGAAAACACCAAACAGACAGAAATTCAAATGTCTTGCCGGCTTCCTTTCTTGAATTCTCCCTCCAGGAAGCGGATGGCATCCCTGGCGGTTGCCTCGTCCTTCTTCATCACGTCCAACCCATCGATCACTGCAGGATGCGCGCATAAACGTTTTGCTAGCGGGCAGTGCAGTCGCATCAATCACCAGTGAGCAACATGCTCATCCAGCATCTGCTAACATACAACCATTCACCAAACAAAGTGGGTTTTGTTTTTGACGGAATCAAAAATGTGTATATCCACTTTTCTATTTTAATTACCCTGCAGATAGAATGACAATGGCAAGAACAAAGAAGGTGACATCAACAACGCGGATAGTGTGGCAGCTAGCGTGGCAGCTGTACACGGGAGGTTTGACAAGATCGCACGTGTCTTTACGAGACCTCTACCTGCCACCGAGGCTTTGTGTGAAAGCAGTTAACATAAGGCACCGCAATTACCCTCATTGTCGCAATACACTAAATGAGCATTATATCATGTCATCCAATGGGAAATACACTTCAAATTACAAAGTGCCGGTCAGTTGCATAAGCAATGGTTTACTTAAATTTTTGCCACCGTTTAGCGATTATTCAAAGTGCATTACCTCACCTTTTCCTGCCAACACAAACTCAGGAACTCTGCGAGCAAAAGCACTGTGAGATACTCATACCCAGCCAGTTTCCGCAAACGGTTAGTAATAACCGGACCAGAACAAAATTTACATGCAATCAAGTCTACCCCTAATTGCTAACTGTGTGCCCTTAATCCGCAAACCGCACCACTCTAGCCAGCCAAGCTGTGAGTGAAGAAAAGCTGTTAAGAGGGAGGGAGAGAGGGTGTGGGTTAGCGGGTAGGTGGAGGTTATAGGCGTTAATAAAATGAAAGACAAAAAAAATTGATAGCGATTGTGTTTCATCCTAGGGATTAGCACTGACGTACTGCCAGGCGGGGCAGGCGGCCGCGGTTTTAATTTAATTCCGCCAGAGTGGCCCAGATCCTGGGAAAACACTAAAAACCGCAAAAACCGCAGGAAGGATAAAAAATATATTTATTTTTTATAATCATTGACAGGCTTCATTTGCAGAGGTTTGTGGCCGTGTGATGAACGTCATTTTATATATAACATTATTTACTAAGATACACGGACACACCCGGTCTCTTGAGGCAAATTCTGTTCTTCTTCTCTTGCCAATGACATTTTTGCCCAAAGCTATTTCTCAGGTTTAATTAGAAATATAAAATCATCTGTGGTTTATTGTATGTCATCGCAATCAATCAAGTTGTTCGATATTACATTGCTGTGAGGAAAAACAGCTCAGTTACAGAATGCTCTTTTATTCTGCAGCATTTGCTCTATTCTTATTATTTGTCTCATTAAAACAACCGCGATAGTAGCTCATTTGGCAGCACAGCAGGCTGCCATGCCCAAGTTAAATTCCCACGCAAAGTCAATTCAACCCACAAGCCGACTGGCATCGGTAAGATCAACACCACCTGGTGTGGTTACATCACTTGCTGAGAAATCGATAGCGTTTGTCCTGTGGAAAGATTGGTCCCATGAATTTTCCACCAATGAGCTCATGATTGCCAATGGATATGATCAATGTTCATTTGAGCTTTGGTACACTTAACTTTTTCAGTTTAAGTCTTTTGTCCATATTCAACTGTCACATTTCACTTTTTGTCACTTGTACGTGATCAACATGGAGTATCGCACTACTGTGTATGAAAGTTTCCGCAGTGCGTGCAACCAAGATTAAATGTCGTATTTATAGCGCAGTGTGAATAGGCAGCAGTCATATTTAATTCGCCTCACAAAGACATACCATGAATAACTTCACTCCTTGTTAGAGAAGCAGACAAATTAAGATTGTTTTGAAAAACAAACACAGAAATGACTAACTTCAAAAAATTCCCAACACATTGTCATTTAAATTATATACGCAAACATGTCTTCTCCCAAAATGTTGTTCCCAAGATCCCCTAATGAGCTATGCCTCATTGTCTGCTCATTTGAATATGAATAAATTAACAATACACCTTCAAGTTCATACATATATGCAATATTTCCCATGTTAAAACAGGCTGCAAGAGGTTAGCACATTTCATCCTGGACCGGTTATCGTGCAGTTGACGGCTTAATTGTTCTTGAGAGCAGGACACAAACCGGCACTATCTGGCGTCATGTACCAGCCTACATCTTATTTCAAGATGATTCAGCATAATATATGTCACTAGGGGTGCAAAGATGGATGGGTTCATGGAATAATATAAAAACATACATAGAATTGCATGTGTAAGAATAAAAACACAATGATTTAAATTGTCCGCTTTGGGACATAAAATACGGTGATAGGGTGATGTGCGTATAAGTGAAGGGGATGATCATAATTAGTCTGTCCCTTAGATTGATGATGATTACAATCCTGCTGGCTTTGAAAGGCCTATAAATAGAATAGGCGAGCATGATCCGCCATCCTGTTCTCATTCCCAACTGCACTGCAAGCAATTTGGCATTACTCAAGTGTGCTTGGGTAATGCCATCAGTGGGGACATTAAAGAGAATGATAAATAATTCACAAAATGTAAGTAATCACTTATTGACATCATAAACATTTAACAAAAATTACCTGGAAGTAAATTACTCGAGGATAAATAACTACATTGTAAAAGGATAACAAAGACATTATATACAGCGCTTGCATGGCAATCCAGGTATTCATTGAAAGGGATAAATGTACAATAGCTTAACAGGCTCTCAAAATATAGGAATTTACTTACAAATATACTTAGACTGATAGTTGCACGGAAATGAGGAAACACGGACACTTTGATCAACCAGAACCCCTCCCCAACCTCCCCAATTTTTAAGCATTAACATAAGGTGTTCAGAATTAACCTCAAAAGAAAACGAAAGATTTAGCAGGAGAATTTAGATTTTATATGCCGAGGATTCACTTTGCTTTGAACTACATTTATGACTATGCCAAAGGAGACTGTTGGTGGGCTTTCTAGAGAGTAATTGTGGATTGAAAATAATAAGCGTTGGTGTGGGTGCTGAAATGGATAGTTTGGAGGTGGGAGGGAGGAAGGAGGCGAGGTGGAAGATTTAAGTGAAAAATAAATCGAGTACCCTGTGATGAAATTCGCAAGACCTGTCCTTCACATGCATATTCCCCTGTGCATATCAAAAATAAAGGTATATAAAAACACTGCGAAGAGGTAAGTGACCACTTCTTTTTCACAAGGCATCATTCTGAAGGTTATATTTTGAAACAGGGGAATACGAGAACACAAAACGCAATGCACCAGAGTGTAAAATGATTTTTCTGTCCGCCAATATGGACCGCAATCATTCTTTATTTCCCGACTGAATAGAGGAGACAAAACTTATTTGAAGAATTATATCCATTAGCCTCTTATCGCACATATAAACTGTTCACAAATATCAAAGAAAAGTGAATAATGGACAATTTACAGGCCAACTCACCAAGACAGCAAAGCTAGTTGGAGATGGTTTTTTTAACCACATTCTATCAATATGATTATATAGAGGACAAATGAATATGAAATACCATTGTCACGTTTTTGTGGACTCTGAAAGGCATTCGGTTCGGTGGAAATGAATAAGTTATCCAACCTCTCAAACCAAGACTTGAATAAAATATATATATAGAAATTATCAAAACCATTTACAAAGCCGGAAATACACTGACATTGCATGGATAAAGTAATACATTTACGAATGAGAAGTGAGTTATGCAGAGATACGCTCTCAAACAAGGCTATTCATAGCCACAATGTAAGATATTTTCTGAAAAGTGGATTTGAGAAACAAAGGCGCGAAGGAAAATGGTGAATGTATTAACAACAATCTAAAATGTGCTGACGGCTATCGATGTAGTGCCAGCCAAAGGACGCAACACGACCAAGTGGGCAACTATTGCACAGATGGAGTGATGAAATAAATGAATTCGCAAGAGCGAAATGGATCGTGAGACATGGTGACGACATGGGGAGGCCTTCATTCAGCAGTGCGTAATACGCAGCAGATGATATGTACCACAGTGTAAGACTTGTATCCAAAGCATTTACATGGCTTGGAAAAGAACTAAACAATGAGTCTACAACAAATATCATGATACTCCAACAGTGCCCTTGCCAGATGCAAATGGCAGGGGTAGAACTATGCTGTCATTCACCAAATTATACATTTTTAAACTCACGATAATGTACTGAATCATGTGTGTAAGAACCAATGCTGTTAAAACTCAAAGCGAGTCCTGCACCCATTGTAGGCTACTACATTGAAAGTAGAAAAACAAATAAATTATTTAATTTTAACTTTGAATTGCAATCCAGGGGGCCAGTATATAATTTCACCCCTTGTGCACCAATGTGCAAATATGGGTATTTAAAAATCTAAATATTTATAAACGGCACTATTTTTTTACACATTAAGTGATACCATCACACCATAGTTGGGTTTAAAAAATAAACGGTTATTTGTGAAGACTTGGTAATAAAATGCCTCCGTTAAAATTAAATCGTTTCCAGTAGTCGTCTAAATTAGAAAAATCATGAGAAACTGTCATGTGACCTGATTAATACGGTAGTTTTCATCACAGTCCAATTCCAGTAGTCCGTACTCACCCCACCAAAGCATGCACAAAAGCACGTGATGACAAGTGCTTTCATAATTGTCAATATTTGTAATGGTTACGCATTTAAACCGCTGCTCAACCACGCCAATGAAAAAAAAACAAAAATACCCTTGCAAGCAAACCCCAGTTCTCTGCTCTTCGGGCATGGGGGGGTAGATGTTGTGATAGGGCCAGGAGGAAAAAGCCCGCATCACGGCAGTTAGCAGAGGGTGGAGTGAAGGGTGGCAAAAAAAACCATGTGGTGGTGGTGGCAAGCTGTGTCCTGCCTAGTCCTCACCGCTGGCAGGCAGCCCATTAGAAGCGGGGGCTGCAGCCAGGCTAAACACATCAAGGGACACAGTTACGCATGCCAAACCCCACGGTAGATGCTGGTCTTGGTGGGAGAGCAAGAGTGAGCAAGAGAGAGAGAGACACGTACACGCAAAAAAGGTGGGATAAAGAATGGGGGCGAAAAACCACAAAGACACACACACGCGCGTGCTTGTGGGCTAGACAGTGTCACTGGTGCGTGTGGCGGGCCAAGGGTTTAAAAGCACAGGGCTGCTATGCACGGAAGCGTGTGTGCTGTGGGCTTCTTGGTCAGCCCACTTTACTTGTATTGTTCCCTTATTTATGAAACCGACTCAGTGACATTAATTTTGGGGTTTTTGTTCCAGGAGTCTTGGCAATCATGCGCATCAGTGTGCGTGTCTGTAGAAATATGAAAATCAATATATGTACTCTTTGTACTCGTGAATATGGTATGTGCAGGTGGAGTGGTGGTGCAGTGGAAAACGCTTCGGGGTGTGAACCCAGCGACCTAAGTTCGATTCCCAGCCAAGGCCAAAATTAGTGGCCAAAGATCTGAAGTGGTCTTTGCCACAACCCCCCACGTCACCTACCTGTCACCCACCCTCACTGACCAGCTTGGTGACGTCTGGTAAAAAGACCTTTATGACGGACACTGTGTGGAGTGTACTTCGTAAAAAAAACACCAGACTTACATTTACATGGTATGTGTGACATACATAAATGCTTGACCATAAATGGTTCTTTTAAATAATAAGTCAGCCTGAAAAGGTCAACAATGGTACTAAAAATGTATATACATCGTCAATTCAATTGCAGACGGCATGTAAATGTATGTGGCACGTGAAATCTAGTTAAAACATGTTTGACCACATTATACGTGTGCATCAATCTATCTCACGTTGTAGCACGCTAAAGTTAAGTACCAAAAGGAACATGTTTTCAGTCCTATGAATGCTTTTCAATAAAAGTGTGGTGATGGTTTTCAAACAGCTTATCTTACAGCATTCTCTCTTTATGATTACAGCTATACATGTTTTTTCAAGCGGGGCAAGCCCCTACTCAGCTTTCAGACTTGTACAGACTGCCACCACCACACGCACTCACGCACGTATGCAGTCACGCGTGGATGGACACACACAAACACATATATGCTCGCAGTTGTGCAATTTATACTCATTCAAGCATCCAGGAATCTTCACTTAAGCGTGAGTAACTTCAAATTCCTCAACAAGTCTCTTCTCACACACACATTTTTATTCAGATTTAGTTTAGTATCGGCGCGAAATGCTACAGCAGAAATGGCATAGTTGGTGTGAGTAAAAAACAAACTCACGTCTCATCTTATGCAGTAAGCAGGACAAGCCGCGGGCAGATGATTGCGATGACCACATTAAGTCTTTTTTTTGGCAGCCACTGAGGATGTGTCAGTCTCAAAGCTAAATACCTTAAAGCCACAAGTAATGGGTAGTGGCTTCTAGCTTCCAAACCCCACCTTAAGAAAACCACAGTAACCTACACAAACTGTTTTTGGCAACCTGGAATTAAAAACACATCAATTATTGACAGACTTGAAACATAATGTGAATAATATTTACACAAACGGCTGAGCTAATCTTAGGTAAGATATTTCCAAATGTTTACCTTCGCCACCTTAGAGGATTTCCATTGATCGAATGATCTCAAAATTACTGCACCTGGAATGCATGTTACTCGACAATGTAATATTTTAGGGAAGAAGGGCTTTACGAGATTTAGGAGGTGTGTGTGTGCAGGTGGTAATACGCCCATGTGACTACAAACATGGGTACTGAGTATTGCCTCACGCGAGCATAAAGATGATTACATGAGCAGGACGTTTGCCAAGATTGGGCAGGTGTGTGTGTATGTGCATGCAACTGGATCACCCTGAATAAGCAGCCAAGGTAAATAGAACCTTGGCTCTTCCAACACCCTTTATGAATGGTACAGGTAAACAAGACTGGCGCTTCCAAACAGACCATATAAATTGCCCAAGTAAGCAGACTATTTGAAAAAATATCCTGTGTTAATTTTGCCCGTAAACAGGATCTGGGTGCTTCTAAATACGCACAGTAAAACAAAAACAAACTAAAAACATGCGTTGAATTTTGTAATATCGATTATTATTCCTCAAGTGTGCTACTGTAATCAATGTGAGACATGCTTCAACATCCTGCCCACAGCCCTCCAATGCCTTCTGTAAAATGACCAAGAGATAACACCACAGAATACTTCCGGCATCACTTTAACAGGACTTCCTTACCACAACCACATCACTTTTTGTTCTGTGCAGTGTGTTTCGATGTATGACAATCACGTGAAATACCAATTAAAAAATTACATTTCTTAGATCTGTCAAGACCCAAATAAGTGAAAACTCAAACTTATATAAAGGCTTTGTGGGGATCTTGCTGAGGGACCACCAAATTGCTCGACTTAAGCACCAATTAATGGACTTTCGCTGGATAGCTCTCTGTTTTAAGGTTGTACCGTATGTTGTTTGGCATGATGTGCAACGTTTCGCTCCCAACAAGTGGAGCGAAACATTGCACCTTATACCAAACTACACATGGTACAATCCAAAAACACACAGGAGAACTTGAGCAGCTGTTTAACCCTCTCAGATGACTGACCTGATTTTAACCCGTGATCTCAGAGGTGCTGGTTCAACGCTTTGACACAAGCAGCATAAGCCCCACCGAACCAATCCGCCACCTCTCACACCGTAACGAACACAATCTAAACAGAGTCTGGACTCCTCCAAACATACGAAACGCAAGAAAAACTGCACATGTAAAGGGAAGACTGGTGCCATCGCTTTGTCTCACCTGCACGGGGGATGAGCAGAATGAAGCGTGCGCTGGCAGCCAACTGCCGCACCAGCTGGAGGTGCTGACTCAGCGCACCTGCGTCCGGGACCAGGTACGGCGAGAGCGAGGCGGAAGTGCCTGGGGAGCGCAGGCTGCCCTCCAGCTCGCGCACCTCCTCCTGCTCGCGGCGCATGCGGCACACACAGCGCGAAACAACCGCAGTGGTCAGACAGCGTGCCTGCCACCGCCGGCTCACAGGAGACCGTTGTAATGTCAGCAGTAGCAGTCTTCATATTACTTGTTTCGACACTGCTACAGATACTTAAGCAAAATCAACCAAAGGAGTCCCAGACTAGGGTTAGATATTGGCAAATATCTTTACAAACACACACACACCAAGGAAACATAGCAAAAACTAGTGCAATTTTCCCTTTGTTAATTACAAAAGTATTTAAGATGACAGCAAATTGCCATAATGTAACAAAATGCCATTGGAATGGGATTATGTCGACACACGTACATACAAAATACTGCGTGGCGTTGATCGGACAGGAGCTAATTGACCTGTGTGTGCACATGCTAATCCTTGACAACCAAAGTAGTAAGAGCAATGAGCGCAATCTTGCCATTCACACTCTACCAGCCTGCAAAGCACAACTTGCAGTACCTTCATGCTTCTACCAGGCACATTATTGTAATATAATATTGTAATACTGTACATTTCAAGCAACACCAATCCTAAATAATGCCAATAAATAAATCACCCGAAATGCCTGGATAGCGTTTGGATGTATGACCACACCAATCACAAACAAGTTTTCATAGGGTTTTGAGGGGTCAATACAAAACGGTCTCAGCAGCAAGTGCCCCAACCTTTAGCTTAATCAGTCCACAACACGAAAAGCTAAATGCACTTGTACACAACGATCATGACACACCACACAGAGAAATATCTTCAAAACAATACATTAAGAGCGGGGCTTTCATATGGTAACATTCTCGTGATCCACTATTAAGTCATTTGCTATTTAACTATCGTTCAACTGTAACCGTGACATTTCCACCAGGAGGCTGGGCATTTAGGCATGGGGTACGAGCGGCCATCTGATAGCCATTCATGGTGAGGAAAAATCAAAAGTTGAGTCAAGTCCTGCATGTAATTTGGCTTCCTGCTGTTCCAGCCGCTCAATCCAAGTTATCGTGATACGCCCACGTAAAACGCTTTCATGCTCAAGCATGCGGAGCCTAAGGCGGCCAGCGTCTTTCCACGCTACCAGCATCGCCCCCTCTGGGCCACACGCGTACAGAGGCACGCGCACACTGGCACATACACACAGACTTGCCTATGCCAATGGAATTCAAAAAAGGAAGAGCGGCGTGGTAAAAAATGGTGATCCTACTACAGGGAGATTAGAAGATTAAGGATGTTTTTGCGAGGAAGTGTGGCGGGAAAGTGACTCACGAACGACGCAATAAAGTGTGCTGTACTTAAGAGACATTTTTTGCTCTGCACCCCTTGCGAGGAAGCTTTTAAACGCGGAGCCACAACATCGATATTTTTTAGCCCATTGACAAAGACTCTTGACACAGTGTAAAGGCACTGCCCTCATCACAGCCTATTTCACGACAACGCACAATGCATTTATTTGAAGCCTGCAGTGTTTTGTATTGATGTCAATTGCACGTAATATACGTCCAACTTGTTTTGAACAATAAATGTATTGGCGTGTTTCAAACTGCATGTAATTTGAACCAATGTTATATTTTCTTATGTTAAATTACTGATACCGGTTTTATAAATTAAATTGGAATGGGTCCCTTTAGTAACCATGGCAGTAAAACTATTAAGCGAAAATAAAACTAGGACACAGTTACGCGCTATTTTATGCTCATGTTTAATAGCATACTATCTAGGTTGTACCATTTGTGAGTGTGTATTTTCCAATTCTGTGTGACAGCAATATTTATAATAAAGTCCACCGAATTCTATAACATTTCAATACAACAGTTCTACACTGACTTCATAAATTCATAACCTTTCACTTTATAAAACTTGGAGAGTCCATTACATTTTAATACAGTAAAGAAAGCCTCAATACACAAAACCAGCAAGAAAATTAAAAACCAAAAAAAATCACCACTTTAAAACAGCACTAGAATAGCAAGCAAAAAACAACACTTGTTATAGTGGACTGTAATCTCTGGCAGCAGCAGTGCTTTTTTCACAGCAAAGTAAAGCACTTGACAATACCGTGAAATCTTTAAAATGTTTTGCCAGGTCCTCCTGACATCGCAACAAAAGGAGAACATCAGGGAGTCGGGCAGACACTCGAATGTTGGATTCCCGGCTGACACCGGGATGTTTGGATGTTATTTCACACGGCCAAATAAGCAGGAATAATCCTCGTGAATTACCCATTGAGATCTCTGGTTCAGGTTCAGCTTACGTGCAGGAGAGATATGATGAGGGCAGCAAGGTGAGCAGCAGCAGCAGCGCCACCATCCCATGCGTGAGCCAGCCCGAGCTATTACCGCAACATTATTGGGAAAAATCTGCCCGTAGGGTTTGCTTTCGGCACAAACCCGGCTGAAAATAGGCAATATAGAATGCAACAGTTCATCTGACCCCACCACCACGCGCACCCCTCCTCCCCCCCCCCCCCACCGCTAATCATCATCATGCTGTGGTCAATCCCCTGCCTCTCATGATGCTGCAATGTAATAATCCACCAAGCACCTGCATGTCAGGGGTTGCAACGGCTTGGAGAGCAGTGGATTGATCATGACAATCATGGCTTTTGATGATAGAAACATATAAACAAATTAAATCGTTGCACATTTAAATAATGTATAGGAATCAAATATATAAAAATATGGTGAGAATTCACTGCATTAGTCCATGTGCTCTATACTGCCCACCGCGTGCTTCTGAAGCTGTGTGTGTGCATTGCTTCCAACGATGGCGTTACCTCCAGCCGAAGCTGAGCCATGTCCCTCATCAAGCGGTTCCTGCGCAACTCCTCCTCCGCCTGAAAACAAACGCATGATACGGTCACATTTCGTGAGAGTAGCACCACAGAGCGAGCCTCTTGCTTTCCATTTTAACCTTTAGCAATAATACAGAATTGGTCAATATAGCAGGAGGCTGTATTCAACCCAGCCGTACTTACCGCTATGATTGCTTTTTCCCTAATTACCCCTTATACACAGTAGTTCCGTAAGGTCATACACTGACTATTAATGAGGAGAATGTAATTCCCCCTTGTGGGATACTTGAAAACTGCAGGAACACTTTGTTTTCGTGTCATCACCGTAACATAGAATGGCCTACTCCTGTTAAGAATCGTGCAGATATTTTCCACCTGTCCACTCCAGGTCAAAGCAATCGCTGACAATGCACCTGGGACACTTAACAGTGGCCATTTTTGTTCTCATAAGCACCAGACTACCGGGTTGCTCTGCAAGAGGCACTCTCTGGCTCAAGGCCTTAGCCCATCAAAATAAACACATCTCGGGAGTGCGGAGGCTTTTTTGATCAGCACGAGTATTGCAACACAGTATCCAGACTGCGCTTCCTCCGGTAGCTTTGAGAATGACAAAGCGTTGCCTCGAAAGAAGACGAATTAGATCAACAAAATAAGGGCCAGAAAATTGGACTCACGCTTTACTAGAACTGAGTGCGATAGAACGTTGGACGTTTCTTGCCAAGCCTATTGGGAGTTGCATACAGAATAGGAATGAAATAAAACTCTGCAAACAGTGGTTTCCTAAGATCCGTCAAGCTTAGTAAAACTACTGCCAAGAAAGAGGAATGCACTATTTCATGCTCAGCCACAGAACAACACTTGTTTCGTGTGTTACATAATTTTCTGCATTTGATAGCGAACATTACGGAACCTTTTAGTGTTTACTGGCGACGTTTTGTGGGTGTTAAGTGTCTGTATCAACAACTGTGTACACTACTGTACATGCGGTCTTGGTATTCAACAAAAAAGAAACTGAAAAAAGCTCCTCCAAACAAGGATTATTGCAATTAGTATCCCATAAAGATAAATTATCATGTAAATGTGTATTATTGTTTCAAAACAAAGACACAAGATTAAAAAAAATACTGAGTATTAACAGAAAATTACAAAGTAAAACCCGCAAAATTAAAATGAACTGGCTCATTGGGATTAATTAATTTTTTAAATGTCTGCGTTAGATTGCTTAAGGCACCTATAGATAAAAGTAACAACTAATCAGGTGAAAAAAAAATTCGGTAGATATGGGCATGTATTTATTTATATGTTGAGGACAATGAAAAATATACATGCAAGTCCAGTTGTATGCGATTGGAGATAACTCTGCTCGTGCATCTGACTCTCTTATCGGGTTATGAGCCTTTGTCTCAGTGTTTGTTTAGCGATGGCAAGAACCTGGTCCGTGCCAGTGTTTTCATGTTCCAAAGGCTGTTGCGGTAACTGTTGTGTGTGCTCCAAGGAAGCCATTCACCACGCACGAGGCAGACGCCTGCGGTCAGACGCCAGTCAACAAAAAAATATTACTACGGCTGAACCGACTCAAAGAATTAATGTTTACAGAATAAATAAATAAATCCCAAATAAAAACATGCACGAAATCAATATATGGCACGCACAATATATGTAAGAATAACATCTGGTTGTAGCCATATCTGTTTCTTAAGCCTAACTGATATGTTTGTGGGTTGTACCGGGTGTCATTGATCACAATTGGCAACGTTTCACCCCACGGCACGATGTCCAACATTCCGCTGACACATGCTGGGGAGCTTCGGTTACCTTGAAGAAGCTCTCAACACGTTCAGCGAAACATCAAGACATCATGCCAGACACCACAAGGTAAAACCCGAGCACACATTGGAACGTTGGGTTGCTCGGTCAATGGCCAGGGTCAACGGCGGCGTGGTGTATTCCGCAAATATGCCCAACTGTGAGGGCGGGCACAAGCCGACGTGAGTAGGTTAAACGTTGAGTTTTATAAGGGCACCACGGGGTGACCAGCCCCTCTCCACCCAGCCCCACCACTCCCACCCCCACCCAGCCCCTCCCCACCCAGCCCCTCCCCACCCAGCCCCTCCCCACCCAGCCCCTCCCTCCCCACCCAGCCCCTCCCTGCACGACGGACGGACACAATAATCCCCTGTGGGCTGGTGTTACCAGGAGGTTCCTACCAGTAAAACCTAGGCAGAATCCTGACTAAAGATGAGCTCCAAAAGGGCAGAACCAATCCAGAGTTTGCTTGATTGAACAAATGCTGCTGGTTAACACAAGTCTGGATGAAGAAAAGGCCGAAAGACTAAAAGACATTTGATCATGCACAGATACTAAATAGGGCCATTTATTTATTTTTCAGAGCATACTGTACTTGCATTGTATCATTTAACATCCTAAGTAACAACGCTTTTATAACTACAGCACGCCAAAGGTGCGAATCATTCAGGAATTTGAATCACTACCAAAAGCAGGGCATAATACCCAAGTAGAGAGGCCCACTAAATATACACATGTAATACATTAATATAATACTTTCAAATAAAACTGGATAATAATCTGTGAACACAATGTACAGTACTCGAATAAATCCATATTTGATGTTTCACAAACAGGAGTGGGACATATTGAGAGTAATACATACAAAATCTGTAAATGACAAGTAAGAAGCACAATTACTCAATCTCTGATTAAAACAAATGAGAGCATCCATTACAGTGATTGTCTAATTTGAAATAAATACTGCATTTATAAATTAGTTGCATAGGGAAATGAATAAATGTTCGGAATTGAGTGACAAAAATAATACATTAACATTCCATAGTTAGCCAGCATTGTAGGAAATGCTGCCAAACAAAGAGTCCATGAGACACCATCAACCCGACGAAAAAAATGTAATAAGACCAATAATGATGGATTGTGAGCACTCTGACTCGGTGAGTCTCATTAAAGAGTCTAACATCAGGGCAAGATGGAGTGAGTGTAAAGCAGGACAGAGGCGACGTATGGGATCAGGGCGCCCTGGCTTCCAGCATAACATGGTTTACCCTGCAATTAACCGGCACCACATTGACTTCGAGCTCTCATCCCAGACACTTCCTCGCTGAAATAACAAGCCCAAAACCGGCTAAACGGGTGAACTGGCTTGTTTGGCGGAAGCCCCACAAAATTGATTGTGAAATAAAAAAAAGTCTACAGAGGATTAAAGCATCATTCAGCTGCCAAGAAATTTGGGGGGGGGGAGTAAACTTGCTGAATTTTTTTATCGGGGGGAGCGGAAAGACAGCAGCCAACTGTGCTTAAAGCGTTATGCTCCTGTGAGTCATCCACGGACAGTTGTCTGCAATTACCTCTCAGCGGTTTGGGGATCAAGGTGGTCGGCCGTGCATTCTTACGCACCGCGAGCAAAATTGCCAAAGCCACAAAAAAAGTGTTCAAAAGCTGCTCCTGAGCACCCACTCACTCCAGGCAGCAGGTGCACAATCCTGCTCACGAAGATGAAGATACTAGAACCCCTGCATCAGTCGACCACAATTAAAATACAGTACTTACCATGTGCTAAAACAGGGGTATAGGGCTATCGCATGTTCATATCTTGCACAGATACAAAAAAACGCTTTATGGACCTTGCTTGAGCTCACCATAATCACACCTATTTTTTCTGAAATCTCAAAATATCAGTGTTAAGGAGCGCATCATATTTCGAAGACACTTCTAGCGAGCCAGTGGGTACTTTAAGAAATGAATTATTGCTGTGGCATGAAATAGATATGACATTAATCACAATCTGCATCATTGCACCAGCAGTAAATGAGAAAGCGATCATGGAAATGGCTATCTTTAGGGAGGAAAACAGCCAACGCTCACAACGTTTTAAACATTTTCTATTGGCGCAAGTGAAATTAAATCCAGGTTTATAAAAACAGTATCGGCCATGGTGTAATGAAGACGTACATCAATGCCACATTGTTGCATTCCGTTCTCGCATAAACATCCCATCGGCCCCTCCAGCCAATCCTCAGTAACGCGTCTGTGCCCTCCTGCTTCCTTGGCACAGTCCCCCTGTCACCACTTTTATTCTCGTAGTTTCAGGGGAGGGGCAGTGGTAACAGGGGGTGGGATAGGGGTCCGAGGCGAGCTGCATTGGGGGGTGAACGCAGGCTGGGTGGTGGTGGGGTTATGGGGGTGTGTGGAAGGATAGTTTTGGGGGGGGGGCATTGTGGAAGGGAATGTGGTGGGGGACACCCAGGCCGCCCCGTGGGTCGATACAGTGGGGGAGCGAAGGACAAGCGTGTCGTTGGGGCTGGGGAGCTGTCATCGCCTGGCATGTCGTTACACGCGGCAAGCCCTGCGTCACCCGCCCCGTGTACTCTCGGTTTCATTTAACCGCCGCTTGGCAGCCGCCTCGACAGCCCAACCAAATCCCTGAGTATGCAAGCCCACGAGTGCCATTTCCATTTTTACTTACTCAATAATTTATATTTCAGTTTATAGTATCGGTAATCAATGTGGTAGGAGGCCAAAGTAAAAAACCATGAATTAAAAACTCAACCTGTTTGGGCCCAATTAACCCATCGTGCCGTTGCAGTGTTCCCCACTTCACCCTCATTGTGAAACTAATCAGAGGATGCGGGAAGAGATGCAGAGAGAACGAGCTCAAGACAGACGGGAAGGGAGAGACACACGCACATGGAGGGGGTGGGGAGGCGGGGGAGAGCGATTTACGTATTTGCCAACCGTGGCCACGTGTCAGTCACGCTGGCTCGCAAAACCGTGCGCCTCCCAACCATCTCACACAGCCAAAGGATAAAATTGAAATCACAATAAAGGTCGTACACAGGACAGTAAATAAAAAATATACAGTACTCTGTGTATATGTACACACACAGAGTTATAGAACACATTGTATTCGAACATTAATAATTCACAGACCTTGTCATTCCACTGTAGGATGAAAGCCTCTCCCCAGTCCATGTGGTCATGGCGGTTGTTTGACCATACTGGTCAGTGTGGGTTGGTGAAGAGGTGCGGAATGTAGGGGATAGGGGGCAAGTGGCCCAGGACCAATGCAGATATTAATCGCCACTGGTGTTATCTATGGCTGAGAATCAAACCCAAGTCACTGGGTTGATATCACAGTGCACTAACCATGAAACCGCATTTCCCCTTCATATCCACTGTACACCGTATTGCTTTGTTCCCCAGGTCACCCTTGTAAAATAGACGTATCTCACAACAGGCCCTTGCCTGGTTTAAACACAGCATATAGATGAATATTTTATTATAAAACGTTTTATTTTACCAGGTAAGGCCCACTGAGCTATATAGTTCTTTTTCAGAAGCGACCTGGCCACAAATTATAGATAGCTCAAGAAAGTGGATTATGTGGAATTTATATCAGCAGCCAAATGCTCTTAAAATAATGTATCTAAATGTGGAGGGAAAAACCGGAGGACCTGGAGAAAAATCCGAACCACCACTGGGAGGGAGAACATGCAAACTCCAAATATACCGGCGTTAGTCAGGATCGAACCCACATCCGTCCTGTATAGCAGGCGAGGTACTGATCATCTCGCCACTGTATATGTTTAATTTTACTGGTCTTTATAGGGCTTGGACTCCTTTAATTTACCAAACATACAGTATTTGCCATGTGAGTGGCTAATTAAGCATCGATATATGCTATGTATGATTGTATCATTTGTATGCTGTACGTATTTTTAAGTTAACGCTTACATTAGAGAAGCGGTGGCAAACATTTACAGCATTTGGGCATGAATGTCATGTTGCCGGTTTGACTAGATTAAAAACAATGGAAAGAATTATACATTTCAACTATAGATAATTTTTTTTTGCTATTCTGTGGTTGAGTATATATTAATATAAATATAAAACGTTTAAATGAAAAAGCATTAAAAAAACAACCCTGAAAATATTCTTGGTTCTTTTGGTAAAGTCACATAGATGGGAAATAATAAAATAATAAAAATTACACTTTAAATAATAAAAAAAATTATCGCAACGTTTCGGCCACAACGCAAGCAGCCGTCCTCAGGTGAAGAAACAGAGCTGTCGGAAAGACAGCGTCTTAATGAACACTGCTAAGCTTGGCAGCGTATTTTAAGCTGAAAAGTTATACATCTGTATCGTTTTCCTGCGAGGTATTCTTCCAAATTAGGGCTGAACGATTTGGGGAAAATATCTAATTGCGATTTTTCTGACAGATATTGAGATTTGATTTGTGATTACATTTTTTTAAGTCAAGCTTCAGTTCAATATTCACTGTGTAATGTATTTAAAACATGTGATGGAGCACTACCATATGATACCATCAAAATATGAACTACTCTATTAATTCTAATGCGCGGCTGAGAACTTAAAAGAAATGAATTGCTTCCAACATGTATTTATATAAAAAAAAATGTAATTGAAATAGAACAATCAAACATAGAACAATTGTTAAGTTAAATAAAGTTAGAATAATAAATTATAAATCTATTCCAATAAGTAATAGGACTTTTCAAATCGCAAAAATCACAGCCTTTGCGATTTGCTGATCTCATTGTTTCAAATTGCGATTTCGATTTGAAATAGAATAATCGTTCAGCCCTATTCCAAATGTAGTACATATATGCCAGGCACGTTTAATCTGTTGATATAAATGTGGCTTTTGTATAATTAAGACATTCAATTAAACTACTGCAAATTATGATGAGCATATTACAGCAAAATTGTCGGGGTTTGGGATTTGCATTTTCCTATAAATTATTCATGACTTGCTAGAATAAAATACACATTTCCTTTTATAGCTACACAGTAATGTAAGCGCAGATCTCAGAAGCCGAGTCTCGACAAGAGCTGAGGGGTGATGCAGAGGAAAGCACTGGGGGCATCTCCTCTTGGCTTTTAAAATTAAAATGAGTCGATGTACACTGTGCACTGTAAAAATGGCAAACCTGGCTGCGGCTGCTTCGTTACCCATGACAAACCATCATCACTTTTAAGGGCAGAAGCAAACCCTGCTCTTCTAAGTGTTCCCATCATGCCAGGCCCAGCAAGTTGAAGCATAATTATGATCAGTTTCCGCAAGTTCGAGGTTCAAAACCTTGGACCCATCCATGCTCTGGGCTCAAAATTGCAAGGTCAGAAGTTCAATCGCTGTCAGGTGGTCTCAGGCCATTATGCCTTCAGGGTCGATAAAACGAGAAACATCTGCTAAACCAGCAGCACCATCTGTTGAAACTGAAGTCAACATGTTGAACTTCTTTCGCACCATATGTAGCCAACCGTGCTATAGCACGGTGATTATAGCTCTCAATGTGTTTTTTAAATGTCCTGTGTTTTTCGAAATTATGTCCAACGTCTGGGAGCTTTATCAGAGCGCCTAGTACATGGAGTGAAACGTCAAACATCTTGAACAACACATGGTACAACCAGAAAACACATCAGAGCCATACAAAACAATCACGAAAACCTATGCTGCAAGACAGAAATTCCCGTCATAAGAACATGGATTTTTCACCACTTGTTAAGGACCTCCACTGCCAATGAAACGAAATGTCCCCAAGGCTCATTTGAGTACGCAGACGCTTTGACTTGACTCTCAGATTATTACCCAGCGTCTTCGTACTGTAAATCATTTGTTGCTATAACAACAATGACCAATACAGGATAAATAAAACCATAATGATCAAGCTATGTTATTAAGAAAATTAATCCCAGCTTATTGTTTCAGATGGGCATTACTGAGTGCTGCATCCAAGGCTCCGGGCAGCACTCGATGGGCTAGAGTGGGTGTGGAGGGCCGGAGAGTGGGTTGTTATTCATGTTAATAGGCTAATGATGCTTATGGGCAACAGGTGCAAAACCTAATTGTTTACTTCATGTCGATTATGATTCCACAAGAAAATCCTTGAACTGGGAGGTAGGAGCCCGAAGATGAGAGGATCATTTTTTGTGGCGAGTTATTATGGCTGTACACTCTAGTATAAGAGACACGCCCAATTTGCGCAGTCAATTCTATGACTCCCATAAATGTACAACTATTTTTGTCAATCCACTGGTGAATGCGGGCCCAACCATGCTGAGGTGTCGTTGGGGTTATTAAACCACAATTCACTACGCTGGTCAGTGTGCGCTGCCAAAAAGGCAGCGAACATAGATGTGGTAATACCGTACAGTACAACAAAAACATTTAACTGCATGCTCTCCCACTGCTCATAACAGAGCACCACTGTAGCCTGTAATACCTGATTCATGGATATGATCGCCCATCCATGCACTATACAGAGGTTCACCGTCGATTCCTTTCAAGATCTGATGATATTGGGTGCATGACAGGTGATTTGGCCATAGGAATTACTCTGGTATCTCCACATATATTTTTGCAGCCTGATGTGTTCTTTTTAACCCTGCAGCATTACCACTCACTAGAGATAATGGAGTTCCACTAGCACAATCAAGAATCCTATCATTTATAAGTTACACATATACATGTAATAAATAATTCATGTTCTTCTGCACAATATAACTGATAATGAATCTCAATAGACTCAACTGATTAAATAAAGGAAATCAATCAATGCATAATTTGTGTCCTAAATTGACGGGTTAGGGCAATGGAGCCGCACTCCTGAGCAGTGCCTCCCACCCCAAATCTGTGGAAATATAAGGAGGTCACTATTAGAGTAAAATTATAATTTCATAGCAATTTGGTCCTCATTTAGTTAGTTATTAACTGTCCATTCTCAATTTTAACAGATAAAATAAAACCTCGGTTGAACACTTAAAAAAATGAAAAGCAACGTTCTAAATGTTTCACACGAAGCAGCAAGATTAAAAAAACCATGGTGCTCTACTTTAACTTAGGGGCCGCCAGAGTAATTTTAGTCACTGCTGGTGAATATTACATTTCATTGTCATAGTGCCCATGCACCACCTATTGGCCACTGCCAGTGTATGCAAGCACATCTGTGTTTTCAACAACGCCCTGTTGATAAGCTGTTAGTTTTAACTCCCACCCACAGTAAATCATCAACCTAAATATGTCCTTCATCAAATTAAGGGTCAGTGCTGTACTGCACCAACACTGCAACCCCATTTTGGGTTGAAAGGTCAAGTTATTAAACTACGAAATTGGCAAAGGCACGGTATTTTCATCAGCGGAGCTGCTGATACGGATATTAAATTCCCTCCCTCCGCAGACTTTAATGGGTAATTCACGAGCAATCTTATCAGCCGCGGGAAAAAAACATAATTATAACTTTAATCAATAACATTAGCCTTGTTGGTTTTAACGTCCTACTGTATAGTGTGCTTTTCTCCAAAGCAAGTGGGTGTGCTCGGGTGTCTGGGGGCATGCTATGCAAACAGCTTCTGCACACATATAGCTAGATATGTGATAACGTGCGCCAATGCAGACGTAAAACGATAAGAGCCGTTACATGACCTGCTACGGTAAACAGACACAAACAGACCTGGCCCAAGAGTTTAGCAGCAGGCAGGTGCAGTGTATTATTGTGGCAAAGTGGTCAACAATTATCTTGTTTGTCTTTTGGACAAACTAACCCAAACGCACGCGATATGTGCCATGAGTCTACACTAATGATATAAATCAACAGGCATCATGACGTGGGTATGACTCTTACACAAGCACACATATGTGACTGATAAAATACCCAGAAGAACATTTCATTTCAATAATTTTATCCGTATGTTTTGAGTTCCTGGAATTTATAAAAGATCAATTTCCTTCTTCACTTTAAACTGTCACGGGGTTAAATGTTTTTTGTGCCCAATCCCTTATGGCTGTGATATTTACCAATAACTCAAGGGGTATTGTGGGACCATTTATCTGACATTCAGCTCTAAAAACATAAATTAATAACCGTGCCATGTTTTACATGCAGCCAGCGCTGTAAATAATTTGCTCTATTTGTTTATCTAAAGTGATGTCCTTAAATAAAGTTTACATACATATTTTGCTTCTGTAGGTAGATCATGTTTATATATGTAACCGTATAATTTACTGTGGAATATTTATCTGTCGAATTCAGTTTTCATTGTAAAAGGCCCAAAAAACATAACTGTGCTTACCGATTGGATTCCACGTACAAATTTTGGCTGGCAATGTAATGCAAGGGTAACTGGTATGGACAGATAAGCATCATCCTTCATCGATCCAACAAAATACTGACAAGTATGTGCTGGTAACTAGCGGGTCACAGTCCATTGTATTCAATGTACAAACTTCCATACAACTGGCTTTAAATACCATCATTAGAAACATTTGTATGCATAAGGTACTTTGTAATGAAAAAACGGTTAAATATTAAACTGATGGCAGGTTCCAATAGGTTAACTTAAAAAACACACACATTGTCTTGTTAAAACTGACAGACGGTAAAACATGGATGACACAAACCGGCGGTAAGGCACATTTTTAGCTCACCAGGCATCTTACTTTATATAGTAATTCGAAATGCGAGGGGTTTTCTTATTTGGGGGGAGGGGAATGAATGACAAACTGTACGAACAAGAGAATGGCATACAAGAGACCAGGCGAGTTGGGGTGAAGTGAAAAGCCGGAAGAAAGAACGAACACTGCAACGGTGCTCGCTTCGTGAGCGTAACACCGGCGTGCAGAACTCAATTCGCCTCCGCTGCCACCGTGATGCGCGCACACAGATATTCTTTCGCATCAGCATGGCTCGCAGCGCATTTGTATTCAAGCAAAAGGGACACACTAATAGGCGGCCTCTAACAACAATGCAAACAAGGGGCTCAAAACCATCACCTGGGCCGCATGAAACAATTTAAGCCTATGTCAACAGCAATTTGTCATGCTATTTACAGTACCAATATTGACTCGCGGTCCACGGCTGGGCAATGGGCCCAAGTATTCGTTGCTCTGTTTGGTTAACATTACAGACAGCAGCAGAGCAGCCTGTCCAAACAAAGGCTTAGGAGTCAACAAGGCATTGTTACCAGGCTAAACATGTTTGCCTTTGGCCAACTCCCATCTATGTCAACACTCTCAAAACAAATGTGGTTCACCTTTAAAATTTCTTGCCCATAAACTTAAAGTCTAACTCGGCAGTTCGCATTATTTTGCTTAAGGTGTAGATTGCGAAACCGGTTGTTATCAAATCAAACTGCCAACAGTCAGCTCTGACGTAAATTTAGCTTTCTGTATTCTTGTAATGTGTATTTAATTTCTACTTGACTTAACTTAAAGGAAAGCAAATAAAGATTTGTCATTGGTCAAAGATACCTACAAAATACACTGTACGACAAAATGGACTCCTGTGAATTAAGAAATTCCAGATATTAGTTGCCAACATCTTACAAATATGTTTATATAAACATACCTTTATATAAAATAATGGCTAGTTCACCCTACAATGCTGACATGAGAATTTCATCCCCAGCCACACCCCATCAATTTTATAACAAGGCATACGCACATGAGCTTGCTCATTTGGGAATTTCATCCACTGGCAACATTTCACTTTGTCAGTATTTTCATAAAAATGCTGAGAGGGACTAGAATACAGAGCCCAAAATGGATACCGTAATTGTCAGGGCTATACAGCAACTTTGAAGAAAGAAAAACATGCGTGCCTGCACACAAGCCAACCATGATGTCGTAACAATTTAGTAAAGGTTGGGTGAACAGTTAAAGAGTTATTTACAAAGACAGCCTGAGTGTGTACAAGAACACACATTTGAATATGAAAAAGGCCACGGTGGGCAAAAGGGGGTGATTAAAACAAAATACACCAAAATAATTCTAATTACGCTTCAAGTCTGGGTTTTGGTGTTTCGGATACGGGGGGGGAAATAGGACAAGTGGAGATTTTCTTGGCAGGTGGAGAACTAAATTGTTTGGGAAAGCGGATGTGTGTTGGCAAGTGTGGGTGGGTTAGAGACGGAGTGTGGCGATGTCCCTCCAGAGCAGTGACCGGTTGGGATAAATTAAAACGCCATCTAATAATCTGTTTCGCTCCACCATCAATTGCAAAAATCAGGATGGGCACATACATGACAATATGCATATTTTATTGACTGATATTTGATTATGTATCTACTTGCATTTTTGTTATTGCATGTAATCCTTGTGTTAATTAAGCAGTTTTTGTTTCGCCTATAACTGGGTATTCCTTGCAAAAAACACAAGAAATCTAATTTGTCGTGAGTGTATCAATTACTTTTATTTGAAATAGTTAATAAAAATTAAATAATGCAGGTTTGAAATGGGGTCCACTCAGATTTGATTCATGCAGCTGCCAGGTAATACCGCAGGAAATCACTAAAGTTTAAAAATTCTGGCTGTTAAGCGAGTTTTAAACACCCATTGGCATTTACAAGAGCCAGCCTTTGCCACCCAAGTCTTATTATTAAAATAAGCTCATATAAAGCTCGAATGAGAAAAAGACCACTTAATTTCATCAGAATTGTTTTACTAGTTTAATGGAAATGAATGTATCTATTAATATTACCCGATGTTCTTATACGTATTTGACTCCCCTCTTCTTTCGATTTCCTTCTCATTCCTCTGGCAATATTGCATTTTTAGGATGAATATTGAAAGTGCAAAACCGAAATCATAAAACCTAATACAAGTCAATCCCTCTACCTGCCCAAGCAAACCCAGAAAAGTGGAATGAGAGGCTGGAAACAGAAGAGCAAACTGGAAATGCAACTCACCATCTTAAGCTGCATCTCAGCTTGCTGCATGGCATCTTTCACCCCGGTGTCTTCTCCCGTGCAGCCGTCTGGCTCCACGGCACTGCTGCTCCCCAGAAAGATGCTCAGCTCGGTGCTGTAATGCAGGACGCCCGTGTTGAGCGCAGCAAAGTGATGCCCCATGCATCGCAGACATGCGGCACGCACCACAGTCTGGAGGGATTGAATAATCATCATCGTCAAACATCATCATCATAATCTGTATGAAAAAAACTAATCAAAGTCAATTGATACAAACATCTATTTTGCAAGGGAGTCCGAGGTGCAAGAGAGATATTTTCTGCAACTCGTTTAAGGGCTGTAAACTACTTTACCATCATAATAATCAACAATCACAATTAACATTTCCAGTATCAGCTACCGTTATAGGCAGTATCACTTATATAGAGATGATGTCAATGATGGTCGTGAAACATTTCCATCTTGTGGTTATGCACATCCAATGCAACAGTTTAAATATTTTCAAAATTTGTTGAACCCAATGGGATGTGTATGTCTTCAGTGAAAGGTTTAAGATAATTAACGTTTGAAATATAACTATTTTCTTTCATGAAATGCAATAATGACAAAATAGATCATTTTTATATTTGAAATAACCTTTTTGTATATATTTTGGACCCCCGTGTTAGAACGATTTAGATTTACATAGCGTCTAAATACAATTATGTCTGAAGATGTTGGACATAAGAGACTTACAGCTACAACTCCAACAATCATAAATAAAAGTTCCTCAGGACCAGTCGATGTCTGTCATTTTTGACAAAGTGAATTAATGTTCAAAAGTTCCCATGAAAATGTTTCTGCAGCCAATAGGCCAGTTCAAAAAATAAATGCAATAAATATAAGCCTTCATGCCTGTCCAACTTTTTATCTCCTACTGCCTTCAGCTTGTAGCCCTGGACAAGCCAAAATGTATTTGTTGAGCTGTGCAGCAAAAAAAAATCGCACTCAAATTACGATTTGCTAAAGAAAAATATTTATACAAGGCTTTTTGCAATGCTTGAAAAAGACCTAATAAAATTCATACAAGATAGGTGTTGATAGAATTAACTTTTAGAATCATATGAAACAAAGTTATACTCAGCCTGCCAGAAGAGGAAACAAAACAAGGATGTTTTTTCTACATAAAGCACTCCTTTACATGGCCCATTGCTGCAAGCGCCTCGTGGGCTGATGAGCAAGGGTAGCACATAAATAAAACATCTCGCCTCAACTCGTGTCAATCGGCTGTGTCTATTGGATTACACACCCACAAAAATACGTATACAAAATATATATTGAAGAGCACTTAGGAGCAGATGATCATTAGCCCTCCTTCCCCTGTACCTCTGTGTGTCTTCCAAATACGCAACCACCTAGATATCTAGCCCCTCTTTGTTAACATTCTCGTGATGCATTGGGTTTACGACAGCTTTAGCTGGCAACGGAACACCAACCCCGTTCACACCATGCAAAACATTTTTTTTCTCAAGTCTGAGAGCGTGAAACATGCAGAATGGACAGAGGCAAGCAGAGTGCCCTGGCCCATGCAATGGCAATGGGTCGCGTTCCCTGGCTAAACGCTGCTGTAAATTTCACAGGAATGACAATGCTCTCCATTGTCTCTGTCCTGCAGGAGGCATTTTAATTTTCTGGCAACCCAATAGGAATAACCATAAAAAATTGGAAACCGTAGGTGCTTACAAGGAGCCTAAACATTTATGAAAACATGTCCTAAAAATGGGACGCGTTTTTTTTTCAAGTGTCGTCTGTCTACCATATGCACCAGCGCAATCCATTATGCAATGTGTAGCGTCAGAGTTACAGTTATGGGTCAGAATCTCAGAAAGGTTACGAATGAGAGTGGGCCATTCGGTCCATCGAGTTCGTTGGGGCAGGAAACCACAGACAAACGGGATGGCAGTCAGACACCAGTGCCAACGATTGCCGAAGTTCTGTCGTCTGCCAGTAGGGGGGGAAAGACTTGCTATGGTATAATCCCAATTGAGAAATTTGCAGGGATCTTTAACGTCCACTGTTAAAACAGACAGCGCATATTTTTTTACGGTTAACACACCCGCAGTATGAATCAGGGCAGCTGTTAGATTCAAACCATGAAACTCTACAACAAGCGGGGAATGCGCTCCCGCTAGGTCATGTTTTTTTAAGTGGTTAAAGATCACCTGAACATCACCTGTCTTCAAATCTTCACGCCACTGCTGTTACATAACACTGCTCTCATATTCAATTTGTTACATTTACTTTCGCAAAGACTACTACCTTCCTCTCAACCTTCCATCAAGTTTAGCACTAACGGAAGTCTTTACTTCAACTCTACTGCTTTCAATGCCTCAATGAACATTTATGTTCGCCTAGATACCTCGTATATTTAACTACCGTGTTTGCTTCCATAAATATGTGATAGTCTTTCGTTCTTTTCGCTGCACTCATTATAAAGACAGACAATTCTTTGGACTTTGAAGCTCTAAACACAATAGTGCACTGCATCTTCCCACGGTTGACACTTTGAGACCAGTGCAACACCTGTTTGCCATTTGTTAATGCAGTCCATTTGATGTTGCACGTCGATAATGCCGCACGCGGTTACTCGTTGTTGCTTTATATAACCAATCCCAAACGAAGCGTGTTGGACGACACTAAAAAACACTTAATCAAAAACGAGGTCACGGGGACATGCACAGAATGCAGGAGACTCCACTCAAGTGTCTGGCTTTAACGCACCCACTGGCCCTGGACAAAGCACCTGCCACGCGGACCACACTGTCAGTTGAGCCAGTGATGATGGCAGGAAATTCACGTGATACGCACAGCAACCTACATGCGTCACAACCTCCGCACGGCGAAAATGTCACTATCCGGTCCAGGTTTTGTGATGCGTCCCCAGCCATACAGAACCAAGAGCATCCTTCTAAAGGAAAATACTCCTGTTCCATTCCCACTCATCCACAACCCTGCCTTAATACTAGAGGTCCCTGACGGTTGGTGACAAGTGGGCCTGAATGTCAGCCAAAAGGGCCCCCACACTCTCTGGTTACAAGTCGCCCCGACGTAACTGCTGACGTGAATGGAGACACTTTCTCAGGTCGTGGCAGCGTGTTGTAACTCATCTCCAGTTATTTGTGCTGCTCTAAATTTCACACCATTGCCCAGACCAGCCTGATTCCCCCGTGTGCTTTTTAGCACCAGATGCATTCCACTCTCGATGATTTATAGGGCAGCCCTTTAGGGTAAACAATGCCATAAAGAGTCTTTTTACCCTGCAAGACATGGTGTAATTATAGCCAAAGCATTGAAGGTGTCATTTGGCAATCTGGTGCATATTCAGCAAAATCTGCCGAGAGAGCATGAGGTAAACGTTAAAGAAAGAATTAAAAGGGTTGTGCAGCAATTGACATTTACAGGAACTTGTATGCATTAGTAGACTGGTGTTTAATGGTCACAATCTCAAAGTATCAGTAAAATAACATATTTGCATCATAATATATAGACATCTTAATACCAACATTACTCTGTTCAAGTATTATATGTGTTAGTGATGACGAACCATTTTGGATGGTGAAATTATTATTTAAAATTTTTAAACATTAAATTCGATCAGAAAACCAACCAGGCCTGGTGCTACTTAATCAAATTTGAATAGGAATGAGCCATTATTAGATCATCGTGAACCCCAAGCATACCAAGACGATTCTTGCCCATGATTGTCATGCCAGAGAAACCTATTTCCTGATCATGAGGTCAAATAGCAAGGATGCAATTCTGAAAGCTTCGAATAGAGGTCACTCCTACATTCTTTGACCCTACAATGGGAGATATTTTAGACTATGAGAGGTGCAACAGTATGGGTTCATCAATTAATAATTTTCAAAGCTCACAAAACAGGCGTTGAATAGTACACAAAAAAAATCAATGTTCTTTAAATGGGTATATTATATGTAATGGATGAATGTGACCCCTGCAGCCACTAGTGGCCACTAAATTCAAAACATTGCTTTAGAACTTTTTTATTTCATCATTATCCCAAATGGTAACAATCTATCAAAGCCTCGGGAAAGTGAATCATTATACTTCTAAGTAAAGCAGTCATAATTATTCAAACTACATTTTCAGAAGAGCTTTCCACTAATATCTAAGAAGCATATCTTTAGGTAAGCAGGCGCCTAAATATAAATTACTAAACTATTGGCATATAGCATTTTGTTATATGGTTTAGGCGTGTGCTACTCATTGCGCAAATGCCATACAGGTGTCATGTATCACCACATTCAGTTAATTTTGTGTTTCATCAATCATCGCGTCACCACAGGTGGTAACGTGGGGTACGATTAAGATTTTGACTTAAAACTTTCGTGACTGCAGGAATTCATATTCTTGGTTCTTTCGGTAAAGTCACGCAGATAAAAAAAAATTATACAAATAAAAGCAAAAAACCACGACGTATCGTGACTTTACCGAAAGAACCAAGAATATGATTGCTAAGCTTGAGACTTTACAGAGATTAATTTTAACAGTTGCAGCATTTGCAAAGATGGGTTTTGACAGTATTTTGATTTAATAATCATAATTATATTTATATAGCGACTTTCATACAGGATCTCGAAGCGCTCTACAAGACAACAGCAGCCAACACGAAGCAAAAAAACTACTTGTGAAAACAATAAACGAATGCTAAATTACATTTACTGAATTAACTAAAAGTTAACTAAAAGAATAAACATAAGTGGATAAATACGTTTTGAGACGTGTGTAAAAATGTCAGAGATCCTGAGATCTCATGGGAGAGCAGCCCAGAGACTGTGGGCTCCACAGCAACATCTCGGTTGCCCATTGACTAAAGCCCTTATTAGTAATCTTTTTTAAACAACCTTGAATTTTAGTGGTAATATAAAAGCAATCAATGATGCATAATGTTCTGGGTGTAGTATAGCTGACTCATGATGCAATGTACTAACATTTAATATTTAACAACACTGTAATCACGTAAACAAATAGATTTTTTACATATTAAACAATGTTTTCATCACTTGATTACTGCCACGGTTTTTTTATGAATTAGTTTACTCTCATTTTATTCATCAACTCATCTCTGAATGCAACCATCGGGCAACAATTGATATTTTAATTATTACGAAAGCAAGAAAGAACTGTGGCACTATAGCTCGTCAAAAATTACTGCCACTTCAAAGATTTTTAATTTCTTCACAGCTCACCGGTTAAACCTGGCATTGTATTGAAAAGCCAGAATTTTCCAAATGAATGCAGCACAATTAACGGCCAAACGGCATGGATGAGAAAAACATCTGCCGTCATTATGCACTACTGTTTGTTAAGCCAGCTTAGCAAAAACACACCCCCCCACCCACAGCACTACCTCCTACTCATTAGTGACGACACAATGGTCTCCCACCAGGCACTGCTGGCGACACGTCAAAGAGAGTGTGAATCGAGATGCATGCAGGGGGGTCCAACACATCACCCTCACTGCACCGCTCGCTTGAGCGTGTCTGGTGGGGGCCCCATGGCACACGAGTCAGGGAAACGGGGACCTCTGAGTCGCACATGAAGTGGCCCCCAGGGGAGCTGGCTGGGCCCAGCCAGTGCCCGTTGCCAGGCAAAGGAGCGGATGCAAAGCCGCCCCCCGGTTTGGAACCCCCGTCGTGGAGGCCAGGGATAGCACTGAGCAGAGTTAGCAGCTCAACGGGTCACGCGTTGTTGCGGGGCTACCTTTGTACAGTATTGTCTCCATTGTGTCTTGCATGGAAGCGTAAATTCACGACAAACAAATCAACAAATAGCTCTTCTATCGAATATACTTACATAAACGAACTGTGTGTGTGAAATATGGTTACTTCAGGCTGACTAAATTAATTTGAAGCTTTTCTAAAGAGGAAAAGACAATGAAGCTTACAAGTGTGCCATCATGGCACGCTACTTATGTCATTGTGATGTCACTGACATATGCTTTCATGTCAATGCCGTGAATACACTACTGTGCCGTAACCGAGCACCTAAATCAGTTGAACGTCTTTTCTCATTATTAAGCTGTCTTCAAACAGCTTGAGACACACAGCCTAGTTCCGTACCAAGAAGATGAGCATTGTTTGTCTTTTTGGGTTACATCCGTCTTAAAGAAACGAATGAGCATCCGCATTGGTAATGATGTGCATTGAGATTTGCTTTATAATGAAATATATTTTCTTAATAATCCGAATCTGTTAATGATGAAAATTGTAATCTCAAGCACACCGAAATCATGTTTATGCGAAACGAATGACGCTGTATTGATCACTAAGTGTGTATGTATGTTGAACTTATTTTGCACCGTATGTAGCCAACCGTGCTAATTAGGTGTGGGGGAAGGACAACAAACAAAACACTTCTATCTACATTTAAAAGTGCATCGCTCCAGTGGCTTCCTAGATATCAAAAGGAAGAGCGTTCCAGACGGCCGTAGAAGTGCATATAAAAGCATGCGATGCAGTGACCGTCTTCGTTCGATGGCTAGCCAAATGCTGCTGCGAGGATGACCAGAGTTTGCGTGATGGTTTATGCTCTTGACAAGAACAGCAAAGTATTGTGGTTAATTTGTGGCAAGCACTTTGTGTGGAATGAGCGCAACCTTATACGCAATGTATTCTTTCAACAACCTGAAGCCAAAGCAGCTTAGAAGCCAACGACTAAGGTGCACGCACTTTGCATTATTTCTGATTTGAGCATCCACGCACTGCCATGCTTCCGTTGTAATAGTCAGCAGCACTAACGCTTTCAAATAAACAAGGATGCACGTGAACTGCATGTAATTAAATTAGTGAAATAAAAACCTGCACAGGCAGGGCATGTGACCTTTCTTCCAAAATAACAGTCCCATTAGCAGCTGAGCACCAATACTATCTGGAAATCTGAGAACAACATGTACAACAGATTTTGGGGCACATAGGAGAAGGAAGATTAGGTTTCTTCATTTTATAAAGTTAAATACCAGTGCGTTAAATTTCAAACTAACATGACACTGTGATGCTGTACATAATGCAAGGTCATTCTTTTTTAGTTTTTCAGGCATTTTATGTGAAAATTGTAAATAACACTATATTATTTGTTTTGCTAAAAAGATATATATATGAAAAAACTGACTACGAAACTAAGTGATACAATTTTACTTAATCTGAATAGTAGTCTTTACATGTGAAAAATAATAAATTCACAGCCGTTTGTCAATCCACTGCTGGATGAAGGCTTCCCCATGTAATATTGGTAGTTGGGGCTGTTTGACAATACTTCACGACACATATCGGGGGAGAAAATATTACATCGATCATAAACTTGGAAACAACGATTAAAACGTTACAAAAAAAACTAAATACAAGTCTATGCTTAGACTTACTCAGTTCTACAAAAAAAGTGCACAGATTGAAGAGCAAACAAGAACCTGGGAATTCACACCTACTCTCACAAACGGACTTGGGTAGAATATTTACCAGAAGCAATGATAATCTCAAAACAAAAGTGTTGAGATAGCATTTGAGAGGGGGAACAAATCAAAAAGGAATCGCGAATGGGGAGACTGAACCATACAATCGGAGCAAATGTCAAAGTAAAATGAACTGCTGCTACACAAATCACTCACGTTGTCATCTACATGGAAAGGCTTTTATATAGCTGTGGATTCACAACAACTAATGTTTGTATCTATATTGAACTTCTTTCGCACTGTATGTAGTGAACCATGCTAATCGGAGGTGGGGGAAGGACAATCAACTAAACACAAAAGCAGTACAAAGAAATAGAGCTGTCAATCTATATTTAAAAGTGCATAGATCCAGTGGCTTCCTAATATCTGAAGAGCATTCCAGATGATCGCAGAAGCGCATCCGAAAGCGTGCACGATGCAGTGACCGTCTTTGTTCGATGGTTAGAAAAAAGCTGCTGCTGTGAAGATGATAGTCACACTGCTGGAAGGGCGAAATAAGCCAAAATGGCACACCGTGGGCTACAAATGGAGGGCTGACGAAATGTTTCAGCTATTGTAAAAGCGCAGGGGGGGCAAGCTCTGCGCATCCCTTTGGGGACCCAGGGCAAGGGACTTCAACTGCAGGGGTCATCGCAGGGGTTTGAGAACTGGGCGATGTGGAGTGGCGCACCACCCACCTGCCTCGGCCATTCAGCAGACGTGGAGAGCAGGGAAACTAAATGTTCCTTTTCATGTGTAATTAAAGCACCGTACAGAATTTAGAAATGTTGGATACTACACATCTGAGTGAGTAATCTAGCAATCACATATGATATATGTACGTAAGACAAAAACACCATTTACTTAAAACGGTCAATATAAAATTGGCATGTTATGAGACAGATTAAATACTATAAACACATACACTCCATTTTAAATACTATATGCAATCGAAAAAAAGTTAATCCAATAAGTATAGCATTAAACCTTTGTGGCTTTACTTTGTCGGCAGCCCCAATAAGCATCAAGGTGATACCATTAATCTCACATGCTACTAAGCCTTGAAACAAGTCATTTTAGCCATCTAACCACAAGATATAAACTAGCTTCAGTGAGGGATTAATGATCATACTGCAGAGCAACAAGTGACTAAGCTTTGATGTTTTAATTCAGAAAAAAATGTATATGAAAAAACAACCCCAGTTTAACATTTCCCATAAATTTCTCCAATTTAAATTTTTCACAAAAGCAGGTTGGAGTTCTTTTAGACAACAGAACTTGATAGTGAAAATCAACGTACCAATGTCCCTAAAGTGGAAAGTTTCCAATCAGTGCCCATTACCTGCTATAATATTTGGATCATAAACGTGCACATTGACAAATAACATGGATCAAATGCTGAAAAGTGCACAAAGCATGAAAAATTGTGGAGTCCAACAAATCACCCTGGTAGCACCACTCGCTTGAGCGTGCCAGAGGGTGGGGGCCCACGGCACACGAATCAGGGAAACCAGGACCTCTGAATCGCACATGAAGACATGTTGACTTTTAAGAGAAGCAAGTCAGCTTGAGCCAGACACATTGGGAGAACACAAGGTTCCCCTGATTAGCATGGTTGGCTACGTACGGTGCGAAAGAAGTTCAACGTATGTACAAGGTTGGCCGATGGTCGAGCCTGACGACCTAGGCAACCCAATTTGGGAACAAGCCCAAGAGAATGACCACTGCAGAGATGGAACGACAAGATCCATGAGCCACATTAACTGTTGCATCATGGGACTGAGGGATGGTGACATCTTGGGGATGCCTTCATCCAGCAGCGGCTATGCTCTTGCTGCTGTAGGGAATGATGAACACATTCCTGCGGAGGGAGCTGGTAGGAACGTTGGGTTGCTCGGTCAATGGCCAGGGTCAACGGTGGCGTGGTGTATTCCGCAAATATGACCGACTGAGGGCGGGCATAAGCCGGCGTGAGTAGGTTAAACGTTGAGTTTTATAAGGGCACCACGGGGTCACCAGCCCCTCTCCACCCAGCCCCACCCCTCCCACCCCCCACCCAGCCCTACCCTCCCCACCCAGCCCTACCCTCCCCACCTTCCCCACCCAGCCCCTCCCCACCCTTCCCTCCCCACCCAGCCCCTCCCCACCCTCCCCTCCCCACCCAGCCCCACCGTCCCCACCCAGCCCCACCCTCCCCACCCAGCCCCTCCCTCCCCACCCAGCCCCTCCCTGCACGATGGACGGACACAATAATCCCCTGTGGGCTGGTGTAACCAGGAGGTTCCTACCAGTATAAAAGGCCTATAAGTTATTGTTCATAATAACGAATAATAATTATATTGTTTATCCTGGAAAGCCTCACTGAGTCTTCAGACCGTTTCAAAAGGATGGTGTATTGCACCCCTCCAAGATCAATAGATGCCAAATTGAGCACCTCATCCCCCTCCCCTTGATAATGTGGAGCAGGTGCATTAATAATGACATGATTCTTGTAAAGGACATCAAGCCCACTCTGAACCTATTTCCTTGCTAACATCAAACATTGCACACCACTCTCAATAAGAGGGGACCATCACATGCCGGTGTTGTGGCCTAGATCTCAAAATAAAATTGTCAGTGATGTATGTATTTTCTCGGTGCTTTCGAAATGCAGACATCTCGAAAATGAGTCCGAATGTTGGCTGATGAAAGAACCTGGAAGATTTGTATCATTAAAAAACTGCAATAGACGTAACATTAGTTTGAAAAATACCCAAGAACCACTCTGCCATATTAGTCGTGTTCTAAACATTACTCCAAAAAACCTTGGTATTAGCGTAGCTCTGCCTCTTAATGTTATCTATTACTCAACAGCGTAGCCCACAGCAACAGCTCACCACTGAACCCCCTCCTCGATGCTTTTATATAATCACAGAGTAGTCCTCTTATCGAAAGTCAATTGCGAGGCTTGAGTTCGTTGCAATATATTCCAGTTTGTATACCAAATTATTTAATTGGGGAGTTTTGTTGGTCCCCAATTATAACAGACATCCATGGTTTAAAACAAATTTTCTGGATGAAATTTGTAAGTTTTTTTTTATTAAAGTTAACATGATTTATGATTTAAAAAAACTGTTTTAAAATAAATAAATGGGTTCACTGATTTTATTCATTGAACCAATACAAATCTTCACATGTATTTAATAAAGAAATGTTTCACATTATGTACTCAGTTGCTTGTGTTTACATCATGAGCTATTTTTTTCTCCTACCATCTCTTTTGTTGTGAGGTCAATATTGATATATCATAATATTCCTCAGGCATTTGATTTTGTACCGCCCTTCCTGCTTTTGTCAAAGGATTTACCAACCAGTTTCCTGATGCTGTCAGCCATTCTCACTTTGTTACCACCTTTCCTCTCTCCTCCACCCTTCCCCTCTGTAATCATTGTAGACTCCAGGATACTGTAAGTCAGGAACGACATCCTTCACAGATGGAATCAAATCACGGATTTTATGCACTGTACTGAATCGGACTTGGATCTTATGTTTGTTTAGAATTTTGGAGATCTTTTTGGTCACGCCTGCTATGTATGGCAACGTGATAGTTTTGGTCGGAGTTTCATGTGGCTGTTTCTGTATGGTGGGAGAGACAGCTTGGCGGATAGTGCGGTCAGAGTATCCGTTCATCCTGAGGGCCCGATGTACATGTCTTAATTCACCGGCCAGGTGGTGTTGGTCAGCAATGCTATGGGCTCTGTGGTATAGCGTTTTGATGAGATAATTCTTTGAGATGGGTGGTGGTGGGAATCTGGTTTCAAGTAGGAATCTGTGTGGGTGGCTTTCCTGTAGACAGAATGTCCTAAGGATCCGTCAGGCCTCCTCTCAAACAGAATATCCAATAATGGTAGTTTACCGTCTTTCTCCACTTCCATGGTGAATCTGATGGATGGGTGCCTAGAATTGATGTGGTCCAAGAAGTGGTTCAATGCTGGGAGGCCATGTGGCCAGATGACGAAAGTGTCATCCACATACCTCTTCCACAAGGAAGGACGCAGGGTGGATGTCTGGATGGCGTCTGATTCAAACTTTTCCATGAACATGTTGGCTATAACTGGTGACAAGGGGGAGCCCATAGGCGTACCCTCATTCTGTTTGTAGAAGGTGCCATTCCAGGTAAAATAAGTGTTGGTGAGGCAATGCCTAACCAGCGCAGGTACATCAGAATTCAATCCATGTTGGACTAAGTCCTCAATTATTGTTAGGGTGTCCGACCAAAACTATCACGTTGCCATACATAGCAGGCGTGACCAAAAAGATCTCCAAAATTCTAAACAAACATAAGATCCAAGTCCGATTCAGTACAGTGCATAAAATCCGTGATTTCATTCCATCTGTGAAGGATGTCGTTCCTGACTTACAGTATCCTGGAGTCTATAAATTGAGTTGCATTTGTGGTGATTGCTACATTGGAGAAACGAAACGTCATGTTTCTGATCGTGTCCGCGAGCACAAGTCAGATCTGAAACACGGCAGAACTGATTCTTCGGCCGTTGCCGATCATTGTTATAACTCGGTGGGCTCTCATGAAATTGTATTTTCCGAGACCAAGGTTCTCTGCAAACCTCCTGGCTACCATCAAAGGTTTGTACACGAAGCCATACAAATATACAAACACAGACATAATTTCAACCGTGATGACGGTTACAAACTGAGTAATCATTGGAAAGATGTGATTAACCATGCAAAAAAGATTTAACTACACTTATTTGCCAATCTTATTTGACAGACAACCATTACTGTTTTACCATGTTTAGTGGTGGTATTCCTGTTACAGGTTGAGTCACAAACCGCACCTCTCCATATAGCTCAGCCTTTGTTATGCAGTCTATTCTTAGTCTCAAGCCTCACCTTACCATATTAATAATAAAGATGCGGCCCATGCCCCACCACCTTCTCCAACCATTATATAAACGCAGTGGTAACTCTTGAAATCTCTCATTTACTTGATACAGCTGTCGTGGCTGTGACGGTACCACCTGAAGACGGAAGCTTGTGTTGCCTCCGAAACGTCGTGATTTTTATTTTATTTTACTTTTTAATGTTTTTACCTACGTGACTTTACCGAAAAAACCTAAGGATATGAATCATTGCAGTCACAAAAGCTTCAAATCTAGAAACATATTCATGCTTTTGACGCGTCACGCATTCACTCCTTAAAACTCCCTTTTCTAAGACTTTCCCAAATCCATTTCCCCAAAGCCATTACAACAAAACTTCAGAAATACCAAAATAATGCAGATGAAAGCAGCTGTCATTCCACTTTCTGCATAAGGTAGATCAGTTCTGTGGCTTCCCTGCTACAGAAGAGAGCACTGCAGATTAGGGCACAACTATATAATCCACCTGTTACTGAGGAGTTAACCATATCTGTATGTATGCATGTTTAATTTATTTTGCACCGTATGTAGCTAACTGTGCTACCTGTTATCTACAGACTACAAAGGGGAGGCCACATCTGTAATCTGCCTACTAGAGAACAGATTGCAGCTTAATGTTCTATCTACTACAGAGCAGAGGTGACTATAACTGTGATCTGCCTGCTGCAGGGAAGAGCAAAGCTGTAATCTACCTGCTGCAGAGGCGAGAGTGGCTCTTGCCAAGCAGTCTCGCTGGACAGCATGCGCGCGTGGGATTCCCGGAGCGCCAGGAGCCTGCGCAGGGCCACGTCCTCGGGCAGCGCCACAGCCGGCCGCTGCTCCCCTCTCTCACAGCCACTCACAAAGCGCACGGCTCCCGGTGGCAACTGCGTGCCTGTTCGAGCGATCAGAAGCAGACAGCATCGCCACTATCAACGTGAATACTGCCTTAAAATTGAAAGTGTTAAGCTTACAAAGTGTTAAATATGAGTATGAACGGCAAAATAAAATGTTTCTTTTTGAATGGAGTTACATAACATTTATAACAAAACAAAAAAATTCCACTTCATATTTTTACCCAGCCATAACCGTTCACAATGACTGTGATAATGCATTTCACTACATGAATGTTTACTTGACGAACTCTTATTTTTTATATTTTCCATGTTTGTAAGTGCGTACCTGCTGCCATCAGTTTCGTGCTGTCAGGCAAAATGTTAAGCAGAACGGAGAGGCGATTCCAGAGGTTTTGGGAGCTCTGTGGTGAAAGAGGAATCCAACAACACATGAATTAGACTTCAACAATCAGGTGTTAAGGAAAGCTTTTCAATGCAATGTTAAAAATCCATTTTAACGTCAAAGTAGACGCCTGCATTTAGAAAAACAAAAAATTATGGCCGCTTACACTATTGCCACAAACATTTCCGCCACGCGGCATCGTGGGAGAGCGTTCCTCACCGGTGCGCACGTGCGCACAATGTCTGGGTTAATCCGCAGCCAGTCAAGGAACACTTTGACAGAGGGCAGGAGCCCTTCGCGGCACAGAATGTCCAGCGTCTCGTCCGTGGTTCTCTCTCGCAGCGGCCCGGGCTCGCCCTCACTGGGTGTACTGCGCGTCTCCTCCGACGACACACTCCGATTTCCTGCACATATTTGAAGTAAGAGTGGGGTCAATAGTAGACATGTAAGAGTTTCCCCGCACCCCCCTCCCAGCGATCCAATCAATAATGGTCATGATTCGGAGGGTCGGGATTCCATTCAACAATAGATTTGTTTTCTCGCTTTTACAAACATTTTTTTTTTTGATATCTCGTCCATAAAGTGTTTTTCTCCAAATCATTGCAACGATTCTATGCATAATTTGTGAGCCAATGAATTGATATTAATAGATAAATTTAAACATTGTTAAAAATGTATAGTCAGTGGCCACCAGGGGTGTGAAAATAATGGGATATCCCTGCCAGGTTAGCTCAGGTTACCTTGTGCTGCTAGAAAGTTATGTAAATATCCAAATGTGTTCAATTTAGGATACTAAACAATTGTATAAGAGTATTTGGGAATTTGCCAACAAATACATATTTACCTGTATTCAAGTCTGCCAGAGTGCCGTTTTGTTCTTGGAAAAAATAAAACAAAACAAATTACTTTCTTAGAATTTCACTGGTGCTATCAAAGTGGTGTAAAAATGAACTTAATCCTCTTTAAAGTTACTTAGCTTCAGAAACAAATTATTTTAAAAGTTGAGATTAGCATAGCCACTTACCATTGTCCATGGGCCGGATGTCCTCGCCATTTTCGCTGGGCTTAATGGCCTCCACAGTGGGTACCGGGAGTGGCTGTGAATCTTGCGCAGGCTGCGATACAGTGCTGGGTTCAAAGGCGGGTGCCAGCCTGTAGCTGCGCCTAGACTGGAACATCTGCAGGCTGCTCGCGATCGTGCCCAAGTTCACCTCCTCTGTTGCCGTCAGTGCCCCATTCTGCGCCACTGTATCTGACCATTGCAATGAACAGGGTGTGAAGGGAAGATGGGTTAGACAATTAATCGATATTCAATTCATAACACGGCCTTTAAAGGGAAAGTATATAACTGGCAATGTTTGAGGCAATTGCCCTTCATAGCAAATATGGAAAAATTATAGAAAAGGAGTAAAAAAATATATATTTTATTTGAGAACCTCTACATCTCCCAACCATCTCAATACACACTTAATACATCTTTCAACACTCTGTAAGGCATGGTGCCATCACTTTCACAACATTTCACCACCTGTTGAGAATAAATCCGTAGCGTATCTAAAAATGTATCACCCTGTATTATAAACAAGGTGCAATATATATGACGGAAATGTAATTTTTATTAGCTCTTCCAGTGCCGCTAATCGTCAGCATTTTGGAATAGTGATGTAATTACAAAAAGAGAACATTCATGCATGTGCCAGACAAACAATGAATGATGCGTTGTTACACAATTTGAGTAATATATTTAAATTATGCTCAAGGGATGATGTGGGTGTGTAACATTTGCTATTCGTCTTTCTTGTTATACAATACCTCGTGCTAAGAGCTGGGTGTTAAGTCTCTTTGTGCCGAGTGCAGGAACAGGCTGTGGGGCACTAATCTATTACAAAATAAAACTATAACATTCCTATTATTAATGTTATTTTGTGTTCATTATTTAAGCTGTTTAAGATTGGTTGAACAAATATATTTTGCCAGGGAGGAGTGGGTTGACCCTGATGGAGAGGCATGGTAATAAAGCTTCAGAATTAAGATATGGGTGATGACACGGACACACTTTTCAACATTATCGGCACTGACCTATTCACTACTGGAAACGAATGCTCCCCAAGCATTCATCATCTCCCTCGGTTTGATGATGCCGAAATCCATTTAGCCCCTGCTCATGAGCTGATCGCATTGCTCCATCTCCGCAGTGGACACTGCGAGCATTCATTGACTTGGCTGTCATTCCGTCATTAGTCCCTTTACGAAATATGTCGTCTACTCAAGCCAATGTTGACTGGCAAGACAATAACTTGCCAGTTAATATGACAACTCTAACTTGATCATTGGTTTTTTACCCTTCTATCTGGCAACAAAACTGACGCCTTTTTTTTACAGGGAGTCATGTTTGCATAGACCACAATACCTGCAGTCATATGTTTTTTGTTTGCATTGTGACTGCAGGTATTGTGGTCTATGCAAACATGACTCCTTGTAAAAAAAAGGTGTCAGTTTTGTTGCCAGATAGAAGGGTAAAAAACCAATTATCATATTTTTTACTGGCAAATGAGGTTCCAATGGTGTAAAAACTCTAACTTGCATATTGTATTTCATCCATTAATTCCTCCCTCAATGTAATTCAAAACATGCCTTGCCAAGCTTCTAAGTGCATCACTAATATAATGAGCCAAGAATGTGTGTGTCGCGCACGTGACGTCACTCCACGTCGACCAGCCCCTCATTAATAATCATGAACAGGTGGGGTCCTCCACATGGACCACCCCCCCGTCATTAATAATCATGAACGGGTGACGTCACTCCGCATGAAGGTGGAGCAGAAACGAAAATTTGTTTACGCAAATTAGCTTTCATTTTTACTTTTCTTTATGGAAAGTAAAGCTAGTAAAAAAATCAATGCAACTAATATAACGAGCCAAAAAAGCCTGTGTGTCTCGCGCGTGACGTCACTCCATATGAGGGCCCCCCCCCCTCCGTCATTAATAATCATTAGCGGGTGACGTCACTCCACATGGAGCACTCCCCTCATTAATAATCATGAGCGGATGACGCGAGGCACCCCCCCCTCATTAATAATCATGAGCGGATGGCGTCACTCCCCATGGAGCTCCCCCCCTATCAATAATCATGAGCTGATGACATCACTCATTTGGACCCCGCCCCCACTCCCTCATTAATAATCATGAGCGGTAATAAAAAGAAAGTTAATAAAAATTAAAATAAAATAAACTGCCAGTACGCCCACCGTGGTTAAGAACCAGGCTACAGTCTACATTATAGACTGCCAGTACACTCACCCAGAGGAAAAACCAGGCTACAGTCTACATTATAGACTGCCAGTACACTCACCCAGAGGAAGAACCAGGCTAAAGTCTACATTAGTGGTTTTTGTTTTTATAATTTGTATTTTATTTTTATTATAATTTTTCTATCTACGCGACTTTACCGAAAGAACCAAAGAAAATGAATTCCTGCAGTCACGAAAGTTTTAAGTCAAAAAGTAATCATGAGGAGGTCATTCTTTTCCATTGAATATTTCAGATTAACTGCAATACACCCGTCCTTGGACGGGCTATAGGCTAGTTTTTAAGATTTTGTTACATTTTCTTTGTCGATGTCCAAGGTTCTAATCCACATCATGGCAGGTTATATATACTGATTATAGCACTTTAAACTTTCCAAAAATAAACTGTCCACTTTAGGCACAATTGTATGTTGCTTTTCATTATCCAAGTCAGTATTTTAAATATATTTCTATCCCCATCTACCTTCAATAACTGCCCTCGTTATACATATTGGTGTAAACGTCAGACATGCATAGTGTATAGTATGAATACACAATTGATGTTTTATATTTAATCCAAGTCTCCTTTGAAAACTCCTTGTCTCAACGAGCTCTCACCTCTTACATATTATATGATAAATGGGTCTTTAATTCTCAAATGCCGGATTACACAGTGGATATCTCCAGAAAGTACTGGGAAGTAGTGATTATTGTACAGTCTACTGTATTTAACTTGGCTCAGTAGGACATTTCCTGAGCACTGGACTTGAGATATTGGTGGATTTTCATAAATGCTTGATAAACACACACCAATTTGTGGGCTCTCTTGCTTTGTGCAGTCACCCTCCTTGGTTCCCTCGGCTTGTCCTTCCACCTCTTTAGTCCGCTGCACTTCTTCTGACACCTTCAAGATTTTCTTTTTCTCTTCCTTTTCGTTGTCCACATCATCCTCCTCTTTATCTTCTGCCTCCTCTTCTTCCTCTTCGTCATCTTCGCCGTCCACATCATCGAGGTCTGACCGAGACTCCTGGCTATTCATATCCGACTCAGAATCTGAGCCAAATGCAGCCGCTACTTCCTCATCCTCCTCCTGAAGGCAAAACTGTCATTAGGAGTGAGATTTCTCACCGACAACAGCACATTCACAATCGGCAACATCAGCACAGTTGGCTACATACAGTGTGAAAGAAGTTCAACATACATACTTACATAATAAATGTCATACCATAACACTACCACCATTATCACAATAAACAACACCAATAAGCATACTCTAAATGGTTAACTATGCTTCTGTCCTTTTGTACAAAATGTGAATTGAGTTTAAATGCAATAGGGATGAACTAACATGCAGAGAAAATACTTTTTTTTTTCAATAAAGCCCACCTTAAGCTGCCACTCATTACAATACACCAACTGCATTGCCAACCTAAATTCATGAGCAATTCACCCTGTAGGATTGAATTTGTTGTGGAAAGAATAAGCCTAGTGAGTCATCTTAAGTGACTGGAGCCAGAACTGTACCTCTGAATTTGAAGCCCCTTCACTCTCTCCGTCACCACGGTCTCCTCCTTCATCACCATCATCATCCGAGTCGAAGTCCTCGCTCAAGTCACTCTCCCCGGAGCCACTGCCTCTCCTCCTACGGCGCCAGCGCAGCCGCGACGTCTTTGGCTCGAGCTTACCACGCTTTTTTTGCAGGGGAGGTGGCACTGACTCGACCACCGCTGATGACTGGGCTTCAACCGGAGCAGAAGCCTCGTCCTTTGGTGCCGCTGTGCCGGTAACTTCCTCTGTGCCAGGGCGTGCAGCTGAAGCTGACCTTCCGGTCTTGTTTACGACTGTGTTCCCATCTGCAGTGTTTTTAAAGTTTGTTAGTGATTGATGTGATCCATCTGATGACCATCATTGTTGTGTAACCTACCCTTTTTAGAAACTAAACTGCATAAATAAATAAATGTTAAAGAATCCCTCCATTGTTTGTAATAAAGTACAATACACGCTGTCAATCTCAATGAATCCCAATTCCACTTTATACCCATATAAAATGGGTATACAGCTTTATTCAGCTTCAAATACATTTTTAATATTAATTACAGTAATCCACTGCTAGATGAAGGGCCACCCATGTGCCGTTTCATTTATGAGGGTTGTTTTGACTGTACTTCATCATGTTGGTCAGTACAGGATGGTGAAGTGCGGGACCCAGGATCAATTCTGATCACGTAACATTGATGTTAATCATAGATGGGAATCAAACTCAAGTCACCAGCATTATAATGCAGTGCGCTAAGAACTGCGCAAATGCTCTCAGCTTACCCCATGATAACATTTCCATAATAAGCCAAGAGAATATAATGTTTCTGGTATAAAGCTGTTGGCTGTTATTGCATCCTACTGAGACTCAAATTCAATTCAACACTGAATTGCCAGAATATGAAAGGAGTTGCAAGCAATTCAGGGAAAATCATCATCTAGGTGCAAACTTGTCCGGTTATGTACCCCATGTAATACCACCAATGTGTGAAGGGCACATACGCAAAATGGAAACGCATGCAAATCTCCAACTTACTAGGACAGATGGCATCAGCTGTTTACATTCATTATTTTATGGGGAAGAAACCTTTCCATATTGTGTCTCAATATAAATGTGCCTAAAAGGAGACAGTTTTACAATGCACCTCATTCTGCCAATGCAGCAAGCTCTAAAAGCCCCCATACCATTCTACTCAACTTATGAACAAGTCACTCCCAATGTGCCCTATCTTCTCAGATATCAGAAGTTAAGAGCTGCATTGAGCCTGGATAGTGCTTGCATGGATTACAATATTCCCAAAATAGGTGTTACAACCTGCTGCAGGGCTATGTTGTGGGCATCACCAGGTAGTGCAGCCATATACATTGTTGTACAATATTGTGCCCCCACATATATGCTCTCTGCCTACAAAAAACCGCACTGACCAGTGTGTTGGTGCGCGGTTAAATAACCCCCATGACCTGCATGGTGAGGGAAGGCCCTCATCCAGCAGTGGACCGACAATGGGTTGTATATTTAATTTCATAGAAAATTTGGCGTTCCAAAATCTGTAGCAGAGAGACCTACTGTTAATCTCTTAGATATCAACTAACATATTTCTCGTTGACAGTTGAGGCTATTGGAACTTGGCAATACACAACACATGTATACAATATACTCATTAGTTGAGTGCATTTGGTGCGTCATTAAATCTGGCACCGACCTTCCTCGCTCGGAGGCAGAGCAGGCACAATGCTTTCCAAGTCGTCCATCTCGACCTGCAGCCGCATGATGAGGTGGTTGAGGAGGTGAGAGAACAAGGCCAGGGTGAATGCCACAGCCGTTGTAAATTGCTTTGATCCTGTGAACAAAGTACATAACACAGGCACACAGATGTACACACACACACGGGTACAAACACACACAAATGCATAGACGAACACGCACATTATTTCAATGCACCATGTAGGCCAAACACAATTTATCTCAGAACATGTAAGGCATTTCAATGCAAAAAAAAACGATGCTCAGGTTGGTCAGTGTAATAAACACATTTCCAGCATAAATTTTTCTTGGTAAAGCTTATATGAAACAAACGGCCATTAAACAAATGTAATTAACAAACCCACTGTTCTTGATTCTCACGATGATGTTTCAGTGTGAAATATAAGGTAGGCCATTATACTTTGAAAATATTGTAATTTATACGGCAACCAAGATAAAAAATCAGCGGGCGAGGGGGGTCATACATAATTATTTTATCATGGCAATTTTTTTTCTTTTTAAATACAGTAATAGATATATGGTACTATATTGAGGTTTATATGAAAAAGTTATTGATTAATCACTTTTAAGGGGTTTTTTAATCTAGTGGTTAATAAAGGCACAACATTTTTTTTAATGTTTATATCACAAGGATCATGAAGTATTATAGCTGCAAACACCAGGAGGGAAAATGTGTTATCTCAAACCATTAACATGAAATGTATTAAGTAGAGTCTAAATGAGAATAGTTTCACGTGTCGAATACCAAGCTAATAAAAAAACATTGGTATAATATAATTTGAGTCTCACCTCACCGAGTACAACTATGTACCAATATATCTAGATCAGTTCTATCTCCAGTTCCCTCTGCAAAGTCTGCATGTTGCATGCAGCAATTATTAAATACAGAATGCATCCTGTTTATAACCATCAATTCTTCGCACCCCCTGCTTAACCTTTGCAGCTAACATCATGAGCCCTGAAGCCCAATCAAAATAGTAATTGAAAACATATGCGAATACATAATTTTTTATGTTTTGCATTTTCCCAATGAACTTGGATTCACTCAAGAAAGAGAGGACCCAATAAAGGTTTCTCTGTGCACGAAATAGGCTGTGTGGTGTTTGTGTCTAAATCCCGGCAAGATAGCATGGTGGGAAGCATAATCTTAGTCAAAATATTAACTACCTCACCTGGTATACAGGAGATCGTGGGTTTGATCCTGACCCTAACGCCTGTATATGTGGAGTTCGCTTGTTCTCCCCGTGGCCGCGTTGATATATCTCCGGGTCCTCTGGTTTTTCCCTCCACATTTCAAGTATTTGGCTCCTATAAATTTACACATAAGTCACTTTGTTGAGCAATCATTTGTGGCTAGGTCACTTCTGAAAAAGAGCTATATAGCTCACTGGCCCTTACCTGGCAAAATAAAAATAGTTAGTTAGTATATCATCAGGGTCCACCCCTTGACCTCCTGCCAGTGAGCCTTTGACACTTCACTTGGCCTCAAAGTGCATCTTGCCTAGTACAAACACCATGGTGATATCATCGCCAATTCAGTGCAAATAGCGGTCGTTGTTGCTGCTCTGCCCTGTGGAATCGCTTACCTGCCCTCTTCAGGCCGTGCAGGCCCATGAGGCAAAGCACGAGCATTCTGAAGACAAGAAGGTGGGAGAGGCAGGGGGCGTCATGGTCCTCGGGTCCTGCACCGGCATTGGCCCCCGCGGCCGGCAAGTAGAACATGCAGAGGTTAAAATCGTGCAGGACGGCCTGGCACAGGGAGGTCACCTCTGCCTCGGACACACTGACAAAAACACAGGCCAAGGAGCGAGTGTTAGGAGTAGTGGGGGGATGTCAACAGATTAAACGTACGGAAAATGTTATCCTTGATTCCAGTTAAATTGAAAACATTACAAGTAAAAACAAACAACCCAAAATTGACACGACCATGCGGTGATGTGATCCATACCTGCTGGTTGGATGAAGCAAACTCTGAAGGTAGAGGAAGCTCACAAGAAGCTTTTTAAGGTCTCGTGACCTGTTCATTATTTACATGTAAAACAGACAACAGTTTATTGGAAATTAACATTCATCTCCAGAAAAAAAACTATAAAGGTGTATGATTCTGAAATGGAGTTCACATCGGAAAATGTCTAGCATTGCATGCTCTACGTTTCAAAGTAAAAAAAACAATATTGCTTAACAACTAGATAATATAAATTCATATCCAAAGGTTTGCCATTGTACTTTTGAGAAATTCAATAAAAATTAACTTCTCAATCGAGTTTCAGTGCTCATTAGATACGTATCCAGCGACACCTAGTGGTGATCCATAAGAGGTTGTTTGGGGCTCATGTTGGTCGCGAAAGCCTACGTGTTAAACTACCTTGTGGTGATTCTAGATTTGAAGCTTTCGTGACTGCAATGATTCATATTCTTAGGTTTTTTTCGGTAAAGTCACGTAGGTAAAAACATTAAAAAGTAAATTAACAATAATATTTACCCTTGCGATACATGCAACAAATCCTGTAATATTTGTTTTAAGATTAAAGTCACTTAAATACAATAGAGAAAATAACACTGTGCAAATTATACAGGCAACACGTAAGCTTTTTTGTTAAATAAAACTGTGATAATTTATTGAATTAATGCTGGAGTAAATTGTTACATGGCTACAAGCCAAACATAATATTCACTAGAACATAGAGTTTCAAGACAAAAGCCTCAAGGCATCACAGAAAACCTCAGTCCCTTGAAAACCATTTGTTGGCATTAATTTTCACAGAAGTCTGTCCTGAAGAAACACCATGAAATTATCATTATGTTGGCATTAAAAAAACTACCATTTCATGTTATACACTTAAAAACAATACTTAAATGAAGCAACATCTTTATGACTTTTAAGTTGTACATTTAGATTGCATGAAGTTCTATAGCCATGCACGATCAAATACAAGTATGTGACAAGTTCTTTATCATGGCTGCATTCAGTTGATAAGAGTGTGAATGATGCAGTTGTCACACCTCTGTTTACTAAGGGATGCCTTCTTACAAGGAGCCTCTTTCTTGAGGAGCTCCATATACATCTTCTTGGCTTTAATAAACACTCGTCTCATGTTACCAACAGCACCGTCAAATCCCACCTCAGACTGAATGCTAGGTGGAAACAAAAGTGGAAAACACACTTGAAATTTTCGCACCTAAAGAAGTTTTTGAAAATTAATCGATAAAAAAAATACACGCAAAACTTCTTTAAAAAGTGTTTATGCATTATAGTCATAGGCAATGGGGTTTACCAGCGCATGTAGTAGTAGGCTGCCTCCACATTGTAAGACCGGTTCCCAGCCAATGTACCCAACTGATTTAAAGGCATTCCTATAAAAAAAAGACAAAACAACGCAGTTACACAAACCAGAGGTTCGCCCTTGGTGCAGTTCACAAATTCTGTTGAGACATAAGATTCAAGTTGACAATACAAACTGGTTGAGTAGCATCTACTATTATTGTTGTTGAAGCTTCCATCCCCTAAACTTTACTCCTCCCTTCCCTCCCCACCTCCACCAAGAGCCATGGTGGTCAAATAACTACGACAACACGCAAAGTTCAAAATATTTAGCTTAGCATGTATTATTATTGTTGCGATGATTCAGGCCAAATATGATTCATAGGGTGCACCCCTATGAATAACACATTAACTATACTCTTAGGTTTTTTTCGGTAAAGTCACGTAGGTAAAAAATTATAAAATGATATTCAATGAAAATAACTAAATTAAATCACGACGTTTCGGAGGCAACACAAGCTTCCTTCATCAGGTGTAAAAAAGGCACAGAAAAGTAACTGTAGTGAAAAAAAAAACCTAAGAGTATGAATCCTTGCAGTCACGAAAGCTTCAATTCTAGAATACATTAATTATACACAAAAATCAAGCTTTAGTTGTTAGTTGATGCTCTATAACACTGCACTGGTATGATGACAGCATAGTATCAAGGTACTGCAAGAAAAGCAATTACCACAAGTGACCACTCATAATGACATTTACTATAACAGAGGTTAAAGGTTTAGATTGAAGGGCACCAATGACAGCAGTGATATTTTTTTTAAAGAAGATACAACTCAAAATTAATCGTGCAGACAAACACAATCTCTGTCTTGGTCCGTCTGATAGAACCTTGAAGCTTCATAAATGAGAAAATAATTGAAAGCCACAATCCTCGCATAGCGCCCTCGAATGACAGAACTACAATATGACTCCCAAACCTTTGAATACAAAGTAGAAGATTGGCTTTTAGCTTAAAACATTCGTGACTGCAGGAATTCATATTCTTTGGTTCTTTCGGTAAAGTCACGTCGATAGAAAATAAAAACAAAATTAAAATATTTTTTAAAATAAAATTAAAAATAAAAGCAAAAAACCCACGTTTCGATCGCAACACAAGCTGTCTTCATCAGGCGGAGAGAAAAGAGGGGGCAAACCTCCAAAAAGAGGGGGCAAGCTTCAATTATCATTAGCTGCCCCGCCCGTGCTGTTTACGCCGCACAGCTTTCCTTGCTGCTGCCTCGCAACTCTAGTCCCCCGCCCACTCACGACTTTGGAAGCCCTATTCAGCAGTTGCATTTGGAGGCTTACCCCCTCTTTTCTCTACGCCTGACGAAGACCGCTTGTGTTGCGATTGAAACGTCGTGGGTTTTTTGCTTTTATTTTAAATTGTATTCTAATTAATTTTTTTCTATCTACGTGACCTACCGAAAGAACCAAAGAATAGAAGATTGGCCACTACAGCTACTTTATAATAAGCGGTGCATGAAGGGAGCCACCACTATGGCTAATTCACGACACACAGCGCTTGGTGGGAGCCATCCATATAAAATGGAAGACAAAGTACACCAGGAAACATCATAGCCTGTGATGGCTCAAAACCTGTTATTTGCCGAATGCACGGTGCGACATTGTCAATAAAGGAAAGTGCGCCTAAAATCCATTGATGTCCATTTCTATGCTCCACTGCTTATTCTCCCCAAACTTAAAATTCACCAACTCACACGAACCAGAAAGGTGAAATATAGTCACATAATCCCCACGATCCATACGACATGAGGTTGTTGCTCATCCAGCAGTGGATTGACAAAGGGCTGTACAGTAAAACCTTGGATTGCGAGTAACTTGGTCTGCGAGTGTTTTGCAAGACGAGCAAACGTTTTAAATAAATATTAATTTGATAAACGAGCGAGGTTTTGCAATACGAGTAGTATGTATACGTTTTGTCTGCCGAGCGTCACGTGATCACAACTGATATACGAGTGCTTTGATATACGAGTGCTTTGGATTACAAACACGTTTCCGGAACGAATTTTGCTCGCAATCCAAGGTTTTACTGTACATGTAAAATCTGCTGGGAAAGTGTTTTGGGAATGAAATACAAATGCATCCAACTCTTATTTGGGTTGTTCAGTCTTCCCCCACACCTGAGATTATCACGGGTGGCTACGTATGGTGTGAAAGAAGTTCAACAAACATACATACAAGACACAAACTGGACAATTCCAGTGGTAAGCAGAGATGTTCTCAACGTACCAACGTGGGGAGCTACTGCCAGAGCCTGGAGGTAAAAGCGCTCGGACAGGTGATGGGTGTCGATGACGCCTAGCTCATTCTGGTAGCGAGCTACAGCAGACAAAGCCAGCACACACCATCAGTCACAGCACCGCTACTCAACAGTGATATGCATACTACTCCGTATCTGTGTTCCACATGCAAAATATGAATACAACAATATTTGCTTGCTAAAATATGAGCTCAGTTATAGGGAGGGACACCACGGGAAGTGTTCTGTTTGACCACAAATGTCAACAAAAACCAGTACATTCTGTGGGTTAAACAGCGGCTTCCTTCCTTCTGCATTGTTTATTGTTGTTTCTTGTTTACTCGGTAGCTCACCTAGGTCTCCAAGGTATATCAGGCAGTGGTGACAAGCCATCCGTGCCCACTCCAATGCACGAGATGAAACCACCGCTGGTTTCTTTACAGCTGCAACAAGAAACATTACAAATAGCGTTAAAGTATAACCACATCATCTTCTTAGGTTTTTTCGGTAAAGTCACGTAGAAAGTAAAATTAAATAAAAACAAAAATCACGACGTTTCGGAGGCAACACAAGTCTCCGTCATCAGGTGGGACCGTCACAGCCAGATTAGCTGTATCAAGTGATACAGCTAATCTGGCTATGTTCCTCTATTAAATCCAATGGATTTAATAGAGGAACACTTTCAGATTGCTTTTAAAGCTCTGTACACTTACAAACAATGCAAAGCATAACTTTTACATTTAGAAATCAGCCAGTACGGTGCATTATTGTATATTTTATTCCTCTTGAATATCTTAGGAAAGAAAAATATCATTTAGGTCTTGCTTATTTGCATGTGGAATTTGCATGCACCATGTGTGCATAGATGCACAAGCACTGCCGAGACTCTGGATTTGAAGCGGGGGTGGTTACACAAAAGAAACAAAGTTATTATTTATACTTGCTTCGTGATCTCAGTCTGCTTACTGAATGTTCAAAGAACTGTCAGACACGTGATCATCAAATTTTCAAAACTCCCTTGCAAACAGCAACGACTTGAGTGCCACCTTGTGGATGGATAAGAGATAAACTGCCAATCATTCGAAATTCTGCCATATATTCCGTTGCATAGTAATAATGCAGAATGGACAACTTTTCCAGGTAACCTGTCTCCAATAGCACAGATTGGATATATGAATGATGGAAAACAAGAACAAGATAAGAAAACAATCGCATTGTTTTATGCCACTACGATGGCACTGTACCGCTCAGCGTGTCAACAACGTGGGTCCAGTCGATACAGGCCTGCAGCTCCAGCTGATAGTGAGACTGCAGGGTAAGCAGCAGGTGTTGATAGAAGCCGACACCCGCGACAAGGTGCGTGCGGTACGCACATTCCATCGAGCCCCGGGTCTGAAGCTGCTGCATGAGGTAAGTCACCCCCAAAAAGGCAAGTTAAAAAAACCCAACAAGACAACAAATCTGTACACACAGTAGCTTTAAACATATACATGTATATATCTGTATGTTGAAGCAATGTATGACATTAAAGTGTCTGCAGTTAGTGTTGCAGACAAGAACATTTGAAATTGGGCTGAGAGAAAAAACGCTTTTCAATAAGTTAGGCAATGACAAAAGGGGTGCAAAATGCAGGGTCCACACTTTTGAAAGAGTCAATGCACAATAGATTACGGCATGTGTGATATATTATAAACATTTTCTCATGAAAATACAAATATTGTGAACATATGACATCAGAAATTTTTCCCAAATACTATAAATATATACTCTTTGGATCTTTCGGTAAAGTCACGTAGGTAGAAAAAATAATAAATCACGACGTAGCTACTACGTGAGAAGTCCTCCTGCTGTGTTTGTTTCACACCTGATGACGGTTGCTTGTGTTGCTATCGAAACGTCGTGATCTATTATTTTTTCTCCTTACGTAACTTTACCGAAAGAACCAAAGAGTATGGATTCCTGCAGTGGTAATCTGTGTGTTCGTTTCACAACATGTGAAGCAACTTTGGACAAAAAAAATGATACATGTAATATTTCCTGCACACAGAAATTAAGCAGTCTATCACTGGTTCACTCTCTCGGCACAACAGATGAAATTGTAAAGTTTCTTAAATCCCTCCTCGTTATTTTAAATGGCTACACTACAGTTAGTCATGGTGTGGGTAATCGTCCCTCTTCCAAGATGTCTGGCCAGTATGGAAGAGTAGGCCAAATATCCCCTAGAGGCTATCTGGTGCTCCCTCTAGTGGAGACCCTTCTACCAGCCGTAATATGAACAAAAAATGCATAGGTGCACCTTTACCTTTTATTGCCTTATTTAAAATACCACACCTTACGATTTGCTTTGACAGCATGAATCACTTCATAGTAGACCTTTCTCCAAAGCAGCTCCTCAGCCTTGCGTCCGTAATCCACAGGGTGCAAGAACATGAGCTTCACGCACAGCTCCCGCAACCTTATTGCAATGAAAACACACACAAGCATGCAAAAGCTGCAGGTTCAATTATGATTAGAGCAGCTATGTTTTATATGCACCCTGAGGTGACGAAGTGGCTCAGAGATCACAGCACCAAATCACACTGCTGAGATCCTGGGATCAAATCAAGGTAGCCTGTTATTAAACAGAGTTATTCAGTGTAGTATGCCGATGGTCTCAGCCCAGTAACCAATGGTGGTACAAAAAAAAAGGGATTAGTTTAAATTTGGTTCTGCACTCAATTTGGCTAAATTACAGTTATAACATTTAAAATATCAGTTTGACTCATGCGATGAACATTACTCTCAGTGGCAGAGTGGGTGGAGAAAGTGCCCTACTGTGTGGACCAGATGTCACTTCAAGGGATCCCAGAGGTAGTTCTGTGATATACGCTTCTGTGGGCCATTCTCTGGATACTTTATCTCATGACGTGATGCCGATCACACGATTGGAATTAAATTGTATAAAAATAACCATTTAAATGAAATTCACCCTACCCACATGACAGAACAACATTTTAACATCTTGCAATGATATCAATTTTATTGAAACAAATTGCTTACTTGTTTCTTTGGCTCACATTCTCTGGCTTGAAGACTTCTTGACACACAGATGAACTGGAAATTATGGTGTCCAGCCGATGAACAACATCCACAACCGCCCTACAAGCAGGTTACACCAGGACACACAGCATTTTAATAATACTTAAGAATACTTTCATTTTATATAGCGTCATTCATGCCAACAGCAACCCACAAAGCTGTACATGAATGACATATAAGGACCAAATCCCCTAAACGCGGTTGGCTAAGGGAGAGCGCTAAAGAAGCGTTACAACTCGCACTCAAGTTTTATAAACGGTGAACCAATTAATGGCAGAGGCCGTTTCCGACAATTATAACGTGACAAATAAGCCTATTATTGTCCTAAACCACACTGCATTATCCACAGCTGAAAAGGTGCCTACAGAGTGTATTCAGCATAAAACTTCATGTGAGTATTCTTTGGTTATTTCGGTAAAGTCACGTAGAAATAAAATAAATAAAATAATAAAATACGACGTTTCGATTGCAACACAAGAAACTATCATCAGGTAGAACTAAATTTGAGCGAGAGACAAAACACAGACAGACACACAAGCAGGGAGAGACAACACAGAGACACACAGAGACACAACATAGACACAACATAGACACACAGAGACTCAATGCCTCTGTGTCGAGGCCTTAAATAGAGAGGGGGGGGGCAGAGAGAGGTGGGTCTGCTGGAGCAGAGAAATTCGTATGTCACTGAAAGACTCAACAAGACTGGTACAATTTCGATTTAAAGCTTTCGTGACTGCAGGGATTCATCTTCTTGGTTCTTTCGGTAAAATCACGTAGAAGGGAAGTAATAAAATAATAAAAATAAAACATAATAAAACAATTCTCACGACGTTTCGGCTGTTTCATTCAGACGCTGTCGCCTCGACAGACCTGGTTTTCACCTGAGGACGGCTGCTTGCGTTGTGGCCGAAACGTCGTGAGAATTTTTTTATTATGTTTTATTTTTATTATTTTATTACTTCCCTTCTACGTGACTTTACCGAAAGAACCAAGAAGACTGGTACATTTTAGAGAGAGTTGTGTGGAAACCCACATCAATGAGAGATTATAATATTGCACATTTATGTACTGTATTCCAAGAGAGTGGTAAGCACACAACGCTTTGCATCCAGCGGCCTGAGTTCAAATCCGGCTCACATCAGGAGCGTGTGATAAATCTGAACTGGACCAGGGCCACACTGCCTTTACCAACCCACACTGACCATCATGGTTAAGTATGGTCAAACAACCCACAATGACCACGACGTGGAAGGCCTGAATCCAGCAATAGATTAACAAAGAGCTCTACATGCTTCTTCGTTTAGTTTGAAGTTTGTCCAAATGTCTCAATTGTGTGTTAAAGGGGGCAATTCGTCCTGCAGCGTCTCACGAACAACGTACCGATGAGGAACGATAAAGTCGGCCTATTTGGATTGGGCCCTTTAAACAGAAGTGGATCATCGACCGTGGCTCTACGATGATGATGAACTACATCGTAATGTGGTTCAGAGGCCCATGCGAGCCGGTCGACTTGGGGAGGGCCTTCATCAAGCAGCGGAATGACCATTACTCATGATGATGATGAAGGAAATTCAATATCCTCACTAGCTCACCGGCAGACTTGGGAGAGGGAGCATTCATCCATCGGTGGCACATAGTTCATGATGATGACGAACAAAAAATAATACCATAGACCTCCCTTAATTCAGCAGTGGATCGACCACGGCTCATCCTCACGAATAAATAACAACACCAATGAGGCCCAAGTGACCCGGACCACTCAACAAGCGGTAGATGATCACGGCTCAATAATTACGCCGATGGTCAAAAACAACATCACGGAATGCTTTGTCAATCCGTTGAATTAACAACAAAATCAAACAAGACGGACCCCTCCGATAACGCCACCGAGGCCTAGCGAGTAGGCCGGGAGATGAGGGCCGCGAAGTCGCCGCGCTCGACTAGCGGCGCACCCACCGGTAGAGGCGCTTCGTCTGCACGATTCTAGGCGAGTCGTGAGGAGGCAGCGGCGCCGCCGGTGGGGCCGGTGGGGCCGCCTCGGCCATCGGGAGGCAGCACGAGTCGCTCGTTGTGGTCATGGGGCCCCGCGCCTCTCCGACTCCTCGTAGCGAGAGGCAGACACCATCACGACACCGGCTCGATCGATCGCTCGATCGCTCCTTGAAGTCGTCTCGGAAAACGCTGCGCGGCTGGTGAGAGTGGAAGAGCTTCGGAAGTGTGGAGTGCACCTAGCCTGGTACGGGGGACGTCACCGCCGCGTAGTGGCCGATTGGTGGCTTTTGTCACTTGCGTCCGATTGTAAATGCTGTGGATTGGTTCTCCAAACACACCGGTGTTGTTGTTGTTATTCTCGTCGTAGTGACGAATTGGACGCGTTCTGTTTACGTGACAAACCCCCTTACTAATTGGCCGTGTCGGGTGGTGGCGGGTTTAACGACACATTTATATTTACGCCATCTAACCCAAAAAATAAACAAAAATCTGTATTATGGATATTGTTCGCGAAAGCACTAAACACGTGTTAAGGTAACGTCTGGTGTTGTCTGTGCAGTCGTTTGTGATGGTGGAGAGAGGAGGTTGGTGGTGTTGTAGCGTGCGTGCTGGCGGGAGTTGACCCTCCTTGTGGATGTGGAGGGAAGTGTCACGTAGTAAGTTTGCTTCCGCGACCAATATCGATAATATAGAAGTTTTATTATTATTATTACACGATTTTTAACACATTCCTGCGGAGGGAGCTGGTAGGAACGTTGGGTTGCTCGGTCAATGGCCAGGGTCAACGGCCAGGGCGTGGTGTATTCCGCAAATATACCCGACTGTGAGGGCGGGCACAAGCCGGCGTGAGTAGGTTAAACGTTGAGTTTTATAAGGGCACCACGGGGTGACCAGCCCCTCCCCACCCAGCCACACCCTCCACCCAGCCCTACCCTCCCCACCCAGCCCCACCCACCCCCTCCCCACCCAGCCCCTTCCTGCACGACGGACGGACACAATAATCGCCTGTGGGCTGGTGTAACCAGGTTCCTACCAGTATTAACTCACTGTTGTATCCTCAAATCTTGTAACTCAATTTTAACCCACTTACTAATGTGGTATCGACTGCAAACTTGGTATACTTATGTCATACTGATGACAATACTATATTCTATCATAAAAATTTAAAATATATATTTTTAAACATTATTTTTTATATGTTATGTTTCGGCTTGGGTCTAATTGTCCACGGTCAACTGACGTTGGCTGTAAATGACCAAGGTCCCTTATGTTATGGCAAGCTTCGGGGCCACTTCTTGGAGTCGTGTAGTTCTGCCATTACTAGTACATTTCATAAAAGCGTGTTTTTAAAATAATACTTATTTTGGGGTTAGATCGTGTAAATGTGTCGTTAACCCCGCCACCACCGATATTGGCAATTAGTAAGGTTTGTCGCATAAACAGAATTGCCAATTTACATGTTGTTTACTCGACAAACCGTACTAATTAGTAAGGTAAACAGAATTTACGTGACAAACCTTACAAAACAGAATTGACAATTGGCATGTTGTTTACTTGACAAACCTTACCCATTGGCTGTGTCGGGTGGTGGCGGATTTAACGACACATTTATATTTCCGCGATGTAACCCAAAAAAACTGTACTGTACTATGGAAGCGTCAGGGCGTCGTGGCGGTGTGGAGTGAACCCCGATACATGCGACGCTGATCTTGTTATCGGGATAACGGTGATACAGGGTGAACGGACTCCGAAGGCTTCATGGTTGTATAGGGGGTATAGACTACGGGATATGTTAAACAAATATTCTGGCAAGTCAGTATCTTAAATGAACCTCCACTATTATTGGAGATTCAACGGTACAAAGAAATGTACAGAAACACAAAAATTAAGCATCCACGAGGTAATCACAATGGTTTGCAGAATGTTGATTTTCTAATGAAAATACACATTTTGTGAACATATTTCTTCATAAATCTTGCCCAAACACTATTGATGTTAGTATTGGTAAGCTGTTACAACATAGGTAGTTCGCTCAAATGAAATGTTAAAATTTCTGAAATCCCTCCTAATTTTAAACGGATACACCAGTTGGGTAATCGTCCTTCTTCCAAGACGTCTGGCTAGTATGGAAGAGTAGGCAAAATGTCCTCCAGATGCATTTGAGCAATAATCTTCAGGTGCACCTTTACCTTTAGTTTGCTTTCACAGCATGAATCCGTAATCCACAGGGTGAAAAAACATGAGCTTCACGCAGTTATTGTTGGTGTGTAGTTTTACTTTTAACTCTTGCAACATGGCTGGGGGGGGGACAGTTGATTGAAAACAATTTGTATCTAGCACAAGTTACAACTAAACAGCTCCCCTATCCATGTTGAGTATCATATGGTAGGTATATACCACCACCTTTTAATTGCAGATGGAATTCAAGTAAACTAAAGAACAAAGAAAGTGTTTACATCTTTTTTTATTATTTCTACAAGGATAACACATTTTAGTTCAGTTGCATAAATACAAGCGCACAGGTGAGAAGCATTCAACTTATGGTTAAAATACATTTTACGGTACAAAATGTGAGAGCATCAGTCACAATGATTCAAGATTTATTCAAACTGGAATTCATGGAATGACTGAAAAATATCCGTGGAAGCACACAGTATTTGAATTCAAGAATACACATGAATTAAAATAAAAAATACTGCATCAAAATTCCAAAAATAATCACAAAAACATAACGGGTGTGCTGTGGCATTGAACAAAAAAACAGCTGAAAAATAAATCATCATTGTCATTAAAACCATTTATTCGAAAACTAAATTTACTATTTAAAGCAGTGACTGCTCATGTTTAAAATAAGGAGACTAACCTGTTGTAACAGTAATAATGACAACAGTGAGGATTTTACGGCCCAACCAAAAATTGTACATCCTCGAAGTTGATCTAAAATACTTTTTTGTTACGGCTCTGTATTTTGTAAATGTGTTTAATCTGCCAAAAATAAATTTAGCAATACTGTATGTGACAGTACATTTCATGAGGAACTAAAGAACAACACAATACAGCATAGCAAATGAAATGTAAAGTGCACATTAAAACTAAAATTTTAATATTGTAAAATGTGTAGTCTAGAAGTTGGCGTAAAACTCCTTTTTTTCCATATTTCAGTTCAACAGAGATCACAAGTTTGAAGAGCAATGAATACACGTTGTAGAGGCCCTGCATATGCGTACAAAGAGTTATCATAAGCAATTTCCGACAAACCTAAATGTTTATTGATAAAAAAAAATCCAGGCCACGACTGGTTGCTCCAATTATTAAAAAGGTGCGTGGATCCCAAATCGTATATTCGAAGTCCAGACGTTGGTATTTTTAAGGCCTCGTCCGTCTGTTGAAAAAGTCACATATTACAGTGAGATTTTTCCCCCATTCAAGCACAAATCCAAAACAAAACGCTTTGCAATGCAACTCGTGATACATACTTGGGCTGAGCATGGTGTTGGATGCCTGGTCCAGCAGTGGAGCCAGCTTTCATCTCGACTGCAATTGCACACTGCAGAGAAAGAGAAATGCATTTAAATAACGAGTATGTCATCATGACATGCTTGATTGCAACTTTAAAAGCTTCAAACTCATGTCACACATCCTGGGACAGCCAAGTTATTTGTTTACAAAATAAGAGCAATTTGTTTTCTGGATTTCTTATTATTTCAAGACTCAAAATGATAAACAACAACACTTTTGTCCTCACTCTTGTCTCCACGTCGGTCCACTCAGAGTCAGGTGTATCTGATCGCTGCACAGGCGCACGCTGGTCTGACTTGCGCTTCCTACAGAGGTCAGGATCGGTGCAGCATTGCATATCATGAGAAAACGTAGAAAAAATATACCAACATTCTCACGAATATATGTAAATGCAGGCAATGTAAAAATCATATTCTTAGGTTTTTTCGGTAAAGTCACGTAGGTAAAAACATTAAAAAGTAAAATAAAAATCACGACGTTTCGGAGGCAACACAAGCTTCCGTCTTCAGGTGGTACCGTCACAGCCACGACAGCTGTATCAAGTAAATGAGAGATTGCAGGAGTTACCACTGCGTTTTATAATGGTTGGAGAAGGTGGTGGGGCAAGGGCCGCATACTTATTATTAATATGGTAAGGTGAGGCTTGAGACTAAGAATAGACTGCATAACAAAGGCTGAGCCTTTGTTATGCAGTCTATTCTCTCTATGGAGAGGTGCATAACAAAGGCTGAGCCTTTGTTATGCACCTCTCCATAACAAAAGGCTGAGCCTTTGTTATGGAGAGGTGCGGTTTGTGACTCAACCTGTAACAGGGAGACCACCACTAAACATGGTAAAACAGTAATGGTTGTCTGTCAAATAAGATTGGCAAATAAGTGTAGTTAAATCTTTTTTGCATGGTTAATCACATCTTTCCAATGATTACTCAGTTTGTAACCGTCATCACGGTTGAAATTATGTCTGTGTTTGTATATTTGTAAAAATCCACAAAAATAAAACTTGTAAAAACAGTGGACAGTACCTGGATGAGGGCGACTCCTGTGTTAGGGTCTCAATGTCTGTGAACTGTACGGACTGACCACCGCCTCGTGTCTTGTAAACTTGGCCCTGCAGACAAAAAACGTATTCAATTTCAGACATGCATTCCTGTTATGAGAATACAAAGTAGACAAAAGACATGCTCGCTGAGTCTAGAATGCCTTTTTCAGGTCCTTTGGCCAATTATTTTCTTAAATAATTTAAGGAGGAATCTATACCAGATTAACCCAAAGCATGACTCATTCAGCAAACGTTTCCATGCAGAAATCAATACTGTTTTTATAACTAAATTCAAAACGGAGAATGCAACAAACACTTTCTACAAATAATAAAAAAGCACTCAAGATTAACCAATGAAGATTTCCTTATTCACTTCACCTTGATGAGACGAGTTTCAATTTCTCCATCCGAGGCGAGTTCCTGATGTGTGAGCATGTACTTGTCCGCCTTGGAAAGGGCACGCTCTGTCGGCATGAGCACCGTGACGGAATTGGTAACCGACGGCTGCATCACCGTCCCCGTATCCACACTCGTCGCTGGCTTGTGGTCGATCCAGCGTTCCGGCCCAGCCGAATGTGACCTCCTGTGCCTCAGTGGCACTGGGGGTGCCGTCTAAAGTAGTGCGGACATACAGAGCTAATGAAATCAGTGCACACAGCAATATATATGCTACAAAGAAATTCAGTTTTGTATGTCCTCACTTGTGTAATTGAGATGCATCTGGCTGGCCTGCTGTCCTTCACTATCCTCACTCACTTGCCTCTCTTGTTCCTCACTGCTTGATAAGCATTCTTCTGCAGCCTCATTTTTCCTTGTGGTCCTTCTCAAACACCTGTCCATGTGGGTGGGAGTGGCCGCCATCTTGCCTGCCTGCCTGCCTTGGTGATGCTTTCGCAAACCCTTCCACGCCTCACCAGGCCCCAGCCTCCCTTCCCACTCGTTCACGTAGGATGCAACAGAAATGTTGTCGTGGGAGTTGGAACGGCGGCTGGTTAAGGCATTGCGTGGCAAGGCCACGGGCCCTCTCTGCGGTCCCGTGCAGACGTGGACAGATGTTGGCTATTCCACAAGCACGCAAAGCGATGAAAACACCCACAATCCTCTCAGTAAACACATGTTAAACAATGTGAAAATCACATGAATCAGCTGTGAACCTGTCAGCTTATATTATAACTCGGATTTCTCTACCCAAAACTCATAGCCTCTACACAAACATTTCCTCGTGTTGCAGTACAACTCCTATCGAATGCATAACTGTTGTGCAGTGCGAATGTTAACTTCAGAAAAGTAATTACCGGTGCAGGTGAAGGGGAGGCGGAACGCTTTTTACGCGGGGGTGGCACTCTCTCTCGCTCGCGTGGTGTCCGCTCCGGCCCTTTTGTCTCTGTCACGATGGCCTTTAGCTGCTTCAGCTTTTCGTCCTTCACCCACAGCTTGTTCTGCATCTCCATCTGCTTGGCTGCCACGCGTCGATCCTAGCCCAGCATGTGGCAAAGATGGCAATGTAATACAACTACGTAACTAGTTTGTAATATGCAAATTCTTTTGTCAAGGCGCCCTTCCCCCCTTCCAACCCAGCTTAAAAAGACGCTCCAAGCGTGGTGGTGTTTCATTCAGACGCTGTCTCCCCGACAGACTTGGTCTTCACCTGAGGACGGCTGCTTGCGTTGTGGCCGAAACGTCGTGAGAATTATTTAATTATGTTTTATTTTTATTATTTTATTATTTCCCTTCTACGTGACTTTACCGAAAGAACCAAGAAGATGAATCCCTGCAGTCACGAAAGCTTTAAATCGAAATTTAGTTGTTAACGACTTTGCTAAAAATATAACACTGTGCCTCGAGGCAGTGTCCAAGCCAACAGTGGGATCCAATAAGTGTTAACTTGTGTAGATTGAACCATTTTTTTTTTTACCAGCCCAAAGGCACCAACCTAATTGTGAAATGTTTTAGTACACTTCCTGATTACCATTGTAATTGGATGGAACTCATAATCTGCAGCTTATTTCTCCTAATTTACTGAATTTTACATATATAAATGTAGACATTTTCTCCTGGTCCTGAGCAAGGTATATTTTTTGGGAGGATATATTTTTGAAAATATTTTTGGTATAAAACAGTTGCTGGATATGGAGAACTCCTGCTTTTGATTTCCCAAACTACTTTTCATCGAAAAAACAGCACTTATCTCAACATAAAAAAGTGAATTTGATAAGACATGTGGGGAACACTCACACATTCACGCTCCCACTTGCTCTTCGTCTCACTGACAACACCGTGCATTCGCATCTCCATCCGCTGCTTGTCGCCGAGCTGCCGTTGTAGCTCATTGCGCTTCTCCTCCACTTGTTGCTGCAGAAGCCGTTTGTCATCCTCGTGAATGTTGTTGGTTTTCTGCAGTACGTCGATCTGCAAACGTGCATACGGCACAATTATAGAAAACACTTGGAAGGCTACACTGTGCAGAATGTAAGTTAGCTTATTATTTTTACAAATTCAGAACACTTAAGCATTGTCTAAAGTGGGGCTCGGAGCATTTTCCTTATAGATTGCAAAATTGGATTTTTAAATACCATTTGTAGGCTGAAAATTAATCAAACGCATCAGTCACCTCTGTGACTACAAGAGGCTGTTACAGTGACAGAGGTGGTTAAGTATGATAACATTTGATAGTGTTGCTAGTTATAAAATATTCCCTTCTAGTAGCAAATTAGTGTGGCTCTGATGCTTGCAGTGACAGATCTATCATATCATGTGCAAGTCCAAGTGCGAGGCCTCAATTGGCCATGGGCTATGTGAAATGAAGTCTTGAGGGAAATTTGGCTTGAGAGCTGTATGTTTGCCACCTCTAGTCAAAAGTCAACAAAAACAATTCATCAGAAATGTCATTGCGAGTTCTACACATACCTTGTACTCGAGCGTTTTGGCCTTCTTCTCCATGCGCTCTAATTCTGCACGCTGCGCTGCTAGCTGCCGGTCCTTCTCTGCCAACTTGTCCTGCTGCGTCTCGATCCAGTTCTCACGCCCCATCACATTATTGTCCAGCTCCTGCAGGCCTGCTCGCAAGATACCCTCTACTCGCCAACAGAGGAATAGCAGAGAAAGCAAAAACCCATAATTCTTTCAAACAATTCCATCACGTGGCAGAGTGGTAGCAACAACAATAAGATAGCTAAATAAACTAAACTATGTTAATTTCACCAAGTACGGCCTACTGAGCTATAGAGCTCTTTTTCAGAAGTGACCTGGCTACTAATGATAGCTCAATGAAGTGGATTACCATGTGGAAATGTGTATAGCCAAATAATCTAAACGCATGTTTCTAAATTTGTTGACGGTCAACAATTTAATTATCACTTTTACCCGACATAATGAAATGTGCTGTGCATTAAGATCTGATAGTGGATGCCGTGGATACATGTGTGCCTGTTGGCAGCACTTACGAGCCCGGGCCAACTCGTCCCGCATGTTCTGCCTCTGGCGAATACACATCTCCAGGTGGCTGACAAGCACCGAAAGCGTCTGTTCGTCACTCGCGTCCGTCAGCTCCAACGACGGGAATGGCGGGAAGTTTTGCAGCGACAGAATTTGCATCTCTGCTACATCACCAAAAATAAGGTCATCAATATTAGTTGGAGAAATAGTGAATAAGTGATAGTCATCATGCAGGAAATAACAGGATTACAAATTAATGCAAAATGAACAAAAAATGGCAAACTATACTGCCAGCTATGCACTCTGTTTTACTGCATACGTTTTCACAATTGTGCTGTGCAGGTCTATGGTGTTTTCAGGTTGTATCACACGTTCAACGTCTTACTCCACGTAATGGGAACTTTTGTACGTGTTGAAGTGTTGAAACTCCCAGAACGTGGAGCACAACAGTTGGGCATCATGCAGAGCACACGGTACAACTTGAAAACATTGTAGAGCTATGCACCCATATTCATTGCCCAATGGGCGCTATTACTGTGTTGTCAATTTGCTTAAATTCTATTTTGTTAAGAGCCGCATCAGGTAGTGTCCATGCACCTGAGTCCCCTGAACTGGAGAAAGTAGGCCCTCCACGTTCCTCCAGCCTGCGAGTCAGCTCCATGCGTAGCTCATGGTAGCGGTTTCGCCGTCCCGGTGTGAGTCCGAATATGGGTTTGTCGGCTGGCCGCGCCACTTCAACCTCCTGGGTCATCTCCGCAAATCGCATCACGTGCTGCAGGAATTTTTAAAATGCATCAACACTTATCAGAGATCTTAATAGCCTGGCAATAATGTACAGCGTTATGGGATGCTATTAGCATGATTGACACGATATAATATATAAGTATTATTATAACAAACAAAACATGTATTTGTCATCAGCTGCAAAGCCATTATTAATGCTTATCACACCATACTCTTATCACACCAATTTCACGGGCATCCCTCAAAAGTACAAGGCTCCATTCCTACAATCAGACAAGAAGTCAGTTGCCTCACTAATTCAAGATATATATGAATGGAAGTCAATGTAGCAAAAAGACTCGGATAGGAGATATGGCATACAATTAAAATATTGATGTTGCTTGCATGTAATAACACATAAGCTAAATGGAGATTGGCCTCCTACCAGTGTCTCTTCATGGTCTTCTGCCTTGGGGTTCACGCACACAATCATCCGCACTTTTCCTTCTCCATCAAAGTAGTTCTTGAACAGGAGCGTCAGCTTGGAGTCTCGATATGGCACCATCTGTTAAGGAAGCATAATGCATTCAGAATTAAATCACTAGTTTTTAAAATATATTTATATTTGAACACGGTACTATATAAGACATTTAACTCCCTACACATTAAAATAAATCACAAAGGAAATAGCATTAATAACATTTTGCTACCATACCTTGTTTGTTCCAAGCATCTGGTTTTCTCGCAATACTTCTATGCACGTCCTCAGTGTCATCAAAGACTGATTGATGTTTCCTATACATGAGGAAAAAAGCAATTTACGAGCAAACAAGAATATTATACATTATTTTACTTGGTGCTTTACAATGTTTATGCCGCTCTTCATACTGGCTGCGATTCAGGAATTAATATTTACCGTATGAAGGTGCCTTATGACTGTCAACATTTACCAACAACACTCAACCTTAAATATCCAAAATATGCCTTAGATGGTGCTCTGAGAGCTATTGCCATTTTGTGTTGTATATATGCATCTTAATCGATGTGGCTGCTCGTGTCCACACTAATTTATTACTAAATAATATAAATATAAAATGAATATTCAATAAAAAATGGAGCAGTTATTTTTGCCAGATGTGACATCACTATTTCCTACTTGCTCATGACTTTCTCGTGACAGATACAGCAATGTTAATGCACAATATATTGTTTAAAATGGTGTTTCCTTTAAAAAGAAAGATGGGCGAGTGAGAATAATTACCAGCTTCCCGGAGACGATTGCCTTCTGCCTTCGTCCTGTTTGTGCGCTCACTGCCAGCCAAGTCCACAAGGGCCAGCTGGCTCACTGTGATCTGCTCCCTGTCCTGTGCAATAGTATTTTATTGTCATTACAGGGATATCAAAAACACAGGCCAAAAAATTAACAGCTCCCATTTTGTGTGTATATATACGTAGAATGTGTGGGTTCATTAATGAGAAAACAAACCAGTTACGGTAAAGTGGACATTGATAGAGTTCCTTACAGATATTTTAAGTCATTTTGCCTGAATGAAGCATCAAAGTCATGTCAGACAGCCTGGGACACAGCCTAGATACATATTTACAGTAGTTTACATTTTTGGGTCCAATCTTACTTCAAATAAATTAATTGAAAACCTTTTCAAATGCGGACCACATTGGGAATCTCCTCGATCTCCATGGGCCGAGCATCAAGAGGAAAATTTTGGAACAGGATATCACTTTAACAGAAAAAGTGGGTGTGGCAGCCTGTTTGTTGCAAACGACCCACTGCATTGTACAGTGTGCCCATGGTACCAATGGGCCGGTAAAAACTACACCCATGCAGTAGGATGCACGCCCCTCCTTTATAAAGTAAAAGGAGTACAATCTGTGCGAGTCGGTATGATCCGTTGCGAGGAGGCTACCTGGAGTACCGTCTCGCCGTCCGAGTCAAGTGGCGCCTGCACGAGCTTGACGATGAACACGCTGTGGGAGCGACTCGATTCACGGTTTAGCGTCGTGTTTGCCACCCGCCGTCTCTTCTGACCTGAGGACAGAAACGTGTCATTCACATCGGCAGGTAAATGGTAGCAATTATAGCAGCTTAGGAATCACTTGGTGCTTGGAACCGCCTACAGCACAGATAACAGGATGCATTGCAAAATGCAGTATAGCGTCTGCTCTTGCCTGTTCTTGATAAAAAAAACAAAAATGAAATAAATCGTAGGATAGTCAACAAATAAAAGAATCCCATTGTTGAAGTCAAAAGGTGCCAACTGTACCTCTCCAAAACATCTCAAATGCCTCTTCTGTGGACTTCACCTCCACCTCTGTGCAGCCAACCACGTACATGTTATGGTTCGAGTCCTCTCGCAACATTTTTGACTGTGGTGGTCTAAGGGAAGATCATTGCAATCAGTTCATGAGTGCAAGCTTATAGGGCTATATCATACTCTGCATTACACATGGGAAATGTATAATCGTAAAATAAAGATTACCAAGTGCAATTAATAGGTTAGATGAAGTTTTTAAAATGGTAATGAATAGATGATGTACATTTTTGACATCAAAAATTGTCATTCATTATCAAATATTTTCAGAAAGCTCTTAAGTACTGCAGACTATAGCAGAAGGAACAGGCAAGCAATCAATGTAAAAAGCAGCAATACAGGATTTGAATGTTCATGCACCATGATGGCAATGAATATATTTGCTTTGAAAAAACACAATTCGGGAGTAAATGACATCTCGTGTGCGTGCAGCACGGCCAACAGCAGAGAGCCACACGGCAGCGGAGGCATGTGGATCTGGCATGCCAAGGAGATTGCACTACTCTACAGAAAGGCTGTGCAAGACAAATGTGCATACAGCAGCCGCTTGGCATTTGAGTAACAACCAAACTCTCGGAACATACATGAACTCTGGGTTCCGCGTCGTCCCACTTGTGGGAGTGGCACAAGTTGCCCACCTAACAGAGGGACATGTGACAGAGAGGTGAAAAGCAATGCCCAGCGTGACCCACCCCAAGCAACAAGCGGCCATAAGATCCCAAAAGTTGTGTCCAAGGAAACACCCGGGAGTGGAAGCATTACACTATTACCACGCAGGTCAGAGAAATTATAAAACAGTAATTAGTTATATTCTTGGTTCTTTCGATAAAGTCACGTTGAAGGGAAATAATTTAATTATTTATAATAATTTATACATAATGAAATTCTTATTATAATTAATAATAAAAAAATTCCCTTCTACATGACTTATTTCCCTTCTACGTGACTTTACCGAAAGGACCAAGAATATGAATCCCTGCAATCACGAAAGCTTTAAATAGTAATTAGTTAGTTTTCTTGCTCGAAAATTTATATAACATATATATTTTTAAACGCCAATATACAAGAAAACCCTAGAAACTGACTCATTAGGAAAAAGGAATGATTAAGCCTAAGTATACACCACGCATATCCAAGTTCTTACTTGGGTCGGATGGGATCCACAACCACATCTTCCAAAAGATCAAAAATATAGTTGTTGTATATCTCAATATACGAGACAAGGACGCTGTAAGCGCTGTCTTCGTCCACCCCCTCTGCCTTGCAGTGTTCCTCCACTGTGATGATCTCTGCAAACTCTGTGTCCACTTTTGACCTTCAAGAAAGACAAAACAAGTCCAAGCTTAGGTTTTTTTAGTATTTTGTGTCTATTCCACTACACATTTCTTTTAAAACTAACAAGGTCAAAATGTTATATTTTTCCCAAAATTTATTCCGATTGTGCTATTGGCATCACATCATAAGTCTTCTTGGAACTGTCACAGAAGTGCGTCATCCCATAGAACAGCACGGTCCATGGAAGGAGTTCACAGAAATGCTTCTGTAATCTCTTATCCACACTAGGTTCTCGGTTGAGCACTTTCCCACCCACCCTGCTCCAGAGTAATGTTCGTCGCACGAAGGTGAAATAAATTTTTAAATTCTTAAAGACAAATTCATCCAAATTAAGTGTAGAACCAAATTCAATTCGTTTTTTATTGTGCATTTATTGGTGAATGGGGTTGAGACATTAACTCGCTGCACTTGGGAATCTGGTTGTATCATGGACAGCTGCCCGAATTCAAAAACAGCACCAGCTGAGCACAGACCTCAACGCCACCCGCATCAATGTAATAGCAATAAACAACTTGATTTAAAACAATTCCACAACTGTATTTTAATTGGAATACAGTGGAGCTCATCTTATCCACAACTCCTGTTATCCATGCCCAGAATCTATCCATAGAAACCCCTATTTTCCATGGACAGATTGCTTCTATTACTCATGGCTAATTTGCAGACAACACAAGTCACCTTTAAGTAGATAAAATCACTAATATTGTCCCGTGTTTATCAGGGGCTGTCTTCGTGGATAAGAGATGTGTTGTATATACAGTAATATCGGTGAAAAGCGTCTCCCAAATAGTTTTAGATAAGAATTTCACTGTATAACACAAAACAATGTTCACTGCAAGTAAATCTACTGCCAAATGTTAGGCCTCACCTTGACGTGGTCGATTTTGGAGTGGCCGGAGGCAAGATATCTCGTTTCTGCCTTTCAAGAAGAGCGTCCACCTCTGACTGCACTTCCAAGCTATTTTTGTCATCCAGCTTGAACACCTACAAGGGAAAACAGCCCTTAATTAGGACCTCTGCCTTAAACAACAATTTAGCTATTTATAAAGATTTTAAGTGTATTATTCACACCTCCAATTAGCACGGTTGGTTACGTACAGTGAGAAAAAAGTTCAACATACATACATTAACTACGTATCGTTACACTACAAAGCATCCTTTGAAACAAGTCCCAATGTTAGATTATGTTAAAATAACTTCACGTTTATGTGGATACATAGCAAATATTAAAATAATTTCACCATCTTGTTTTGACAAAAGCTAATAAGTATGAACAACCAGATAGTTTAGTAATTTCAGCAGGAAGGGCCCAATGAGCTGTTAGGCTCTATTTTACAGACATGCTGAGACAGTATAGATGTTATACATTACATATCTTCGTTAAAATCATGTTTACATAGGTCGCTTTACAAACACCAAATATCGGGACAATTCTCATGTGTATACTAAAGAATTATTCCAGAGGACTTTTCTGAAAAATAACAGCTCACCGCAAACTTATACACGTACAGCAAATTATTTTGAACGTGTATTATAGTGAAACTAATAACCTAACTGCATTCAAATGTAATTCTAGATTTTGGTTTGGCACACTTCCAGAAATTTTGCTATAGAAAAAAAAACTTCACGAAGAAAACAAGCTAAAGAACACAAACTGGCACGAATGTTTTACTCACATATCGTTTAGCCTGAAACTTGGAAATGGTGTTGAACAACATGTCCAAGCTGCGTGGGAGCAAGCCTGGTTGTCCAGGAGCGCCGGTCATATTGAATGTCTTTCCACTGCCAGTAACTCCGTATGTGAACAGCAGACCTGAGAAACACAAAAGGTCCATACATATGTATCGTGATGAGACATCATTCGCCAATGGCACTTCCATATCCCTCCCCCAAGATAAAAAAAAAATCTTTACATATAAAAGTTAAAAAGCAAAACATTTCAACAGACTTACCATTCTTCCCCTGAACCAGATCATCCACCAGTGTTTTCGCCACAATATCGAACAGCTCCTTCTGTGTTGTATTCACACCAAACACCCTCTTGAAGGAGTACTGGGTCTAAAAACAAAGTTAAATGACATTAAGTACCAATTGCTGCACAGCTCTATCCGGCTTACATTTTGTGAAGTAATGATAATTAAAGCCATCCCACCTCCTTGTACTCTCCGTTGCGGAATGCCCGGGCCCCCTCCGGTGGGTGCAGCTGTACCATGGTATCACTTATCACCTCCACACAGCATTCCTTATCATCCTCGCCCAGAGGTCGCACTCGGCAGTACACCTGATCAAGCCAGCAGGACAGACAAGAGATTAATTTTATATTCATCCATAATACTGTCTGCGTAATATGCGACCATGAGGCTGGTTGTCACATATCATAAAATATACAATGTATACAAATTATGGCAATGTTGACCGTTACATCCATCCGTTTTTTCAAGCCACTGCTGAATGAGGACCTTCACGCACAATTAGGTAGTGAAGGTTGTTTCACCGTACAGTGTAGGTTGGTATAGATGGACCACGTGGGGGCATTGCACAGTTTCATAATGAATTGGCTGCATTTCATTACGATGCCCACAACATAGCCCTGCAGTCTTTAACACGTTTAATGCTTGCCAATCGCCGATCCAGGCCCAACCCTGCTAAGCGCTTGAGATCTGACAAGATCAGGCATGTTCCTGGGGATTTTATCGTTGGTGATTTTGGTAATCGGTTAGTATTCTGTATTGTGATCATTATTACAGTGTGTAAACATATAAAATAGTACTTGCCCCAACGGGATCTCTGGGCTTCGAGTTTGAAGATTTTTTCATGCCTGGCCTCTTTGGCGTTTTAGGTCGTCTGCAATAAAAAAAAGTAAACACAAACGTTGCGTATTCAGCTACATAATATTACTTTGGTGCAATTACTCAACTCCATATTAATTTCTCCTTCACATTACTGGCATACAAGTCTACAGTTACACAACGGACTTTAGATATGCATTTGATTGCACAAGTATAACATTTTATTAAGCTTGTATTATTGTATATGTAAAAATCTACTCTGGATTAAAACAAAATATTAGAAAATTACTGGAGTCTATTCTATGTAAAGAGTTCACGCTTACAGTAGAATTATGCGTATACATGTGTAATTGTGTTTCTATACAAGCGGTTTATACTCTAATTTTGTTCTCTAGAAATTGTCCAAAGGAATAGATAAACTGCAACTGCATTTTTCCTGAAACCTTTACGTGGAATTTCACACTTGAATTCCACAAAAAGTTCACACTTGTGTTCTAGAGGACAGGTTTGTATTATTTTTCAGCTCAGGTTTTGTTGAATAAAAACTACAACAAAATATTGTAAAGTTATAAATAATGATAATAGTATCTTTACGCGTTTAAAGACCACAGATATCACCCTGTCTATTACTTAAAACACTGCTGTAAGTAAAAATACAACTTTCTTTTCAAGTGTTCCTTGCAAAATACTCCTGCGCAATTAGTTTTCAAATAACTGCATTGATGATTTTTTATGTTTCGCAATTTCTATAATATATTGCCTTCATTGTTGATATAGCTGTCTCGAACGTCATGCTTATAAGCTATGCAAACCATTTCTCTTTTGAGGGATTTTGGAGACAGGAAATTCAACGTCATCAATACAACAGCTGACTGGGATTCAATTATTTATTTTTTATACAGAAGCACATGGTACCTTTGTTAAAATTTACTTAGGCTCTTGCCTAATTATAAATTAATGTAATCTATCGAATGGTATGTAGACAGCAGTTGGACATTTTCCAAATACTGTACTGTATTAGTGACACTTGGACTTTTAACACCAATACAAAATCGCCCGCTCTTGTGAATGCCCGTGTACAAAGATCTTTAACATCCATTTCACAGCACATACAATAGTTTATAATGGACATAATTAATAAGACACTTTGGTCGTGAGCTCTAGTCTGATAAATTAGATTGTTGACACAAATGAGATAGATATTAGCGGTGAGCTATACACTGGTTGATCATGCCACTTGCTGGTAACAGCAAAGAGACAAGTTATGTTTGATAATGACAATGACACGAGTCAGTAGCATAACCACGGCGGGATTGCCGCATACCAACTGATCACCACCTCACACACGTTAACAGCACCTCTTTATACGTTCCTCGTATTACGACAACAAAAGCCGCAATTCATTGCACCGCTTGAAAACGCATATTGTTTCTCCTCCGATAAAACATTCGGCCTAATAAAACAACTATATAAAAGGAAAAAAAATCATCGCAGTCCCGTGCCATCGGATTGGAGCCAAGTCGCTCAACACATTCGCCCGCGGCGGCCTCCGACGCCGTCAGCTTTGTTCCCTCTAAGGAGCACTTTTAGTCCAACTACGATCGCGGCGAAAGGAGCTCATTGTCGTGCCGATTGGCAAGGCGCACTCACAGGGGACGCGACATGGTCGGGGTGTTGTGTAGAAGAGCCGTCGTTGTTAACACCGCCGCCGATACCAACTTCGTCTTCGCGCTCCACGTTTCAAATGCCGCGACCGTTACGCCGACGATTCGAATCGAACCAATCAGCGCTCGCCGGAAGTCAACTCGGGGAATTGTTTTTTTTTTGCAATCAGCAAAATACTGTAGGTCGTGTATGATTAGCATTGTTTTTGTTGTTAACGACCCGTAGGAATATTAAAATAAAATTGTAAAAACTCAAGGTAAGATTTACTTTCGTATCCGGTTTTGTTTTTGTTTGTTGGTGACGTCAGAAAACTGACGAAGGTTCAAAGGTCGACAGTCACAGCCGTCACGTGCCCGTGGGCTTAATGCTGAGTCCATCTGTGCCGATTGCTGGGCAAGGAGTTCGTTTCACCAGCGATTAATAGCAGACGAACAAACAACATCGAGGTCATACTCTTAGATTGTTTCGGTAAAATCACGTAGGTAAAAAATAAAATACATAATAAATAACAGAAATATAATTATTTTAGTTATCTTATTATTTATATATATTTTTTACATAAGTGCCTTTACCGAAAAAAAACTAAGAGTATGAATCCTTGCAGTCACGAAAGCTTCAAATCTAACATCGAGGTCAGACGAACAATTGGCCTTTTTTGGAGCAATGTTTTCCATCAGCGTTTCACGAGCAGCAGGCAAACACTTGGCCCGTTTAAATGTTAGGCGTAGTATTCGCAGCCCTGGTTGTCTACTTAATGGCAATAGCTCGCCATAAACATTACTGCATTGGTAAAACATGAATTATGCATTGTCGTGGACAATTTATTTAAGTCGGATAGTGAGGGTTGTGGACAGTGCCATTAATACGGATGATTCAGGGTTACACAGGACCCATACAGTTATGTGCATGTTTCATGCACATGAAAATGTATAGGGTAGTCAACTGCGAGGTGATCATTGTGGGTTGGGGAAGAAAGTTGCAGGGCCAGTTCACCCACGTAAAAACAAATGAAAATAAAACACCTGGTGCAAAGTAAACATGAAAATGTGTTTCGGACTCAAGTGTTACTACGCGAAAATAACAATACTGATTTTTTTTTATATTACACAGAAATACAATGCCTCAGCCAGATGAGCTAATCATTCAAATTCTAAAACCGTAAACAACACTGATCGTTCTAAGACCTGCCCTGTCAACGGTATTGAATCGTATTGGACGAGAAATTTAGGATGTACTCTTGTATTTGCCCTTTACGAGGCATTATACGTATTTCAAAAACACATTCCTGCGGAGGGAGCTGATAGGAACGTTGGGTTGCTCGGTCAATGGCCAGGGTCAACGGCGGCGTGGTGTATTCCGCAAATATGCCCGACTGTGAGGGCGTGCACAAGCCGGCGTGAGTAGGTTAAACGTTGATTTTTTATAAGGGCACCACGGGGTGACCAGCCCCTCCCCACCCAGCCCCACCCCTCCCACCCCCCACCCAGCCCCACCCTCCCCACCCAGCCCCGCCCAGCCCAACCCTCCCCAGCCAGCCCCTCCCCACACTCCCCTCTCCACCTAGCCCGACCCCTCCCATTTTTGGATGCACGACGGACGGACACAACAATCCCCTGTGGGCTGGTGGAACCAGGAGGTTCCTACCAGTATAAATTGTCCAATTTGGCGGTGTGGCGTTGCAAGTTGGCTCGAGAAATGCAGCTCACAAGCACGCCGACACTGCACCCCAGCCGTGGCTAGCTTGCAGGGGGCTTTAGTTTGCTTATTATTGATACACAATTACCAAGCACAGATGAAGATTTCAAATAACGATTAAACTCATGAAATATTCACACATTTATTATGGCGTTACAACACAGATACCCCGAGGTTGTCATGTTACTAAATAATTAAATGTAACAATGAGTCATTCATGGTTGTATTTCAAAACGCTGTGTGTTGAGCACGTTTTATTATGGGGATAAAACTACTAAACACATACAATAGGGTACCTTATTAACAGGTGACCCTTGTTCTTTAAAATACGAAATGAGGCGTGATGTAATGTTAACATTGTGCCTCCTTCCTTATTACCCGACACATTTGCTGCACGGTCTTCCAGGGGTGCATCTTAGCATCGTTTCATTGCAAGCAAACTCTTGAGCAGTTACAAACCAGTGTCAAACGCATGAAGACTGGGTGGCTGGAAATGACAGGTGAATAAGCACAACACAGGGTAAGTGGGCAAGTTGTCTTTATTGAACACACAGGAATGCACTCCTTCCATGATTTTGCATCTAGTTTTGAACACGGCGTCAGCTGTATTCATCACAGCTCCGATCATACGTCTGTGGCTCTGAACACCTCATTGCATGGACTGTTCACGCACATTTATACTGGTAGGAACCTCCTGGTTACACCAGCCCACAGGGGATTATTGTGTCCGTCCGTCGTGCATCAAAAACTAGGAGGGGTGGGGAGGGGCTTGGTGGGGAGGGTGGGGCTTGGTGGGGAGGGTGGGGCTGGGTGGGGAGGGGTGGGGCTGGGTGGGGAGGGGTGGGGCTGGGTGGGGAGGGGCTGGTCACCCCGTGGTGCCCTTATGAAACTCAACGTTTAACCTACTCACGCCGGCTTGTACCCTGGCCATTGACCGAGCAACCCAACGTCCCTACCAGCTCCCTCCGCAGGAATGTTTATTACGTGAACGGTCCATGAAAATATTGCTTGTTTTCAAGACCTCGGCACACTTGGGTTAAATGTCATTGAAGTAAATAAAACGATGAATTCACCAGCAAAACAACTGTGTACCAATATATTTTAATTACCAAACTTGCTATGTTTGCTACCAAATCATTAATTGCTACATTTATAATTAACCATTTCAAGACTAATGAGTACACGGAGTGCACGGGCATAAACCGAATACTTTCTCCGCAATGTCTTTGTACATTCGACGGTTGTAGTGCATTGTATGCCGTTTCATTAACATGTTGATGCCTTGTGTCACTCCACTGCTGGATAAGGGCCTTCTCGTGTCTTGCGTGGGGGTAATGCGATCTTGATTCACGTTGGTCAGTGCAGGTTGAAGGAGGGATCGCATAAAAGTACCGTACAATTCTTTATTTAGCTACGCTGCCCTCTGCTACGCACACACGAGGCAACGCAGCCGATAATCTTGTTGAGATGCGTCGTTTTCCGGGTGAATTTAACATAGGCATATGCACTTTATTTATTGCAGATTCAAAAGTACGAAATTATCTTAATATTCCAGAAAATACGTCATGAAATATATTTGCTTTGGGCCAGTTAGTCTTTATAAACATCTTTAACTGAAGGTATAAATCATTATTTCAGCAAGACAGTTTAAACCGAGCAATCATCAACACATAACTTTCGCTGCAACAATCTATTGCGTGCACACACAAACTCTCAAGAACCGTGCCGTATTGTTGTCGCGTCTTGCACACATTTTTCACAGCTGATTTATCATATGGAGTGAGAACGCCTGCTCATCCCATCGTCCACCCCTCGTCCACCAAACCTCGCCCCGCATCAGCGTCCACAGGCGCACAGCGCATGACCGACAAGCCACTTCACGCCACTGCGAAGCGCCCACCGTCTTTGCAAAAAAAAAAACTTCTATAATTCAAAACCATGCACCCCACTCCCTTTTCTAATCTTTCTGCAAAGCTTGGAGAAATTCCTCTGAGTAACCTCACTCCTATAGGCATCAACAGATTATGTATGTAGATTATGTATGTATCCTTGGTTGCTGTACATCCCAGCCTTGAACATTGATTTGTGCCCAGATGTTAAGTGCTCTTGCCCATAACATCTGGGCAAGATGTTATGGTAATGCAATGGCATTTCTTTACCAAGCCTGCTGATGAGACCCAGATGATCTAAACAAATGAAGAGTTTTCTTGCTTCATATTGCAACTTATTAATAGCGGTGAGGAAAACCAACAAGCTGATGTTAACACGTTTTTTGCAGTTTTATCTATACAGAACAAAGTTCTGCAAATATTCGACCGAGGTGGGAATTCTACCGGATGAAGCACCCAGTTCAAACTTCAATGTACTTGGATACAATTAAATGTAAAGCAGTGAGGTTGATGAACTCAATGATACACTCCTGTCACTCGGTTACCAGCAGTCAGCCGCTTCCTTATCACGCTTCTATTGCTTCTATCATAGCTACTGTTTTCATAACCTCTATTCATTGACCTTGCAATATTGAGGACTCGGGACAACCACTGACTTTTGTCTTATCCATACTGCATTCAAGTCCTCTACTGCAGATCACGCTGTTTCTTCCCTCGCACTGTTCTACTTTGGAATTCCCTTTATTACAGTTTTGGTGGGTTTTTTTTCTGGCCGCTTGACGTTTTTGAGAATTTCCTCCCATGATTTTCTCCAAATTCTTACAACCTTTGTAAATGAATTCAACGTAGTTAACCGCTATCTTTAGTGATGTTTGGAGTTTGCATGTTCTCCCCGAGGTTGCGTGGACTTTTTCTCCGGGTCCTCCGGTTGTCCCCCTTCACATTTAGAAACATGCCTTGAGAGAATTAGGTTGTTAGACATTTCCACAAAAGCCAATTAAATTGGGCTATCACTTGTTGCCAGGTTGCTTCTGAAAAACAGCTCAGTGGGTCTTACCTGGTAATAAAACACTGTTGTTTTAATATAGTTTAAATTTCGATTTAAAGCTTTCGTGACTGCAGGGATTCATCTTCTTGGTTCTTTCGGTAAAGTCACGTAGAATGGAAATAATGAAACAATAAAAATAAAACATAATAAAATAATTCTCAACGCAAGCAGCCGTCCTCAGGTGAAGAACAGGTCAGACGCTGTCTTTCTGACAGACCTGTTCTTCACCTGAGGACGGCTGCTTGCGTTGTGGCCGAAACGTCGTGAGAATTATTTTTATTGTTTTATTATTTCCATTCTACGTGACTTCACCGAAATAACCAAGAAGATTAATATAGTTTGTTTGCTGCTGGCCACATGGAATTTTGGGCCCTGTGCTCAGTAACCGTGGTAAAAAAAAACATTGTTGCAAAGGGAGCACTGCCTTTAGATTCCATAGCGCGCATAGGCACTGCGCTGTAAGGCGATTGGGCGCCGCTCTTATGCGCGCTACGCATTATAAAGGCGGCCGCGTCCACGCCGCGCACAGCCGCCATGTGCTTCCGGTGGAATCTCTTCCGGACGAAGTCTCTCGATTTTTTTATTCTTATTCGTCTTTAAACATTAAAAAAGGGGAAAACATTAACGCGTATATGTTGAAAACGACTGCGGTTTTACTTCGGTAAAACTAGAAGCGGGGTTGGATTGTAAAGGCGTAGACGCTAACGGATTATAACGCATCGAACGCGACAACAAAAGCCGTCAAGGATTTTTTTGTGGACATTTATAACAAAACTTAACAGCGTGGGTATAATACATTTAACGGGGAAGGGGGGAGTAACACAAGGCGTCGTCGTCTTCTTCACAGTGGCCACCACCGCTTCGCGAAGGTAAGGGTAAATAAAAATCGATGCTGGCGGGAAAACGAACCCCGCTGGAGGAGAGGGCGATGGGTGCGAGGCGAAGGCGGGAAAGCATCGAGACGAAGCCGGCGGCGGGGGGGGGGGTAAGGGGGTAAAAGACATCGTCGTCTCGAGGAGTTAGCGGGAATGAAAGAGCCGTGCTGGGGCGGGGGGGCCCTCTCGCTCGCGGCTGTTGTCGTCGTCGAGGAGGAGGAGGCGAAGTTATTCCAGGTCATGGTCGCTCGCTCTCTCACCGGATGTGGAAGTCGCCCGCTTTTTTCTTCTTCTTAAACTGCGGGGCGAGAAATCTGTCGACTTCCCCCGGAAAAGGCACAAAGGCTCATCAAGGGGAGAGCGCGAGCGAGAGAGCGGACAACATTCGCGTAGGGTGGGGGATGGTGGTGGCAGAGGAGGCGGGGGTAGAGATGCATAATTAGAGATGCACACGATGAGAGAGAGACCCGGGGAGAGATGAGGGGCCGCCGATCCACACCGGCAGTCACTGCTGCTTCGATGATTGTTGGACTCCCAACTCGCGCGTGCTATTATTTTTGTATTTACCCATCATGTAAATATGAAAACGTCTTAAGACGGAAGCTTTGTGGTCTTCAACTAGTGGCGGGGGAGGGGGGATTCATCCAGCAGTGGATTTACATCACGAGCATGTCACCACTCAAGTTATTTAAGATTTCCCCCCGTGAAGATTTCACAAGTTCTATGAACCACGTGCAGAAGTGCCCACCCTAGTATAGGGCCTTTTTATAAATTAAGCAATCTTATATTGGAAATTCACTTTACTCATTTTCAAAATGTTGCAATGTATAAACCCACTACATGGATATAGTTTACTTAAGTTGATTTAGTAAAAAAAAAGCTTATATTTTCGTGTGTAAAGATGTCAACTGGTTCCAGTCAAGTAAATTAAAGGCCTGCTGACAGGCGTACCTACGAAGCGTCGTCACCAATTGTATAAATCATAATGTGTTTATTTAAATATTTTATTATCTCTATTACTGTTACAATTAAGTTGGGGGACAAAATACACGACATTGGCGATAATTCACAGAAAGATATGGGCGGGGAGGGGGGTGTGTGGGTAGGCAAGGCCTAGCGGGTGGGTCGAGCCTCGGTCTGTGCTGGTGGAGCTGGCGGGCAGAGGAGTCGGGCCTCCATTAAGGAAACACCGAGGCTTCACGTGACGCAGGCCAGATGCTCGGCTGGGTGGGAGGGGTGGGGGGGCGGAGGGAGGGGTGGGGGGGGCGGAGGGAGGGGTGGGGGGGCGGAGGGAGGGGTGGGGGGGCGGAGGGAGGGGTGGGGGGGCGGTGGGAGGGGTGGGGGGGGCGGTGGGAGGGGTGGGGGGGCGGTGGGAGGGGTGGGGGGGGCGGAGGGGTGGGGGGGCGGAGGGGTGGGGGGGGGCGGAGGGGTGGGGGGGCGGAGGGAGGGGTGGGGGGGGCCCTTCACTCGACACGTGACCAATCGGCAAGTTAGATCGAGATTTGAAGTTTTCGTGACTGCAGGGATCCATACTCTGGTTCTTTCGGTAAAGTCACTTTGGTATAAAATAAATTAAGTCACGACGTTTCGGGCGCAACACAAGCGTCCGTCATCAGTTGGGACAACCACAGCAAGAAACAATTGCTCAAGTTTACTTAAGTGCCCACTTCAATTGTTTCTTGCTGTGGTTGTCCCACCTGATGACGGACGCTTGTGTTGCGCCCGAAACGTCGTGATTTAATTTATTTTATACCTACGTGACTTTACCGAAAGAACCAAAGAGTAAGTTAGATCGAATTTCACACGAGGTGGTGGCTGAAGAATTCATCACGCTGAGCAAATTCCACCCCTGTTCCAATGCAGGTTTCAGCTGCCCAACCCTGATTCAGCTGGGTTCTTAAGTTTTGGCGACTCGTCAGTGTCAGCCCTGTCACCAATGGCTACACAAATTAACTGTCAGATTAGATTCTAGATTTGAAGCTTTTGTGACTGCAAGGATTCATATTCTTAGGTTTTTTTCGGTAAAGTCACGTAGGTAAAAAAATAAAAATTAATTAAAGTAAAATAAAAAAAACGCCGTGATTTTTTTGTTTTACTTTCATTAAAAAAAATTACCTACGTGACTTTACCGAAAAAACCTAAGAATATGTCAGTTTAGATTTGGTGCTGAAGTTATTATATTGTAATAATATGTAACAATTTTTCGACCTCTGACGAATGAGAAAAAAATCTCGGGCAAGACTCACCGCATGCTGTAATCAATGCATTGTTTTACGTGTAATTAACATGTTTTTTTTATCTACGTATTTCATTAAAATTGTGTGGTGTTAGGGGATTTAATATAAACTGTTGCCTTCGATTTACAAGCATAAATCAAGACAGCCAACACTTTAACCTAGTTCGGCAGCGAAGACAGTGGTGTTTATAATAACATTTTATAGTGGTACAAAAGGGTGGCAGGTTAGACAAATAAGGAGCGATAATAAGAATAGGAACTTTGTTCTTGTAACGTTGTCAGGGCCACTCACATTTGCATTAGGGGCCATCCATTTAGTACGTACACAAACATCTGTCAACTTGACCCCCCCCTTCCTGTACGCACGCGGACTTTTACCCCCCCCCCCCCGAATCCTATAGAACGGCCGATATTTAATCCACGCAGAAACGATTAATGATTAATAATATTAACGTGTTTAAGCAAACAGATGGTCCACCGCCGGCTGCATTAATATTATCGATGCTTCCCCCCCCCCCCCCGTTTGCTATGTGTACGTACACTGTCAGTAGACCTTTCCATACGCAAGCTTACGCATTTGGGTTCACCTCCCCCCTCCATGCGTACGTACTAAATGGATGGCCCCTTACAAGACATGGCTAACGAAAATATGGAACATTGAGAAAAATGCTGTAAGGGCTGTGTGCTTGATTTCACTTGGACAGATTCCAGTCTTTGCCGTTGGCTTTTTTCTCTTATTTTTATGAGCCTTGGGTTCCAGACACAAAAAATGTGGCGATGTGGAATGCTGGTTTTAGTAAAAAAAAATGTACAGTAAAAAAGCATTACCGACATCGTTTACACATTTAGCTATTATCCTTGTTAGCGATTTTTTTGAAAGTTAAAACAAACCAGGGTTATGGCAGTATTTTTTATACTTTAGTGGTGTTTTTAATGCAATTTGTTAACTTTTTTTGCCTGGTAACTTGGCTTATGCTGTATAGTACATGTAGAATTCACAGGCCTTTGTCAATCAATTGCCGGAAGAATTCGTCATTCTGCGTCCATTGTCATACCTGTCAACCCGTACGGTTTACCCGTATTTTTGTACAGGGAAATTGAGTTTTCAGGTCCATACGGCTACAGCCGTTTGAATACGGGCAACACACAAATGTTGTCTTTGTGTTTCTCCCTTGTGATGATACTTTGTAGGGTGAACGTTGAGATTTATAAGGGCACGGGTTGGCCAATATAGTCTGAATTTGTCTGAAATAAGGTAGCCACTGATACGGGGTTGACAGGTATGCATTGTGGGGGTGTTTCTACAGTTCGCCATGCTAATCAGTACAGCTTATGTTGGGGGGTCCCGGGAGTGGTCCTATGACCAGTTGAAATCTTATTTGCCATGGATTTTAGCCATGGTTGGAAACGAACTCGGGTAGCTCATCTCACAGCGCAGTGTATTACCCAATGCATAACTGCACCAAATCAGTTCTTTGTAAGATGTAATTGTTACTTTGGTACAAAGAGACAGCTGCATTGACTAGACTGGCGCCAGTAAGAAATATGGTTTATTTCATTAGTGGACATTCTTTTAATTGAATGAATCAACAGATGGTGGAGTGCTATTTACAGTTGATTTAAATCATATACACATTTGCCCAGATTGTAAAATAAATTGCGTTATTTAACAAGTTGTCAACAGCCACATAGGTAATTGCAGCCGTAAAAAAAATCTGCTTGATTTATTTATTACATTTTAATCATGTTGGGCCTGGAAAGCTGCATTGAATCCAAAGGTACCCAATTAAATTCCTAGCCATGTTAGGTTAGACCTTGGCCAAGTTTCTAATCAACACGGAATTTATTGGTAAATTGCTTATGATGAGATGGTGAGCTTCTGCATATGCTAAACTTGAAAGTATCATAAGTGTGAGAATCGTCCGTGAAAATGAGACCATCTGTAGTGGTGTAATCACTATTTGGAGCTGGCCTTCACCTTTCATGTACCAAATTTGTTGGTGTTCCTTTAATTATTTTACATTTTACCACTTATCATCTCTCACAAGTGGGTGCCTTCTTTTGAATTTTCACAAGAGGTCATGTTTATTTTAACAAATGACAAAGTTTCCTATGAAGGAATTGTAGATTGCACTTTTACAAAAAAAAAACTTTATATTCTTTGGGTCTTTCAGTAACCTGCAAGCTTCAAGTCAACATTACTTAAGCCACGTGTTATATTTATGTTGCAGTGTGAATGTCCAAACAGTGAATGTATGCATTATGTAAGATGTTATTCTTTAATAAATATGCATTTTAATGGGCCGTTACTATAAATATGCATTTTAATGGGCCGTTACTATAAATATGCATTTTAATGGGCCGTTACAACACCCATTTCATTACTGGCAGGTGGTTGACCATCAGTCTGTGCATTCTTTTCTGGACGGCCACCCAACATCCACCTATATAATGCCAGGAGGGCACTACATTTATTTCTCTGCACTGGCTGTGTTGAGGTTTGTGAGATAGTTGCGGTAGCCTTCCAGACCTCATGGCCTGGTGGTCACCCAGAGGATATAACTGTCTGTAATCATTCAGGGTGCTCCCAGGCCAAACAATATAAATGTCTTCCTGTAGTTACACAGCATACAATTTATCTCGTAGAAATCCCTGCCCAAGCAAATAGGATTTTCGTTTCATTATCTGCCGGTTTTAATAAGCAGATGTGGGTAATTTCTTACTATAGACACTGATGTGTTTCAGTCCAGGTTTGGGGTCAGCATAACATTTGATGTTTCCTTGCCACTGCTGAATAATGCCTCTTTTTAGCAACAAATATTAACACTATTGCAGTAAAGCCTGATATAATGCGGCGCTGAATAACATCCACGTTATCGGCTACTCGTGTTATAATTGATAACTCTAGAAAGTTGCTGAATTGCACAAGTATCTTTATGGTGTAGAGCCATTTAAAGTGCCAATAGCCCGTCCTTGTCACCAACTTGTAATTTACATACCTGTAGTTGAAAAAAATGACATTAGATATCTTAATTTGGAGCTTTCGTGACTGCAGGAATTATTCTTTGGTTCTTTCGGTAAAGTCACGTATAAAGATAAAATAATAAATTAAATAATAGCATATTACGACTTTTCGATTGCAACACATGATGATTGCTTGTGTTGCAATCGAAACGTCGTAGTATGCTATTATTTAATTTATTATTTTATCTATATACGTGACTTTACCGAAAGAACCAAATAATAAGACATTAGATATGTTGTACAGTTTATCGGTATAGTACTCAAATTTACAAGTGAAATGCTGGCTCTGCTGCCCTCTGCAGGCGTATAATACAACAACGCTTCGATTATTATTACTCATGTGATTGCTGCTGTCCTTTCAAACATTCAACATGTAGTAAGAGTTGAGTTTTCAGGAAAGCCTAAATTGAGATATTCGGCCAATCCCTTGTAAGTATTGTGCGTGGATTGAACGCGAGTGCTTGATGGAACCATCTTTCCAAAGCACGCGTGTGTATGCAGGTGCACACACTTGTATGATTTGCCACGTTTCCTTGCGTACATAAAGTAACCAAATAAATTCGGGGAACTTTGCTGACGGTTATAATGAACTATATTATATTGGGCTTTTATTGTATTTTCAAACCTGGATTATTATTTTGTATCACGCATACATAATTGTAAGTCAACTAATGTATGGTAATAATAAAAAATGTTACACAATTTTTACTGTTGTATTCTCTGATATTAAATTCCTGAAACTTGAGTGGATGGGACAGAAGTGTGTTAAAATGATTTAAGATTGTTTTTCAGACCAGCCCACTTTCCAACATCTCATTAGTGTTATGGCTGGTTTCGTGGTACAATTTTTTCAGCTTTTCATAAAATCCTGGCATGTGTACCAATTAAGATGCGTCATTTGTGCAACAATAATGGAGTGTGTAGTGACTTATAAACGTTTGCTGATTGGTGACCTGTATTATGCTGATTGAACGCAGATGTCGCTGGTGGACTTGGGCAAGCGCCTGCTCATGGCGGCACGGAATGGGGAGGACGATGAAGTCCGTTCCCTCATGACAAATGGCGCGCCATTCACTACTGACTGGGTTGGTGTCGCATCTCTGCATCACTTTTATTCGTAAAATAGATTTATAGTTTCATCTCTCAGGATTTGTGGTTTTATTCATCATCATTGTTGATATAATTTTTCATTTGTGTCATAAAGGCACATACACAAAACTGATCATGCGACAACATGGTTAAGTTGGAAAATGAATAAAAAAATAATGTTTACCAATCCACATATCATTTGAATTACAGAGTGGATTTTTTTAATATTCACCTGAGATATATATCCCCAACTCAATCATTATTACTATAATCATAGAATCTAACAGTCTTTCTGGTGTCATCAGTTTTCAAATAAACTATTTTGGTTTTCTCCTAGCTGTTAAAGTATACCATAATCCATAAAGCAAGCAGAGAAATTCATCATGTCAAATTAATTTTTTTTCAGTTGGGCACATCGCCATTGCACCTGGCGGCACAGTATGGACACTACACAACGGCGGAGGTGCTGCTGCGTGCCGGTGTGAGCCGTGATGCCCGCACCAAGGTGGACAAGACACCACTGCATATGGCTGCCTCGGAGGGCCACGTTAACATCGTTGAGCTGCTCATCAAGGTGCTTTTAAAGTTATCCCGAGTAATGGTCAAAACCATAAATGATCACCTCTGTTAATGACACATTTATCTCTTCTTCATCGGAACAGAAAATGACATTGAATTAAAAAAAAATGGTATTCCTCTACAATTTAAGTCTGATTAGCCACCTTGTGATTTATGAATCTGAAAATACAATGTTGGGATGGAATAGTATATGGGTGTGCAGCTTTTCGTAGTAAGGAAACGTACACCTATACAAAAAAAGTCCATTATACTCGAAGAGCAGAACAATTTCCTGTAGCTTTTTCTTTTTGAGCACTTTAATTTCCAATTATTTTTACATTGCCTTGACTCACCCTATGCAATGTCCACACTATCACCTTTGTCAGCAACAATCAGCCTCCACAGACCTTTTTAAGTGTAAAACCACAATTACAACATCTTAATTCTATTTTAATTTGGCATACAGCAAATGCAATTTTGCATTGCTGCCCCTTTTATTCTCAAAACACAAAAGCCATGACCGCTACCTGACTACCCAGCCCAACACCCATCCTTGCTTTCCAGAATGGGGCGGAGGTGAATGCAAAGGACATGCTGAAGATGACGGCGCTTCACTGGGCTGCGGAGCATGGCCATCGTGCCGTCGTGGAGGCGCTAGTGCGCGGAGCTGCTGACACGCACACACTGAGCAAATTCGACAAGACAGCACTTGACATCGCCGCTGACCGGGGGCACGCCAACCTTCTATCCATCCTGCAGGTCAGGCGCTTTCATCTACCAAAGTACATAAGAATTTCAGGTTTTTGCAGTTTAAATGTTTGTTGAATGTTGTTTGTCTCGAAATAAAAATGTCTTCATCAGATATATACATATATTTGCCTGTTGTAGTGAATTTCTTGCTAAACAGAGCTGGGCGATACGGTTTCTCGCTCAAATTCAATATGATTTGTGTGGGGGGGCTGGGCTACTCAGAGCCTGGTGTGGTGATCAGGCAATTTCAGCCATGTAACTAAGTGTCTATTTTTTTGTGTTACACGTGGCTGGAATATGTTGGGTGATGAATTGTCCAGAAGGCAACGGTTCAATTTTCTTTGCCGCTTTTCAATTACTGCAACAACTTGCCAAAATCAACTGCTGCAAAGTAACTAGTGTTCTCTGTGCAGGAGGCCATGGCCAACCAAGTGAATACAAATCCACTAGAGCGTGCTGGCAGCATGGGCATTCCCGTGTCATCCCCACAAATCATCTTCAGCCCCAGCGGGATGATGAACATAGCAGGCCTTGTGTCTGCATCCAACACCAAAGCAGCCAGTAAGTATTTTAGTAGATCATCACTCGCTTAACTGTGCAATGGACAATGGATAAGGTTGGTTACGTCCGCACTAGGTGGCTGGTAGGGTTGTGAAGATGTATCTGGGTTACATTTCAGTAAAATTGCCATCCTTGCTGAATCTGTTTCTACATCCATCAATGTCTTTAACATATTTCTCATGCCAGAGGGAGGTGTGTGTAACAGTAATAGAAAGGGAAGATGGACCATAATTGTATTTTTGGTTGTTGATGTGAATACTTGATGTATACGAGTTCTGATATTATAACACAATGACACTCATGTGAACGTTCTCATGCAGTCTTTCAATTTTCAGCAAATAGCACAGCATTGGTTATGCTAAGTTTTCCTGCATTGCTGTGGAATCGAAAAATATATCGACAAACTGATTTGGAAGCAAACAGGCAGTGTAAATCACTAGTTGACGCAGGCTAGTGTAACTCCTTTCTCGTCACACTTAGCATTTCTGTTCTATTTTTGAAGGACCGAGTAATTACAGGCTGTTTTGGTAGAAATCATGGGTAATGTGTATAAATCTAGTTTTTTCAAATGTACTTCAGATTAAAGCAATACAACTTATTGCAGTATTTGAAGAGGAACCACCAAGGGATTGTGGCTAAGGTTACCCAGAGATTTTTGTAGTGTTATTTTTGTGACCTGGAAAGTAAGTTGCTTATACTTGTCAATGTATCATCACTGGGCAGTTTGCACTGATTGAAAGCTGGAGCATCAGCTGAAGTGTGCAAAATAGCATTGAGATATATATTCTTAGAATTACATAGACGAAAGGAGTAGCACATGGATCGGTGAACAAATGCAAATCAGGTGTCATTTATGTTTAGGATAGATTTGTGTGCTTTGCCAAGCCACATTAGAAGGATGATGGGCAAAGACTGGTGATGAAATTTCATCCAAAGGATGAAATGTGCCTGAAAAGACAACCGCTGCAGAGATTAGATCAGATCTTGGGGAGGAGTGCGATGGGTTTCTTGCATTGAGGGATAGTGAAACTTTGGGGAAGCCTTTATTTGGCAGTGGAAAGACAATTGATGATGAATGAAATAATTTTATTTGGGCATGATAAAGAGCCGTACATTTCTTGACCTATCTAGAACACCGATTCCCGCATCTCCGATTAGTATGGTTGGCTACGTACGGTGTGAAAGAAGTTCAACATACATACATACACTTCATATTAATTTTGCATGCGTATGGATCATTGCAACTCCACAGGCCTTCAGGCACTTGATCAGTCATTTGACCCTGGCTAATTGCAAAAACATAAATAAAATGATCACATGAAAACAAATGCTGTTGTTGGGACTAGATAATGGATTGTTTTAACGTTGTGTGTTTCTATGCATGGTTCAGCTGAAAGCTCATCCCAGAGTGTACAGTTCAGCAGCTCATCTACATCGGTGCTGGCCACACTGGCAGCTCTAGCTGAGGCCTCCGCACCGCTTACAAGTTCTCCCAACACAACTGGTACAGCATGCCAACACCTGCGTGTCCCACACATATTGAAATTGTGCTCCTCACTCTTTATTTACCTTGTAGTTATTAAACACCTTATGCATCAAATATTGTCATTATTTGTAGTGTACATGTCAGCATCAGAATAAAAAAAATTGTGAATTTTTTGAAAATAAATATAATCCACACAGTTAGTCATGTCGTCATGTGTGTGTGGGCTATGTACAACTTTCTTACTGTTAACGCATTTAGTTTGTACTAAAGTGGCTGCATTATTTTTATGGGGTGTGGTGGTGCTGTAGTTTGAGCACTTAGCTACTTACCAGAAAACTAAAAGATGTTTTGCGCAAAATTGTGCGTCATTGTGACTTCCGCAGCATGCATTATGCAGGCCTTTCTCAGCCCATTTGCCACAAAACAAATGGGGTTTAAGAAATACAATTACAGTATTTTCACCTTTGTTACTAATGCAGCAACCTATGATTCAGATAGGTTGATTGCATAGGTCATGTGGGTGTTCTTTGAAAGTGGTGTTTTCTTTGTTCAAAAGAAATCCACTTGACATTTGCGTATTTTTATCAATGGGGTTGCTTTATCTAAGTACCCGCATAAATATGCTCCTTCAAGAACGGTTGCTTTGTTGTTTTTGAATTTCCTATTGACCAAAGCTAATTGGTTTGTGTATGTCATAGTAGTTGACGAAAGCTGAAGCAGGGTTAGCATTACAGAGACAGATTGCAAAAGCATATGCCTGCAAAGCCCATTTTAAGGCATTAACCTTGTTTTAAACCATACTTTTCAACGAAAAACTGTATATGCTGTAAAGTGTGCATACATGACATTGATGAGGTGGCACATGCGTGTAGCGCAGAAATTTCTAGGCAATAGTTAGTGGATCATTTGAAGTTGTGACTCAAACCTGCTCGCTTGTGAGGTGGCCAGTAGAAGATAGTTCTTAACCTGTCTGTGCAGAACTTTGGGTGTTTTCACTTCCAGTTTCCACTTTCACCATTGTACGGGCAGTGGAAGTGCATGTCTGTAATCTAAAACTGTGTAGGAAAGGGTTAGTGGATTACATACATGTTGTAAAACACCCATCCCGTGGATATCAGTGCTATACCCGGGCTTGCCATTAAAAAGTAGTGCAGCAATGTCCACCACGCCTGTTCAGTCTGTATTGGATTGTGTTGCCCCCCCCCAACACACGTGGGTTTTCTCTGCATGCTCTGGTTTCATCCCACATCTAAATACTTATTAATTGACTGATAACACCTAACGCTTGGTTCTTTCGGTAAAGTCACGTAGGTAAAGAAAACTATTAATAAATACAATTAAAATAAAATATATTTTCTTTTTATTTATAATTTTCTTAAATTAAAATAAAATATTTTTATTTTATTTGTGTTTATTATTTTCTTTACCTACGTGACTTTACCAAAAGATCCTTGCAGTCACGAAAACTTCAAATGTAGAATGATAACACCTAGATATATGGAGAACCGCAGAGCTTGGGCAATTGTTGGTGCTGGCTGCCCACTAGGCTGCCTTCCTGCCTGTGTGCGGTTCCTCGTCCCTTCGAGTTGTTCTCTCTGGAAAGTGAGTGAATAGTGTGGGCATTACAAGTGGAAGTATTGTTATTGAAAAGGAATTGGTAAAAAGTTCAATGCAGCCACCTCTTAAGTTTCATTAAACTTGAATGAAGCTTTTATTTGTAAATAAATGATGTAAAAAAACACATGATCACAGCTGAGCCCAGTGTGGTTCAACACCCAAATATTGAATAGCAAAATGATAATATTATTGATATAACATAAAATAATACACTTGTGTTGCTACACTGACCAGTCTTCATTGTCAATCAATTTTCATCTTTTGTCAGTTAGCCTGGGACTGTGAGGTGGTTAAATACTCACATTACATCACCTAGCCAATGAAGTGGGTGCTATAATCACTATTGTTTATCATAAACATGCATTCCACTGCCTGCTCCTCCCCTTTTCCCCAACACCTCTCTACCACTCCTACCTTCCTGCAGTGGTGTCATCGGCACAGGAGACTTGGACGTGGCTGGAATCCCAGGGCCTGGTGGCCTCGCAGGCTCAGACTGTAGGCACAGATGGGTGCACCTCTACCTTCACAGTCAGTGAAGGTGGGAAGCTCTCGCTTAATTGGGGCAACAAGCAGCAGGGAGTGGGTAAGTGCGGCACAGGCTCGTTTGTTCCTCAATTAAGTATTGAACAATTTTGGATGTACCATATGTTTGCAAGCACAGATGCATAGCATAAAAATAAGAATGGTGTTTACTGCATGTCAAAAAAGCCATTAAGGGATGGATTTAGATAGGAGCTTAAACTTCAGTCCTCAACCCACCATGGCGCAGGTTGTGTTTACAAATCATCAGGTGTGTGAAACAGGTATTGGCTTAATTTGCCTTGGAATTGTGAAGATTGGTAAATTCAAAAAGGCATGTCTTATTTGGGTACGAAAATTAGGCAAATGTGCAGTGCAGTAATACCTGAATATATTTATCGTTCATGCATTGTGCAGGATTTAGTGTTATAAATGAAAAATTGAAAACATTGAAAACTAGCTTTTTTGCCTGTCCAAGGACGGGTGTATATTGCAGTAAATCTGAAATATTCAATAGAAAAATTGTTCAGCCCATGATTATTAATGAGGGGGGGTTTGCCCCATGTGGAGTGACGTCACCCACTAATGGTTATTGGGGAGGGGTGCGGCATGTAGAGTGACGTCACCCGCTCATGGTTATTAATGAGGGGAGGGGTGCGGCATGTGGAGTGCGCGACCTTGTGCGTTAGTGTAAATTTCCACGGGCATAGTAGGTAGATTATAGTAGGTAATTTTAATCATACCTGAAGTGTACAGTAACTACATTGTTTTTGCAGTGTTTTTAACATTACTAGATTGGTAAGAGACTTGTGGGTAGTTTGGAATGATCTTATGTTTGTGTATTTTTCGTGCTTGCACATGCCTGATTGTGGCTGCAGTGGCAGAGGAGGTGGTTACCACCGAAACTGATGCGGTGGATGCTGCCATACAGCAGGTGTCAGGGGTTGGAGGCCAGCGAGTCATCACCATCCTAGCGGATGGCGTTCAGCTGGGCAACCTACAAGCGGCGCTTAGTGGAGGCAGCATGGGCCAGCCTATCCTGCTGGCTATGCACAATGGGCAGCAAGGTCAGGACTTGATGAAACAAATGCGATTAAGCAAATTACCAAAAGATAGAATGTTTTGATATTTAAAATGTAGTTTTGTTCTTGTGGACATGACACTGCTCAAATGTGCACGGGATTAAAAATTGCTTCATGGATGTTTGTGGTGTATAAATACAAGCAGTGCACCTGGGAATTTATTTCCTGGAGTATAATACCTACTATCCCCCACCCCTCATTAATAATCATGAGCAGGTGACGTCACTCCACATCGAACAGCCCCCCTCATTAATAATCATAAGGTGACGTCCTCCAAATGAACACTCACCCCTATTCATAATAATTAGCGGTTGACGTCACTCCACATGGGGGGCCAATGCGCCCCCTCCTCGGCGTCAACTTACAACCCTCATTACAAAGGCAGAACCCTCACATGCGATCTCCGTAACGCTATTGAGACCTCAAAGTAACAAGGACGTCATGATGAACAAGGGATTATAACCTTAAAATGAAATAGGTCTGTGTCACCACGCCCTTACAAATTGCACGTGCGTTCATGCAATGAATATCACGTCGCGGTCTGCTTTTCGCTTGGAAGTTTCAGATTTACTGCAATACACCCGTCCTTGGACGGGCAAAATGCTAGTCTTGCAATAATGTTGTAAAATTTTGACCTTAACTCAGGTGGGGAACCTATGGCTTGGCCCTCAACTTCATCCTATACGGTCCATGGTCATGAGGGCTGCCACTTGAAAATGGCCTGCAAATATTTATTTGTCACTGCAAGCATCTTCGACACGAATTTGGTACTCGACGCCAATATTTTGAACGTGGCAACACTTTATAAGTTTATCATGCTCAGTCACATCCCTCTTTGCAAGGGCTTTATATTACAAAAGTGACTCCACTGTATGTTTAATGTGTGACCGCCAATGTTCGCAAGTCCTATCCAGCCTTCAGTAAGGAAATGGTTCCTTACCCCTGCCTTCACACCTCGCACACTTGGGTGGTTGCAGTGTTGGCTGTCCCTGCGGGACACATGACAACGGAGACCACCAACGAACCATGTGAGGAGCCGAGGGAGCCACCGATCAAGAAATTGTGCGCTGCCCCTGTAAACAACCACAAAGCGGGCATTTCCAAGGCAAGGAGTGCAACAAGCCAAACCATCCCATGTGACAATTACACATTCATCCCACAAGATAAACCGTAAAGACGCAAGCAGTTTTTTCCTCATTGATAAAATAAAAGTTTGTAGCTTTGAAATAATGTTATCGATATGAAATTTTATTTGTACAATTTATTCAACGGAAGGTCCACAAGTGGTTAGACTTTGTTTGGTAAACACATTATTTTGGAATAGAAGTATTTATGAACCTCAGTTTTGCAAAACATTGTTATGACAGCTGGGGAAAAATAAAGATGGCTTGGTCTCTTCTTTAATTGCCTTCATAAGAGGCTCATGACGAATTTACCAGGCTATAATCTTGCAGTGAATGCAATAGATAGAGAATAAACATCTTGGGTATACGTGGTCGTATATTTACATGGGAGCCATTCTGCAACAATCATGTGTTCCATTTCACCCTCTATGCTGGTTGTTTCACCATTTTGAGTGTGTGAGCAATTGCACATACTTAATTGGGGAAGAGCTTCCAGGCCGCATTTTGATGGGGGCAATGAAGGGGCCATCATTCTTACAACACAATATGTTGTGTGTAGCTCATCTTCACCCACATTGCTGTTTGACATTTAAAACTATTCCTTTCACTCTTTACAGATCCACTTACACTCTTTGGAATTGAGAATCAAATTCCAGTATATACAAGTTGTTCCTTAGTCCTTTGTCAGTGAAATTGTGGATATTGATAAAAACATTGTGTATTTGAGGCCTGTAACAATGCATCAAGTCATTGTTTAAAACTATTATGAATTCAACACGTAGGTTTTCGTGACCAATATGATTAATTGATTTTTGGGTCAGATTGTGTTAGTAATATCGCCATTGTGTGTCATACACTCTACACAACCAAATACCTAAGTCACGTGAACAAACGAGCAAATTTATTATTGCTTTAGCACACCCATACATGCTTAGTGTTATGTCAACCCATATAATGTACCCGTATTCTTTTACAGGGAAACGTTTTTTTCATTTTTTGTGTCGCCCTTATGGTGGAACTTTGTGGGATGAACGATGAGATTTATAAGGGCACGGGGTGACCAATCAGGTCTGAATTGGTCTGTAATAAGGTAGGCACCCCCTGTGTTGGAGAGCAATCCACAACATTTAACAAGTTGGGAATACTTTTTCTAGTAGTTGCAGCCAGCATCATGAGCCATTTGCCAGAATTGTGAAAATGTCCCTCCAGCCTTGGGTCTAAGTTAGGTCGTGTGATATTATCGAGATGCCCCATAAGAGAGCTGGAAGCAGCAGGAAGTTGTGTATTAGCACGTCTGGCTTCGTACGGTGCGAACTACATACATACATGTGTGTAGAGGTTAATATAGTTGCATAGAATGTTTTTATATGAGAACTTTACACTAATGTGAATGTGAAAATATTTGTGGCGATACAGGTTGGTTATAGGTTAGTTATACAAAATGCTTAGTGTTATACTAATATGGTGTTAGTTTCATTTGCTCTAAATACACTTTTGTTGAGGTTGTGATGTGCTTTCTTAATTAATTTCCAAGCCACACTCAGCCTCTAACTGGCAGGTTGGTTGAACTGATATTTCATTCCTCTTAATTTAAACAGATTCTATAATTAGTCTTGGTCAATAGCATTATGAAAATCAATCGAATGTCCTTTTTTGCATGCACGTTCTGCATAGCTGACACATTTCTTTGTCTATTTGATGTTCCTTTTATGTTCTTTCAATATTTTGCCTATCTTTCCTCTGTCTGGCCAACATCGCATTTACCATATATGCAATTCATCCGGTGAACTTGTTGATTTTGAGCGTTTATCTTTAGCACCAGTGCCAAATATTTCTGATTTTTTTTTTCTCTGTAAAATCTCGCCAATTTAACAGTTACTCCTGCAATATATGGGAGTTTATTTATTATGTTTTCAACTCCATTGTTTAGAGTATATTATTTGCTTTTTATACTTAATGATCTTTTAATCATATATTATTGTATTTTGCGTTTTGACATGTTTAATCTCGTTTATCATCAGATGCTGTTTTGCCCAGTGTATGGGTGTCTTGATAGGAGAATTTGTTTTGTGGTTGATGGTGTCAGTGTGCATATTTTGGGTTGTGTCCAATCAGAATATCCAGAAATGGGAGGGTTTCCCTGCACTCCCATGGTAAACTTAAAGGACAGATTTAGGTAATTTAGGAATTCAGTGTTTTTATACTATGTGGCCAGACAGCAGGTGTGACATCCAAATATCTAAATTAATGCGAGGTTTTTAGTGCACTTGAATCTAGCGCTTGTGTTTTATAGGTTTCCACGTATAGATTAGCAATAACAGGAGACCAGAGAACCCATCTCCACTCATTTTTTTTGCAGAAGAAAATTTCTCCATAAAAATTTAATATTTAAGCAGTGTTCAACCAATGGTGGGATGTATTTAGATAATCTTTGAAAAATCACGTAACTAATCACATTCTCAGTAGGGTTACGTACAATAGCTTCCATGATGTTAATAAAGTTTTCAGAGTTAAGATATGAGGAGGTAGTTTTGATGCCATTGGTTTTATAAAATATTGTTTCTTATTGGGAATTGATGATTTGCTATTGTCTTAAGTTAAAATTGATTGGTCGAGTATCCTGTTTAATTGTAAGGTAGGTACCCTCATTCATTTAATCTGATTGTTATCATAAACACAAACAATTTACTGTATTGCTTACACGTAGCAAATGGTATTTACTTCTACTGAAGCCAACAGCATAACATAAATAATTTAATGTAAGTAGTTGACTATTACTAACCTATGTCACCAAAAATATATATTAATTTTACAACACATTGTAATTTCACACGGTATAATGAATACAAATGCATTAACCTCAATACATTAACATCAAACTGATTCTTTGTAAAAATTTTAACACACAGGCTTTCGCGACTAATATCATCCATAAGTCTTTTTTGGGTTAGATCGCGTAAATATATAAATGTGTCGTTAAAACCCGCCACCACTCAGATTGTAAATGTTGTGGCTTGGCTCTCTAACACACCGGTGTGGTGTACTAGTGACGAATTGGCATATTCTGTTTATGTGACAACCCTTATTAATTGGCTGTGTCGGGTGGTGGCGGGTTTTAGCGACACATTTATATATTTACGCGATCTAAGCCAAAAAAACAGTTATGGACTTTCTGACATTATGCCACCCTTTTAAGGCCCCAGACTTAACCATGTTTGTAACTGATAGTTGAAAGTCTTTCCAAATTGTTCACTCTTGTGGTTTGCTGTCCAACCTATGGCTATCCTAAAGTAATAATAAATTGGCACATTTATTCACGTGACAATTTTATTTAATTGGGCTGTCAGGTGCGGGAGGGTTTGACACATTGCCTTCTGATATGATCTGACCCAAACATAAGTCATGAATAATGATTGATTATTCGTGCAATGTGATTTGATTTTTTTTATATGTTCATGTATTTGGTTCATACAAATCTTGCAGCTGTTAGTGGTGCTACATTCACCACAGACAAATAAAATCAGCCTATTGAATGAAATTACGACCGCAAATTTCAGCCTTTCATTAAATCACGTTGGGGTGGTGGTTCACCTATGTTCATTGTCTTTAAACCTGTTAAAATAATAAATAAATAAGCTGTGTGTGTGAGAAGGAACATGGACCGGTACTTTATAACCACTGGTATGGCTGTGCTGGGCAATGTTACCCTATTCTGAAGTGATGGCATCTCTGTGAATCGTTCCATGCTGACCTTTCTCTCCTTTCCCACATCAATCTCTTGAGCAGAGTGTCAAGAAGGTGGCTGAGATGGAGCATGGAGGTTCCAGTGGGGCCATGCAACCAAGCCTGGACAAAGAGCTGCTGCAGAAACAGCTAGCGGAGGCTAACCGTAAAGCACAGGAGTTCCGTCAACAGCTGTTGGAGAAAGAACAGGAGGCAGATGCATACCGTGCCAAGCTTGAGGCCATGGCGAATGTGCATAATGGAAAAGGTGTGGAAAGCGCACCCACTGCAAACAAGGTAGCTACTGCTACTCCTTCCCCAACCACTGCCTCAAATTCCATCCCTACCAGTAGCTGTGAGGCGGTCATCTTGCAGAATGTGGTGCAGGTGACGGTGGAGGATGAGGAACCAGTTTCCCTGGAAGATATGGAAACTAATCCGGTTGATAATCTTGAACCGGTCACGGTGGAGAGCATGGAACCAGTTACTGTAGAGAAGGTGGAACCTGACACGGTAGTTGATGTGGAATCGATTACTGTGTTGACAGTAGAAGCAGACTCTGCAGAGAGCCTGGAAGCAGACATTTTAGAGAATGTGGAACCGGTCACTGTGGAGAATCTTGACCCAGTCCTGGAGGAGAGTATAAAACCAGAGTCGACTGAAAATGTGGAACTGGTTGTTGAGGATAATGAGGAACAGGATGCAGTCTTGATGGAGAACATGGAACCAGTTGCTGTAGAAGATGTGAAACAACTTACTATAGAGAGCGTGGAATCTGTCGCCGTGGAAAGTGTGGAATCTGTCGCCATGGAAAGTGTGGAATCTGTCGCCGTGGAAAGTGTGGAATCGGTCACCCTGGAAAGTATCGAATCCATCACCATTGAGAGCATGGAACCAGTAATAGAGAGTGTGGAATCGGTCACTTTGAAGGGGGTGGAAGCTGTTAACGTTGAGGGCGTGGAACCAATTACTTTGGAGGAAGCACCGGTTGTGCTGATGACGATGGAGGAGCCTGCTGTGACGGTGACTCAAGAGGAGGAGGAGGAGCCGAGGAACAAGGAGACTCTCGAGGCATGTGGTGACATAGCCCCACAGCAATATGAGGCCACCCAGACAGAGTCTGAAGTTGCTGGGAAAGGCAGTAATGAAGACGGGCAGGCGTACGAGGGAGCCGTGGACATTAAGACTGACCCTGAGATCGAGGAAACCATGGACACCACCACGGCCATGCTGGTGGTTGTGGAAGAGGCCACTGTTAATCTAGAAGCCATCACAGTCGTCAAAGAATAAAGTCCCATTTTATATTTTTTACAGCTACGAATATACATACAGGACACTTTTTTATGTTCTTATCGACCTGAGAACAAGTGAGTTGGCAATTGGTGATTTACAGGTGGTACGGCCAGATGGTTGACATGCCGGTTTGATTCAGTCACTGCAGTGATGCATGCTGCTTTTGAGACTCATGATAGAACTACCATGAATTATACCATATGCTGCAGGTCTTGGATCAAATCAGTTTTTTAAAGGAGACTGCAAAATGGTTGAGAAAAATAATTACATGATACACATCAAAGTCCTTCAGTTGTCTTTGTTTTAATTGCAGAATTTAAAAGTTTAGTTCCATGACAGGTTCTAGTGTACATTGATGAAAACATCAATTATTGTGAGCCCCACCGTGCCTTAAACACATGCCACATGTATGCGCTTACAATGTGTTTTTCATACTTTTGTTTCAGATTTTATTTCTTCCACTGAAGCACTACAAGTGCTACTTACAATAAATATATAAGGTATATTATGCTACAGAACTGATTTTGATTAAATTGCATTTTAAACACCATTTTGAGATCCAAGACTATGTCGTATGTAAACCTGGTTATGTGCAACCTCCAATGAAAATATCACCAAAAAAAAAACACATTGCTGTATCACAACTTCCATTCAGACTGGAGCAACTTTTTACTCGACTCGGTTATCCACCGTGCAATTCGCACAAGGCTTAAAAGTGAATTACATGAAGCTTAATTTATGGAGAAAGCCTGTAAAAACAGGTGAGTTTTAAGACATTATTTAAAAAGTGTAACACTCAGATTCCCTAATGGACTGAGGAGGAGAATTCCACAATCGTGGAGCCTGGCTGCAAAAATCTCCATCTCCCATAGAACAAAGTCTGGTCTGTGGAATAATGAGTAGACCAGAACTAGCAGATCTAAGTTTTTGCAGTGAAATATAAAACTTGAGCAATTCATTCAAGGCCATAAACATGAGAAGAATCTCAAAGTCGATTCTGTAATTTACAAAGGGCCAGTGCAGTGAGGACAATGTGAGTAATATGGTATATCTGAACTATAAGTGGCAGCATCAATCCCCTGACAATCAACGGTCGCTGTTAATCCGCTGCAGCCAAGAGGCACCTTCACCTAGCAGGCACCCTTATAAAGAGAACCTGCTAGGCTGGGTCAACCTTATATAATCACATCACATGTCCAAATATGAGAGTTCGTGCATTAGGCAGCAAACCACGTGTCACTTTCTCAGAGTAGTCTTTGGGTAGACAAAGTAATCCCATGAGTATCCTAAGAACAGCCTTCATAACTTGGTTTAATGTGAACATGGTAAGACTTTACTATTGTGTCCAGGTCTTCTTGTAGCAGTGATGTCACAAATGTTAGCACTGGTAATACAACTATAAAACACTCCTACGAAAACTTATGTACAAATTAGAATGCTAAATCCTGCTATTTTGTTTCAAAAACAAAACCTTGGTAATGTGTTACTCCCGTGATGATGTAATGAAATGGCATAATTATGACCTCATTCAATAGTTTAAAATTGCAAAACAGGTTTACTTGTATGCATATTTTATATAAACAATCCCATCAAATTTCATCTGAGTTCCGTGAACTTAAATTGTGGGGTTCTGAAATGTTCACGCCGTAACAGGCCTTGTTTATATTCCCCATTCCTTCCTTACTGAAAAGACCATCTCTAAGTCTCCACTCGGTTTAATAATTCAGTTTTTATTTTACAAACATATCCTAAGTGCCCATAATGTACGATTCATTGAGCTACTAGTTATTTCATCTTCCATGTTTGCACCATCCTAAATGCAAGTTGGTCTTATGTGTTGTCATGAGTCTTAATATAATATGTACAATGGCTTCGTACATAATTGAATGTGGTCAGTGCTGGACATAGAGGTGGGGCTTTCGTCGCTACATTGTGAATTCAGCCTAGCAATGCTACATCTACACCTTTACCTTTTGAGCACGTGGCATTCAACTTTAGAGCATAAACCAGCCTGGCACATTATGTTGATTTATCACTGCCTTCTCCACATCACCATCATTGCTTACATTTATAGAGCGCCTTTAACCAGCAGGGCGAGTTGCTTTACGACGTTACGTGGTAATTTAGTACTCCTGTATTCCAGAGTGGTGTGTTTTCCAGTGATTTTTTTTTATGGTTTTCATAGCCAAATGCAGTGGTGTCTTCACCAGTGTTTGACTCGGCTACCAAAAAAAACTTCCAACAAGAACATGTTTTTTTATTTGTTTGATAATGTAGCTACTTTATTCATTTATCAATGTATCATGTATTACATTTCTTACTTGGAGTCATTACATGTTGGTTATTCTCGTGTATCTTTTATTTTTTCTAATTTGGTCGTCCATGTATAGTTTGGACCAAAATTTGTATTTGTCAATTGAGCAACATATTGTGGTGCTTGTTACATAATCAAATGACACCTCTCCCTACCCCACTCCCAAAATAAGCTGAAATATGTTAACTTTAGGTCAATAGTTGCAATTAGGATTTTTTTGGCATGTACCTTGAGTTATCATATATAAACAGTTTTTTTTACAAGTAATGTTGCTGTTAATTCAGGATGCATCCATCACATGCTTGAGAACATTTAAGAAATACATAGATAAAATGAATGGCTGTTGAACCACAGGTTTGGTAAATCAAGGGTTGGTTATATATGCAAACTATTTCAATCTGAAATGTCTTTCAACGGCCCTTAAAGGTTCGAAATGTATACATCTGTAAAATGTTCAAGCATGTACAATCTGCTGGAAAGTGGAATACTACATTTCTTGCAGACATGTTTGTAATGTCTCACGTGACGCCATACACCTCCCTCTCAACTTTGAAAATGAATTACAAGGGCATGAGAAAGGCGAGGCTGTAAGTCACATTGAAACTGCATATTAACTGTAGCGAGGAGTGGTGTTAAAGAGGATGCATCATGTTGTAATTTGAAATACAGCCTATCCATACAATTAGAATTGATCCTGTTTTGTATTATTTGTATTCTTTTATTGTCGTATATTTTATTCTCTTAGACTAAATGTAACAGCATATCATATGCATAGTAATTTTATAAATCGCAGCTAACCAACTGGGCAAGTGCCCAATTTGATGCATGCATGATGAGCATAAGTATATATTAGAATGTATCCATCATTACATGCCTGCTAGAAACTAAATGCCAATTGGATGCAAGCTTTCACTGACATTCAAAAGTCTACTGCCATGCTTATCCCGCCAAACGCTTGAAAATCAATTTTCCAATAGTGGTTTAAAGGTTTCACAAGCCTTGAGTCCCTTCTGTATTCATGTTAGAACCACTTTGCACACGAAATAAGGCTACCCAAAACACCAATAACTCTTGTAACTTCTAGGCTGTCTGTCCCAGGATGCCGATTTGAGGTTGAAAAAAAAAACCTTTCGACTGAATTGAAGCACAGCTGTTGCATCCTAATGTAGTCACTGCAGTGGCATTCAAATTTTTGGAAGTGGCATTACTAGATTACCTGGGCAACGTACCTGAAAGTCACTTCTCACTCCCTTCTCATAAGCAAAGTTTCAAATTCGTGTTGTACAGCGCAGGACTAGCATATAGGTTATTTGGATTGCCTCTACATGTTTGGTGCTTTTGTGGTGAAGTAGGTTGGGTTAGGAGATGAGAATCAATGACCATTTTTAATTTTTGAAATTTGTCTTACAGATTAACAGATTTTACACCGAGAAAATAAATGTGACTATATTACATCCGGAATGTATAATAAACTCGGCACTCTTAAACAGATAAATACAGCATAACACGTTCCTTCGGAGTGGGCAGGTAGGAACTTGGTTGGACAGCGCATTTGTGCTCGACAGAGCTCGCGGTCACGTGACACACTTCAACCAATCCGGGAGCGTACATGTTTGGGAGGGGCTATGCACGACAGACAAATAATCCCTGGTGGGCAGTGTGGAACTGTTGTTCCTACCTGTAGTAAAACTGAGATTACCAATGGGAAAAAAATGCGTAAGTCATTGTGACAACTAACAATTCCTCATGATAGATGCTTCACACATAGATAACCTGCAACTGCAAATCCTCAAAGCACAATACATTGACTTGTGCCACTCCCTATGCCAACTTGTCTCTTTCTCATTCTAGAGCAGATGGACAAGCATTTGTATATATGACAGCGATGTCCAATGTTCTGTAATTGCAGCCCCACCTCAAACCGGCTTCCCACGTCAGTGAATTGTGTTAACCTTGGTGGGCACTTGGCAGATGCTGATGACGGTGTGAAGGCATGAACTGGTCGGGGCAATTCCCTGTGAGCTCACGAGGTCATCGCTGTTGACTATTGGGCAGTGTTTTTGTACATTTGTATAATACGCTTTCCAGCAATTTCACAAATAAAATTTCGTAACAAAGGTCATGCACCTCTTTCATATACCAGTCTGCGTGTCTGTTTATGTACCTGCTTTAATGGACTAGTCAGCTATTCAGAAAATATTACTGATAGATGTATTTACTGACAAAAGGTTGGTAACAAGTCTGGATAATTATGATGTGCTAAATCCAAATGTTGTTTCTAGACCGTTGTGTAATCAGGCTTCTACAATGGGAACAGTTTAAGACAATTTGCTTTTAAGTGTAAAGTGCTTATTCATTTTGGATGAACATAATTTAGGCTCTTAGCTGTAGGAATTAATAAATGATCAACTAATATGCTCAGCCTCATTTATTAGCCTTCAGAATTTGTATAATTTTCAAGGGTTAGTCGACATGGTGGGGAGGGGCTGGGTGGGGAGGGTGGGGAGGGGCTGGGTGGGGGGTGGGATGAGTGGGGAGGGGCTGGTCACCCCGTGGTGCCCTTATAAAACTCAACGTTTAATCTACTCACGCCAGCTTGTGCCCGCCCTCACAGTCGGGCATATTTGCGGAATACACCACGCCGCCGTTGACCCTGCCCATTGACCGAGCAACCCAACGTTCCTACCAGCTCCCTCCGCAGGAATGTGTTATTGGACTTGGACTGATCTTGTCTGGAAAGTGGTGTCTAGCAGTAAGAGCTATTTGTGCTTATGCACCACTGCCAATGCAGCATCACCAAATAACGTGTTTAATGTGAAACAGCGCTTGTGGGTCGTTTCTGGTGGCTACAAATGTGACCAAAATGACATGTGCTTTGCGAGTGCTCTGGACCTCTGGCAAACTACATATCTAATAAATAATTATGCACCTTTCTTGAGTCCAGATCACCACTGTCCAAGGTGTGTTTGAAGTTTGAATGTTGAACTTATTTTACACCGAATGCAGTGGAACGTGCTAATCAGAGTTGCGGGGGAAGGACAAACTAAAAGCCGTTCTAAAGAAATAAATTTTCAATCTAAATTTAAAAGTGCATAGCTCCAGTAGCTTCCTATTATCAGAAGGAAGAGCTTTCCAGACGGTCACTAAGCGCATCTGAAAGTGCGTATGCAGCGAACGTCTTTGTTCGATGGCCAGCCAAAAACCGCTGCGAAACTGGAGTTTGCATGACGGTTTACGCTCCCTGAGATCAGAAAGGTATTGTGGTTCATTTGTGGCAAGCAATTTATGTGCAATGAGTGCGACCTTGTATATCCGTTCGGCCAAAGTGGAGGATGTAGCTAAAAATCATTCCATGCAGTCCTTCACGGTCTCGCAATGTAACAATTCATCTATTACCTGCACGAGCTAATTTCATCACTCCCATCTCCTCGGTGGACATCCTTGCTTTCAAGTTACCAAAGAATAATTGAATTATTCATCTCGTGTTCTTGTTAATGTATAAGCTATTATAGACATGCAGACAAGGAAATTTGTTCGGGTAGGATATAACACGCGGCATTCTGTCCAGGCCCCATGCAATATCCGCCATATACTTTTAAATCTTAAAAGCTGAAGCCAGTTTATGAACTCCCCAACCTATTCACAAGCAAAATAACTTGGGCTGACTTCAATAAAAGATCAGTGGTTTTTTTTTCTGAACATAATTCTTCAAAAAGGCAGATATAATTTCTATAGGTTACCATATCTTGCCTTCTAGACTACCTAGGGGCTGGTTTTGGTGTAAATCCCCAGGTATTTGGGTTTTAGAGTTCACATTTTACATTTATTTTAAGCTACCAGCATTTCATTTATTTTTAAGAAGATGGACATCAAGTATGTCAAATCCCGGATATCACGGACTGCTCTAGCTTATTAGGTATTATTTATTTTGAATTGAGAAGTGATTATTTTAGCATCAAACACTTGATAAAAAATTATCGGGACGAACTTTTAATAAAGATAGTGTGTGATACGAGATTTCATAAACACGTTTGATTTACATCGTTGTCAATGACAGCGGTGTAATCAAATGTTTTTTGCTGAAAGAGCATGGTGAAAAGAGAACATTGGTTTGCTCATCAAACTGCACCACTTAACATTCTCATCTAAGCTCAGCCCTGAGATGCTGGCTAACTTGATGCTACAAAAGCCGATGCTGATATACTCTGTGATGCATTGAGAAACATTGATTTTGAGCTTGATGGTGATGTGCAGGAGCTGAACAAAGTGAGGAGCCCAACAAACATTCCAAATCTGCTGACACTTTTGGCATCACAACCCAATATGAGCCAAACTTCAAACAGTCACGAATGATATTGAATGCGTTGCGGATGGCTCCAGCATTGCTTTTGACGATTTTGAGACTTGCTGTTCAATTGTTCTCATCTTCATTTGTTCTCTTTATCTTGAACTGCGACAACAAGTGGTTGCACCTTCACATAATGGTTGGGCGAACTGTGTACGACAAATAGCTCATCACATCAATGAACCATGGTGCATTGTCAGCTACAACGATGTGTTGCAGTCCCGAGACCACTCACCATATGCTGCGCAGGCTTATGAACCAGTCAACGCACAATGCAAGTGTAAGCGAACGATGCCAACGTGCACAGATTATTGTTAATACGCCAAATATCACTGTGAAAACCGATGAGTAAAGGTTGGTGGGTGTGTACACAGAGTGCCCCTATCTTGAGCCACGTGCCTTCTCTCGCAAGGATGGTTTGGTTAAGGATGCAGGTGTCTAGATCATTCGCTGCGTCTCTTCAGTCGCAATAAAAGGGCGGTTGTGCACACTGTCGAGAATCTTAGAGACCAACCCGGTCCATACAACACATGCTCGTTTGTCAATCTAGTCACTCGACAACCGATAGCCACTCATTCCATTAGAGGCATTCACCCAGCCATCCAGTCAATAGTTAGCCAGAGAGTGAGTCCTGCGGACGGTGTAGCTGCGACCCAGTCAGTCGAACTGCGACTCAGCGGCCAATTTGCTCATTCATCTGAGTGGTCACACGCAACGCCAGAAGAGCCATGGACGCCACCGATTACCAGACTCGAGGTGAGTGCTAACTAATTGCATGTGGAATTGGTAATTGCTCAATATGTGGTTGGTAGCTTCAGATACAATTCAATTGAAGACTCACCTCTTGAGAACTGCTTGCTGTGTTTAATGTGTTGATATTCCCCCTCACCTCCGATTTGCACAGTTGGCCACGTACGGTGCGAAATAAGTTCAATATACATACGAGAGGCTGCCTTGGCAGTGGTGGTAAAACACTGGCTCAAATGAATCCTGACAGCTGGAGTCTCGTTGAGAATAAAAATAAAACTTTGTAACGAATGTTAAACATTTTAGGCGTTTTTTTCTTGACATCATATTCATGCGCATCGCCCCGTAGCTTGTACAGCGTCATGATATCCATGCAGTCGCTCTAAGATGCGCTATCAATCGAAAATATTGAAGTGTAAAATAAAGTGTATCAAACAAATGTCGTTTGCGGGTGATTCATGAGTACATGCACACACTGACGGTAAGCTAACGCTTAAGCCACGATCCACTTTGTAGGAAAGTGTTTAATTATTAGAAATAATTAGTTGATATGTTATAGTTTTTTTCGTATTGTTTTGGTGCTCTTTACCTGCACATTGTGGACATTTCAACATTCTCAATACATTTCATTTAATGTATTAGGTATAGCCCTATGAGCCATGCGGCTCTTGAATCGGGTGCAACCGCAACAAACAAAAACATGAACAAGAAACATCTTAAAGTGACTACGCGCAACAGAAAAATTCAGGAAAAAACCGCAAAGTCTTCCAGAAAAAGCACCGTACATCAACGCGGTGTGCAAAAATCTCAGTGGGATTCAAGTCAAACAATAACAACCATAAGACAATTTAGATTAAATCAGTCTAACTCTGTACTACAACAAACAAATATGGCTAAACCAAAACTTTTCGAAATCACCAAAATAAAGCTATTAAAAAAAATGTAAGTGATCATAGGAACTGTGATTCAAATTTAACAATAAACGATATCCATAACATGTACGACCAAACTTTGCAGCCATAGCTGGCAGCATGAGTCACTCCATAATACAATTGCTAGCACAATGTAGATTTGTAATGCCAAAGTCTAAATGCAAACACATTCGCTATACGCTGTACAATGGAAGATGTTGGACACACACCCAGATACTGTAATTTGGCTAAAAGTGTATTTTGCAAATGTATTGGAGAGCGGAGGAATGAGGCATAGAATGTCCAAGGGAAAAATCAGATAAAATGAAAGCATTGCAAATATCTTCTTGGTTCTTTCGGTAAAGTCACGTAGAAGGGAAGTAATAAAATAATAAAAATAAAACATAATAAAATTATAAAAAATTTTTTTTATTATTTTATTACTTCCCTTCTACGTGACTTTACCGAAAGAACCAAGAAGATGAATCCCTGCAGTCACGAAAGCTTTAAATCGACATTGTAAATATATTTAGGCATCGGGTAGAATACTGCCACTCTGAAAGCGCACAATTTCCTTACATGTCGAATGCCAAGTCGGGTGAATCCTGATTAGTTCTTGAATGGGAGACTGCCCGAGGATATACCACGTGTTGTAGAGTTGAGAATTCGAGGTAACCAGGTGGCGGAAAGTCCATCTGTGCGGAGCTTTGATCGTTAACTAATCATATGCGTGCAGGGGTTTTCCCTGAGCCACTCTGGCTATCTCCCAAAAGAAGCCAAACGGATTTAGGCAAATATCCCCAATGCAGCAGGGCCCTCCCGTAAATACGAGGAAATAGAGGGGGGTATAATTATATATTTTAAATGTTGTTGGTTAATACAGGTGAAACCCTCATTGACGCTGGCCGCTGGCTCTATATTTTAAAGGATGATCAGCCAAAACAGTTAATATGAACTCCAACGGGCAAGAGGGTTTTTGTTTAACCTGCCCAAATGTTTAACATTTACTCCATGAACTCGTGGGCTTGCGGGGGATCGATACATCCCAAAAGTTCAATCAGAGTTTGCCTCGTTTCACCGTCGCAACGCTTCACCCAACGTTCCACTCACCTTGCATCACCTCGTGCAACGGGCTCGTCCCTATCCGCTGTATGCATCATCATCGTCATTTACTGCTGTTGTGTTGGCGTTAGCGCGTTGGGCATATGATTATTAACACCTATGTTTTAAAGACAACCGAAGTAGTCCCTGATACCATAGTAGAGTCAACGACGTTGTGTTGTTATTTTTTTTGTAGTCAATAATAACGTCCAGCCCTTTGCCAATCCACTGCTGGATGAAGACACCTTCTTAAGTCAGTAATGCGCTCTACGCGCGTGTAGAGCACCCTCGTTGGGCAGTTCGTGGCTTCGAGGTTGAGGACGCAACGACGTCCAACGCGGCTTTTTCTTTCTGAGGTCACAACGCACGCAGGTGAATTCATTGAGAAACTAGAAATCGCGGACAAAGGGCTCAAAATTCACCATCAGCGCTTTCTTTAGCAGGCGGGCGCATGGACAGCCCACCACGCAGCTTCCCAGGAGAACCGGTCTGGTGGGAGGCGAGGACTGGTGCAGCATTGTCACCAGACGCTGCCTCTGTGGTCCAATTGTTAATTGAAAATCCACCCACACATTATCTTACCTGCGACAGGAAACCCAGAGGTCACCCCGTGGTGCCCTTATAAAACTCAACGTTTAACCTACTCACGCCGGCTTGTGCCCGCCCTCACAGTCGGGCATATTTGCGGAATACACCACGCCGCCGTTGACCCTGGAAATTGACCGAGCAACCCAACGGTCCTACCAGCTCCCTCCGCAGGAATGTGTTATCCGCAACACTTCACGAGTTCTCTCAATGGTTGCAGGGACGTTTCCAGATGAACAGGCGCTTTAGCGAAACACAGGAAGCACAGATAATTTACACTCATAGAGACGGTCTTCATACTGCACGACCTTGACGTGGAAGCTGACGCGTGGCCTTGCTGCCTCCTTTGGGCCGGAAGTCGCATCGCCACCTTCCTGGATGGGTCTTGTTTCTGATGCTCTTTGTATGTAGAACTTCTTTAGCACCATATGTAGCCAAACGTGCTAATCCGAGGTGCCCAATTTGTCATCTCACTCTCGCTGTTTACGAAAACAAGTCAACAAACATCGTCTTAGGGGCCGTCCATAAATTACTTCACGCGATTTTGGACGATTTTTGACCCCCCCCCCTCGTCACACGGCGTCACAAAAAGTCAGACCCCCCCCCCCCTCAAATATGACGTCACAAAGCTCTGCCCCCCCAAAACCATATTTCCATTTTTAAAATAAAACATGCTTAAAATCACTTTAAACTATTGTCATTGTAGTGCGTATTTAATGTGGCGCAGCACTCTGATGTTGTACAAGAAAACATTTATTAAAAAGTATATTTAATTAAGTAGAACGTGTTGTCTATATTTAAAGTTGCGCATTTTTATGTGACATCACATCTCTCACCCCCCCCCCCCTCGTCACACATCGTCACAAATGTCTGACCCCCCCCTCCCCAGGTTGCTGACGTCATTTATGGACGGCCCCTTAACAATCGTACGGTTTCAGTCACTTATTTCAGGTACACGGAATAGGCAACTGACTTCAATGTCTGTCATTCATAATTTTATTTTAGGGTCGGATCACTTGAGTAAAGTGCCACAATGTGTGTCGTGCACTCTCCAACCGACACAGACAAATACATCACGTCACGTGAACAAAGTGGCAGTGTATTATTGCTTCAGCAACAATAATAAAGGAACATCAAATATCAAATACTCACAAACAAAATAAACTTGTTTCTAACGAGCAGACACATGAGATTGCCTCATGGCGACATTAGAAGGGGTGGTTTTATCACACGGTAGACTGCTTACCATTTCACTGCACTGGCTGGATACTGCTGATTAATAATATGTTGTGAATGCTGAAGCTGTTAATACACGTATGTTATTAGTGCTGATGACGTTTAAATATATGATTACAAATTACATTGTTTGGGAAATTATCTTTTTATTTTTTTCCCGGAGTGGGGGCGCATAACATAATGATAGCAATGCTCTTTATTAAGGTAGGTTCATTTTTTCTCAATACTCAGTTTTTCAGTTTGGCCACGCATTGGGATGTTTGGCCAAATTCATTAACTGAGCGTTGTCGTTTGGAGAAAAAAAGTGTAGTCCCTGGAAAAAATCCACACATACGAGGGGGTAATGCTCAAGGCTCCGCGAAGATTCAAGAATTAATTGCTGTGAGGTGGCCATCGCCTAGTGGAACAGGCAGGTCATCTCCTGGTCACCTGCTTGGCTTCCCATAATTGATGAGGTTGAGCACATTGAGGGTATGTATGTGTATGTTGAATTTATTTCGCTCAATATGTAGCCAAACGTGCTAATCGGAGATACGGGAAAGGGTGGTTTGATCATAGTTGGAACCACCCACTCTTTATCCCACCTGTCACTGACGGTGCCGCGCAGGTAAGGAGCTGGTGGACTACATCACCGCGTACCTGCTTGGAGTACGTGAGCGGCCCGTGAACCCATCCGTGCGGCCCGGCTACTTGCGTCCCCTGCTGCCCGCCGGCCCCCCGCAGCAAGGAGAGCCCTGGGAGAGAATCTTTGAGGACGTGGAGCGGCTCATCATGCCTGGGGTAACATGGCCAGCCACAGAAACACGGATAAGACAGGCGTAGGAATAGAGGGCAATATTAGAATTGAGAGCGCTCACCATTGAATAGCTTTGGGGGGGGGGGTCAAAGATTCAGTATCGGGTCAGGCCATGGCTCACCTCAGGTATTTCGCTCGTCGGTACAACGTGGGGAGGGAAATGCACACACTTATATTGTTGTACTGTACCATGCTCGAAAATCTACGCTTCCTGCATGCTCACCATCAGAAGGGTCCTGCATTGGGAGGGTTTTGAGTGGTTTGTATTTGAATGCAGGGAATGTAAATAGAAACAAATCAAAATATTTCGGCGCCAACCTGTCGGTGTTTATGTTTAATCTTTATCTAAACCCCTTTGTAACTTTGTCACCTTACGTAGCTGTGCATGTAGTTCGATTATAATAGAACTTCCCTAAAATACCACAAACACCTTTTTTCCCATGTGATGCACATATTCTGTTTTTTCTATGAAGCACCGTGAAACGTTATATAAATCTAAATATGATTCCATTGTAGTGGATTGCATATACAAAGCTTGTGCCGTAACGCGAACAGATCACAATTGGAAGGTGTCGAGTTCAAATCCTGGTTGGGGGGATTGACTCAGTTCACCATCCCTCCAGGGTCGATAACATAAATATAACTCTTTGGGGAAGTTAACAGTGGTGGTCTTATGGATAGACTCAGAAGATCACTCCCACGTTGTTGACTTCACTACTGCCACTGCTCTGTGCTGTGCCCACAGATCGTGCACTGGCAGAGCCCACACATGCACGGGTATTACCCGGCACTCAACTCGTACCCCTCGCTCTTGGGAGACATGCTCGCCAATGCGATCAACTCCATCGGCTTCACATGGGTACGTGCCAATATTCTTGTGGTTTCTGCACGCTGCCGTTTGCTTCTATCTGGAACGTCACGGTATAGCACTACCGAGTGGCGCTGTTTTATAAGACCACGCCTTGCTGATAAGACCAAGGAAAACCAATCCCTGATTAACCGTTTTCAATTCATGGCTATGGTTTACAACCCCAGTGATGATGAGGACCTGTACCTGGGCTGACGTTCCCAGTGTGAAAATGTATACATGCAACACAGCTCCTTATGTGAATGCCGGTCTTAATATGTGCGTACCTACTGCACTTTCCCCATCATTCTATATGGTCAAACGAGATGATCCTGTGTGTGTCTGCCAGAGCAGTGCGTGCGTGCATGTTTGCAGTGTGTGTATCAATGGATGAGTATGTGGGGTGGCGAGCGGTAGTGTAGTGGTGTTGCCTACCCACCCCCTTCGTGTGCCGTGCCGGCCTTCATAGGTGTTCGCTAACAGTACTTACTCCTGCAGCCTGTTCAGGCTATACAAGAGATCGTTGTCTTTGTCTTGCATGTATGTGCTGATGCACACCAATAGCATTTTGATGTTAAACTCAAGACTGTGCCTCACCTGGTTTAACTTGTTTAACTAAAATAAGTACCTGGTGTGGTCAACACCAGTAACAGGGAAATCATGTAGGTGACCGGGCATGTGTGGTTCTGACCACGCCAGTTCGCCCAAACAATGGCACGTGTGTGTCCACTGTTGAGATGGAGCAATGACATTAGCTCACATGTACGATATCTCATGGCTGGTGTTGGGGATGCGTGACCCGAGTCAGGCGTCAAGCCCGGCTAGCACGGAGCTGGAATTGGTGATGACGGACTGGCTGGCGACCATGCTGTCCCTACCCGACACCTTCCGGCACGACCACCCAGAGGGACGCGGTGGCGGAGTCATGCAGGTGCTTCATCTATATCGCCATCGTCCACCACACCACCATGATATTCATTATCACCGTCATCATGAATACTTTTAATTTACAACTTTTGAAAATACTGGATGGGTCAATAAGGACGTTTCAATAATGAGTGGACATGTCTAGATCATATAAGAGAAGGGTTGTTTAACACAAGCGTATTACAGAACAGTTTCTAATTTTAAATAATGTCTCACTTTTAATCTGAATTCTTTGCCTCTCACGCCACGAGTCGCAGCTGGTATCAGAACCTGGACTTGTCCTTACGGTATTTAAAACAGCGCAAAATAATATGGGTACTTGGTGAAGCACACAAACATCAGCCACCCCTTAATGCTGCCCACACCACCACACATACGATCTTCTTGTCTAAATAGTTTTTTTGTGAACTGTTATTCACTAATAGCATTTGCCAACTCAGCCTAAAACTAGTCAATGGCATTTAATGGTAAACATCGAAAATAAGGCGACAAAGGCGAAAAGGCATATTACTTGCAATGTCACCCCCCCCACCACCCCTTTCCACTCTGCTGGGTAAAGACTGTGTTTCATAACGGCAGGTTTTATTAAGCCATAAAAGCCTCACTGAGTATGAAGACTTTTTCTAAGGCGGGTCTTGCATTCTAAATGCTTGGTCAATTCCTTTCATGTTTGGCTTGTAGGAGAAAACCGGAGTGGGTGCATAAAAAAGTGCCACTCATGCTCCGCACAAGTAGATTCACAAATGAATAGTTTTTTGCCATTTCCCTGCCACCTCACAGTCCAAGCTTACAAGACCTGGATTTACCAGGCAGTCTCCCATGCAAGCACTAACCAGGGTCAGTCGTGCTTAGCATCTGAGATCTGACAAAATAAAGGACATTTTGGGGGCTTTGATTACACTTGTGAAATACTTGCAACACTCCCTCTTGTACTACGTTAGGTTAATTATCTGCAGTCTTCTGTGAGGCTGCAGAGTGTGTGTGCGCCCCACAGTCCGAGCGGTAGTGCAGCGGTTATCACACTGCCCTACGAACCTGGCGACCCAGTCTCGCTTCACGGGTACCACAGTGACGATTATCTGAACGGGTCCTGGGCGTCCGCAAGGTCGACCTAGCCTCAAATTAATATCCGGTGCAGTGTGCAATCATCGCCACTCGGGATACAAAGGTGACCACCCACCCCATCGTGTACTGTGACGGCCTTCATAGGTGCTCGCTAACGACATCTTTGTCTCTGTGTCCCACAGACCACGGTGAGCGAATCCAACCTGCTGGCGCTGCTGGCAGCACGGACGCGCGCTCTCGCCCGCCTGCGCGGGGACGCGCGCGTGGACGTGGGACAGGACGCGCTCCTCAACGCGCGCCTCGTGGCGTACACCTCCGACCAGGTGCGTGCCTCCGCCTGGACAATAACTCGCCCTCTAACACGCACCGAGTCTTCTTGGAGCACCCCCCTAGAGGACCAGTATCACCCAGGGGTGCTGTGGTTGTGAATATCAGATGGTGCGCTCACAGATCAACATTGCAGTCGTTATCAAGAGGAAAACTACTGTTGGTATGTTTTCTTCCTGGAAAGCTATATGGCCAGACATGCTGAATAATATATTTTTTGTAAATAATAAACCTTAAATTAATATTTTGAATGATGAATACATTTTTCGATGGGTCAGCCAGGCACGTTGATTTAATGCAGAGCTATGGCTAATCAAACTTTTAAGATACAATTTTATAATAAATTATATCAGAAATTATTCAGCGATTCATAATATAATTAGTCGAATTTCACTTGTATTCATTATAGATAACAAATTAATTACATTAATTCCATTACAAACTTATCTTCATCAGCCATAATTTATCTACTGCTGGATGAAGCCTTCCTCAGCCATCGCCATTACCATGTTCCTGTAAAAAGTCGTTTATCTCCTGCACACACGCGGATTAAATTGAAAAACTTAAGTCAACATAAAATACACAAATTGCACTTGTATGAACGTATCTTGTGCTTAATCACGCATCCGCCAGGCTCACTCGTCGGTGCTGAAGGCGAGCCTCGTGTCGCTGGTGAGGCTGCGCTCGCTGCCCACGGACTTGGAGTTCTCGCTACGCGGGGAGACACTCCGACGCGCCGTGGATGAGGACCGAGCACAGGGTCTCGTCCCGTTCTTCGTGAGTCGCTACTTCGAGACCATGTCTTCAAGGACAATTACACGCTGTCCGGGCACACCTGATCTACCTGTATCATGACAACTGCACGTGCGACTGATTTTGAAGTCGAGGAGGCACCTCCGATTAGCACTGTTTGCTACGTATGGTGCAAAATAAGTTTTACATACATATATAGCCATAGGGAGCCTATGTTATGTTGCCAAGATGGTTCATAAAGAAAGCCCAACGTTTAGCTTGCACCTCACCACCCTCCAAAATGTTTGAATGGACAGCAGCTGTCACTCCTGCTGGATGATTGTTTCCACGCCTGTGTGTGTGACTACAATTTTGTCTTTATCCTCAGATGACCATTCAGACAGTGGCCTAGCTATCGAACGTGCAGGTGGTGCAACTGCATCGGGACCCCTGGGCCAGAAGGGCTGAGGCACTGAGTTACGAATAGGGAATGTACATTGGACAGGGAGCCCTATTTAATTCCTTGTACTAGGACTCATGCCAACCACGATACACTACTACATTTAGGAATCAGTGTATCTCGAGTGGCTGTTTCCTGTTCATCGTCTTGAATTATCACATTGGCAATGGGGCGGCAGAGGCGGAAAGGCATGGTGCTTGCAACACCATGCCCGTGACATGGTCGTTTGAAACTTGACCATGCACAGCTGTTTTTTGAATGTTTTGTTGTTGTTGTTGTTTTTGCTGTAATCAGGTTTTTATAGTCTAACCGTGTCCCCATCGGACATGAGCATTGAATGCCCAATGGGGTTTACCTGTGCCACAATAAACCTAGCTCGGTGTTGTTGTCTTCTCAGGTGTCTGTGACCCTCGGCACCACGGGCTTGTGCGCCTTCGACAACCTGGCCGAGCTGGGTCCAATTTGTAAGTTCAGTTTAAAAAAGAGAGATATATAAAAGATACGTCTTTAAATAAAGAAAAAAATATTCACATCTGAACCACTACACATTAATGTGCGTGTCCAGCTGGCAGGTTAGGGGCCATTTATGTACAGCTCAGAGGTGGGTTGTATTGTGGAATGTTTTGAATATCTGCCATTTGATTTCGTGTGATTTAAAGGAAGCAGTTACAGGCAGTGCCTGATATGGGCATTTACTAGGGGAACTCATAATTGTACTTCCCAGCCTACCCCAACAACAACAACCGCCATTCGCCACTAAGTGGCGGTGATGTCACCACGATGCTTGTGCCAGGCTATGTGCACGTTGAGGCCACGTGAAGTGTCGAACGCCCGCTGGCATGAGGTCACGGGGCAGACCTAGATGCCAAGGGACGACTGACTGAGATGACAGGCTGATGTACCACCAGTGCCCCTACTGTGCCCACTTGCTGTGCTTTAGCCACCCGGCGCTCCACTCGTTGTTGTGAGCGTCGCTCCTCCGCCCTCTGTTGTTGTTGGAGGGCGACTACCTCCAACTGCCCAGTAGCGTCCTTCACGAGCCTCCTCCACAGAGGCCGATCTTGACACCACTGGTACCAGTCATCGGCAAGTCCACTCAGCTCCACATCCTCCTGTACCACATCACTCCATCCCTTCTCCAGCCCGTACCGCGCCCATTAAGCCACTTCGATCCGGCCAAACAAAAGCTGTTTAGGCATGTGGTGGCTGGGCATGCGGACTACATGACCCAGCCAACGCAGCCTTGCCTGCCGGAGGAGCTCACCAATGGGACTTTGTCCAGATCTTTCAAGGATTTGTGAGCTCCTCACACAATTCAGCCTGGTTTAACCCAGGATAGATCATAGGCAGGCCAGCCTAAATGCTTCTAACTGACGAAGATGTTCCATTATGGGAGTCCACGACCTGAAGCTTTGTGTGGAGCGACAGACCAGGTAGCTTCCACACAGCGTTACACAACCGATGAAAAGATACTGCCGCTCAACTCATTCGGAGTGAGACCTCTGCTGTCAAACTGGAGCCGGTCATGAGCACACTGCCCAGGTATGGGAAACTCTCCACTCTCTCTCAATAACTGCCCCATCACCAATTGGGAGTTGTGGGGGTGGAGTGCCCGATGGTACAAAATACCCAGGCAGGTGCTTAGTTTTGATGTGGCAAGCTCCAGGTTCAGCAGCAGCGCCTCCAACTCCTCCTCTGAGTGAGCAGCAATTACCAGATCATCGGCATACATAACATGATTGAGCAATAGGGAGCCATCACTTTACCGCACCCGGACATCGATCAGCCTCCCATTGTATCTGTACCCGATGGAAATTCTTCTGGTACAGCTATTGAAGGCTTCACGAACTATGTGGTCAAAATAGATGTTAAATAATGTGGGAGCCAGAAAACATCCCTGTCGCACCCCAAGGTGTACAGAGAATGGCTCCGACTCCCGGCCACATAGTTTTACCCGGGCCCGTTCACCATAATGAGGGTCCTTAATGATCGTGAGCAGAGGGTCAGGGACTCCAAAAGCACGATGAATAACCCAGAGCCCAGGCCTACTGATGGTATCATAGGCATTGACCAAGTCAATAAAGCAGAGATGTAGGTCTTGTTGGAATTCCCTACACCTCTTCTGTAGCAGACGGACAGAAAATATGGCATCTGTGCAGGACCGCCCTTTCCTGAAACTGCATTGGGGCTCCGCAAGCCTCTGCTCAGCGTGCCTAGCAAGACGATGTTGAATAATCCTTGCCAGGACCTTTCCCAGCACACTGAGGAGTGAGATGCCCCTGTAGTTATTACAGTCTGTGAGGTCCCCCTCGTTAAAGAGGGGGGCCACCAGGGCATCCTTCCAATCCTGTGGAACCTGTCCAGTGGTCCAGACTGTTGTTATGATGTCATGTAGGGCAGTCTGTGCACAAACGCCACCCTCCCTCAGCATTTCGCTTGGGAGATCATCTCTGCCCGGTGCCTTTCCTGGTCTCAGACTCCGGATCACCTTCAGTACTTCCTCAACAGATGACACCTCAGGCAGCCACTCACAGGGGGTGACTTCTTCCAATATTTAAAGCACCGCAGCCTCAGCAGGGTCATCCCCATTTTGTCCCATGTTGTTTTCCAGGCTGAGGGATTTCCCCTTCACCAGGACCTCACAGAAATGTTCAGCTAATCTGCAAATCTGTACATGGGGGTCAGAGATTGGACCACCGTTCTTTCCCCTAATGATGGTAATAGGTATGGTGTTGCAGGTTACTTTTTTGATGGAGTTAAAGAACTATTTGTGATCACAGGCCATTGAGGCAGACTCCATCTCCTTAACAACCCGCGACCACCACCCATCCTTGCAGCGCCTCACAGCTCTCCGAACCTCTGAGCGAAGGCTGCGGTAAGCCTCCTCATTCTCCAACGTGGGGTGCTGTAGCCGATGAGAGTGGGCCTGTCGCGTTTTCACAGCCAGCCTGAACACCTCCTCTGTCAGCCAGGGTCTCTGGGGAGGTCTGGACCGTGTACCCAAAGCAGCCATTGCAGCTGCATGAGCCACAGTCCTAAATCTCGCCCATTTCCCCTCGACATCAGGAGTGGGGGACGATGCCAACCCCAACTGCAAGCGATGATGACATTCTCGCTTACAACTTTCATCAGACAGCTGAGACAATGCCACTATGGGTTTGAATTAGGTCCTGGGTGTACACCCACCACCAGAGTGGAAGAATGGCAGGCGCATCTTACAGATAACAAGTCAATGGTCAGTGGGCAGATCAGCTCCATGGTAGGTCCTGGTGTCAGGGACATGGGCCCGCATCTGCTGTTCCATCACTATGTAGTCCAGCAGATGTTCTTGCTTAGACCGGCATGCATCTATGATGTTGTGTGGATGCGCCGATGCCGGAACAGCGTGTTGGTAATTATAAGCCCATGGGCTGCACAAAAATCGAGCAGCCTCCTGCCGTTGTTATTGAGATAACCTGGCCCATGCCTTCCAATCACTCCAGATGAGGTGCCAGCATCATGACCAACTCGAGCATTGAAGTTACCCAACAAGATGACTCTATCCCAAGTGGCCACTTTAGCCAGAACCTGTGACAGGTCATAGAAGGCATCTGACTCATTGGCCTTGCCTGCATCCCTCCACGGATGTTCGTCTTCGGTGGGGGCATAAGTAACCACGACCACCACTCCTCACCTCTGGTTGATGGGAAGGCGAGCCCAAAGTAGCCTGGGCTTACAGATTCCCACAACTCACCGCCATGCTCCTACACCCCCTTCATTCTTTTGTTCAGAAGAATATTCACTCCCTGTTGTTTGGCAGTCTCCTGCCCCGAGTAGAAGACTGTCCACCCCTCATGGTGGCAGGAGCCAGAGCCGGTCCACTGGACCTCCTGAATACCACAGAGATCCAGGCGGTACTGGTCCAGCTCCCGACAGAGGAGTGGCAGCCTCTCCTCCGCAGTGAGCGTTCGGACATTCCACGTGGCCATCCGCAGTGGTTTTTTGTTGTTTCTGGAGGAGCCCTGAGGGTAAGGATTCAGTCTCCTGGCTCCGCCAAATGGGGTTTGGCCAGGAGACGTCATAGATAACTGTCCCCCCAAAGCCTCCGGAAAAAGCTTATTAATGATATTTTTCAGTCGTGGTTTGTTGGTAATTAATTGAAGGTGGAGGGGATCCCAGCCCCTCGCACCCGTCCAGAGCCCCCATTTGGCCGCTGTGGTTGTTACAAACGTCATGAGGGGAATGGCCAATCTAAATAGGCCCTCCCCCACGGCACTGCCCACCACAACGTTGCTGTCCGGCACCAACGAGGAGGTAGCCAACCTACCCCACCTATATCAGGACACACACATCCAGCCCCAGAGTTGAATTGTGCCATACCACGCCCCCCATCCCTCCCCGGCTCAATCTGGACCATACCGTGCCACCAAACCAAGACTTGTGGATTGCAGGTTTCCCTCACTTCATGCGGTAGTAGATGCGTTCCAAAAAAAGGGTGCACAAAACAAACCACGTAGCACGGACCGCACAGTCATCCAACCTGAGGAGACAACTGCCTGCCAAGTCGCACAGACAGTACAGGGTATCATATTCTTAGGTTATTTCGGTAAAGTCACGTAGGTAAAACATCAAAATTAATGAAAATAAAATAAAACAAAAATCACGACGTTTCGGAGGCAACACAAGTCTCCGTCATCAGGTGGGACCGTCACAGCCGAATTAGCTGCATCAAGTGAGGCAATGATTCAAGAAGTAATCCCTTATAAGCAAGTTGAAGGGGGGAGGAGAGGGGGGGGGGGGAGCTCATCAGAATGTGGTAGCCAATGAAAAAGCAACCTCGTCCAAGCCGGAGTCCATTGTTTTTCATTGGCTACCACATTCTGATGAGCTCCCCCCCCTCTCCTCCCCCCTTCAACTTGCTTATAAGGGATTACTTCTTGAATCATTGCCTCACTTGATGCAGCTAATTCGGCTGTAACTGTCCCACCTGATGACGGAGACTTGTGTTGCCTCCGAAACGTCGTGATTTTTGTTTTATTTTATTTTCATTAATTTTGATGTTTTACCTACGTGACTTTACCGAAATAACCTAAGAATATGATTCCTTGCAGTCACGAAAGCTTCAAATCTAGAATTAACAGTACAGGGTGTTTCAAAAAGATGAATTGTACACACACAATATTGTCCCACATCCAACTGCATATCAGCATATGAGTTAATTCTAACCGCATATCGCGAATTTTGGGTAGAAATAGGTTAGTCGTGCACAAACCAAATCTGTATAAAGCAAGAAAACGTGTCTTTAAATGATTCTCCTGTATCCCAGCTCTACACACAATTGGTGGTTATTGGTATCCAGAAGTTCTGCTGCGATGTTTACACCCGGCCTGAGAGAACGTGCGGCTTTCCGCGATTATGATGTGGCAGGCCGCCAGGAAGGGCTGTGGCTGCACGTGGACGCGGCGTATGCAGGCACTGCCTTCCTGTGCCCCGAGCTGCGTGACCCCCTGCGTGGGGTCGAGTTCGCCGACTCGTTCGTGGTCAACACGTCCAAGTGGATGATGGTCAACCTGGACAGCGCCGTCTTCTGGTGAGGCAGCCTCACTCACTCTGCCCTCAGCGCTTCCCATTCCACTTGTGTGATTGCCATTCAGGCGAACCACAGCATCTCCTGCTGACGGGGGCTATCACTCTATAAGTGGTAGGGGTGGTGGTGGTGGCACAATTTTAATTCGGGTATAATTTCACCTGAGTCTGTCAGGCTCAACGAACAAAAAAATTTGATTTCAACACCCGACACACCACACCCAGCATATGGCTAACGCTGCAGATATTAGTCACGTGCCACCTACTCGTCTACCAGTGACTCACAAAATGTTAATTTCGCGCTGTGAAGTTAATGCTTGCCCACTGAGCACATGAGTTGGTGCCTCGATGAGGCAGCAACCATTACCATTGAGATCCGTGTTCAGCTTTGCTCTTCCAATTAAATGTGTGCATTTTCCAGTCCCCTCCCACACGCACAAAACGCTTAAGAAATCGGATACACATAAAAACAGAACTTTCCTGGGTGAAGCTGTCATGTTACTATTTAAGCAACTGTGATCATACTACAGATAAACTTAACTTTATTACAGGAATGAGGAAGCATCACAAACCCACTAAGGGCCACCAACTAAGATCAGTGTTGCACCATTGCATATTTTAGAAAGTAGACCATATGATTTGCCTGTTGCTCAATTGGTGATGGTACTTATAGTAATGATGACCATAATGTTTATGATATGATGGTGAAAAATTAAGTCGAAGATGTTGATGAGAGATGAATAGATAAGGTTAATGATCATTGATAAAGTATGAATGATAATAATGATTATGGATAAATGAGGATGTTTATGATAACAGTAATGTTGATTGATTAAAGCCGGATGATGATAATTAGGTCGTTGAACGGTTATGGCAAAATTGCAAATGATGATGAAGATCAATGAAGGATGATGATGATGGTGGTGGTGATGGCAGGGTGGCGGACAAGTTTAGCCTGCAGAAGACGTTCAGCGTGGAGCCTCTGTACCTCCAGCATGCGCACTCCAACTCGGTCACAGATCTCATGGTGTGTGTCCCCCACTCTTCTGACTCTCAATATGCAGTATCTCCGATTCATGGGATGCAAAACAAAAATGGCTTTCTGACACGTGCTAGCAGAAGCCAATTTACCTTGTGTTTTTTTGAAAGATAAATAACCACACCAATATAAAACACCACCAATTTGGCAGTTTCATCTTTTTGGTTCTTTCGGTAACGTCACGTAGAAGGGAAGTAATAAAATAATAAAAATAAAACATAATAAAATAATTTTCACGTTTCGGCCACAACGCAAGCAGCCGTTCTCAGGTGAAGAACAGGTCTGTTCTGTCTTTCTGACAGACCTGTTCTTCACCTGAGAACGGCTGCTTGCGTTGTGGCCGAAACGTGAAAATTATTTTATTATGTTTTATTTTTATTATTTTATTACTTCCCTTCTACGTGACTTTACCGAAAGAACCAAGAAGATGTATCCCTGCAGTCACGAAAGCTTTAAATCGAAATTTGGCAGTTTGTTCCAATCAAATATCAGCAGATGTGGCCTTTCTACTAACAAGTCGATTAGGCATTTAATCGCTAAAGATGTTACTTATTTATTTCACACGGGTAAATTTTGCAGCTAGAAGAGTCACGTGAACCCATTGCATACGATGACAAATACAATGCGATTATTACACACGTGATTTATACATGTATTCCTGAGTTAAAGAATCGATGTTAATTGATACATCGTTTCAAACCACCAATATGTATTAATATAATTCATGTTTGTTTGCACCCACAGCGCTGGCAGATCCCACTGAGCTGTCGCTTCCGTGCACTCAAGATCTGGTTCGTCCTTCGATCGTTCGGCGTTGGTGGACTGCAGGAGTATGTGCGCAGAGTGAGGTCACTCCTACCTTTTGGGGATTTCTGCCTCTTAAGTTTTAGGGTTGTGTAAATTTGATCCAGTGAAGTTATACAATGATGAAGACAATAATGCCCTATGATGATGCTCAAGCTTGTGACAGTGCTGACCGCCATGGTCCCTCTGTTCACAGGGAGTTCAACTCGCAAGATTTTTTGAGAACCTCGTGCGTGAAGATCCACGCTTTGAGGTTCCAGTAAAGAGGCACCTAGGACTTGTGGTTTTCCGTCTTCGGGTGAGCTGGGATGGGCGTGTGTGATGTGCGTGTATATTATGGTGTGTCCGATGGGATGTGTACGATGGTGGCTTGATGGTGTGTATAGCAGACCGTATGGTGTGTGTGTGTAACAGATCCTCTCTGTGAAATGGTAGGTGATGGCATATTCTTAGGTTTTTTCGGTAAAGTCACGTAGGTAAAACATCAAAATTAATGAAAATAAAATAAAATAAAACAAAAATCACGACGTTTCGGAGGCAACACAAGTCTCCGTCATCAGTTGGGACCGTCACAGCCGAATTAGCTCTGTCCATTGTGTTGGCGTGTGCAGCAGCAACCGCGTCCAAGCCGTCGTTCAATTTTTTTGCCCCCCCCCACTCCCGATGCGTTGTACTTAGCACTCCGTGCTGTCTTTGAGCCCCGCCCCCCTCCCTCCCGATACGTTCCATTCATTGGCTACCACATTCTGATGAGCTCCCCCCCCTCTCCTCCCCCCTTCAACTTGCTTATAAGGGATTACATCTTGAATCATTGCCTCACTTGATGCAGCTAATTCGGCTGTGACGGTCCCACCTGATGACGGAGACTTGTGTTGCCTCCGAAACGTCGTGATTTTTGTTTTATTTTATTTTATTTTCATTAATTTTGATGTTTTACCTACGTGACTTTACCGAAAAAACCTAAGAATATGAATCCTTGCAGTCACGAAAGCTTCAAATCTAGAATTAATGCCCTCTACGGGGAGGAATTCCACCTATCTGTTAGAGTTTTTAACAGACAACGAGACAAGAAGTCACAGCTTCTCGAGACACTGGCCTTCCTCAAGAGATGCCGAGATAACAAGGTAATACCCATCGCTTTCACACTCACATCCGCTGCTGTGTCCTCACCGAACTCTAAACAGATCTTATTTAAAGCTAGCCTATCACTAATCTCGGAGAGAATAAGGTTACTCCGATCTGAACTCGATAATTTAGACAAGACTCTCTTACAAACACATTTAATGTTAACACAAAAAATGTCACCTTCTGATTGGAACCACGTTGATAACATGACTTCTGCTTCTGCTGACTCAATGTCAGCCAAATGCAAAGCAAACCTGATTTCTAAATTCAACCTCCTATCTAAGAAGAAACCAGAGCCACACATCGCAAAGCTGGATGTTAACAAGACCGTGATTAATCAGAGTAACATCCCAATTTCTGACACTCTAAAAACGGTACTGGCCAAAGGACTAAATTTCGCCGTCACCCCTAAATATATACCAGTAGAGGATATGATTTCTCAGATTGATGTAGCCCTCAGAGGCATAGGACACATCCATGCGGATGTAGCAAGAGCTGAAATAGCTACTATTCTTAAGAATGCTAAGAAACCCACTAGTAACATCAGCAAAAACGAACGCTCTGAACTCGCGGACCTAAAAAAGAGAGATGATATAGTCATCCTCTCGGCAGACAAGGGCAATGCCACGGTCATCATGGAAAATATTCATACAACAACAAAATCCTGGACCTTCTTAATGATGGGAGTTACTCCAAAATTAAAAACAATCCCACTAAAAGCCTAACGACAAAAACCAACAGTATCATCACGAGTTCGACTTCCCTAATCGAACCAAGCAAACGTCCCTCTCTAAAACCATCGGCGGCAAGACCTCCCAGACTCTATGGTCTTCCCAAAATCCATAAGGAAGGCACCCCGCTACGACCCATTGTGTCGATGATAAACTCTCCTACGTACAAACTAGCCCGATTTCTATCAGATACTCTGCTCCCCTTCACAGGCAAGACCTCTTCGGCAGTACTCAACTCAACCCAATTAGTCTCTATGGTTAAGGATATGGTACTATCTCCTGATGACATCTTCGTCAGCTTTGATGTAGAATCTTTGTTTACCAAAGTCCCAGTACCGGACACCCTAACAATAATTGAGGACTTAGTCCAACATGGATTGAATTCTGATGCACCTGCGCTGGTTAGGCATTACCTCACCAACACCTATTTTACCTGGAATGGCACCTTCTACAAACAGAATGAGGGTACCCCTATGGGCTCCCCTTTGTCACCAGTTATAGCCAACATGTTCATGGAAAAGTTTGAATCAGACGCCATCCAGACATCCACCCTGCGTCCTTCCCTGTGGAAGAGGTATGTGGATGACACTTTCGTCATCTGGCCACATGGCCTCCCAGCATTGAACCACTTCTTGGACCACATCAATTCTAGACACCCATCCATCAGATTCACCATAGAAGTGGAGAAAGACGGTAAACTACCATTCTTGGATATTCTGTTTGAGAGGAGGCCTGACGGATCCTTGGGACATTCTGTCTACAGGAAAGCCACCCACACAGATTCCTACTTGAAACCGGATTCCCACCACCACCCATCTCAAAAGAATTCTCTCATCAAAACGCTATACCACAGAGCCCATTGCATTTCTGACAAACACCACCTGACCGGTGAATTAAGACATGTACATCGGGCCCTCAGGATGAACGGATACTCTGACCGTAATATCCGCCAAGCTGTCTCTCCCACCACACAAAAACAGCCACATGAAACTCCGACCAAAACCATCACGTTACCATACATAGCAGGCGTGACCAAAAAGATCTCCAAAATTCTAAACAAACATAAGATCCAAGTCCGATTCAGTACAGTGCATAAAATCCGTGATCTGATTCCATCTGTGAAGGATGTCGTTCCTGACTTACAGTATCCTGGAGTCTACAAATTGAGTTGCATTTGTGGTGATTGCTACATTGGAGAAACGAAACGTCATGTTTCTGATCGTGTCCGCGAGCACAAGTCAGATCTGAAACACGGCAGAACTGATTCTTCTGCCGTTGCCGATCATTGCTACAACTCGGTGGGCTCTCATGAAATTGTCTTTTCCGAGACCAAGGTTCTCTGCAAACCTCCCGGCTACCATCAAAGGTTTGTACACGAAGCCATACAAATATACAAACACAGACATCATTTCAACCGTGATGATGGGTACAAACTTAGTAATCATTGGAAAGATGTTATCAACCACGCAAAAAATACTTAATTACACTTTTGGACCATCTTATCTGACAGGCACTATTTTACTTTACTTTACCGAGTGTTAACATCCCCAGTTATTTTTTAACAGCACTCTCTTCATTGTTCAGCCAGCATTGGTATAAACATGGGCATTTTCGTTCTTTTGTCTATCATGTGTATCAGGCCTCCCCTCCCCCTCTCTGTCCATTGTGTTGGCGTGTGCAGCAGCAACCGCGTCCAAGCCGTCGTTCAATTTTTTTGGCCCCCCCCCCTCCCGATGCGTTGTACTTAGCACTCCATGCTGTCTTTGAGCCCCGCCCCCCTCCCTCCCGATACGTTCCATTCATTGGCTACCACATTCTGATGAACTCCCCCACCCTCTCCTCCCCCCTTCAACTTGCTTATAAGGGATTACATCTTGAATCATTGCGTCACTTGATGCAGCTAATTCGGCTGTGACGGTCCCACCTGATGACGGAGACTTGTGTTGCCTCCGAAACGTCGTGATTTTTGTTTTATTTTATTTTATTTTCATTAAGTTTTATGTTTTACCTACGTGACTATACCGAAAAAACCTAAGAATATGAATCCTTGCAGTCACGAAAGCTTCAAATCTAGAATTAATGCCCTCTACGGGGAGGAATTCCACCTATCTGTTAGAGTTTTTAACAGACAACGAGACAAGAAGTCACAGCTTCTCGAGACAATGGCCTTCCTCAAGAGATGCCGAGATAACAAGGTAATACCCATCGCTTTCACACTCACATCCGCTGCTGTGTCCTCACCGAACTCTAAACAGATCTTATTTAAAGCTAGCCTATCACTAATCTCGGAGAGAATAAGGTTACTCCGATCTGAACTCGATAATTTAGACAAGACTCTCTTACAAACACATTTAATGTTAACACAAAAAATGTCACCTTCTGATTGGAACCACGTTGATAACATGACTTCTGCTTCTGCTGACTCAATGTCAGCCAAATGCAAAGCAAACCTGATTTCTAAATTCAACCTCCTATCTAAGAAGAAACCAGAGCCACACATCGCAAAGCTGGATGTTAACAAGACCGTGATTAATCAGAGTAACATCCCAATTTCTGACACTCTAAAAACGGTACTGGCCAAAGGACTAAATTTCGCCGTCACCCCTAAATATATACCAGTAGAGGATATGATTTCTCAGATTGATGTAGCCCTCAGAGGCATAGGACACATCCATGCGGATGTAGCAAGAGCTGAAATAGCTACTATTCTTAAGAATGCTAAGAAACCCACTAGTAACATCAGCAAAAACGAACGCTCTGAACTCGCGGACCTAAAAAAGAGAGATGATATAGTCATCCTCTCGGCAGACAAGGGCAATGCCACGGTCATCATGGATAAATATTTATACAACAACAAAATCCTGGACCTTCTTAATGATGGGAGTTACTCCAAAATTAAAAACGATCCCACTAAAAGCCTAACGACGAAAACCAACAGTATCATCACGAGTTCGACTTCCCTAATCGAACCAAGCAAACGTCCCTCTCTAAAACCATTGGCGGCAAGACCTCCCAGACTCTATGGTCTTCCCAAAATCCATAAGGAAGGCACCCCGCTACGACCCATTGTGTCGACGATAAACTCTCCTACGTACAAACTAGCCCGATTTCTATCAGATACTCTGCTCCCCTTCACAGGCAAGACCTCTTCGGCAGTACTCAACTCAACCCAATTAGTCTCTATGGTTAAGGACATGGTACTATCTCCTGATGACATCCTCGTCAGCTTTGATGTAGTATCTTTGTTTACCAAAGTCCCAGTACCGGACACCCTAACAATAATTGAGGACTTAGTCCAACATGGATTGAATTCTGATGCACCTGCGCTGGTTAGGCATTGTCTCACCAACACCTATTTTACCTGGAATGGCACCTTCTACAAACAGAATGAGGGTACCCCTATGGGCTCCCCTTTGTCACCAGTTATAGCCAACATGTTCATGGAAAAGTTTGAATCAGACGCCATCCAGACATCCACCCTGCGTCCTTCCCTGTGGAAGAGGTATGTGGATGACACTTTCGTCATCTGGCCACATGGCCTCCCAGCATTGAACCACTTCTTGGACCACATCAATTCTAGACTCCCATCCATCAGATTCACCATGGAAGTGGAGAAAGACGGTAAACTACCATTCTTGGATATTCTGTTTGAGAGGAGGCCTGACGGATCCTTGGGACATTCTGTCTACAGGAAAGCCACCCACACAGATTCCTACTTGAAACCAGATTCCCACCACCACCCATCTCAAAAGAATTCTCTCATCAAAACGCTATACCACAGAGCCCATGGCATTTCTAACAAGCACCACCTGACCGTTGAATTAAGACATGTACATCGGGCCCTCAGGATGAACGATACTCTGACCATACTATCCGCCAAGCTTTCTCTCCCACCACACAGAAACAGCCACATGAAACTCCGACCAAAACCATCACGTTACCATACATAGCAGGCGTGACCAAAAAGATCTCCAAAATTCTAAACAAACATAAGATCCAAGTCCGATTCAGTACAGTGCATAAAATCCGTGATCTGATTCCATCTGTGAAGGATGTCGTTCCTGACTTATAGTATCCTGGAGTCTACAAATTGAGTTGCATTTGTGGTGATTGCTACATTGGAGAAATGAAACGTCATGTTTCTGACCATGTCCGCGAGCACAAGTCAGATCTGAAACACGGCAGAACTGATTCTTCTGCCGTTGCCGATCATTGCTACAACTCGGTGGGCTCTCATGAAATTGTCTTTTCCGAGACCAAGGTTCTCTGCAAACCTCCCGGCTACCATCAAAGGTTTGTACACGAAGCCATACAAATATACAAACACAGACATAATTTCAACCGTGATAATGGGTACAAACTTAGTAATCATTGGAAAGATGTTATCAACCACGCAAAAAAGACTTAATTACACTTTTTGGACCATCTTATCTGACAGGCACTATTTTACTTTACTTTACCGAGTGTTAACATCCCCAGCTATTTTTTAACAGTACTCTCTTCATTGTTCAGCCAGCATTGGTATAAACATGGGCATTTTCGTTCTTTTGTTTATCATGTGTATCAGGCCTCCCCTCCCCCTCTCTGTCCATTGTGTTGGCGTGTGCAGCTGCAACCGCGTCCAAGCCGTCGTTCAATTTTTTTTGGCCCTGCCCCCCCCCCCTCCCGATGCGTTGTACTTAGCACTCCGTGCTGTCTTTGAGCCCCGCCCCCCTCCCTCCCGATACGTTCCATTCATTGGCTACCACATTCTGATGAGCTCCCCCCCCCCCTCTCCTCCCCCCTTCAACTTGCTTATAAGGGATTACATCTTGAATCATTGCCTCACTTGATGCAGCTAATTCGGCTGTGACGGTCCCACCTGATGACGGAGACTTGTGTTGCCTCCGAAACGTCGTGATTTTTGTTTTATTTTATTTTCATTAATTTTGATGTTTTACCTACGTGACTTTACCGAAAAAACCTAAGAATATGAATCCTTGCAGTCACGAAAGCTTCAAATCTAGAATTAATGCCCTCTACGGGGAGGAATTCCACCTATCTGTTAGAGTTTTTAACAGACAACGAGACAAGAAGTCACAGCTTCTCGAGACACTGGCCTTCCTCAAGAGATGCCGAGATAACAAGGTAATACCCATCGCTTTCACACTCACATCCGCTGCTGTGTCCTCACCGAACTCTAAACAGATCTTATTTAAAGCTAGCCTATCACTAATCTCGGAGAGAATAAGGTTACTCCGATCTGAACTCGATAATTTAGACAAGACTCTCTTACAAACACATTTAATGTTAACACAAAAAATGTCACCTTCTGATTGGAACCACGTTGATAACATGACTTCTGCTTCTGCTGACTCAATGTCAGCCAAATGCAAAGCAAACCTGATTTCTAAATTCAACCTCCTATCTAAGAAGAAACCAGAGCCACACATCGCAAAGCTGGATGTTAACAAGACCGTGATTAATCAGAGTAACATCCCAATTTCTGACACTCTAAAAACGGTACTGGCCAAAGGACTAAATTTCGCCGTCACCCCTATATATATACCAGTAGAGGATATGATTTCTCAGATTGATGTAGCCCTCAGAGGCATAGGACACATCCATGCGGATGTAGCAAGAGCTGAAATAGCTACTATTCTTAAGAATGCTAAGAAACTCACTAGTAACATCAGCAAAAACGAACGCTCTGAACTCGCGGACCTAAAAAAGAGAGATGATATAGTCATCCTCTCGGCAGACAAGGGCAATGCCACGGTCATCATGGATAAATATTCATACAACAACAAAATCCTGGACCTTCTTAATGATGGGAGTTACTCCAAAATTAAAAACGATCCCATGAAAAGCCTAACGACGAAAACCAACAGTATCATCACGAGTTCGACTTCCCTAATCGAACCAAGCAAACGTCCCTCTCTAAAACCATCGGCGGCAAGACCTCCCAGACTCTATGGTCTTCCCAAAATCCATAAGGAAGGCACCCCGCTACGACCCATTGTGTCGACGATAAACTCTCCTACGTACAAACTAGCCCGATTTCTATCAGATACTCTGCTCCCCTTCACAGGCAAGACCTCTTCGGCAGTACTCAACTCAACCCAATTAGTCTCTATGGTTAAGGACATGGTACTATCTCCTGATGACATCCTCATCAGCTTTGATGTAGTATCTTTGTTTACCAAAGTCCCAGTACCGGACACCTTAACAATAATTGAGGACTTAGTCCAACATGGATTGAATTCTGATGCACCTGCGCTGGTTAGGCATTGCCTCACCAACACCTATTTTACCTGGCATGGCACCTTCTACAAACAGAATGAGGGTACCCCTATGGGCTCCCCTTTGTCACCAGTTATAGCCAACATATTCATGGAAAAGTTTGAATCAGACGCCATCCAGACATCCACCCTGCGTCCTTCCCTGTGGAAGAGGTATGTGGATGACACTTTCGTCATCTGGCCACATGGCCTCCCAGCATTGAACCACTTCTTGGACCACATCAATTCTAGACACCCATCCATCATATTCACCATGGAAGTGGAGAAAGACGGTAAACTACCATTCTTGGATATTCTGTTTGAGAGGAGGCCTGACGGATCCTTGGGACATTCTGTCTACAGGAAAGCCACCCACACAGATTCCTACTTGAAACCGGATTCCCACCACCACCCATCTCAAAAGAATGATCTCATCAAAACGCTATACCACAGAGCCCATGGCATTTCTGACAAACACCACCTGACCGTTGAATTAATACATGTACATCGGGCCCTCAGGATGAACGGATACTCTGACCGTATTATCCACCAAGCTGTCTCTCCCACCACACAGAAACAGCCACATGAAACTCCGACCAAAACCATCACGTTACCATACATAGCAGGCGTGACCAAAAAGATCTCCAAAATTCTAAACAAACATAAGATCCAAGTCCGATTCAGTACAGTGCATAAAATCCGTGATCTGATTCCATCTGTGAAGGATGTCGTTCCTGACTTACAGTATCCTGGAGTCTACAAATTGAGTTGCATTTGTGGTGATTGCTACATTGGAGAAACGAAACGTCATGTTTCTGATCGTGTCCGCGAGCACAAGTCAGATCTGAAATACGGCAGAACTGATTCTTCTGCCGTTGCCGATCATTGCTACAACTCGGTGGGCTCTCATGAAATTGTCTTTTCCGAGACCAAGGTTCTCTGCAAACCTCCCGGCTACCATCAAAGGTTTGTACACGAAGCCATACAAATATACAAACACAGACATAATTTCAACCGTGATGATGGGTACAAACTTAGTAATCATTGGAAAGATGTTATCAACCACGCAAAAAAGACTTAATTACACTTTTTGGACCATCTTATCTGACAGGCACTATTTTACTTTACTTTACCGAGTGTTAACATCCCCAGTTATTTTTTAACAGTACTCTCTTCATTGTTCAGCCAGCATTGGTATAAACATGGGCATTTTCGTTCTTTTGTCTATCATGTGTATCAGGCCTCCCCTCCCCCTCTCTGTCCATTGTGTTGGCGTGTGCAGTAGCAACCGCGTCCAAGCCGTCGTTCAATTTTTTTGGCCCCCCCCCCCCTCCCGATGCGTTGTACTTAGCACTCCGTGCTGTCTTTGAGCCCCGCCCCCCTCCCTCCCGATACGTTCCATTCATTGGCTACCACATTCTGATGAGCACCCCCCCCTCTCCTCCCCCCTTCAACTTGCTTATAAGGGATTACATCTTGAATCATTGCCTCACTTGATGCAGCTAATTCGGCTGTGACGGTCCCACCTGATGACGGAGACTTGTGTTGCCTCCGAAACGTCGTGATTTTTGTTTTATTTTATTTTCATTAATTTTGATGTTTTACCTACGTGACTTTACCGAAAAAACCTAAGAATATGAATCCTTGCAGTCACGAAAGCTTCAAATCTAGAATTAAAGGTGATGGCATGTAATGGCGTGTGATGGTTTACGCGCGTGTTGTGCGGTGTATCTACCTCTTCTCAACAGGGCCCTAACGAGCTGACAAATGAGCTCCTGGTGCGACTCAACGCATCAGGGCAGCTATTCGTGGTGCCAGCCATGGCTGGAGACAAGTTCATCATCCGCTTCACCATCACGTCCCAGTTCACCACCGAGGCGGACCTGCTGCAGGACTGGAGCCTCGTGTCGCAGGCTGCATTAGGCCTGCTACAGGGCCCGACACCAGAGAGCGGTGTGTGGCACAGCGTAGCAGACATATCTTCCTCACCCATGGAGGGCTCCACCTCCCGATCACTGCCATCGTCACCACAGGGAAATGAGGACGAGCAGTCAGACGAGTGCGCTGGTGTGACCGCCATAGACCCATTCGAGCTGGCTATCGGCACGCCGGCAGAGGCCAGCTTCCAGATGCAAGCAATCGTGGTGGAAGCACTGATCAAGGATGATGGAGGATACAGTAATGGGGAGGAGGGGAAGGAGAACGGGCAGGAGGAGTCTGCTTCACTCGAAAATTTTAAACTTGGCCACCACGGAGAGGTCACGACCCCTCGCGAAAGAAAGAGGCAACACCAGTTTCACAGCCACCACTGCTCGCCTTCGTGCAGTCTCCCCGGTGTCGCGTGCTTCTACTGCCGCCGCCTTGACAATCGTGAACTGGCACAGCTTTGAGGTCGAGGGCGGGCTTGGTTCATCGGAAAGATGTTGTTGTTGTTGTCGTCGTATATACAAGCAGTGACCAAGTGAGATATAATGAACCAATGAAAGCTGATCAGTTGACGAGCTTAGTCCTATGTAGGATTTATATGGCAATTATATGGAATATGCATCCGAAAGTAGGTAGGTAGGTGACTTTTATTCACAACCAGGTAAAATAACCCAATCGGGTGGAGCGGTGGCACGGTGATTAGCAACACTGTGCTTGAATCCCGGCCACGCCTCACGTCAGTGGTTAATGATATCTGTCCTCAGCCTCCTCTGGAAGACTTTATCCAGCAGTGGATTGTACGTAGAGTTCTGAATTATTAATGTTAAGAGCCCATCGACAATAAGTTTTTTTTTCAAAGTAGACCTGAGTTTACGTATGTCGAACTTATTTTGCACCGTATGTAACCGTTGTATATATCGTGATTTAAAAAATATATAGAATTAATAAAGTAATACAATTATTGTGAAAATATATGGAAAATTGTGAATGTTAATGTAATTAAGTGTAAGTATTATGTGTGTTAAGTGTAATTACTAATGTGTTTAAAAAATAACGAATGATTAAAATGCATGTGTGATTATGTGGTGCGATTATTATTGATTGTCTCGTTGTCTAGGGGTATGTATCACTAATCGTGATGATATCAATGATACTCACTTGAACATTTACCGATTCTTGCTTGAACAATTGTGTGTAATTATGTCAGGTCTCGGGATTCAGATCTCACCGTAGGATATAGTTTGTCATTACGACAATGATGGACGAGTTTTTAATTGAAGCAACTTTAATATCAACTTACCCTAACATCCAAAAACTCTTATGGAATACCAACAGTGTCCATGCAAATGTACGTACTCATCAATCCGTACTGGATGATCATAAAAGCATCAATGGTTAAATCTCACGATCACGTGATTAAAATAGAATAGGCACCTCAAAATAGAAATTTGGTACAGAATGCGTGCTCATAACATGCATATAAAAGAGAGCGTCAACGATCGGATCTCACGATCACGTGATTAAAATATAACGCGACAATACACAATTCCTTTGTTATGGTGTGTGATGGGATTCTTCTTGGCCCACAACCTGTACAAAGTACAGTTAAACATCGTGAATCTAAAGTCAATGTTCCTCCTCCCGTCTTCTTTCTTCCCGGATAATACCTCAAGTCCCACAACGATGTGTAGAACGGCAGGCTTGGTCCACAGCTGCAAGTGCACTCGTGGCCACGCTGCTCGCTGCTCCTTCGCGGTGATGTCTGTGCATCATGCTCGATCCACAGCTGGAGTGTGCTCGAGACTCTCGAGTCAGCACTCTTGTGGTCAGCCCATCAGCTGCTGCGCTGCATGCTCGCACGCACGGCAGGCTTCATCTGCAGTTGGCTGCTCTTGCTCGCTGCTCTTGCTGCTCAGCACGCTGCCTGCCAGTCGAGCTGTTTGGTTCGCGAGCACCCTTGGTGCTCCCCACTCCCCCTAGGGAGGTCTGCTGTCTCGCTCACTCACTCCCGGCCTCTCCCATAATTCATAAAACATCCATCACTTGACCCACCGCACTTTTCCAGCCTATAGCTTGGACTATTTCATGAACTCGATATTGGTGTATAACTCAAATCTCCACTTAATTTCTCACACGTCTTAGCTTATCACAATGTTATATGTCTCGGCCTCGCTGTGCGCTGCGTTGCACCGCAAGCTGAGTAGTTAACCTCGCGTCCAATCAACCCTCGGAACCAGGATGAACGTCTGACTCCAAACGTCAATTTATTGAGTTTAACGAAGTAAAACTGGTGAGAAAAGAGCACAGATACAGCATCTGTTATAACCCGGAAACACCAACACAATGAATGAACACCACAGCATCAGAACATTGTCTTAGATAACATGTTTGTCAACAATAGACCCTGGATGGACCAGGCCCCTACATTACCACTGAATAAATATATAAGAGCATAAGCTGCTGTGTTACATAAAGGCACATCGTGTATTCATCACACTGAACCCCAAATGTACAGTATTACACATAACACTAAATTGTGGATGAGATATTTCGTCATCCTTGCTCTCAGGATCGCAATATCGTTACTTGGGTACAAGTTTGACTCGACTTATTAAATTACAAGTAACATTCACAATAAGGAAAGTTGCAGGCTTCGTTGTTAGCTAGGCCTCGTATTTATCATAACAATTTAACAGCATTATAAAGGCATTTACATCATTATAACGGTCATTCTAACATTATAACAGCATTGTCAATATTATAAGAACATAAACGAACTTACAGACAATGCTTCTTAAAGTCCCCAATGGACAATTGCGGCTGGCTTCACTGGGACACGATGTGTGCCGCCATCTTGAATTATGTGTGTAATGGCCGACGCCCGCGTGGTTGAGCGGGAATCTTAAATCGCAACTTCCTGGTCACGTGACCAAAATTAGCATCAAAAACAGGAAATTCCTGTGTACATACCCCCCCCCCCCATCTGCCGTGAGGCAAAACCCCTGCCGTGAGGCAGAACATTATATGAAAATTCCTTCACGCACCTCTTAGCTTTTCACAATATTATATGAAAATTCCTTCGCACACCTCTTAGCTTATCACTCTCTTAGCTCAGTACAGTACAACTTCGCGAAATCCTTGACTCTGCAAGTGACTAAAATATAAGGAAAAACATAGAATTAAACTTTCAGCGATACTTAGTTTGTCAGCGCAGAACTCAACACTATGGCTGATTACGGGGGCCAGATCCCAGAGTTTTCCGTTGCAAGACTGGTTTGTATGATTTTGTGTGGTGTTTATATAGGATTTCCTAGCTTATGTGATTAATTACCTAAGACACATCAAGGCCCGACGTTCCTCCCACCTTTGCACACGTGGTGCATCCATTGAGTCCGCTTTAGTTCATACTCCGTACGGAGGTCATCCCAAGATTTGTGGGAGCACATACCAGCTTAATTGCCTCTAGATGTGGTGTGTGTCTGTAGCCATGCTTATTGTGAAACGGCCTTGTTTACCCGCCCCTTCCCCCCTTTAGGTCGACTCTTACCTTAAAATTCATGCTGCAGCATGCAATGACAGTCACTGGGAAGACAAAGGCGGTCGGGTAGGCTCTGGTTATACCCCTGGAATACATATCATTTTGGTCGTGGAGAATTTACACAATTCGTATTATGTATGTTTTATGAATGATGCTTAGGTTCAATACTTAAATACAAAACTTCCTTACTTCGTTATCAAGTTTATATGCTTAATCCAGATCTCATGCCACTTATGTATGTGTAGTGTTGTAAATAACAGATGAATAAACTTCTTAAGGCACACACTGGTTTATTGTCTTGCTTCCGACACAGTCCCTATACACACACAGAGGGATATGCGGTTCCCTCACCCGTAGCCTAAGGAGGTACAGCCTCCGTACCTGGCGGAACCTATACACGGCTCTGACAGCTAGCCTAGGGAGGTACAGCCTTCTAACTGGCGGGGACTATTCTCCGTCTACCCGCTACCCTAGCGTCCTCTGGCTAGGACCTAGGGGAGGTTAGCTTGACCCACCGCTGGCTCGGTGGGTCCCCTGACCACAGGTCGCGCCGAGCCTTAGCTTTTACAAGAGCTGGAAGGCTGGGGAGCCAGGGTCCTGCCTGCCAGGACCTATTCTCCCCTTGACCACTGGTAAACACTGAGCCTTAGCTCTTAGAAGAGCTGGAAGGCTTGGTCCAGGGTCCTAGCCATCTTGAGCTGGCTTGAGTCGTCGTCTGAGGAGAACTGGCAGGCGCTCCCTGCGCTCGCCCTTTTATACCCGTTTGTAACAGTCCTTATCCAATCCCATGTTCCCTCGTGGGACCCTCTGATTGATTCTCTAGAATCTGTGTTTTCGATCCTCTTTTACCCTAACTGACCCTTGGCCATTGGTCTGGCGGGAAAGTGTGTTTACGATCCGCTCCCACCTTTCCCTGACCCTGGCCGTTGGTCCCAGAGCAGTAACACTGCATTCCCCTCTGATTACATAGTGCCCCGCAGGTTACCGAATAGAGTGTGTCTAGCACCTCTACATCACCCCCCTCTTCGGAAGCCTCAGCCGTCCCGGCTGCAACAATGGGAACCCCAACAATGCAAAACGAAGTGTGTGTGCCTTGTGAACAAGAACAAGATCCAACAACAATAATAAATACCCAATATAAATACCTCCCTCAATAACACAACATATGTACAAGGTGAGTAACAATTATCAATTAAACGACATGCGCGACGCAACAACCCAGGCAACGATTTGCTGCAAAAAAACGATGCACAACCGAGACCGTGTCATACAATGTAACGTAGCTATTTATGAAAACCGGCGGGATTTGGCACGCGTGTGTTTCGCGGGGCCATCGTAGAGGATGGGTGGCCCCCTCAGTGGTGCAGGCAGATCAGGCGGCATGACAGGAATGTTCGGTGGGTCAGGAGGCCTCTCCGTGGAGACCCCTGACGACCCATGGTCCCCAGTGGCTGATCGTGGCCTGCACGGCTCCATCATTCCTGCATCAACTGCAGGAGGAATGACACGTCTGCGGTGTGGATTCAGCACCAACGGACCGACATCCGGCTCGTCGGACACATCACACGCTCGGCCCTCGTGTTGTGAGTTTGACGCGGCGCAACAAATGGCTTCAAGTGAGAAGGGTGCACAAATAAGCGACGCCGTCCCCAACGGATTTTAATACATTGTGGTCGTACAATATCGACCACTTCAACCGGACCTCGCCATGGTTTAAGGAGCTTTGCTGATGTGGACACCGGCACCTGGAAGAAATGGAGCCATGCTTTATCACCCGGGGCCCACTGATGCGTGGACGTGTGAGGGGCTTGCAGCCTTGAATTAGCCCGCTGGCGGGAAGCGGAATTTTCGATTGCCGCATCACATGCCTCGGACAGCTTACGGAGATTGAAGCGTAAGTGATCAGCGAGCTTTGATGATTGTGGAGGCTGCTCTATCTCTAGCCAAACGTCGGCGGGGGGAATGGCATCCCTGCCGTACATTAGAAAGAACGGGGAGAACCCCGTCGCTGCATGTGGCGCCATGCGGTATGCAGCGAGGACCCCCGGAACCTGCAAGTCCCAGTTTAGGTGGGATTCATCAACCTGATGGCACAGCATAGAGGTGAGGGTTCTATGCAGGTGCTCCACCATGCCGTCAGTTTGAGGGTGGTAGGGCAAAGTGCGCAACTTCTTTGTTCCCAACAGGCAGCATACATCGCTCAACAGGGTACTCGAAAAATGTCTTCCCTGATCGGTCAGAAGCCGTTCTGGAGCGTCCTTATCTAATACGTAGCCCTGAACAAAGGCGTCCACGATGGCTGCTGCTGACTGGTTGGGGAGGGCCCAGGCCATAGGCCACCATGTAAAATACTCAACCCCAACCAGAAGGTAATTGTTACCACGAGGCGTATTAGGGAAAGGCCCCAGAATATCAAGAGCAACCAGCTCATTTACATGGGACACCGAGATGGGCTGTAGGGGTGGGCATGCAGGCTTCGCTGGCGGCTTCCGTTGCGCACATTGGGTGCAGCCCATTCAAATATCTGTTATATCACGCAGCATTCCTGGCCAGAAAAATTGAAAACGTAGCAAGCCCATAGTTTTGTGCACGCCCAGGTGCAACAATCGCTCGTGTGCTGCCCACACGGCTTTACACAAAGCTGAAGGCACCACAATTTTGTAATGGCATGAATCAGCATCCCAATGCATGAGCAGACCGCGCCGTATAGCGGAGAATTACATTTCACATAACGTGAGGCCGTATCACGTGCGCGACGACGCAGAGGCAACAACGATGCGTCGTCCATTTGGTGCCGACCCCATTTGTCCAGGGTTAGCCCCAGCAAGACGTCACTTGCTGCCGGACCCGCATGGTCCGCCCCCGGTGCAGAATCGGAGGGAAGCGCGGTGGAAACTGTTTCAAGAGGCGCAACCAGCTCTACCAGTGGCGGCTTGCAGCGGCCAGAACCCATAAAGCACGCGCATTTATTCATCGGTGGAAGTCGAAATAACACGTCGACATTACTGTGCTGTGGACCCTTGCGGTAAGTAACCATGAAATCGTAGTCCTGGAGGACTTCGAGCCACCGGGAGAGCTGGCCGGATGGTTGGTCAACACACACAGCGTATTGTAACGTCGAATGATCGGAGCGTACAGTAAAACGTTGACCGTACAGGTACGGCCTGTATTGCTGGATGAAATTAATAATGGCCAGCAGCTCGTGTCGGGTTACACAATAGTGTTGCTCTGCAGGGGACAAGACCCTGCTCCCATAGGCAACGACCCTCTCTACGCCATTTACGTTTTGGGATAGCACCCCACCGATTCCAGTGTTGCTGGCATCGGTGTCCAGAATAAACGGTTTCGCAAAATCGGGGTAAGCCAAGGCCGGTGCCGCCACGAGAGCGTTCCGCAAGGAGTCAAATGTGGCCCGTTCAGCATCCCCCCAATGAAATTTCACCCCTTTTGATGTAAGGGCATGCAGTGGCTTGGCGATTGTCGCGAAGCCAGCAACAAAACGTCGGTTATACGACGCAAACCCAATAAAACTGCGAACGTCCCCCGCAGAGGTGGGGGTAGGCCATTGGCTGACACATTTTGTCTTTTCAGGGTCGGTGGAAATTCCTGAGCGGCTGACTATGTGGTCCAAATAGCGCACCGACTCAAGCAGAAGGTGGCATTTCTGCAGTTTGAACTTCAAGTTAGCAGTACGCATCCGTTCAACGTGTTCGTTGAACGTGCGGCCAAAGACGATGACGTCGTCCAGGTAAATGAGGCATGAGTCCCACTGGAGCCCAGCGAGGACGAGCTCCATGAGCCTCTGGAACATCGCTGGGGCCGAGTGGATACCCATGGGCAATCTATTAAACTCGAAAAGGCCCTGTGGTGTCCGAAAAGCAGTCTTTGGTTTTGACGCCTCGTCGAGGGGAAGTTGCCAAAACCCCGACAGAAGGTCTAGAGTGGAAAAATAATGTGCACCTGCCAGAGCATCCAATGACTCATCCATATGTGGGAGAGAATAGGCGTCAGCCACAGAAATTTTATTTAGGCGCCGAAAATCGACACAAAAACGAAGACTGCCATCGTGCTTTTTGACCAGCACTATCGGAGCATCCAGGGACTGGTTGAAAGAGAAATGATATCAGCCGCCAGCATGATGTCAACTGCCAATTTCACATGCTGTTTTTCCGCCGGGCTGAGCCGAAACGGGTTTTGACGGATAGGGGCAGCGTCATCAGTATCAATGTGGTGACGCAGCAGCTTAGTGCAGCCAATATCAAATTTTGATTTACTGAACACATCTGAGAATTCCCACAAAACAGCCCGCAATTTCATCTGCTGTGACCTGGATAAATCGCCAGCGTCCGCGCAAAGTGCACTTAACCATCCCTCGTCTGATTTGGGAGGAGGTTGAAGCTGCGGGTCGTCAAATACATGTCCTACGACCTCGGTCCCCAGGGGCGCCACTGTCGCGTGAGCGAGCACAGTCCCCTGTGGAACGACGGTTTCGGACAGACCAACATTCAAAACTTGCAAAAATGGCTCCCTGTCGACCGCTACGAGGGTCTGTGTCGCCACCGATGCTAGGCCCTTAACCGCCGTGTTGGAGGGCCCTAACAGAACGCCATGTACCGAGGCATTAGGAGCGAGTGGCTTCTTTAACCGCAGGGGTAGAAGCATTTGCGCCCCTGGCGGAATGCGTACAGTGCAAGCCGCAAAAGCCTGCACAGAGGCATTGGCCGTACGTGAATGCGTGGTCGCGGGTAAAAACGCCATCCGACGGCCCGACGGAAGTTCAATACACCCCTGATAGATGAGGATTTTAATCGGCATTTTGGCGAGAAAATCAGTTCCCAGGAGGCACGGCACAGCGAGGGAGGAAGAGACCAAAACAGGGCCGGCCAATTTAATATCACCAATCGAAATTTGCGCCCGAATTTGCCCGATAATCCCCAGCGAACTTCCATTTGCGGCAAAACACGGAACAGAGACCTTCTGCAAGGACGACGATCGCTCTCCAGAGCGCCGATTAATTCATTGATTCGGAACGACTGCGACGGCAAATAAAACAATACAGTGGAACCTCGGTATACGTCGTTAATTCGTACCAGAAGGTAGGACTTATACCGAAAATGACGTATACCAAACGAATTCTAGATTTGAAGCTTTCGTGACTGCAAGGAATCATATTATTAGGTTTTTTCGGTAAAGTCACGTAGGTAAAACATCAAAATTAATGAAAATAAAATAAAATAAAACAAAAATCACGACGTTTCGGAGGCAACACAAGTCTCCGTCATCAGGTGGGACCGTCACAGCCAGATTAGCTGCATCAAGTGAGGCAATGATTCAAGATGTAATCCCTTATAAGCAAGTTGGAGGGGGGAGGAGAGGGGGGGGGGAGCTCATCAGAATGTGGTAGCCAATGAATGGAACGTATCGGGAGAGAGGGGGGCGGGAGGGGGAGGGCCAAAAAAATGGGCGACGGCTTGGACGCGGTTGCTGCACACGCCAACACAATGGACAGAGAGGGGGAGGGGAGGTCTGATACACATGATAGAACAAAGGAACGAAAATGCCCATGTTAATACCAAGGCTGGCTGAACAATTAAGAGAGTACTGTTAAAAATAACTGGGGATGTTAACACTCGGTAAAGTAAAGTAAAATAGTGCCTGTCAGATAAGATGGTCCAAAAAAGTGTAATTAAGTCTTTTTTGCGTGGTTGATAACATCTTTCCAATGATTACTAAGTTTGTACCCATCATCACGGTTGAAATTATGTCTGTGTTTGTATATTTGTATGGCTTCGTGTACAAACCTTTGATGGTAGCCGGGAGGTTTGCAGAGAACCTTGGTCTCGGAAAAGACAATTTCATGAGAGCCCACCGAGTTGTAGCAATGATCGGCAACGGCAGAAGAATCAGTTCTGCCGTGTTTCAGATCTGACTTGTGCTCGCGGACACAATCAGAAACATGACGTTTCGTTTCTCCAATGTAGCAATCACCACAAATGCAACTCAATTTGTAGACTGCAGGATACTGTAAGTCAGGAACGACATCCTTCACAGATGGAATCAGATCACGGATTTTATGCACTGTACTGAATCGGACTTGGATCTTATGTTTGTTTAGAATTTTGGAGATCTTTTTGGTCACGCCTGCTATGTATGGTAACGTGATGGTTTTGGTCGGAGTTTCATCTGTCTACAGGAAAGCCACCCACACAGATTCCTACTTGAAACCGGAGTCCCACCACCACCCATCTCAAAAGAATTCTCTCATCAAAACGCTATACCACAGAGCCCATTGCATTTCTGACAAACACCACCTGACCGGTGAATTAAGACATGTACATCGGGCCCTCAGGATGAACGGATACTCTGACCGTACTATCCGCCAAGCTGTCTCTCCCACCACACAGAAACAGCCACATGAAACTCCGACCAAAACCATCACGTTACCATACATAGCAGGCGTGACCAAAAAGATCTCCAAAATTCTAAACAAACATAAGATCCAAGTCCGATTCAGTACAGTGCATAAAATCCGTGATCTGATTCCATCTGTGAAGGATGTCGTTCCTGACTTACAGTATCCTGGAGTCTACAAATTGAGTTGCATTTGTGGTGATTGCTACATTGGAGAAACGAAACGTCATGTTTCTGATCGTGTCCGCGAGCACAAGTCAGATCCGAAACACGGCAGAACTGATTCTTCTGCCGTTGCCGATCATTGCTACAACTCGGTGGGCTCTCATGAAATTGTCTTTTCCGAGACCAAGGTTCTCTGCAAACCTCCCGGCTACCATCAAAGGTTTGTACACGAAGCCATACAAATATACAAACACAGACATAATTTCAACCGTGATGATGGGTACAAACTTAGTAATCATTGGAAAGATGTTATCAACCACGCAAAAAAGACTTAATTACACTTTTTTGGACCATCTTATCTGACAGGCACTATTTTACTTTACTTTACCGAGTGTTAACATCCCCAGTTATTTTTAACAGTACTCTCTTCATTGTTCAGCCAGCATTGGTATAAACATGGGCATTTTCGTTCCTTTGTTCTATCATGTGTATCAGACCTCCCCTCCCCCTCTCTGTCCATTGTGTTGGCGTGTGCAGCAACCGCGTCCAAGCCGTCGCCCATTTTTTTGGCTCTCCCCCTCCCGCCCCCCCTCCCTCCCGATACGTTCCATTCATTGGCTACCACATTCTGATGAGCTCCCCCCCCCCTCTCCTCCCCCCTCCAACTTGCTTATAAGGGATTACATCTTGAATCATTGCCTCACTTGATGCAGCTAATCTGGCTGTGACGGTCCCACCTGATGACGGAGACTTGTGTTGCCTCCGAAACGTCGTGATTTTTGTTTTATTTTATTTTATTTTCATTAATTTTGATGTTTTACCTACGTGACTTTACCGAAAAAACCTAAGAATACCAAACGAATTTTTCCCATAAGAAATAAAGGGAAAGGAAATAATCCGTTCCAGTGGAAAATAAATGATATTTTTATGGCATATTATACATTAATGGGGTTGTATAAAATAATTTAGACACTACTTATTACTGAAATGCATACAGAAGCCACGTGACCGTGCTGCTGCCAGCTGCGCTGGTCACGTGGTGTGCCTCAACCCCGCACGTCGCGCACGCCTCAACCCGGGGCTCCACCCTCCATGGGGGCAGCCCCCACGCCCCCCGCCCCTCTCCCCCACGTCGCCCCGCCCCTCTCCCCCACGTCCCCCGCCCCTCTCCCCCACGCCACCCCGCCCCTCTCGGTTTGTTTCAGTCGTGAACGAGGCATACGCGGGTACTGAACGCGGTGACTCATCCCGACCCATACAAGTTCTAGCAAGCCCGTCGTATCCCAAGAAAGATGTCGTATCTCAAGACATGTTTTCTCTCAAAAAAAACACGACGTATACCAAATTTGACGTATTCCAAAGCGGTTGTATACCGAGGTTCCACTGTATTACGTAATCCAAGCACGTGGTGCTGCTGGCGGTGGTTGCCGCGTGTGTAGAGCTGCGCCGCGAGGTACGCGGGTACACACCTGCATATTCATACAGCGGTTGTTGCAGTTGTGGTAGTGGTAGGTGTGGTGGCGGTTATTGTGGTGGTCGTGGGCATTGTGGTTGGTTGTACGGCTAGTGGGGTTCGTGCTGCGCCGCGGCCGCGCATCTTTATAAGGCTATTTTTAGCGCGTGCACGTGGTGGCCAATAGGCGCGGGTGGCTGCGCGTGTCCGAGTGTGGGCAGCGGCGTGCACGGGCACGCGCGTGCCAGGAGTCTTCTCCGAACATTTGGGGGGAATGTGTGGGGGTCGCTAGCCCCCGAGATCCCTCCCTCGATAATGCTAACGGCCGGGCTAACATCATCAATCGCCCCCCCGCTGCTAAGCGAACCGCTGCTAGGCTCCTCATCCATGGTGTGGGAGCCGTCGCCCGAGGATTCCCCTCCACCGCGGGTCCGCGTAGCAGGCATGGTCAATTACGTACGCGCACACCCACACACAGCTCTGCGCGGCACTCACTCAACCCTGACCACTCACGCTAGGATCGCGCACCTGTAGTACACACGTCGTGAACGTGCGCGCACCCACATACAGCTCCACACGCGACACCCACTCTTTCGCCGCTCTGCGCCGCGCTGGCCGCTCACGTTACGATCGCGCACCTGGGGCACGCCGATTACGCACGCCGAGAGCTTACGCAAGTAACGAGCACACGCAAGCTCGCACCAAGCTAACAGCTTCACTGCGCACCACGGTTCCGCACACGCGAGCGGGGCGCACGCCGACACGACGACTCGTCCCCTCCCGCACTCGCGCGTGCACGTCAACACAAGTATCGTACAAGGACGATTCTCCTCTCACACGGCTGCGTAGTCACGCCAACACACAAAAGTGCTCTCCCCGGGCGTTAACGCACACACCTCCGTACCCGCACAATCGTACAGAGACCACGGCCTTTATGCATACAACGACCACACCCTCGCGAATGCAGTGCACGCTAATACCACGTTCCAAAAACACCCAACAACACGGTTTTGTTACTACGCTCGAGATTTTATTAGCCCTTGCTAACCAACCGAGCCACCCGTGTGTGTGTGCGGGCCAGCAAGGCGCTTCTAACCCACACTCTGGTGCCGTGTAGCCCTATTCTATGCTGCGCTCTCTGCTAAACCGCTTTCCTACTCGTCCTTACCCCGAACTAACCCTCTCCTACGGATCCTACTCTCCGCTCTGAGGTGTTGTAAGGCGCGCAACACGATACCGTCTGTAGTCCTTGGTGACCTTGCGGCGCTCAGATCGTCCTGCAGACAATCTAGCGGCTCGCCCGATGACTCCTTCGTCGCTGACCCCGTGTCCAAACTCCAGAAGAAGAGACTTCCCTACTGCCCCTGCGTTTTCTTTTAAACTATTCACATCAAAGGCTAGGCGCCCCCGTCCCGACCGCCTTGGTCTCTCGACCAATCCTGAGCCTAGGATTTTCCGCTCTTTTGCGATCCCGCCGGCCTTTGAACTTTCCACCAATCAGTCGTCCCGGGTCCTGATCCCAGCTATCTGCCTTGCTGACCCGTGTTTGTGTTTGTATGCGTTTCTAACTGCGGGGCTCTCTGAGCTCGCCGTGGTCGTGCGATCTCAAATCCGCCCACGGCGCCGCAGTGTTACTTGGCCTGGGAAGGGTCCTGTCCAATTCCCTGGCCCTGAGAAACCGTGGGGTAACCCCCCTAGGGGGCCCTCGGGTGAAAACTCAGGGTAGGTGACCCGACCACGAGGCCCTACGTGGGTGCGTGTTTATGTGGGGGGGGTGATGGGGGGCAGTGCGGCGGTGGAAGCCGGGCGGCTCCCTGGCTCGGCCGAGCGGCCCCGTCGCTGTGGCACCACAAATGCACGCGGGGAGTGTGTGTGGATGACCCGAGGTGGCCGAGAGCCATCCAAGAGTAATGTCTCACAGGGGGGACGCGGAGGCAGCGAGGCCGAAGCTACGAGCGGCAGCAGCGAGGAGGGAGGAAGAGGAGGAGGAAGGGGGAGAGGAGTCGGGGGGCAGCAGCCCCTACATGGTTAATGCAGACAGGATTCCTTGAATAAGGATTCCGTTTGGTGTTTTAACATCCTGACACCTGTTTTATTGCCAGAAAGGGTAAAAGCTATTGTTATGTCAGTCAGGGATGTTCATTTTCTGGGGCTGATTATTTTAAAGCATTTTTTTCCCTCCACAAAATATTTTGTATTGCATATGTAAAATAAGAAAAAGTAAGTAAGTTAATTTTACTTAGCCTATTGTTTTTACATTTCTTTCAGAAATTTTAAGATGTGAACTGTTTTTTGTGAACATATTTTTTTTAATGGAAAGTAAAAGTTGCTTTAAAATGTAAATGTTGTGTTTTAAGCACACAGCATAATGTACCAAATCATTGTAGAATGTAAATGTTGCTGAAACTAAGTAAAAAAAATAAAGTTTCCTTATAAGGTCAGACATCTTTTGTAATTCAGGTAATAGCCATATTATTGTCTAACTAGAGAGCTATTGAATCGGAAAGTGCTATGTTTAAATCCTAGAGACTAAAAATATCACTCCTCCATGATTACCGTCAATTCTGAACATAAACGAAAGACACAATGTTAAAAAGTCTATTTCACCACTTTTTATATCTACTCTCCTATTCCCTTAATTGCCCCCAACTGGCAGCCTTGTGGCTGTCCGTTAATTGCCCCAACCGACAGCCCCTCCCTCCACTTCACAGCCACGAGCTGTAGGAGCAGGGCTCTGTCACTCAGTGGTGCTGATAACGTTCATATTCAACACCATCATCCATGCAGTTCCTCGTTGCGGTGTCACCTCCCTTTATCATATAGCCTCTCTATACATAAGGATTGTGTTTCACTCCATCTAGATCACTCGCAAGAGACCCTTCAAACCTTCCACATTCATGCACACAGTGGCGGCTCCTGCAAAATCTCTCAGGGGGGGCAAATGTCTGGATGATTGATAAGGATAAGGTCCACCCATGCAATGGATAAATTAACAGCTTAAGCATGTAAAGGCAACTTCACTTCTTTAATATTAATGAAAAATAAAGTGACTCTTACAATACATCTTGTTTGTTTCTATACTCACTATTAATACAATCCACTCAAGTTTCTTTTATTAAAGATTCCACTAGGTGGCGACAAATTATATTGTTGGATGAAACGTGCTTACGTATGATGACGTAAGCACGTTAGTGCGAGCCTTCCCGGAAGCCATAGAGAATGCATTGCAGCGCCCCCCCGTTCGAAAAAAAACATCTTTGAATGTAAGTCTATGGGGCCACTCGGGGCGATTCTCAGCCGGAGTGAAATCGCCCAAAAAGAGGCGGTACTCCACAGAACGTGACATGACGCTGATTGGACTATATCCAGAGGCACAGTGACGGCTAGCGTGACTCTGTGGTTGAATGACATTGGTGGTGCGTCGCCCAATCGCCCTAATGAAGAAACCGCCCCTGCAGGCACATCGTAAATTACTTCAGGAATGCTTTTCCTCTTCCAAATGTGTGTACACAGTGTTGGGATATGAGAGCAGGTTTACAGTGTGCAGAGCGTAAATAGTCACTCTGACCCATAATAGATAATAACCACATCAGCACTCCTTATCTGATTGGCCAACGTGTCAGACAGCTTTCAGATAACTGGTCAGCTGCGTGAGTTACATGCAGGTACAGCGGCTCACCACTACACGTCGACTTTCGCGACCAATAACATCCATAATACAGGGGTTTTTTTGGTTGAGATCGCGTAAATACATTCAGTAAATATTTATACAATTTAATCCAAAAAAACTCATTACAGCTCACCACTGATAAACAACCGGCCCAACAGCTCACCAACTGTACCACGACCTGCCAGCAGCACAATGGACAATGATGAATACCGAAATCGAGGTGAGTTGAATTTACTACACAATGGTGCCAATTATAATAATCATAACAACTAGTGTAATCGGCCGTCAGATGACGGGTATTTTCAGATCGTAAACGATCCAGTGTTTCTTGACTTTGTCAATTACGCCATCTCTGCTGTCTTTCTCTGTTTAATCGACGTCTTCTTTTGTGTGTAGACCCTTCTGGTTTCATCTGAATGAAATATAAATTACGGAATGTGATGTACTGAATTTAATGTACTCAGAGTAATGTATTACAAACCTGTAAATAAAGAATTACAATTGTAAATCACCATCGTAAGGTTATAAGAACAATATGTAAAAAAGAAAAATGGTTTTCCAAACTTAACATTTTCCTCACCTGTGAGAGTGAATAAAAGAATATAAACACTTAGTTCTCGACTTCTGTTTGTTGCAAATGTGCAATTGTTGTAGGAATTGTTATAAGTATCGACTTACTGCATTCTGTTTTGATAATTCAAAAAATAAACTATTTCATTTTCGCTAAAAATGTGAGCAGACGGTCGCTTTAAAAAATGAACTTCCACTTAGTTACAATAGCTCACTGGATTCTGAATTGATGTTAATTTGAAAAAGTTACAGTAATTATTATTGATTGGAAGGGGAGAGGTCGGTGTTCACAAATTTTCACAAATTTCCACTTTAAATGCGAGCAAAAGTCATGAAAGTGAAACTCCACTGAGTTCAAATTAAAAGTGATTCTGCTTCTTTATTTCAATTTCTATTCGATGTCCAAAAAAACTATTGTCACACACAAATTAACTGAATAGATGATTTATCATTATTCTCTAAAGGTGTGTGAAACGAAAATATAAAATACAAACACAAGGGCGCACTTGGGTTTTATCAAAAGCGGAGCTGGCATATTTTTGGGAAAAAAATAGTATTCTTGTAACAAACTAACAATTATTAGTTACAATTGTAATAAGCCTTTCATGAAAATTTGTTTTTATTGCATGAAAATCCACGTAGCCTACCCAGCGTCACACACATCGTCCAGGGTGTCAGGCGTTAGGCACAGATCACCAAAACTATATAATGATAAAAGGAGTTTCAATTGGTAAAGAAACTGAATAATTCCGTAACTTATGTCAGTGAGATTTCAGTCAAATTATAATTCCCATAGTGAATAACGCATGGGCATAATACTTACGTACATCATGATCAATACTGTATCAGTAACTGTACTACCCGGCTTCGCCCGGGAGTTGGATCCACCACGCCCGGCCGCCTTTGTCTCCCCAATGGCGATGTTCACACACCACAGCAGTGACTCGTTTTGAGGCTGAGTCGACCTAGGGGAGGCCCAGGACCGGTTAAAATAATCGTCACCGGTGGTGGCATTGAGCGGGAATCGAACTCGGGTCGCCAAGTTCGTAGCGCAGCGCGCTAACCATTACACTACAATGCGTTACGCTTCCACATGCGCGGGTCACGTGACAGATTTTACGTCACCGCTCACTTGCCGTGCAAAAAATAAATGCATTATTGAGCTCGCCCCCCCCCCAAAAAAACAAAAGTGTATTTCTATCATTTTTGCATGGTGTACAGTCTGGAAAGTACCCACATGGCAAATTTGCAGTTTGTTGCATGTCGGGAAGTACGCTAAACAATTTGAACAGACACACATATTCACAACTTTGCCTTTTATATATATGGAGATATAACAAGTGTTTCACACGATCAAATATGGCCGTACCCTTGCACAACTGCATATTAGAAGAGCAACGAGATGTTAATAGTGGAATGCTTTGATGTCTGCCAGCCGAGTTGCCCTTGAAAAATGGCATCTTACCTCAATGGGCTATACTTGGGGAAAAACCTCTTCTGATTCTGAATTTTAAAAAAAATGTCCTCTGAAGGTGTAAAGGAAAGTGGAATATAATTGAGTTACATAATTATAATGACTGATTACAAATTAATGGAATGGCTGCGATGAGTTTGTGATGATGCCATGAGAAAATGCAATTTGGCCAGCTGATCTAGCTTTCTCTGAAAAATTATAGTAACCTATGATAGTATATTTCTCCATGATTTGAATTGATATTTAATAATATTGTACAAGGTCAAAATTCAGATGTATTTCCATTTACCAGGAAATAGTCTATTGATGTCATTATGGTTTTCAGACAGCACAATGAATTGGTTTTGGCGCTACCTTTCAGACCGTTTTAAAATGGTGTCAATTGACAATGTTTCAGGCACAAAAATCCAAATCACAAAGGGTGCTCCACAAAGTTTGATGCTTGGTCTGCTTTTGCGAGAGCAAAAAATTCTTGCCAGCTGGCTCAAAAACTGAATAGACAAACGAGCAACACTTGGCAAAGCTTGCAATACGTCTAGAGAAGCCGTTGACGGTATTAATAGCAATGGAGAGCTTAATGCAACTTGACATGGTTTGGGATTTCATTTTCGCAGCTATAGTGGAACCAATTCTTGCTTAACAGTCCCGATAAATACGCAACCGCGACCCAGGTTAACATTAACATTAGGTGATGGGATTATAGCAAATGTGACCAGCACTGGCAGGCATCATCACGAGCTTTGCAAGAAATTGCAGGGCTGCACCATTACCTTAAGCACAGTTTACCACACCTATCCCCGGCACTATCCACGGCGGTGCGCGCAGGTAAGGAGATGGTGGACTACATCGCCATGTATCTGCGTGGGCTACGTAAGCGGCCCGTGAACCCCTCCGTGCGGCCCGGCTACCTGCGTCCCCTGCTGCCCCCTGGCCCCCCGCAGCAAGGAGAGCCCTGGGAGAGAATCTTTGAGGACGTGGAGCGGCTCATCATGCCTGGGGTAACGCGCCCAGCCACAGAAACATGGATAAGATGTAGAAATAAAGGGAAAACTTAGAATTGAGACCGCTCACCACTGAACAACATGGAGTAATGTGTTTGACCACGTGGATACTATTACAATTATTGCTATGAAATTCAAAACTGTTTCTATTTATATATATCGGAGAGTTTTCCAGTGGGTTGTTTGGCCAATTCTATTCACGAGTGGTGTGAGGGATGGAAACCAGAGGACCTGAAAACCCACGCATATGAGTACGGGACACTCAAAGCCCCGCACAATTTGATTCCATAATCCGTAGCTGTTCAGCCATTTCCTCGCTGCCTTACAGCCCAATCTTACAAGGCCTGGTATTTCCAGTCAGTCTCTCATCTAAGTACTAACCAGGCTCAATCCTGCTTACTAAAGAGATTGGGCTCATGCAGTGTGATTTGGTGGTTTCCACACCCTGCGTGCATTATTTGAGTTTGATAATGGCCATGCAGCAGATATTGACCATTTAGTAGAAAATCTTTTAAAAAATGCACTGGTGGCCCACTCCTGTAATCCAGCACTGTGCAGGCGAGGGTTGGTGCATCGCACAAATGTTGCAAAACTCCCTTCCCGTGGCCGTCAAGGTGTCATACCCTGGCTTGCCAGAAGGCAGGACACTAAGTGTGGACTCCACCTGTTCCATCTGTATGGGATAGAGTGGGTTTCCTGTTGGTGCTGTGGTTTCTTTCGACATGTAAAACACTCATTAATTGGCCCATAAAACCTTTCATATACAGTATAGAGAACCGCAGAGCATGTGCAATTGTTGGTTTCGGCTCATCACGTGGCTGCCTTCCTGCTTGTCTGTGATTCCTCGTGCCTCTGAGTTGTTTTTTCTACGAGAGTCAGCGAATACTGTGCACGTTACAAGCTGAAATTGTTATTATTGGTTATTTGTTGGATACTCTTTGGTTCGTTCGGTAGAGTCAAGTAGTTAGAAATAAAATAAAACAAATCACGACGTTTCAATCGCAACACAAGTGGTCGTCATCAGGCAAAGGAGTCAGCCTCTAAATGCAAACTGTTTATGAAACGTCGTGATTTATTTTATTTTATTTCTATACTACGTGACTTTACCGAAAGAACCAAAGAGTATGGATTCCTGCAGTCACGAAAGCTTCAAATCAAGACGGAATTTATAGCTTGAAAGCATTTAGCGCGGGGCCCTTGAAAGTGCGGGGCCTGTAGCATATGCTGTTTTTGCTATTAGTGTAGAAGAGTGAAATACGCGGTGTGCACAGTTAACGGAGGGCAACTGAGGCCAAACAGGTGCGCATGTGCAACATGGGGTTTGCAAGGACAAACTGCCAGTTGTTAAGGGGCGAAGCAAGTGCAAACGGGGTCGACCGGTTGTGCATGTTGAGACCGGAGGTGTTGCCAGGGAGACGGGATATGAGGGTTGATTGACGGGCCAACAGGTGCAAGCCTGGCGAGAGCCTAAAGAGAAGCATGAGAGGTCTCGGATAATTAGCAGAGGGATGTAAGGGTGTGTGCGTGAGCGGAGAGAGGGTTGTTGCCGGGGACCAAGTGTTGCCGGGGACCAAATCAATATCTTTTGGATTTTGCATTTGACCACAGATTACTGCATGAATGTAAGTGAACTGTGCCGTGTGCAGGTCGTACACTGGCAGAGCCCGCACATGCACGGGTACTACCCGGGGCTCAACTCGTACCCGTCACTCCTGGGTGACATGCTGGCGACTGGGATGAACGGCGTTGGGTTTACATGGGTAGGTGTACGGCTGGGAGACTTATCCATGGGTCCGCCTCCCTGTGATGTTACAATTGATTACAGAGTGAGGTTATGATTGAACTAAAGATGTTTTTATTTTTATGAATTGAACGCCTCCAGCGGCTGCAGGGGTCATATGAACCTCTTTTATACAACATATTTAAATGCAAAATAACTGATTATCACATACACACGTAATTTTCTGTATTGTGAACACAATAATGCATTGTTAAAAGCATAATGGATTCGTAAGGCATACGTCTACTCACTGGAGCCTGCTGTGATAGCTCACTTGATCAAAATATCAAATTTGTTAAATGGTGGTGAGATGTGACCCTGACAGTGCCTTGATTCAGTCACTGAGTTGATGACACTAGGCCATATCGATCCCACCACAATACAAGAAGCTTGGGCAAAAATCCAGCTTTCCAAAGAGTCAACTGGAGTAAAAGTTTACCAGAGGTAGACGACGCTAAGATACATGTTGTCAATGTCATGGTGGTTTCTCTGACATTGGATGAATCTTGTGTCGAAGAAATATGTATCTCTTACACACAGATAGGAAACGTTCGCATGGTCCACGTACAGAGCTCCGTGACTTCTCTCATTGTTTCCACTGTTGAACTGCAGTAATGGTGCGTGCCGTGTCTATCGCCTCCTTAATTCGTTGATGTGGCAGAGTCCATAGGTACAAATGAGAACCGTAGACACTCCATTCCGTTCAGTCAGACATCTGGCATACACCGTCCAGCCGGCAGGTGTTAGACAATAACTGCATGGTGAGTCGACAAAACGAGCAACGTTAGTGGGCAGTGTTGGGGTTGAGCGTCGTGTTTGTTGTTGTGGGGGATGCCTGACCTGGGTCAGGCGTCTAACCCGGCTAGCACGGAGCTGGAGATGGTGGTGACGGACTGGCTGGCGACCATGCTGTCCCTGCCCGACACCTTCCGGCACGACCACCCAGGTGGACGCGGTGGCGGAGTCATGCAGGTGCTTCATCTAAAACACCATCGTCATCGTCATTCGAAAACGATTATCATAACAATCAACATCATGCATCTCTGACTTATTCATTTTTAATCAAAGTAGTACAAATGTCCAAACTTGTACAAATGTGCAAGGGACTCGTGGTGTCTTGAAGGTCCTTCATATACGTCACCATCGTCGTCATTTGAAAAATATTATTTTAATAATCAACATCATGCTTCTCTGAATGTTTTTCAAAGCAAAGTTGTATAAATGTGAACATTTTTTATTCCTTAATTGTGGGTTCCATTTGAATCCTCTTCACTAATATACGATAGTGAAGAATCGCCAACCAAGTGCGCGTGTGCGTGCAGGCGTTCATGTGCATATTCACAAAATGATTTGCGCGCTCTAACACAAACCTAACAATCTGGGTTCGATGCCTGGCCATGGTCACCAATGGCAATTAGATGAATGAATCTTTCTTACGTCGACTCAGCCTTGCACTGCGTGGTGAACAATGGAAATGGAGATATAAAGGTGGAGAGGTGTAGTGCTTGCACCACTCCTTCTTGTACTGTTCTGGGTTAGTTAGGTGCTCAAGGTAATTGCACGTGTCCACAGTCTTCTTTGAGGCGAAAGTGTCTGTGTGTCCCACAGATGAACCAGTTCAATTCCTGCTCACGGCTAACTCCAGTGACAAATATCTGAATCGGTTCTGAGTCTAACCAAGGTCGACTGAGCCTCAAGAGCTGCTTTCAGTGTTAATTTTGTTGTCCTTCCCCCGCACCTTCGATTATCACGGGTGGCAACGTACGGTGCGAAAGAAGTTCAACATACATACAAATGAGTACCTGATGCAGTGTGTAAACATTGCCACTGGGGAGACAAAGGAGATCAGGCGAGGTGCTGGCTGCCCACCTCCCTCGTGCGCCGAGCCGGCCCTTCACATAGGTGCTCGGTTAAGAGCACTTGCCCTAAAAGTCTGCTAAGGCTATACGGGGGATCTTTGTCTCTCTCTGTGTTCCACAGACCACGGTGAGCGAATCTAACTTGCTGGCGCTGCTGGCGGCACGGACGCGCGCGCTCGCCCGCCTGCGCGGGGATGCGCGCGTGGACGTGGGACAGGACGCACTCCTCAACGCGCGCCTCGTAGCGTACACCTCCGACCAGGTGCGCACCTCTGCCCGGATAATAACTCGTCCTCTAATACGCACCGATCATTATCACCCAGGAGCGCTGCGGTTGTGAAAATCAGATGGTGTGATCACGGATCGACATTGCGATCGTTATTAGGAGGAAAATTACCGTTGGTATTTTTTGTCACATCAAGCTATATTGCCACACATGTTGAATAACATTGCTTAAATCTTGAATGAGTATTTTGAATAATTAATCAAATATTTTGGCGGCTCAACCGGAATAATGACAACAGGTTAATTTAATGAAGAGCTATGGCAAGCAAACTTTTAAAAATCAATTATATTTTTGCTGGAAAATTATTGTTTTATTGAGACATACGATCAGTCTTCAGGCTAGCTTGCTAGCTTGGCGTACACTTCCGACAAGATGGCCCCCAACGCGATCCACCCACAAATGTGAACATTGCTTACAAAACAAAATAAAAAGATATCCCAACGGGGTGAAGTGGTGGTGCAGTGATTAGTGCACTGCATTATGGACCCAACAAACAGAGTTTTTATATTCTTTGGGTCTTTCGGTAAAGTCACATAGAACAAAAAAATTGACAACAAAAAACTACGACGTTTCGATCGCAACACAAGCAATCGTCATCAGGAGGAGAAAAGAGGGGAAAAGCTGCTGAGGCAGGCTGTTTTAAAGGTTTGAAATGGGTGTAGCCCAAAGGTCATAAATGAAGTGGGCAGGGCTAGTGATTTTAAAGTGAAAAATTAGCATGTTAATGTAAGATCGGAGGGCTTCTTCCACGGCGAAGGTGCGGGGGTGGCTATTGTAATGTGAGAGATTAGCATGTCAATGTAAGATCGCAGAGCCGCCGCCACGTCAAGGACGCGAGCGACGGTGGCTGTGTTAGTGTGAGACATTTAACCTGTTAATGTAAAATCAGAGTATCGAAAATAACAACTAACATCTGAAGGTAGTGTAATGTGAGGGTTCACCTGGGTGATTAAGTGGTCACACCTGATTGATAATAATTGACTCTACCGGCCCCAGCCCATAACCAATGGGGAGAGGAGTAGGGGCGTGGCCCTGACGTAATGCGAAGGTTACACCTGGAAGAAGATGATTGGCTCTGCTGGCTTCAGCCACAGCCAATGGGGGGACGAGTTAGGGGCGTGGTCCTGGGACCGTAGGATGGGATCTGGAAGATTCCAGGGAGGTTACCCAGGATTGGCTGAGAGGTACCACGTGACCCAGGGATTAAAAGGGGTGGAGACAGGCAACACGTGGTCAGAGCTGGAACGAACGAAGGGGGGAGCCACGCTGGAGCACGGGGTCCAGAGCCTGCCACGTGGCAGCGATAGTCATCTCACTCTCTATCCCTCCCTCTCACGCTGTCTGCCAATAGCGTGAAGGAGCCATAGAGCAGAGGAGCCAGTACGATGAGAGCTGTGGAAGAAAGTTAATAAAGAACACTGATTCCAGAAGTTGCCTCCGTGACCTTTATTACAGTAGGATGAAAACATCACAGCCAGTTATGACTTAAACTGGTTAATAACGTCCTTCCAATGATTGCTGAGTTTGTACCCATCTTGTCGGTTACAATTTTGTCTCTGTATATAAATCTGGATGGCTTCATGAACGAATCTTTGTTGATAGCCAGTGGGTTTGCAAAGTACCTTCGTTTTGAAGAAATCAATTTCGTATGATATATATAGACACAGTCACAATTTCAACCGAGAAGATGGGTACAAAGTGAGCAATCATTGGAAGGATGTTATTAACCAGTTTAAGTCATAACTGGCTGTGTTTCCATCCTACCTTTCGATGTTAATTGTTATTTTCGACTCTCTGATTTTACATTAACAGGTTAAATGTCTCACACTAACACAGCCACCGCCGCTCGCGTCTTTAACGTGGCGGCGGCTCTGCGATCTTACATTGACATGCTAATCTCTCACATTACAATAGCCACCTCCATGCCCTCGGCGTGGAAGAAGCCCTCCGATCTTACATTAACATGCAAATGTCTCACTTTAACATCACTAGCCCTGCCCGCGTCGTTTACGACCCTTGGGCTACACCCATTTCAAACCTTTAAAACAGCCTGCTTCAGCAGCTTTCCCCCTCTTTCTCCTCCTGATGACGATTGCTTGTGTTGTGATCGAAACGTCGTAGTTTTTAGATGTAATTTTTTTTTTCCGTGTCTTTACTGAAAGACCCAAAGAATATTAATTACTGCAGTCACGGAAGCTTAAAGTCAAAACAGAGTTTTATTCCTGGCCACGCTTATAACACCTGTGACAAAGGATATTTGAACCAGTTATGGCCACCTCCACTCCCTCACCAAACCAGAACTGACCAGTGTGTCAAAGCATGGTTAATCAACCACTATGACTGACACGGCATGAGGAGGCCTTCATCCAGCGGTGAATTGATGAATCGCTCTAAATTATTATTGGAAAAAAGACAAGGCACCACGATCAGCTCTTACAGTTCCTCGGTTTGCCTACTTTAATCGATAACATCTGCTTTGGGAAATAAACAACGTGTGTTTGCATTCAATTCCATGTTTTATAAATTGTCACTTTCGTCAATAACACTACCTTAAAACGAAAATCATATAATAGGCGACATTTAGGGCTATGACTATTATTCATTGCACATCTTTAAAAAGTGCCATTGCCCAAAACGTCACCTATTATATATTTTCTCCTTTTAAGGCAGTGTCATTGACGAATGTGTTTAGTTTTTTATTGTGCGTTTTGTAAAAATTACGTGTTTTGTTAATGTTTGTGCACATCCGCCAGGCTCACTCGTCGGTGCTGAAGGCGAGCCTCGTGTCGCTGGTGAGGCTGCGCTCGCTGCCCACGGACGTGGAGTTCTCGCTACGCGGGGAGACGCTCCGACGCGCCGTGGAGGAGGACCAAGCACAGGGCCTCGTCCCGTTCTTCGTGAGTCGCTTCACTCTTTGCACAAATAATTTGCGCGTAAGTTGAGGCTTCATTTATACCATGACACTACCAATTATTAAAAACATTATCAAACTGTTAGCTTGTTTTCACAATGGGAGAAGGATAAAGCTGGTAACCCCTAATTCTGTACTAAAATTTTCTACCTTCTACAATCTTCTACATGTCACGAAGTTATGAATAGTTTTGATGATTTTTCTCAGTTTCTTATTTGAAAGTAAATTAAATATTGGCATCGTTATTTAATTAAAATATTTTACGAATCAGATTCATTATATGCAAAGTTAGTTGTGTTAACATATCACAGACGACCAAGTTATGGTTAATGTATCAGAGAGCCTTGGTGCCAGGTCCACCCTGAATATTAAACATCTATTTCTTTCTTTTTGCTTCGATATCTCTCTGCGAGTTTTTCTTTGTGCCTCTCAATGTGTATCCGGCTCTCTGTGTCTCGTCGTGTGTCTCTCTATTATTCTCTGTACCCCTCACTTCCTCCGTCTGCAACTTGTTAGTGTCCATTAGACATTTTCAATGCCTCTCTATGTCTTACGTCTTGGGTAGCCACTCAAATCACCCACCCCTAAGGTCTGGCCTGCTCGCACTGAATACACATTGAGGAATTCTATGCCAGTTTGTTTTCTTGGGTCGATCATCCGCTCATCTGTGTGCTGGTGGTGGCTGTTCTGACTGATGTGCATCGTTCCCATGCTCCCTGTAGGTGTGTGCGACCCTTGGATCGACGGGCGTGTGCGCCTTTGACAACTTGTCCGAGTTGGGCCCTGTCTGTGAGACACCATTTTTTAAATGCACCGAATACCAACACACCATCGTCACACAAATATTATGGACAGAGCGAGGAGACACAAAGAGTAGTTGCAAACACAAACAGTAGTTGCAGGCTCTTTAGTTGGCCTACTTTGGGTCCCATACATGGTGGCCAGGAGACCTACATGGCAGTCCTACTACTTCTTGGCAGTACAGCAAGCATAATAATTAATCTGCCTGTCTAGAACTGAGTGTAAATTCCAACCAGTGAAATAATAAATAACAGAGACAATGTGTACACAAGTTAAAGACATATAGATTTTTAGGAGAGGTGGGATTACAATTTGCAAGGGGGGATGCTGACTGGTGGTTAATACATAACTAGAGATTGGCAGTCCTTGAGGGCTTCACACAGCATTGGATAAATAGCTCATGTTGATGATGAAATAATCGAGGCAAGCTTTAGTGTTGATACAATTTCTTAGGCATACTGATTGTGTTACTCGTAATACATATTGGTTGCGAAAGCCAAAATGTTAAACAAATGTTTTACTCTTGTTCATGAATGTATGTATGTTGAACTTCTTTCTCACCGTACGTAGCCAACTGTGCTAAATGAAGGTACGATGTCAAATACTTGTATTACTGCACAATACTTTCAACCAGTGCCGGATTCAGCTAGTGTGGGGCCTGTAGCATATGTTATAAAGGGGCCCTAAAAATATCTAAAAACATTTTTACTTGCATAGTAAAGAAATTGTGTTTTTTCATTTGCTATACAGCCAGATAATACGACAAATTAAACAGCCAGTCGTTCATAAAAGTTGAAGGCTGTATCGTACTATAATAATAGAGCAAGTGCAGAATCACTAAACCGGAATTGATATTTTATTTTATACCTACGTTACTTCACCGAAAGAACGAAAGAGTATGGATTCCTGCAGTCACGAAAGCTTCAAATCAAGACGGAATTTATAGCTTGAAAGCATTTAGCGCAGGGCCCTTGAAAGTGCGGGGCCTGTAGCATATGCTATTTTTAAATCCTTTATATTAAGTTTGCTTGCTTGCTTAGGACCGTGCAAATCTTTTGGTCGTTTTTTAACCCACTTCCCGTGATCCAATCGAGCTGACATTTTGCACACAGACTCGTTGTGCGTGACAATGCATTTTCGTCCAAAAAAATTCCTAAATTTTACACTGTTTAGGGAAAATGTTTTTAATATTTAATTACCAATTGTTTAATGCTGCCAGACAATCATCTGACCCATAGGTGGCAGCCATCTCAAGCCAGAGAACGAGAGGACTCTAGCCGCCCCGATGCCACGCATATAAAGGATTTATAGTGAAAAACTTTGTTTTTATGGGTTAATTTTTTTAATTCTTTATATTAAGTTCGCGTGCCTGCTTGCTTACGACCATGCAAATCTTTCGGTCGTTTTTTAACCCACTTCCCGTGATCCAATCGAGCTGACATTTTCCACACAGACTCGTTGTGCGTGACAATTAATGTTCGTGAAAAATTATTTCCAAAATTTTACACTTTTTAGGACAAAAATATTATATTTAATTACCAATTGCTTAATGCTGCCATGCAATCATCTGACCCATAGGTGGCAGCCATCTCAAGCCAGAGGACGAGAGGACTCTAGCCGCCACGCATATAAAGGATTTATAGTGAAAAACTTTGTTTTTACGGGTTATGCTTGTTGCTACTAGTGTAGAGGAGTAAATACGCGGTGTGCACAGTTAACTGAGGGTAGCTGAGGCCAAACAGGTCCGCATGCGCAACATGGGGATTGCACGGACAAACCGCCAGTTGTTAAGGGGCAAAGCAGGTGCAAACGGGGTCGACCAGTTGTGCACATTGAGACTGGAGGTGTTGCCAGGGAGACGGGAGATAAGGGTTGATTGATGGGCCAACAGGTGCCAGCCTGGCGAGAGCCTAAAGAGACACACGAGAGGTCTCGGATAATTAGCAGAGGGATATAAGGGTGTGTGCGTGAGCGGAGAGAGGGTTGTTGCCGGGGACCAAGTGTGAAGACATCTCGCCTCTGCCACTCCAGCCGTCAATGGGACCTCAACCCTCACGCCGTCGCCAGGCGGGTGTTAGCTGATCCCCCTGGCCGGGAGAGACGGTAAACGGGTCGGAGGGAGCGTAGGTGAGAGCAGTGGTGGACATATAGAGTCGCTGTGTGTGAAGACGCTGTGTGTAGAGTCGCTGTGTGCGAAGCGAAGACACTGTGTGTGGAAATGTTGTGTGCGAAGACGCTGTGTGCGGAGACGCTGTGTGCGGAGTCCCTGAGAGCAGAGCTGCTGAGTGCAGGATAAGGGAGGTGAAAGGTATATAAGAGTGGGGAGAGGTTAAACATAAGTGACCGTATCGATAGTTATAGGAGTGCCTACAACTGGTGCAAGAATAGATGAATAAAGTCTAAGCAGGTCACTTGTTACAATGTGTCGGTGTGAGTAATTTCTGAAGACACTACACTAGGATAATCCAGCACTGCTTTCAACAAATGGTGCTACAATATTACAATAGGAATCCAGACATCCACGTGTAACATGTGTAAACACCTACTTTGCCTCCACCTATGCTCCCCGCAGGCCGCCAGGAGGGGCTGTGGCTGCACGTGGACGCGGCGTATGCGGGCACTGCCTTCCTGTGCCCCGAGCTGCGCGACCCCCTGCACGGGATCGAAATCGTCGACTCGTTCGTGGTCAACCTGGGCAAGTGGATGATGGTCAACCTGGACTGCGCCGTCTTCTGGTGAGAAGAGACGTCAGTAACGGCTCGAAACCGGCGGCTTGAGCAGAATGCCAAACATTTGGAGGGGCGAGTCACGATGAAAGTGATGTTGTTATACCTGTTTACCATCAATATTATTCATAGATGGCGCCGATGATGGCAGCCTCGGCCGGTTTGTGCACCCTGTTTTGTTTGTTAATTCAGTGTTCTGCCTAGTTTTTCGGAGCTCTCTAACAAGAGACGAACTTTTAAACATTAGGGAAACAACTCCTGTGGATTTATTTCCCACTTTTCTGCTTCCAGCGGCAGAATTATTGGGCATTCTAGTCAAAGCCGCGCTAGGCTTTGCTCAAGCAGTAAAATGCCACCGAAGTGGTAAACGGTCGGGGGCTCTAGTACGGCTACGCAGACGCGGGATCTGATCCTGGATACTGCATTACAACTGGCAGGCTTCCAACTCTTAAGATCGGATCGGGACATAGTACTCTCCGGCAAGACGGGGGCGGTGGTATTTGTTTTTACACTAACAGTGGCTGATGTGTAGATGTAACAGTGATTCTGCAACATTGTTCTCCGGACCTGGAATAATTTTTTATAAACTGTAAACCTTTTCACTCGCCTCGCGAGTTCGCGTGGCTCATTTTGGTCAGAGTTTATTTGCCGCCGGGTCCTCAGGTTAAAGAGGCCCAACGCATGCTCGCCGACCAGATTCTGAGTGTGGAGCGAGCAAATCCGGATTCCCTGGTTATCGTACTCGGCTATTTTAACAAAGGTAATCTCAGCCACGAACTCCCCAAATACAGACAATTCATGAAATGCCCTACCAGAGAAGGGAACACTCTGGATCACTGCTACACTACAGTCAGTAGAGCCTACCACGCCGTCCCGCAAGCAGCACTGGGACACTCTGACCATGCCATGGTCCACCTGATACCTGCATACAGGCAGAAACTAAAGCTCTGTAAACCTGCTGTGAAGCATCTAAACAGTGGACCAGTGAGGCTATGGAGAATCTGCGGGCGTGCTTGGACTGTACTGACTGGGATATGTTCACGATTGCTACCAATAGCCTGGATGAACTCACAGAGGCTGTGACGTCGTACATCAGCTTCTGTGAGGACTGCTGTATTCCAACACGCACCAGGGTGAACTTCAACAACAACAAGCCCTGGTTTTCAGCAAAGCTCAGAAGGTTGAGGTTGGAGAAGGAGGAAGCGTTTAGGAGTGGGGATAGAGACAGATTCAAAGAGTCGAAGAACAGGTTTAGCAAGGCGGTGAGAGAGGCTAAACGACTGTACTCAGAGAGACTAAAACATCAGTTATCTGCTAACGACTCGGCTTCTGTCTGGAGAGGGCTCAGGCAGATCACCAACTACAAGCCCAGAGCCCCCCACACCACTAATGACTCCCGCCTGGCCAACTACCTGAACGAGTTCTACTGCAGATTTGAAAGACAATTGGACTGTCCTGAACTACCCCTTCCCACCCAAGAGGCCTCCCCCCTCCCCCCCCACTACAGAGATGACTCTCTCAATTCAGGAGGGAGAGGTTAACAGACTTTTCAAGAGGCAGAAACCCGCAAAGCAGCTGGGCCAGATTCTGTCTCTCCAGCGACCCTCAAGCACTGCGCTGACCAGCCGTCTCCGGTGTTCACCAACATCTTCAACACCTCACTGGAGACATGCCATGTACCAGCCTGTCTCAAGTCCTCCACTATCATCCCTGTGCCCAAAAAGCTAAGGCCAACAGGACTTAATGATTACAGACCTGTCGCCCTAACCTCTGTGGTAATGAAGTCTTTTGAGCGCCTGGTGCTGGCACATCTCAAAGCTATCACAGACCCTCTCCTGGACCCCCTGCAGCTTGCCTACAGAGTCAACAGGTCTGTGGACGACGCAGTTAACATGGCCCTCCACTTCACCCTACAGCACCTGGACTCCCCAGCATCCTACGCCAGGATCCTGTTTGTGGACTTCAGCTCTGCTTTCAATACCATCATCCCAGCCCTGCTTCAGGATAAGCTCTCCCAGCTGAACGTGCCCGACTCCACCTGCAGGTGGATCACAGACTTCCTGTCTGACAGGAAGCAGTGCGTTAGGCTTGGAACACAAGTCTCTGACTGCCGGTCCATCAGCACTGGATCTCCTCAGGGCTGCGTCCTTTCCCCTCTGCTCTTCTCCCTGTACACCAACAGCTGCACCTCCAGTCATCCGTCCGTCAAACTCTTGAAGTTTGCGGACGACACCACCCTCATTGGGCTCATCTCTGGTGGGGATGAGTCTGACTATAGGTGGGAAGCTGACAACCTGGTGACCTGGTGTAGCCAGAACAACTTAGAGCTTAATGCTCTTAAGACAGTGGAGATGGTTGTGGACTTCAGGAAGAATACAGCCCAACTCACTCCCATCACCCTGTGCGACTCCCCGGTCAACACTGTGGAGTCCTTCCGCTTCCTGGGCACTATCCTCTACCAGGATCTCAAGTGGGAACTGAACATCAGCTCCCTCATAAAGAGAGCACAACAGAGGATCTACTTCCTACGGCAGCTGAAGAAATTCGACCTGCCAAAGACAATGATGGTGCACTTCTACACAGCCATCATTGAGTCCATCCTCACCTCCTCCATCACCGTCTGGTACGCTGCTACCACTACCAAGGACAAGAGCAGATTGCAGCGTATCATCCGCACTGCTGAGAAGTTGATTGGCTGCAATCTGCCTACCCTCGAGGACCTGTACACCTCAAGCACCCTTAGGCGAGCGAGGAAGATTGTGGCCAACTCCTCCCACCCCGGACACTCTGTTCCAGCTACTCCCCTCCGGCAGAAGGCTGCGGTCCATCTGGACCAAAACCTCACGCCACAAAAACAGTTTCTTCCCATCCGCTGCTGGCCTCTTCAACAAGGCCAGGGGCTCAAACTGACTTTAACACAATATCTGCACAATGACACCCTGCCATATTTGTACTATGTTACCCTATTTGCATTTTTGTAATTGTATATTGTATATTATAGCTATTGTATATTTTAGATTTTATTTTATTAAATTTTTACATACTTTAGCTCCTTAGTATTAGTTAGACTGTGTACCTTTTAGTATAGTTAGACTTGTACACCACTTATTTAAGATTTAAGATTCCTATATGTTGAATGTATGCACCTTCCTGCCAAAGTAAATTCCTTGTCTGTGCGAACTTTCATGGCGAATAAAACCCTTTCTGATTCTGATTCATAGCAAAGTTTGTTTTTGGGTTAGATTACGTAAATATAAATGTGTCGTTAACCCACCACCACCTGACACAGCCAACAAGTGAGGTTTGTCAGGTAAACAAATGTGCCAATTAGTCATTACTTCAGCATACCGGTCTGTTGGAGAGTAAACACACAACATTTACAATTTGAGTATAACGTTTCGCTGGTGATTACAACCAGCTTCATCAGGCGATGTATCAGATTTGTGAAGAAGTCTTCCTGTTTCCTGTCTTGTTATACCAGTGCCGGTGCGGAATCCACTCTGTTTAATGATGGAGCCAAATTCGTGCACGTCTTCATTTATTTGGGTTTCAGGTAGAAACCCACTTCATTTTTCAATTCACTGCTGGATGGCCACCCCACACGGCGTCAGTTATGGAGGTTGTTTGACCATTCTTCATCATGTTGTACAGTGTGTTGTTGCTAGCTGTGGTCAGTTGTACCCAGCAGAATCAGAATCTTTATTTAGACTGGAGGAATCTGATGAGCCAAAAAGATGTCCAGTAAGGGCGGGTCAGTAGAATGCACAACCGACTGTGCCACCACTGCCCTTGCACTACCTTTAACTTTCTGGTGCCAGGTTGTACAATTATTTGCTGTATGCATGTAACGATGCACCAGTTCATGATGCACCAATCAAATCGTTTATGTAGTAATCTGGTGAGGTTTATTCAAACCATATATTAATAATGTTGTCACTTTTAGGATAAAACCGTGATACAGTGATACAACAGTGAAACTTCAAAAACGTGACGGTAAAAACGGGACAAAACATAATCTCTTGAATCGAATCACGACTCTGAATAATAATTCATTGCATCCCTGTGAGGATGAATTATTCGATGCCCAACTGCTGCGCCCTCACCGCACGCTAAGAGCCCGACTCACTGTGCCAGGGTGGCGGACAAGCGGAGTCTGCAGAGCACGTTCTGTGTGGAGCCGCACTACTTACAGCACGAGCACTCTGGTTCGGTCACCGACTTCATGGTAAGTGGATTCTGTCCACCTCCAATTGATATTTTTTTTTTCAATTCGTTTAATTTAAACTAATTGTCTTCATTTTATTAAGCGATAATCCCAGTGCATTTCAGATAAGTTTCAAGTGGATATTGGTTAACCAGGTGAAAACTCCTGGATAGACCAGGGTAGCCTCATTTGAGAGGGTGAACTGGGTCACAAAAATTACAAGGGCAAAACAAATAAAGTACGTACAGCAAATAAGCAAATAGAAATGAGCGCAAAAACAACTTTGTCATGTGAGAAATGGAAAATGTTGCAGAAACAAAAGTAAGTGTTCAATAATAAATTCCCTGTCGCGCAACGTGGCTCGGATAGATTATTTTCAGTTTTTACAGGGGGAGCGGTGGGGCATCGGTCAGTCGGCATAAAACAGAGAAGGGGGGGGGGTCCTAATATAGCAGCGGAAGGGCATCACAGCAGTAGTGTAACAAGCGTGGGGGCAGGGGGTGCCTCTACCCCAACACCCGCCCTGGTGGCCAAGGCTATGAGTTGGGGCCCCTATGACAAATACCATGAAATATGTTTCCCACAGTGTAAAAGAACAACAATTTAAATACACCCGCGGTTTGAATTAAATTTTATTAAAATGCTTTCATTTACGTTGCACGTTTTATTTTAATTACAGCTGTATTGGGGCCCCACCTCACCGATTGCCGCACCCCCCTGAGCTAATTATGTCGTTATCCTACTGCATCACAGTCACGAGTTCGCCCAGCAATTTCTTCCCATTTCCGCCAATGAATATAATATTCTTAGGTTTTTTCGGTAAAGTCACGTAGGTAAAAATCACGACGTTTCGGAGGCAACACAAGTAAAACAGCAATCATGCTGTGATGGTTCCACCTGATGACGGAAGCTTGTTGCCTCCGAAACGTCGTGATTTTTACCTATGTGACTTTACCGAAAAAACCTAAGAATATGAATCCTTGCAGTCACGAAAGCCTCAAATCTAGAATGAATATAATAACCTAATTCTTTCGGCGATTGACACATAAAAATGACAGTGATGATGTTGACGTCGGTTGTTATTATGACGATGATGCCGATTTAAAGTGACGTCTTGTGCAGCACTGGCAGATCCCGCTGACTGTGCGTTTCCGCTCGCTCAAGCTGTGGTTTGTGATTCGCTCATTCGGGCTGGACGGCCTGCAGGAGCACGTGCGCAGGGTGAGGGCCTCGTGTGACACTCGCTGGCATTGCCGAATGTGTAAAAACCTCACCGCACTCATTCATTCATTCATCGAGGAGTAAACGAACGCATAATATACAGGCGCTTAAAATTGTGTGTTTCTGTGTGCATTTTTATTACAATCGCAATGTTAAAATATTGCACGTGGTACATATCACTTTGCATATGTAGTGGGTTCTTCAGACGCCGTAGATGGATAGTTGAGGCAACACGTATTTATTATAACACCAACTTGTTAACACACCACAACATCTTCTAACAGGAAGGGTAACGGCCCTTCCACCAGCTAGCTAAGGAGATACACTTCCCCACGGAACTCGCCCTATTCCTAAGCTAGGGTCTTGGGCTAGTCTGACCTGACCGCGCCAAGGTGCAGGTCTCGACCACTGGTTACACGGACCCGGCCCTCACAAGGACTGCGGCCTCCGAGGCTCCAGGGTCACACCACTGGCTCAGTCTGCCCGGCCCTGACAAGGACGAGTCCAGGGTCCTAGGCTAGCCGGCCTTCTGTCTTCACTGGTTCTTCAGTCTTCGCTGGCAGCACTCCCAGACCCTCTCGGGCTCCTGCCTTTTATACATCTCCTCACCGAGGGGCGGGGTTCTATGGGATCCCAGGACACCCCTCAGCCCCCACCCGTTGGGAGGGGCGCGGGGGATCCAAACACCCCACAGCCCCCTCCCCCCGGGAGGGGCCCCAGGGTATCCCAGGACACCCCACAGCCCCCCCACTGCCCTGGGCTAGGGACATCGTGATTGCCCCCTACAGGTAAGCAGTGGGTGCTAGCCGGAGATGGTGTACGTTCATCCATTAACACCAGTACACATACACCGGTGGAATGTTATTAAAATACTAGCCTTTTGCACGTCCAAGGACGAGTGTATTGCAGTAAATCTGAAACTTGCAAACAAAAAGCAGACCGCGACGTGATATTCATTGCATTAATGCGTGTGCAATTTATAAGGGCGCGGTGACAGACCTATTTCGTTTCAAGGTTATAATCCCCTGTTCATCATGACGTCCTTTTTACTTTTGTAATAAGCGTCTCCGACGCGGGTTAAACTTCAGTTGTATTTATTCTTAAGTTACAGTACAGCACGTGTCTCCCTCGTTCCTTCGCGACCTGCTTCTTTCTTGCTCTTGGGACGCGGCTCACGCTTACCTCACGCCGCCGAGGCACTCCCCTCTCTCTCCGCCCCGCCGCTGGCTGACAGCGTGTCGGAGAGAGGGGAGGCTCTGCTGGTGGAGCCCGCCACGTGGCTGATGGTGGGAGCGCAGGCGGTGACGACGTTCAGACCCAGGCTCTTCACACCGACGACCCAGAGTCCTTTGCTCCTTCTGCTTATATCCCATTTCAAGTCACGCCCCTCTCGGAATCTTGTAGAGGGCTCTCGAGGCTTCCCGCTAGCTCCGCCCATTTACCTTTCACCCAGATGGGATCCCCCTTACTGATTTGGATGTGAGACAACATAGCACATGTGTAATGCGGGCGTAAGCGACCTTCCGGATGTGACGTCACGGGGGGTGGAGTCATGTGACGTGGGTGGAAGGTTCGGGTCCTTAAGCGGGTAAACCGGAAGGGGAAGTCGGTCGGGGTGTGAGCGGAAAAGAGTGAGGCCACGCGGGCGAGTGAGAAGAGGGGGGGGCACCGACGGCCATCGGGAGCCAACCCCGAAGACAAGAGGAAGCTGCGGAGTGGTGTGCAGCTGCAGAGGAGACAGCCAGAAGGGCTGCGTGTTAGAGGCAGCGGTGTGGCTGCCAGGTGGAGCTGCGGAGAGAGAGAGACAGCACGAGGCTGTCAGAGCTGCGGAGGGAGAGAGGGAGACAGCACGAGGCTGTCAGAGCTGCGGAGAGAGAGAGGAGTTGCAGCGAGTACAGCCAAGGGGGCTGTGTGAGAGAAACAGCAGCGGGGCTGCTGTTGTGAATCGGGCCGACATTGGAGTCAGCACCGTGGAGAAGCTACAGAGTAAAGACAGCCGTGTGGGTGTACAGCACGAACCGAATAAAGGACACTGAGCCAGACATCGTGGTCCAGTCGTTTATTACACTGGTGTCAGAAGTGCAACGGCATGTCGAAACAAGTGAGGAAGAAAGTTAATCCGGCGCCTGCATCGGCTTCTTCGTCCGACGACGACGACGAACTCCCTCCAACCACGGATCCTGTTGGGGTGGTGGAGGAGAGCCCGGCTGAGGCGACCACGGGAACGGGAGTGGAGGATGTTGGCGCGGTTGCGGGTCCGTCGACATCATCAGACGCGGATCAACGATGGCAAGCGATGGCGGTACAACTGGAGGCACTTAAGGACGTCCTGGCGCATCTATGCCATCTCGTCGCGCCAGGGACGATGGAGGACGCAGTTGGTGCTCCGCGGGCCGCCACGTTGCCTGTCCTGCCGCCGCCATTGCCCACGCGGCAAGAGGCCGCCATTTTGCGCGCTCCGCGGCGCCAAACCGCCATCTTGGCCACGCCGCGGGCCGACGCCATTTTGAATTTGCCACCACAACCACCACCATTGGAAGACGGCGGGAAGAGGAGTCGGAGTCGCCACCTTACCACGGTTAAAGAATTTTCCGTCGGTGGGGACTGGAGCGCGTTCGCCTGCCGCTTCTTGGCGGCGGTACGCACAGCAAGATGGACCGATGCGGAGGCTTTGGAGGTGTTGCCGACTCTCCTGGACGACGAATCTGTCTGATTCTTCCGTTCCATAACGACCGATAAGAAGGCAACTTTACGTGGTGTTTTTCAAGAAATGGCCGATGCTTATGAGCCACCAGATGATGCGCATCGGCGATTCGCTCAACGACAACGAGCACCAGAGGAGTCGCCCGTGGCGTTCAGGGGTGCGGTGCTGGAGCTGGCCATGGCAGCTTATCCTGAGACGCCACAGGACCTGCTCGAGCCTCTCATATTAGGGAAAATGTTGGAGCTGTCTCGGGATCTAGGGATCCCCATGCCTGTGTGTGGGCATGAGAAGCTAACTTCCCGGACGGCTGCTAAGTGTCTCGATGCGCAATTCAACCTCCGTCGCTGGAAACAAGTGACGGCGTGGACGGGGGGGCCCGTCAAAGAAGGGGATGCGCTGGGGTGGAACCCTGCGCAGGCTGTCTATGTTCCGGATGACCGGGGCCCTCAACAGCTGACGGCCGCCTCCGCTCCATGGACGGGACGCGGCGGGCCGAGACCGCGCGCGGCGCTACCAGAACGGGGCCGTCGGGAGGCAAGGCCTGCGCTTCGGCGCAACGAGGCCGAATGTTTCCGCTGCGGGCGTAGGGGCCAATACGCCAGAGACTGCTGGGCCCGCTTCCCGGCTCCGCCGCAGCAGGAGGCCTCGGCACCGGACAAGTCGGCTAAAGATCCTCCGAAACAGGCATGCCGGCACGCACCAGACACTCGGCAAGGCTTTACACCTCACCCATCACCGTCGTTGCCCCATCCTAACGTTGTGGTTAAAGCATGCCCTTCGATGGGGCCTTGTCGCTCGGTCACGCAGTGGCGCAAGTTGGCACGGAGAGTCGTCGCGGCCGCTAAGGGGTCGTCCACTGTACCGGGGTCTATACAAGGGGTGGACGTACGCATTTTGGTTGACTCCGGCGCGTCTGCGACTATTATTTCGGATGTCATTTTCCATCTGTTGGGCATCCCGCCGGGGGCTGTGCGTCCGGTTTATGGGTCGTGCGTCGCTGCGAACGGGGGTAGCATGGGTATCGTGGGTCAGGTGGATGCTAAGATATCCATTGGGGATGTGTCGGCCTCGGGTGTTGTGTTGATATCGAGATCTTTGGCGGTTCCTTGTTTGTTAGGCACCGATTTTTTTGGCTAAGATGCCCATTTTGATCAAAATCAATGAGAATTGTATTGAACTGCCGGGGGGCCGTCAAATCTCGTTTCTGCCGTCGCCCTGGGGGCGACCTGCTTCGGCCGTACAAGTGCAGGCGCTGTCCGTCGCATCTGTGGACATCCCACCTGGTACACAGATGCTTATACCCTTGCGGTATCGGAAGCCCCTGCCTGATCGGCTAGGAGCAGTAGGGGTCTTGTTGTCACCGTCCGCCACGATAACAACCGGGTTGGCGTTAGTGGGGGCACAGACCATCGTCCGGCCGGATCAATTACCGTTTTTACAGGTGCTTAATGCACGGGGGGAGAAAACGTCCGTGTCCCGGCCGGTACGGTTGTGGCACATGCCACTACGGCGTTTGCGACCCATGATTGTCCGCATAGCCGGGGAGTTGTTGCTGGGGTTTCCGAGCCAAGGAGTTCGGATGATCGTTGGGTTGCTGATTTATGTGACGGAAATTCTTCCCTGTCCATGGAGCAACGTGGTGCGCTGCGTAAATTGTTGTTGACATATTCCGATGTGTTCAGCTCCGATGATTTGGATTTGGGACGCACTTCGTTGCTTTACCATCACATTGAGACGGGCGATGCTGCCCCTATTCGATTAAATTCACATCGGATGAGTCCTGCGGAGCGAGAACACGTACGGGGGGCAGTGGAAGACATGTTGGCTGCGGACATTATATCGCCATCAAACAGCCCATGGGGCGCTCCGGTCGTCTTGGTTAAGAAGAAGGATGGCAAATTGCGATTTTGTGTTGATTTCCGCAAATTGAATAAGATATCGGTGGCAGATGCGTACCCCCTGCCGCGTATGGATGACTCCCTCGACGCATTGTCGGGGGCTAAGTTCTTTTCCACACTGGACTTCTCTTCGGGATTTTGGCAGCTTCCCCTTGACGAGTCCTCACGGGAGAAAACCGCATTCCGTACGCCGCAGGGGTTATTTCAATTCAACTGTCTCCCGATGGGATTGAATGCGGCCCCTGCTACATTTCAAAGATTGATGGAGCTCGTTTTGACGGGGTTGCAGTGGGAGACGTGTCTTATATATTTGGACGATATTATTGTCTTCAGCCGCACATTTGATGAACATTTGACGCGGCTGGAGACAGTGTTCACGAGGATGCGTTCTGCCAAATTGAAATTCAAACCAAAGAAATGTCACCTACTGCAACGGTCCGTCCGCTATTTGGGGCACATTGTGAGTGCTGAAGGAGTGTCCACGGATCCGGAGAAGACGGCGCGCGTCCGGGATTGGCCGACTCCGGCCACCGTGGGGGATATTCTCAGGTTTTTTCGTGACTTTACCGAAAAAACCTGAGAATATGAATCATTGCAGTCACGAAAGCTTCAAATCTAGAACCGTGGGGGATGTTCGGCGGTTTTTGGGATTTGCCTCGTATTACCGAAGATTTGTGCCGGGTTTTGCGACGATTGCGAGGCCCTTGCATCTCCTTACGGGTAAAGGACGGAAGTTTGTTTGGGGACAGCCGGAGGAGGCGGCCTTTCGGAGTCTGCGTGATCTATTGGCCACGGCCCCAACATTGGATTATCCCGATTTCGATCACCCATTCATTCTTGATACGGACGCGAGTGACACAGGTATTGGGGCGGTATTATCACAGTCTAAAGGGGGTGTAGAGCGTGTCGTGGCGTATGGTAGCCGAGTCTTGTCTCCTGCGGAAACCCGCTACTGTGTCACTCGCAGAGAACTATTGGCGGTTGTTTTTTTCCTACGGCAATTTCGACCATACCTCTACGGTCGTTCTTTTATTGTGCGTACGGATCATGCGGCCTTGCAATATGCCCTTAAAATTGACCAGCCATCCGGACAGTTGGCACGTTGGCTGGACACGCTACAGGAATTTTCCTTCCAAATTCAACATCGGAAGGGAGTGCGCCATGCGAACGCTGACGCACTTTCCAGATTACCGCGGCGCGCCCCTTGTAAATGTGAGTCGGGGACGCATAGGTGTTCGCCGATTCCAAACCCCCCTCAGCCGCTTGCGTTGGCCGTCGAGAAGTCGGACACTCCGATGGAACCGGGACCGGCTGACGGGGTTTTGAATCTGCCGCGGTCTGTCTGGATCCGGGAACAGATGATGGATGAGTCGTTGGTGTCCTTGCGGAAGCGGTCTGCTAGGGACAATGGGAGTCCGAGTACGGCTATGGGGCCACAAACCGCTCTCCGAGATGGTCTGCTTATGTGGCGGGAGGGGTTCCAGGAACGTTGGCGCCTGGTGGTACCAACGTCCTTGCGATTCGAGTTGATTAGAACCCTCCATTGTGACACTCTCTTACATTTAGGGGTGCAGAAGACCTTGTTGACGTTGCAACGTCATTATTTTTGGCACGGCATGGCGACAGATGTCGTAGGGCACGTGCGCGCGTGCCCTGCGTGTGCACGACGTAAGCCGCCGAAACATCCTTACGTGCCGCCTCTCCAGTCGATTCAGGTGTCTCGAGTCAATGAATTGGTGGCACTGGACATATTGGGACCTTTTCCACCATCGGCGAGGGGTAATAAATATTTGCTGGTAGGGGTTGAGTACCTCTCCCGTTGGCCGATGGCCTGGCCGTTGCCCGATCAGTCGGCCGCGGCCATTACCGACGCCTTTTTGTTTGGGTATATTATGGATAAGGGGGCGCCTGAGAGACTCCTCACGGACCAGGGCAGGAATTTCTCTTCTAAATTATTGGCGGAAGTGTGCGCGGGCCTTGGGACTAAGAAAGTACGGACATCCCCATACCATCCGCAGACGGATGGTATGGTTGAACGGCTGAACAGGACATTGTCTGCCATGCTTTGCCATACCGTGAGTGAACAACAATCAGATTGGGATCTGCACATCCCCGGGGTGCTTTCGGCGTACAGGATGACGCCTCATGCGGCTACAGGATATTCGCCGTTTTACCTTATGTATGGTCGGGAAAACGTGCCGCCGGTGGATGTGCAATTGGGAACTGGGGTGAAGGGACCTCGTAAATCACTTCCTGAATACATTCAGGACACGGTTCGCCGAGTCACGGAGGCGCGGGAGAATGCCCGCGTGGCTACGGCCAAAGCCCAGGCCCGGAACGAGCGATATGCTCGACGGTCCGAGGGGGAGTGCCCTTGGAAGGTTGGGGACCTAGCCTGGCTTCATTGTCCACAGGTACGTCCGGGAACCTCGCCGAAATTGCACAAACCCTGGCATGGTCCCGTATGCCTCATTGCGGTTCCCAACCCACAGTCAGCACGCGTCCAAATTGGGTCTCGTCGCTGTGTTGTGCATACGTCGCGCTTGAAACCATATGTTGCTCCCTTACATGATGCGTCATCCCCCAATGTTGCCTTGCCGGGGTCTGTTGCTGCTGACTCTCCCCTGCCTGCGTCCATTGATCTTGCTAGAGCGCCTGTCGTACCTGTTCCAGACAGGCCGGCCGTGACATTGCGGGGGACGAGTGGCCCTGCTCGGAGGACGCCTGCCAGGGCTGCGGGACCTTCGAGCCCTGCAGCCCTTCCGACCCAGCTGCGGGCACGGTCACAGGACGAGCCCAAGACTAACTCTTTAGGGACACGGGACGTCGGTGGACTTCCAGCTGCGACAGGGGGATTACCCCCTGTCATTCCTCGACTTTCATCGCGTTCCCGTTCTGCGAGTGGGCCGCCGACCGTCCGGGACGGGCCGGCGACCCGCACACGTTCCAAATCGCTTACGTTTCGTTGATTGTTGCTGTGTTGTTATTTTTTTTTCTTACAGTTGTATTTATTGCATGCTTTTTGTACGTTCGTTGATGTTAATTGCGTTGTTGTTGTTGTTCTTGCTGTTACATTGTATGCTTAGTGTCCTTTAGGGGGGGAAGCTCGGTTCGCCGCATTACGATTTGCTATTGGTCAGCCGAGGTCGGCTGGGATTTTTCTACGGGGGAGGGTGGTGTAATGCGGGCGTAAGCGACCTTCCGGATGTGACGTCACGGGGGGTGGAGTCATGTGACGTGGGTGGAAGGTTCGGGTCCTTAAGCGGGTAAACCGGAAGGGGAAGTCAGTCGGGGTGTGAGCGGAAAAGAGTGAGGCCACGCGGGCGAGTGAGAAGAGGGGGGGGGCACCGACGGCCATCGGGAGCCAACCCCGAAGACAAGAGGAAGCTGCGGAGTGGTGTGCAGCTGCAGAGGAGACAGCCAGAAGGGCTGCGTGTTAGAGGCAGCGGTGTGGCTGCCAGGTGGAGCTGCGGAGAGAGAGAGAGAGACAGCACGAGGCTGTCAGAGCTGCGGAGGGAGACAGCACGAGGCTGTCAGAGCTGCGGAGAGAGAGAGGAGTTGCAGCGAGTACAGCCAAGGGGGCTGTGTGAGAGAAACAGCAGCGGGGCTGCTGTTGTGAATCGGGCCGACATTGGAGTCAGCACCGTGGAGAAGCTACAGAGTAAAGACAGCCGTGTGGGTGTACAGCACGAACCGAATAAAGGACACTGAGCCAGACATCGTGGTCCAGTCGTTTATTACACATGTCTGCAATAACCCCCCGGTCATCCTGTAGGTGACTATTGTAAGTGGCGCACTCTCATTACACTTTGATGTCTAATTAGCATTACGGATATGCGTGATGTGAGGGTTCTGCCTTTGTAGTGAGAGTTTTAAGTTGACGCCAAGGAGAAGGGAGGAGGCGCCTCGGCCCCCCATGTGGAGTGACGTCAACCACTAATTATTATGAATGGGGGGTGGGGGGTGTCCATTTGGAGGATGTCACCTTACAATGATTATTAATGAGGTGGGAGGGTGCTCCATGTGGAGTGATGTCATCTGCTCATGATTATTAATGAGGGGGGCTGGTCGATGTGGCGTGACGTCACGAGCGTTAAGGACAGACATTCCTGTTTGATTATAATATAGGTCTACTTTCATTGACAGCCTTGCATGGATGTCATATTTCTTTAGCAGGAGTAAGTCAGAGTTGTTCACCTGGTTAGACAAAATAAACTGATGAATCCTGTACAAAACCACAGTTGACTTCTCACCAAGTGATTTATGATTTATCGACACCAGATTATGGGCCGAGTTAAACCCCCGACCGGGATTGATTTAGAATCACGACGTTACAATTCGGAGTGCTTTAACTGACTAAATTATAACTCATCAGATTCCAGTTATTCCACTAAACCTCTCCTACACACTTTGACCTGGGTCTGATCACATTGTGTGGGCCCCCCGGCTAAAGCTAAACTATTTTTATTTTACCAGGTAAGGCCCACTGAGCTATAAAGCTCTTTATTAGAAGCTACCTGGTCACAAATGATAGCTCAATGACGTGGCGTATCACGTTGAAATTTATAGCAGCCAACTACTCTAAACGCATGTTTTTACATCTAACACACGAACATCGAAGCGTGGGGCCCCTTAAGACACGGGGCCCAGAGCGGTCGCCCCGATTCGTTGTACCCTAGCGACGGCTCTGCTGGGAAACTTGAGAAAGAGTTCATTTTCTTCCTAAAACTGCAGCCATGAGCCACCATAGACCATACTTTAGTGACAATGTGTGGAAGGTAAATCGTGTTGTCATGTGTTACAGGGCGTTGAGCTTGCCAGGTATTTTGAAAGACTCGTCATAGATGACCCCCGGTTTGAGATTCCAGTGAAGAGAAACCTGGGACTTGTCGTGTTTCGCCTCCAGGTGAGTTGCAACAGCCATGCTTTTCTCATTCATCTTGGAGTATTTAAGGTGTTGGCCCCTCCAAATGCAGTGGGACAATGTTGGTATGAGCACTGGGTGCAGTTGCACCTCCTGCACACTTGTTACAGCATTGGCTGTTTGGGGGCTACCTGGTGTGTGAGTGCCTGTTATCAGCCTTAAAGTCTTCTTATTCAGAGATACACTATCAAACCTAAGCTTGAAATTGTAAAGTATCAATGAGATGGCTGGGTGGCTGAGGGGGCTGACACGGTTAAGAGCACTGGCTGAGCCAGTACCACTGAAATCCTGGGTCCGAATATTACAAAAGACACCAACGACTATAGCAGCTTCTCCGGTATAGCAAGTTGAGCCTGGTCACAAAAGACTGCACAAATAACATAATAACTTATTGAAAGTGGTTTCCACTAAACCATATTTCTAGCCGAGGATTGCGCATTTTTGGTTGAATGCAATGAACAATTCCATAGTGGGCCATGTAAGAAGGTGCATCCCACCCAATGAGGATAATGGGTAATTATAGAGACCTCAGAGGTAGTCTTGTGAAATCACCTTCTGGGTATCAATCCTTGAGTAAGGAGTGATGTACTCTGTACGAGTGTCCTAATTGAAATATATCTGCATCTTTGGCAAATCATGATAAGCACAGTTATAATATACAGTTAAGAGAAAAGATCAAAGCTCCATCTTGAAGAATTTTATTATCTCTCGACAAGGCTATCTGTAATGCCTGAAAGTGTAAGAACGTTTTTAGGGCCCACATTATCACAGCTCTTTCAGTCGCTACACATTTTTTAATCTCTTCACTTTGAGGCTGTTCTCGTCGCAGGGCCCTAACGAGATGACGGAGAAGCTACTCAAGAAGCTCAATGCATCGGGGCAGCTATTCGTGGTGTCAGCCATGGCTAGAGAAAAGTTCGTCATCCGCTTCACCATCACGTCCCAGTTCACCACAGAGGCAGACCTGCTACAGGATTGGAGCCTCGTGTCACAGGCCGTCTCGAGCCTCCTGCAGGATTCGGTGTAGAAGGGTGATGAAAGCGCTGAGGGTAAATCTTTTTAGATTTGGGAACTGGATTTGAGGGAAAAGGTGGATCGGGAGTCTGTACCAGATTAATGGAGTCAGGATCAGGGCCTCTGGAGACCTTGACACTGAAGGCAGATGTCCATGGTATATAATTGTGCTGGACCCAGTGATAGCTTTCCGTAGTTTTGCCGTGGGAAATTGTCTTATGAAGGAAAAACATGGGACACCAAGGATAAATGTAGAACCAGATGGAGACGACGATTTTACTTAAGGCTGCTTGCCGTTTATTTACTCATGCACACTCTGATCACTGTACACTCACTGCTACCTTACACTTTCTGCACTCGACGCTTACACCCGTTATGGCGCACGTCAGGACTCTGTCCTTTACGCGGACATCCCTTCATTTATCTACGCCCCGGTATGGCTCCCCTTTGTCTACCCACTCGTCTGCCCCAGACAAGGGATCATCCAACACCGCCCGGCGACGAGGTGAGACCTCTACATATCAAGCCCTCTTTGGCTGGAATGTCGTCCATGCAGGCTCTTGTTCCTCTCTCTCCCAACTACGACGACCCAGAGCTCACGCACACTCCTGCTTATATATCCCTCGTCATTCTGAGTCTGCACGTGCTCCCACTTAAGCTGCCGTCTACACGGTATCACATGCCCCTACTTAAGCTGCAGTCTCCATAGCGCCCCTTGCACTCGTTAATCCTTATCATTACCCCCATCTCCCATCTCCACAGCGCCTACCCCGTGCTCCCACGCGCACACCTGTTCGCTCCAATTGCCCCCACTGACAAGAGAGTCTTACACAAGGTTGCATCATGCATGCCCTTGCACGACCTTCCCACAAACTCACACTTTCCTGCGCTTGCCCCTCGTGGTACTCCTCTACAAAAGTAATCCAATTTGTTTAAATATGGTTGGCTGCTAGTCGTGTCCTTTAGGAGACACCCAAATTTTAGGGCTGTACCAATGGAAGGCAACTCCATTTATAAAGTCAACACTTTAATTTCTTGCATTAAGTCCTAGTACTTCAATGTTATATACTGCATATATATTTAAAATATATTTATCTGATTAATCACTTGTTGAAATAATAGATCGGTCCACAATAAAGAAATCACATTCATTTTATGAAGTTAGGAATGAATACAACTAAAAGGTCTGTCGTGCAAATTGGGATTTCCAATGTTTTCATGCTGTCTGCATTGTAGAATGACTATTTTGTTATATTATGATGACCTGTTATGTACTGTAGTTTGATGTTAACAGACATTGTTAACGATAAAAGCCATTGATGTCCTCTGAGTTGTCCATAAAGCTACAATCCGTCCTGAAACATGCTCCATTTCCAATTAGCATCTTCGCTCGTTCGGGCTGGGCGTCTGCAGGAGCACGTGCGCAGGGTGAGGGCCTCGTGTGACACTCGCTGGCATTCCCGAAAGTGGAAACACCTCACCGCACTCATTCATTCATAAAAAAAATTCCAGGGAGAAAGCAGAGCAGATCTAATGAGTTGTTGAATGCTCTAAATATTAGCTTGGAACACCATACACTGACCATTTAAAAAATCCCCTGCAAACGTTATGCGGGTGTGGTGGGGAAAATGCATCTTTGGCAGCTTGAGAAGGCCTCTTTCAAAGCATTACTAACAAGTATAACCGGTAAAAACAAAGTTTTTCACTATACCTGTAAATCCTTTATATGCGTGGCGGCTAGAGTCCTCTCGTCCTCTGGCTTGAGATGGCTGCCACCTATGGGCCAGATGATTGCATTGCACCATTAAGCAATTGGTAATTAAATATAATATTTTTGTCCTAAAAAGTGTAAAATTTTGGAAAAAAATGTTCACGAACATTAATTGTCACGCACAACGAGTCTGTGTGGAAATGTCAGCTCGATTGGATTACGGAAAGTGGGTTAAAAAACGACCGAAAGATGTGCACGGTCGTAAGCAAGCAAGCGAACTTAATATAAAGGATTTAAAAAGACATGTCCACTCACTGGCGAAGCCAGTGGGTGAGGTGGCACGTGTCCCCTCCCCCCCAATTATTCGATCGAAATCCGTAATTTCGATCTGATTAGGGTTTATCTTCATAGTATGTGGTTGTGCCTGCAGCGTCCCCGAACAACCACAGCGTGCAGCGGCCCCAACAACCACAGCCTGCGGCACCCCCCAACAACCACAGTGTGCGGCGGCTCCCAAAAACCACAGCCTGCGGCGTCCCCGAACAACCACAGCGTGCGGTGGCCCCCAACAACCACAGCCTGCAGCGCACCTCAACAACCACAGCCTGCAGCGCACCCCAACAACCACAGCCTGCAGTGCACCCCAACAACCACAGCCTGCAGCGCACCCCAACAACCACAGCCTGCAGCGCACCCCAACAACCACAGTGTGCGGCGCCCCCCAACAACCACAGCCTGCAGCGGCCCCCAACAGACTGGTCAAGTAAATCCTTACGATCCACTTGCACAGCGTGCGGTGGGCCTTCATCCATCAGTGGATTTAAGCACTAAAAAAAACTCATACTAATGTAATGGACAGCACGGCTCTCCCTCAGGGCAGCAGTGGACAGAGCACGGCTCTCCCTCAGGGCAGCAGTGGAGAGAGCGCGTCTGTCTCCCTCACGGCAGCAGTGGAGAGAGCGTGGCTCTCCCTCGAGCCAGCAGTGGAGAGCACGGGGGTCCCTCAGGGCAGCAGTGGACGGAGCATGGCTCTGCCTCACTCTCACTCACCCGTCTCCTCTGAGGTGCATGCGATTGTGAGCTGTGTGAGTGAGCCGTGTGTGAGTGGATCGACCGTCAGGTTTCCGTGGCTGCTTCTCGCGCCTCCGAGGTGCGGGGTGCACCACAACACGAAGTGGGCAGCTCGCGGTCACGTGACGCACTTCAACCAATCCGGGGGCGCGCGGTCACGTGACGCACTTCAACCAATCCGTGTCGCGTTAATCAGTCACAGAATGACAGAAGGACAGATCTGGGCTATTACTGGTAGGAACGAAGTGGACCAGACCACCAATAGATTAATGTGTCCGTCCGTCCGTCCGTGTAGCAACATCGCCCCCTACTGCAAACACTTAGCATGACCCTACAAAAACCGAGACCTAGGCCTGAAACTCTCCCTTCGTATCGTATCCCCGCGTGTGTGAAAGCGAGTTAATGTTTAACAATGTTACATTCCCTGATGTTTTTAAATAGAAACATTTACATTTAAAGCTTTTACATAAATAATTAAAACATTTATATTAACAATTAACTCACGGCGGCCTAAGGCCTACAGTTAGGCCTAAAGCCTAGACCTAGGCCTCAAGCTCTCCCTTCGTATAGTTAAATTTAAAGCTTTTACATTAAAAACAACTCCCTACCCCCCCCCTCGTCGGCGGCTCTCCAGCCGAGCCAGGCCTGGGAATCTCTCCCCCGCTCGGGGTGTATTGGGCGGGGCTACAGCGGCAGGGGGCGGGGCTACGCGGGGCTGGGCGGGGCAACGGCGGCAGGGGCCGTGGGCACGAGGTGGAGGGCGGGGCTACGCGGGGTTGGGGCGGGGTTACGGCGGTAAGGGGCGGGGCAACGAGCTGGGGGCGGGGACACCGAGATGGGGCGGGGCCACGGGTGGCCGGGGCGGGGTTACGCGGGTGGAGGGCGGGGCCACGGGGCATCCACTTATTGGCGGCCATTTTTTGCCATTTCATTTTATTATAGCCATTCAATTGTTCGGTCCTACCAGCCCACCCCACAGGGTCCTGTTATACTGGTAGGAACGAAGTGGACCAGACCACCAATAGATTAATGTGTCCGTCCGTCCGTCTGTCTGACAAGATGGCCGCCCGCTCCCCCTGCGATCTGTGAACTAAACAAGATGGCTGTCGCTTCCGGCGCCTCACGGCGAAACTTTAAACTTCGCTTCAAATTTACTTTACTGAAACGCAGCACGTTTTTTTTTTTAACACAGAGACAAGATACATTTATATTAACACAGACACGAAATACATTTAATCGCCTTATTTGCGAGGCCTACTGCAGAAAAGGCATCGCGAGGCCTACTGCAGAGAAGGCTTCGCGAGGCCTACTGCAGGGAAGGCTTCGCGAGGCCTACTGCAGAGAAGGCTTTGCGAGGCCTAGTGCAGAAGGCTTCACTAGGTCTACTGCAGAGAAGGCTTTGCGAGGCCTACTGCAGAAAAGGCATCGCGAGGCCTACTGCAGAGAAGGCTTCGCGAGGCCTACTGCAGAGAAGGCTTCGCGAGGCCTAGTGCAGAAGGCTTCGCGAGGCCTACTGCAGAAGGCTTCGCGAGGCCTACTGCAGGAGGCTTCGCAAGGCCTAGTGCAGCAGGCTTCGCGAGGCCTAGTGCGGCAGGCTTCGCGAGGCCTAGTGCAGGAGGCTTCGTGAGGCCTAGTGCAGAAGGTGGTGGTGGGGGGTGGTGGGGTGGTGGCGGTGGGGTTGAATGGTGGTGGGGGGTGGTGGGGGGGTGGTGAGGGCTGGTGGGAGGGGTGGTGTTGAGGGTGGTGTTGGGGGGTGTTGGGGGGGGGCCACCCACGATCACCACGATCACCACACGCCGCCCTCACCACTTAAGCAGGGCGCGTTGCTAAGGGGCGGGGTAGAGGGCGGGGACTCGGAGCCTCTGGCGCGCATCGCTCCTCCCGGAAGGGGAGCACCCCACGGGCCAATCAGCACGGTGCTCAGAGCTATTGATGGGCACCGGGATACAATCGCAATTATCTCACCAGATATTTATTGGAGCTATTCCCAGGACTCAACAAATTGATCGTTTGGAAATGAAAGACTACGAGTCTTTAAATCTCACAGCGTTTCTTGTCAAAACAAACACTTTTAATTAACGTTACACTAGAATACAGTATTTTTTTCTTTAACTCCTCTATACCCGGTCGATATCCCTGTACCGGTACTAAGCATTATTCCTACCAGCCCACCCCGCAGGGTCCTGTTATATGTGTACTAGCGGTTAGTACCCGGTGTTGCCCGGGCGAAAAAGGCAGACACATGTAGTTACACACGCAAATCCATTGATACACACACATAGAGTTACACGCACAAATGGACTCACACATACATACATAGACTGAACAACAACAACCGCCATTCGCCACTAAGTGGCGGTGACGTCACAACAACGCTTGTGCCAGGCTATGTGCACCTTGAGGCCACGTGAAGTGTCGAACGCCCGTTGGCAAGAGGTCACGGGGCAAACCCAGATGGCACAGGTCGACTGACTGAGACGACTGGCTGATGCACCACCTGTGGCCCCTACTGTGGCAACTTTCTGTGCTTTAGCCACCCGGCGCTCCGCTCGTTGTTGTGAGCGTCGCTCCTCCGCCCTCCGTTGTTGTTGGAGGGTGACTTGCCTCCAACTGGCCAGTAGCGTCCTTCAGGAGCCTCCTCCACAGTGGCCGATCTTGACACGGCTGGTACCAGTCATCTGCAAGTGGACTCAGCTCCAAGTCCTCCTGTAGCACATCACTCCATGTCTTCTCCAGCCCGTGCCGCGCCCGTTTAGCCCCCTCGATCCGGCGGAACAAAAGCTGTTTAGGCATGCGGTGGTTGGCCATGCGGGCTACATGACTCAGGCAACGCAGCCTTGCCTGCCGGAGGTCACCGATGGGACTTTGTCCACATCTTTCAAGGATTTGTGAGCTCCTCACACAATGCAGCCTGGTTAAACCCAGGATGGATCGTAGGCAGGCCAGCCTAAATGTTTATAACCGGCCAAGATGTTCCATTAGGGGGGTCCAAGTTTCGCAAGCGTAGAGAAGGGAGGGAATGACCGTGGCCGAGAAGACCTGAAGCTTCGTACGGAGTGATAGACCAGGTAGCTTCCACACAGCATTACGCAGCCAACGAAAAGATACTGCAGCTCGACTGATTCGGAGTGAGACCTCTGCTGTTAAACCGGGGCCGGTCATTAGCACACTGCCCAGGGAAACTCTCCACTGTCTCCACAACTGCCCCATCGCCAATTGGGAGTTGTGGGGGTGGAGTGTCCGATGGTACAAAATAGCCAGGCAGGTGCTTGGCTTTGGTTGGGCTGATGGTAAGGCTCCGCCTGTTGGAGGCAAGCTCCAGGTTCAGCAGCAGCACCTCGAACTTCTCCTCCGAGTGAGCAGCCATTAGCAGATCATCGGCATACATAACGTGGTTGAGCTATAGGGAGCCATCCCTTGACCGCACCCGGGCATCGATCAGCCTCCCATTGTATCTGTAGCAGATGGAAATTATTCCGGTACAGGCATTGAAGGCTCGACGGACTACGTGATCCAATGTGGGAGCCAGAGGACATCCCTGTTGCACCCGAAGGTGTAAAGGGAATGGCTCTGACTCACGGCCACGTAGTTAAGACGCGGGGCCGCTCACCATCATGAAGGCCCTTAAGGATGGTGATGAGTGGGTTCGGGACTCGGAAAGCACGAAGAGCAACCCAGAGGCCAGGCCTACTGATGGTGCGTGTGCTTAATTGACCTGCCTTGAGCAGGTCAATTAAGCACACGCATGGACTAAGATGCACACATGGACCTACAGACACGCAAAGAAATGGAGTTACACTGACTAACATGGAGGCATGCGCACACAGCGACTAATACACACGCACATGGACTGAGACACACACACACACACATATGGACTGACACACACAAACACATGGACTTACAGACGCACACACCTATGGACTTACACACACAGACATGCACTTGAGATACGCACACATGGAGTTACACAGACATATCGACGTACACACATACAGCGACACACACACATACATAGAGTGACACACACATTGCCGTACACACACATACACATGTGGACTGTCACACAGACATTCACTTGAGATATACACACATGGAGTTGCACGCACATATATGGACGTACACACATACAGCGACTCACACACACACACCGACTCGCACACAGCAATACGTGGACTAAAACACACATTGACGTAAACACACATATGTACTTACACACACACATATGGACTAAGACACACACATCAACTTACGCATACATATACTGGCACACACATAGCTCTACACACACATATGGACAGTGACACACAGATATCTACTTTAGATACACAGACATGGATTAACACACATATGGACTCACACACAGACGCATTGACTTACACACACACATCGAGTGACATACACATGTATAAACTTACACACACATGTGGACTAACACACACACATATGAACTGACATACACATCGACGTACACGCACACAGATCGACTGACACACACACACACACATGGACTAACACACACACATAAACACTTTGACGTCCGTTCGAAAAAGACACCCACATGGAGTTAAAGACACGCATGGCTCTACACGCACACACATATGGACTCAAAGACACACATGGACTCACACACATACATCGACGGGCACAGCAATCCCCGATGATGGCACAGCTATCAGTATCGCAGTACTACGTATGAGCAAATAGCGTGACGTGAGCGATGGAAACAATAGAAATGCATTGAAGAAATAAGCAGAAATCACAGACTGGCAGTAGACCGTGGCAGCCAGTGGCGGCTCCTGTAAAATCTCTCAGGGGGGGCAAATGTTTGGATGATTGATAAGGATAAGGTCCACCCATGCAATGGATAAATTAACAGCTTAAGCATGTAAAGGCAACTTCACTACTTTAATATTAATGAAAAATAAAGTGACTCTTACAATACATCTCCTTGTTTGTTTCTATACTCACTATTATTACACTGCTTACATCACATTACTCGCTTAATACACTGCTTATTTATACTGAAATTTTGCTCTTCTCTCTTTCAAAGTAGCAAAGTGATCAATTACTCTCTCATTGAAAGCAGGCATGTTCCTGACTAGTTCCCTCTCCATGGAAAGCATAGCCATTGCATTCAGACGTTCCTGTCCCATTACATTTCTCAGGAATATCTTGATTCTCTTTAAGATTGAGAAACACCTCTCAGCTTCAGCAGTTGTCATGGGAGTGGTTATGAGGATGTTCAACAGAGCAACTTCAGCAAAACCTGGTACAGCGCTCGTGCATCACAGCAGCCCTTGAATTCTGGACTCTCATAAATGACAGACAGTTCAGTCTTCAGCTTCGCCTTATTTAACATAGGGTATGCCCTGACAGTGATGTTCAAAGCCTCAACAGGGAATGTATGGCGATGCTGTTGAAACATTTTTCCTTGTAGCAGCGTGGCACTTACAAGGTGGTCGGTAAAGGAGAACCTTTCTTTGGTGTGGACCAAGATTGTGTCGCAGACCTGACAAAATAAATACATTTATTTTAGTTATAAATTAAATTATTTATTATAATATAAATATTGAGATACAAGGTTTCCATCCCGACAGCAACAATGTATCAGGCAGAATCGATATTTTATATCAAAAATTAATGCTATTGGTCACCCTTTACATCTGTCAATGTGTTTTACAAATATTTAACCAATGAAAAGCATTAAAAGAGCTTGGAAATTATTTTGGGGAAAAAACAGGTTTTCTTTCGTTTCCTGAAAAGTAACAGTTTTGGACATACAAGGCTTCCGTCCGACAGCGATGATTTGTGTGTGTGTTACTACGTTAATTAACATTTTACCAAAATTCAAGCTCAAATGGAGTTTGACAAGGGTTTTTAACCAGTAAATTAAAGATTCCACTAGGTGGCGACAAATAATATTGTTGACTGAAACGTGCTTACGTATGATGACGTAAGCACGTTAGTGCGAGCCCTCCCGGAAGCCATAGATAATGCATTGCAGCGCCTGCCGTTCGAAAAAAAACATCTTTGAATGTAAGTCTATGGGAACACTCTGGGCGATTCTCAGCCAGAGTGAAATCGCCCAAAAAGAGGCGGTACTCCACAGAACGTGACATGACGCTGATTGGACTATATCCATAGGCACAGTGACGGCGAGCGTAACTCTGTGGTTGAATGAAATTGTTAATGTGATTGAAAAAGTCCCTTTCACACTTTGGTGGTGCGTCGCCCAATCGCCCTAATGAAGAAACCGCCCCTGGTGGCAGCGTTATAAAAGCGCAGCAAAAAAAGGGGAAATTGAGCAACCCAAAAATCCAAAAAGAGTTTTGTGTACACAAACATAATTATTGTAACATGTCAACTTGTTTCATAATGGTAAACAATGAACCTGAGTTGTTATCTTCACAAAAACATAATTATTGTACCATCTGTGAACTTGTTTCATAATGGTAAACAATGAAGCTGAGTTTTTATCTGCACACAAACATTATTATTGTAATGTTTGTCAACTAATGTGTTTAACAATAATAAACAATGGACTTGAGTTGTTAGCGTAAGAAGCAAGGAAATTTGTACTTATCATAGGCGTGTTGAGGCCTTGTGCGATGCGTAGCCCCCGTCCTGGCCTACATTGGCGAGGCGCGGAGTTGGCACGTTGCCAGGCTAGGGGCTGGGCCGCTACCCCCTCTCCAACATCCGCCGCCCGTGCAAGAATAATGCTATGTAAGCAGTAAAATATTATTATCTACGGAGTCTGTAGTATAAACTGAACGCATCGTGTTGGGGGGGCGGGGCGAAGAGGACATGACACTGTGAAGAAATATCTGCAGCGTCATGTGTGTACGTGTTGACTGTAAAACGCGTAAAAGAAAATGTCTCCCGTGAGCTGGAGCGAACGCGCATGACTTGGCAGGGTCCGCCCCCCCCCCACGCAATTGGAGTCACTTGGTACAGTCGATGTCGTGCAATAAGTAAATAATGAATAATAGAAACGGCACAAATGTGTTAATTAAACTACTTTAAAGTTTACGGACGGGAAAACGGAATAGCCTATACCCACCACGGGGCTTAGGGCGTGCCGCCTGGCAAATTATTTCAGTGTTAAACCCCACCGTCCGAGAGCCAAATCCCCCGCAAGCGCGAGCGCATGGAGACTTTTATATATAAAAGAATAAGAATAAATATATATATATAAAAGGCAAAGTTGTGATTATGTGTGTCTGTTCAAAATGTTTAGCGTACTTTCCGACATGCAACAAACTTGAAATTTGCCATGTGGTACGTTCCAGACTGTACACCATGCAAAAATTATAAAAATACACTTATTTTTTTTTGGAGGGGGGCTCAATAATGCATATATTTTTTGCACGGCAAGTGAGCTGTGACGTAAAATCTGTCATGTGACCCGCGCATGTGGAAGCGTAACGCATTGCAGTGTCGTGGTTAGTGCGCTGAGCTACGAACCCGGCGACCCGAGTTCGATATCCGCTCACGGCCACCACCGGTGACGATTATTTTAACCGGTCCTGGGCCTCCCCTGGGTCGACTCAGCCTCAAACGAGTAATTGGTGTGGTGTGTGAACATCGCCACTGGGGAGACAAAGGCGGCCGGGCGTGGTGAATCCAAGTCCCGGGCAAAGCTGGGTAGTAAAGCGAGTTAGTAATAAATCGGCATTCAGCGACCCCCACTCCCACTGTGTAGCATATTATTACGTGCCAGGGTATCTATGAGATGATAGGACAATAGTCTGAGTCCATAATTGGCAATAAGTAACAGCAAAGCAGTTATAAGTGACTCACAGAATTGTGCGCAGTTGTGTATACAGTTCACAACTTCCCTGAAGGCATTCACCTTCAGTGAGCGCGATGGCTGTGCCATCATCGCACACGCGTCGAATAAAAAGCAAGGGACAAGTCCTTACTTACTAACAACTCCTATCATTTTTCATTGCTGGAGGGGTTGCCCCCCCTACCTCAAAATTCTGGCTCCGCCATTGTGTACACTGTCATCAATATACCCTTACAAAACACATTGAATGTTCGGTATGATTAAATATTTATTGTTTCAATCATTTTCTGTATTTTCATACTAATAACAATGATAATGAGGACAATTATGAATTGTTAGGTTATTGCTGAGTATAGATTTTCTTTCGTTGAGGAAACTTGGCACCAGAGACAGGAGTTTTAACTGACTTGAGAGCTTTGTTACAATTGTAATGCGGGCGTAAGCGACCTTCCGGAGGTGACGTCACGGGGGGTGGAGTCATGTGACGTGGGGGGAAGGTTCGGGGCTTTAAGCGGGTAAACCGGAAGGGGAAGGCAGTCGGGGTGTGAGCGGAAAAGAGTGAGGCCACGCGGGCAAGTGTGGAGAGGGGGGGCGCCGACGGCCATCGGGAGCCAACCCCGAAGATAAGAGGAAGCTGCGGAGTGGTGTGCAGCTGGGGAGGAGACAGCCAGGAGGGCTGCGTGTTAGAGGCAGCGGTGTGGCTGCCAGGAGGAGCTGCGGAGAGAGAGAGAGAGAGGAGACAGCCAGGAGGGCTGCGTGTTAGAGGCAGCGGTGTGGCTGCCAGGAGGAGCTGCGGAGAGAGAGAGAGAGAGCAAGAAGCTGTGAGAGCTGCGGAGGGAGAAGAGCAGCAGAGAGTACAGCCAAGGGGGGCTGTGTGAGAGAAACAGCAGCGGAGCTGCTGTTGTGGATCGGGCCGACATTGGAGTCAGCACCGTGGAGAAGCTACAGAGTAAAGACAGCCGTGTGGGTGTACAGCACGAACCGAATAATAAAGGACACTGAGCCAGACATCGTGGTCCAGTCGTTTATTACACTGGTGTCGGAAGTGCAACGGCATGTCGAAACAAGTGAGGAAGAAAGTTAATCCGGCGCCTGCATCGGCTTCTTCGTCCGACGACGACGAACTCCCTCCAACCGCGGATCCTGTTGGGGTGGTGGAGGAGAGCCCGGCTGAGGCGACCACGGGAACGGGAGTGGAGGATGTTGGCGCGGTGGCGGGTCCGTCGACATCATCAGACGCGGATCAACGATGGCAAGCGATGGCGGTACAACTGGAGGCACTTAAGGACGTCCTGGCGCATCTATGCCATCTCGTCGCGCCAGGGACGATGGATGATGCAAGTGGTGCTCCGCGGGCCGCCACGTTGCCTGTCCTGCCGCCGCCATTGCCCACGCGGCAAGAGGCCGCCATTTTGCGCGCTCCGTGGCGCCAAACCGCCATCTTGGCCACGCCGCGGGCCGACGCCATTTTGAATTTGCCATCACAACCACCACCATTGGAAGACGGCGGGAAGAGGAGTCGGAGTCGCCACCTTACAACAGTTAAAGAATTTTCCGTCGGTGGGGACTGGAGCGCGTTCGCCTGCCGCTTCTTGGCGGCGGTACGCACAGCAAGATGGACCGATGCGGAGGCTTTGGAGGTGTTGCCGACTCTCCTGGACGACGAATCTGTCCGATTCTTCCGTTCCATAGCGACCGATAAGAAGGCAACTTTATGTGGTGTTTTTCAAGAAATGGCCGATGCTTATGAGCCACCAGATGATGCGCATCGGCGATTCGCTCAACGACAACGAGCACCAGAGGAGTCGCCCGTGGCGTTCAGGGGTGCGGTGCTGGAGCTGGCCATGGCAGCTTATCCTGAGACGCCACAGGACCTGCTTGAGCCTCTCATATTAGGGAAAATGTTGGAGCTGTCTCGGGATCTAGGGATCCCCATGCCTGTGTGTGGGCATGAGAAGCTAACTTCCCGGATGGCTGCTAAGTGTCTCGATGCGCAATTCAACCTCCGTCGCTGGAAACAAGTGACGGCGTGGACGGGGGGGCCCGTCAAAGAAGGGGAGGCGTTGGGGTGGAACCCTGCGCAGGCCGTCTATGTTCCGGATGACCGGGGCCCTCAACAACTGACGGCCGCCTCCGCTCCATGGACGGGACGCGGCGGGCCGAGACCGCGCGCGGTGCTACCAGAACGGGGCCGTCAGGAGGCGAGGCCTGCGCTTCGGCGCAACGAGGCCGAATGTTTCCGCTGCGGGCGTAGGGGCCACTACGCCAGAGACTGCTGGGCCCGCTTCCCGGCTCCGCCGCAGCAGGAGGCCTCGGCACCGGTCAAGTCGGCTAAAGATCCTCCGAAACAGGCATGTCGGCACGCACCAGACACTCGGCAAGGCTTTCCACCTCACCCACCACCTGTGTTGCGCGATCCTATTGTTGTTGTTAAAGAAAGGCCATCGACGGGGCCTTTTCATTCAGTTACGCAGTGGCGCAAATTGGCACGGAGAGTTGTCGCGGCCGCTACGGGTTCGTCCACTGTACCGGGGTCCATACAAGGTGTGGACGTGCGCATTTTGGTTGACTCGGGGGCGTCTGCGACTATTATATCGGATGTCATTTTCCATCTGTTGGGCATTCCGTCGGGGGCTGTGCGTCCGGTTTATGGGTCGTGCGTCGCTGCGAACGGGGGTAGCATGGGTATCGTGGGTCAGGTGGATGCTAAGATATCTATTGGGGATGTGTCGGCCTCGGGTGTTGTGTTGATATCGAGATCTTTGGCGGTTCCTTGTTTGTTAGGCACCGATTTTTTGGCTAAGATGCCCATTTTGATCAAAATCAATGAGAATTGTATTGAACTGCCGGGGGGCCGTCAAATCTCGTTCCTGCCGTCGCCCTGGGGGCGACCTGCTTCGGCCGTACAAGTGCAGGCGCTGTCCGTCGCATCTGTGGACATCCCACCTGGTACACAGATGCTTATACCCTTGCGGTATCGGAAGCCCCTGCCTGATCGGCTAGGAGCAGTAGGGGTCTTGTTGTCACCGTCCGCCACGATATCAACCGGGTTGGCGTTAGTGGGGGCACAGACCATCGTCCGGCCGGATCAATTACCGTTTTTACAGGTGCTTAATGCGGGGGGAGAAAACGTCCGTGTCCCGGCCGGTACGGTTGTGGCACATGCCACTACGGCGTTTGCGACCCATGATTGTCCACATAGCCGGGGAGTTGTTGCTGGGGTTTCCGAGCCAAGGAGTTCGGATGATCGTTGGGTTGCTCATTTATGTGACGAAAATTCTTCCCTGTCCATGGAGCAACGTGGTGCGCTGCGTAAATTGTTGTTGACATATTCCGATGTGTTCAGCTCCGATGATTTGGATTTGGGCCGCACTTCCTTGCTTTACCATCACATTGAGACGGGCGATGCTGCCCCTATTCGATTAAATTCGCATCGGATGAGTCCTGCGGAGCGAGAACACGTACGGGGGGCAGTGGAAGACATGTTGGCTGCGGACATTATATCGCCATCTAACAGCCCATGGGGCGCTCCAGTCGTTTTGGTTAAGAAGAAGGATGGCAAATTGCGATTTTGTGTTGATTTCCGCAAATTGAATAAGATATCGGTGGCAGATGCGTACCCCCTGCCGCGTATGGATGACTCCCTCGACGCATTGTCGGGGGCTAAGTTCTTTTCCACACTGGACCTCTCTTCGGGATTTTGGCAGCTTCCCCTTGACGAGTCCTCACGGGAGAAAACCGCATTCCGTACGCCGCAGGGGTTATTTCAATTCAACTGTCTCCCGATGGGATTGAATGCGGCCCCTGCTACATTTCAAAGATTGATGGAGCTCGTTTTGACGGGGTTGCAGTGGGAGACATGTCTTATATATTTGGACGATATCATTGTCTTCAGCCGCACATTCGATGAACATTTGACGCGGCTGGAGACAGTGTTCACGAGGATGCGTTCTGCCAAATTGAAATTCAAACCAAAGAAATGTCACCTACTGCAACGGTCCGTCCGCTATTTGGGGCACATCGTGAGCGCTGAGGGAGTGTCCACGGATCCGGAAAAGACGGCGTGCGTCCGGGATTGGCCGACTCCGGCCACCGTGGGGGATGTTCGGCGGTTTTTGGGATTTGCCTCGTATTACCGAAGATTCGTGCCGGGTTTTGCGACGATTGCGAGGCCTTTGCATCTCCTTACGGGTAAAGGACGGAAGTTTGTTTGGGGACAGCCGGAGGAGGCGGCCTTTCGGAGTCTGCGTGATCTATTGGCCACGGCCCCAACATTGGATTATCCCGATTTCGATCACCCATTCATTCTTGATACGGACGCGAGTGACACAGGTATTGGGGCGGTGTTATCACAGTCTAAAGGGGGTGTAGAGCGTGTCGTGGCGTATGGTAGCCGAGTCTTGTCTCCTGCGGAAACCCGCTACTGTGTCACTCGCAGAGAACTATTGGCGGTTGTTTTTTTCCTACGGCAATTTCGACCATACCTCTACGGTCGTTCTTTTATTGTGCGTACGGATCATGCGGCCTTGCAATATGCCCTTAAAATTGACCAGCCATCCGGACAGTTGGCACGTTGGTTGGACACGCTACAGGAATTTTCCTTCCAAATTCAACATCGGAAGGGAGTGCGCCATGCGAACGCTGACGCACTTTCCAGATTACCGCGGCGCGCCCCTTGTAAATGTGAGTCGGGGACGCATAGGTGTTCGCCGATTCCAAACCCCCCTCAGCCGCTCACGTTGGCCGTCGAGAAGTCGGACACTCCGATGGAACCGGGACCGGCTGACGGGGTTTTGAATCTGCCGCGGTCTGTCTGGATCCGGGAACAGATGATGGATGAGTCATTGGTGTCCTTGCGGAAGCGGTCTGCTAAGGACAATGGGAGTCCGAGTACGGCTGTGGGGCCGCAAACCGCTCTCCGAGATGGTCTGCTTATGTGGCGGGAGGGGTTCCAGGAACGTTGGCGCCTGGTGGTACCAACGTCCTTGCGGTTCGAGTTGATTAGAACCCTCCATTGTGACACTCTCTTACATTTAGGGGTGCAGAAGACCTTGTTGACGTTGCAACGTCATTATTTTTGGCACGGCATGGCGACAGATGTCGTAGGGCACGTGCGCGCGTGCCCTGCGTGTGCACAACGTAAGCCGCCGAAACATCCTTACGTGCCGCCTCTCCAGTCGATTCAGGTGTCTCGAGTCAATGAATTGGTGGCGCTGGACATATTGGGACCTTTTCCACCATCGGCGAGGGGTAATAAATATTTGCTGGTAGGGGTTGAGTACCTCTCCCGTTGGCCGATGGCCTGGCCGTTGCCCGATCAGTCGGCCGCGGCCATTACCGACGCCTTTTTGTTTGGGTATATTATGGATAAGGGGGCGCCTGAGAGACTCCTCACGGACCAGGGCAGGAATTTCTCTTCTAAATTATTGGCGGAAGTGTGCGCGGGCCTTGGGACTAAGAAAGTACGGACATCCCCATACCATCCGCAGACGGATGGTATGGTTGAACGGCTGAACAGGACGTTGTCTGCCATGCTTTGCCATACCGTGAGTGAACAACAATCAGATTGGGATCTGCACATCCCCGGGGTGCTTTCGGCATACAGGATGACGCCTCATGCGGCTACAGGATATTCGCCGTTTTACCTTATGTATGGTCGGGAAAACGTGCCGCCGGTGGATGTGCAATTGGGAACTGGGGTGAAGGGACCTCGTAAACCACTTCCTGAATACATTCAGGACACGGTTCGCCGAGTCACGGAGGCGCGGGAGAATGCCCGCGTGGCTACGGCCAAAGCCCAGGCCCGGAACGAGCGATATGCGCGACGGTCTGAGGGGGAGTGCCCTTGGAAGGTTGGGGACCTAGCCTGGCTTCATTGTCCACAGGTACGTCCGGGGACCTCGCTGAAATTGCACAAACCCTGGCATGGTCCCGTACGCCTCATTGCGGTTCCCAACCCACAGTCAGCACGCGTCCAGATCGGGTCTCGTCGCTGGGTTGTGCATACGTCGCGCTTGAAACCATATGTTGCTCCCTTACATGATGCGTCATCCCCCAATGTTGCCTTGCCGGGGTCTGTTGCTGCTGACTCTCCCCTGCCTGCGTCCATTGATCTCGCTAGAGCGCCTGTCGTACCTGTTCCAGACAGGCCGGCCGTGACATTGCGGGGGACGAGGGGCCCTGCTCGGAGGACGCCTGCCAGGTCTGCGGGACCTTCGAGCCCTGCAGCTCTTCCGACCCAGCTGCGGGCACGGTCACAGGACAAGCCCAAGACTAACTCTTTAGGGACACGGGACGTCGGTGGACTTCCGGCTACGACAGGGGGATTACCCCCTGTCATTCCTCGACTTTCATCGCGTTCCCGTTCTGCGAGTGGGCCGCCGACCGTCCGGGACGGGCCGGCGACCCGCACACGTTCCAAATCGCTTACGTTTCGTTGATTGTTGCTGTCTTGTTATTTTTTTCTTACAGTTGTATTTATTGCATGCTTTTGTACGTTCGTTGATGCTAATTGCGTTGTTGTTGTTCTTGTTGTTACATTATATGCTTAGTGTCCTTTAGGGGGGGAAGCTCGGTTCGCCGCATTACGATTTGCTATTAGTCAGCCGAGGTCGGCTGGGATTTTTCTACGGGGGAGGGTGGTGTAATGCGGGCGTAAGCGACCTTCCGGAGGTGACGTCACGGGGGGTGGAGTCATGTGACGTGGGGGAAGGTTCGGGGCTTTAAGCGGGTAAACCGGAAGGGGAAGGCAGTCGGGGTGTGAGCGGAAAAGAGTGAGGCCACGCGGGCAAGTGTGGAGAGGGGGGGCGCCGACGGCCATCGGGAGCCAACCCCGAAGATAAGAGGAAGCTGCGGAGTGGTGTGCAGCTGGGGAGGAGACAGCCAGGAGGGCTGCGTGTTAGAGGCAGCGGTGTGGCTGCCAGGAGGAGCTGCGGAGAGAGAGAGAGAGAGGAGACAGCCAGGAGGGCTGCGTGTTAGAGGCAGCGGTGTGGCTGCCAGGAGGAGCTGCGGAGAGAGAGAGAGAGAGAGCAAGAAGCTGTGAGAGCTGCGGAGGGAGAAGAGCAGCAGAGAGTACAGCCAAGGGGGGCTGTGTGAGAGAAACAGCAGCGGAGCTGCTGTTGTGGATCGGGCCGACATTGGAGTCAGCACCGTGGAGAAGCTACAGAGTAAAGACAGCCGTGTGGGTGTACAGCACGAACCGAATAATAAAGGACACTGAGCCAGACATCGTGGTCCAGTCGTTTATTACACAATGAGAACCCTTTAAAAGGAATTGAGGTTGGTTCATAATGTGCTGGAGATACTCCCTAGTAATAAGCTCCGCTGCACAGGGACACAAAACGCGAGGACAAACACACACCTGTTTTTATCTCCAAAAATGCCAATTAACTATGATCAAATCGAATAATAATCCAATCAAACAACAACATTGGTTTTCAAATCTTAAGTTACAGGGAAAGCCTATACAAATAGGTGAGTTTACAAGAAAACTGCTGAAATCGAGTAACTGCTCAAGTGGTGAAGCAGTTGAGAAGGTAAGTAGTAAAGCAATGAAGAAGTTAAAAGCGTATTTTAAGAATAATATTGAGGCAATTTATATGGCAAGGGAGATTACGGAAACTAAAACTGAGTAATGGAGAAGAAATATTCCAAGAGATGACATGTGCTTACTAGAGAACGGAACTGTGCTACAAGGTCATGTGTCATGGAAGATAGGAGCAAAAAAAAAGTGTAAAACAACAAATCCGTCAATAATTGAGGAAAGGTAAATCGTGCTATGTAACACGATTTTTGTTCCTGGTTAGTAAGTGTTATTTTCGAATTGCTTATACCTCAAAAGTATTGAAAATGACTTATTTCCCACAAACTTTGCTTTTGTGTCTTAATTCTAGATTTGAAGCTTTCGTGACTGCAAGGATTCATATTCTTAGTTTTTTTCGGTAAAGTCACGTAGGTAAAAAATAAAAATAAATAAGAGTAAGATAAAAAATAAAATAAAAATCACGACGTTTCGGAGGCAACACAAGCCTCCGTCTTCAGGTGGAACCGTCACAGCACGATAGCTGTATCAAGTAAGAGAAATTCCAAGAAACCAGTCTTTGTATATATACTGGTTGAGGGTGGGAGGAGCCAAGGTAGGCCCTGGATATTATTATTGTGAGGTTCGGTGCGGCTGAAGCACGCTGTTAGGAATGAGCCTTTGTAGTGTAGACTGGTTGAAGAGAGTTGTTAAGGTGAGGCTGATGTAAAGGTGCGTGTAAATGGGACTGAGCCTTTTGTTATGTAGAGGTGGTGAGGCTGAAATCGCTGCCAGGAATGAGTCTTTGTTGTGTAGACTGGTTGAACTGGGAGGTTCTAAGAGTTGTTAAGGTGCGGCTGATGTAAAGGTGTGGCTGCTGTGAATGGGACTGAGCCTTTGTTATGTAGATGAAACTTTTGCTACGTTGCTGGGATTAATTCTAGATTTGCCAAATATGTGTGGTAAAACTTAAAGTAGGAAAACCAGTGTGTGAAAAAAGAAGAAGAAACTATACGGTAACTGAAGAATAGTGCCTGACAAATAAGATGGTACAAATATGTGTAGTTAAATCTTTTTTGCATGGTTAATAACATCTTTCCAATGATTACTAAGTTTGTACCCATTATCACGGTTAAAATTATGTCTGTGTTTGTATATTTGGATGGCTTCGTGTACAAACCTTTGATGGTAGCCAGGAGGTTTGCAGAGTACCTTGGTCTCGGAAAAGACAATTTCATGAGAGCCCACAGCATTGTAGCAATGATCGGCAATGGCGGAAGAATCAGTTTTGCCGTGTTTTAGATCTGACTTGTGCTCGCGGACACAATCAGAGATATGACGTTTTGTTTCTCCAAGGTAGCAATCACCACAACTGCAACTCAGTTTGTAGACTCCAGGGTATTGTAAGTGAGGAATGACATCTTTCACAGATGGAATTAGATCACGGATTTTATGTACTGTACTGAATCGGAGTTGGATCTTATGTTTGTTTAGAATTTTGGAGATCTTTTTGGTCACGCCTGCTATGTATGGCAACGTGATAGTTTTGATCGGAGTTTCATGTGGCTGTTTCTGTATGGTGGGAGAAACAGCTTGGCGGATGGTGCGGTCAGAGTATCCGTTCATCCTGAGGGCCCGATGTACATGTCTTAATTCACTGGCCAGGTGGTGTTGGTCAGAAATGCCATGAGCTCTGTGGTATAGCGTTGTGATGAGAGAATTCTTTTGAGATGGGTGGTGGTGGGAATCAGGTTTAAAGTAGGAATCTGTGTGGGTGGCTTTCCTGTAGATAGAATGTCCCAAGGATCCGTCAGGTCTCCTCTCAAACAGAATATCTAACAATGGTAGTTTACTATCTTTCTCCACTTCCATGGTAAATCTGATGGATGGGTGTCTGGAATTGATGTGGTCCAAGAAGTGGTTCAATGCTGGGAGGCCATGTGGCCAAATGACGAAAGTGTCATCCACATACCTCTTCCACAGGGAAGGACGCAGGGTGGATGTCTGGATGGCGTCTGATTCAAACTTTTCCATGAACATGTTGGCTATCACTGGTGACAAGGGGGAGCCCATAGGGGTACCCTCATTCTGTTTGTAGAAGGTGCCATTCCAGGTAAAATAAGTGTTGGTGAGGCAATGCCTAACCAGCGCAGGTACATGATACAGCTGTCGTGCTGTGACGGTTCCACCTGAAGACGGAGGCTTGTGTTGCCTCCGAAACGTCGTGATTTTTATATTATTTTTATTTTACTTGTATTATTTTTAATTTTATTTTTTACCTACGTGACTTTACCGGAAAAAACCTAAGAATATGAATTTTCTTTTGTGACCAGGACAGTGCGATTTTGAAATGTACCTATTTTCAATGAGAAAACGTGTGCATTTGTGTCATTCCTTCACATAAAGTCCCGGTTACAAAAGCAAAGTTTGTGGGGAATAATGGACATTTTCTGTTTTTTTTTGGTTACACAGTGAATTATAACTCTACCAGGGAGTGATTCTTAGTAGCTAGCGTATACTGTTTGACGGGAGATACACTTGATACACAGTAGCGAGAGAGACGGTTATACAGTTGCCGAAAGTGTTTTGTTTCTTCATACTTAGATTGAGAAATAATATGTGCCGTGTGATTCCGTGCCACGGGTGGTGCGAATCCAGAGGGGAGAGCGGGACAGCAGAGCGCAGGGTGAGATGTGAATCAAAGTTTGTAGCCAACGACGCGTGTGGTGCTTGCCTTTGTAGTGAGTCCAACTGAGTCACAGACGTTGTCTTGGCAGCAACACGTTCTATTAAACTCTTAGCACAACATACTCCAGGACATTAACACAACATACTCTCAGGTAGTGACCACCCAACTAACCACACTACGGCGGAACTAGTTACGGTTCCACTATCCCTGTCCGGGTCACAAGCTGGGTCCCGGACTGCGTGGCTGGAGGCTTCTTCAAGCTTGACGTGGATCTCCTGCCTCTCCAACAGCAAGAACCCCGAGCCCATCTCAGGGCCCCCCTTATATCGATCCGGGCTGGGGCTGCCTCTGCCTCTCGCCCCGCCCACCTTTTCGATCTCTCTCGCCCTTGCCCGAAGGCTCTCGAGAGTTCTTCTTGGACCATGTGACCACCCATTGGCCCCCTCCACCGGTGCCCCCCCTCCAGTATCATCCGGTCACATGTCCCCAGGTCAGCCAGAGTATCATGCCCCCAACGTAACCCTAGCTGGCTGACATTCTCTCGCTCTCTCAACGGGAGCCCACACCGCACACTGTGCGTGGAGCCACCGCCCTTAACCAGCGTTCACCCAAACCCCCACTCGGGCTGGTACTACACCCCGTGTCCAGGGTGTACACACAACAGTATACATCCCGCCGTGGTCTTGCATGCCCGGCACCACACAGTGATATTCCCAGTCACTACAAATGTATTGGGGAACAGACTATAACTGGTGATTTAATATACAGTACTTGTCAAAAAATATATATATATTCATTTTATTTCCCAATATTCTGTATAATGTAATGAATACATAAATGTGAGCAATCCTGGTTAATCTGACATTTTTGTGAAATTTCGACAATTGACAAATCACAAGTCGTTGCTAACTAAACTTTATATTTCATGAATGCTAAACAAAACTTCAGTCAACATTGACTGATTAACGTATTTTCATTATTTGGTCGTATTCATAACTCTCATCCAAAATGAAATTGTATTTATGTGGCACATTAGAAATGGATCACTCTTTTAAGTATGTCCTTGTGCAGCAAGGGAGTAAAGTGTGGTTCTGTGAAAGTCCTGATGTGCTGTGCAGTGCATCAATGCATGTGTGTACAGCAGCATGTGATGACTGAGTCGGGCCTGTAGGTGGCTGGCAGGGTTATTGAATGACCACGCGGATATACCAGTCACATGGTTAATGGCGGCTCGGGAACAAGGCTGGTTGTAACACACGTGTTGTTGCATTTTACAGGTAAAGGACCCAAAGGTTGTTTTTGATCGTTATATAAATGTTCTAGACTTGTTCTAGACTTGTTCTAGACTTTAAGCCTTTGCTTTGAATTGTTCGTTTGTGATATATGCAATTAGAGGCGTTTTAGCACTGTGCATTGTAAAGAGATGACGCACTGTAATTAGTTACTGTCATTGTTATTCTCTAACTCTAATACTGTTTAGTCTATAACCATGCCCATGTACCCAGAATATGACTACTTGCAATGCTATTGAGAAGAGAACACATGTAAAGTAGTAAGCTGTACAATGGTGATATACAGTACGTATACTGTACACATACAGTACATATAATGGGTGTAAGATACCGATATAAGTGGATAGTATAGATAGACATACAGCTTAGGATTAAAGTAATGTGCAAATGTGATTGTCAAAGACAAAGATGGTTTATCAGTAGTAGAATTGGGTTTAAGAGAGAGGGTTATTGAATGACCACGCGGATATACCAGTCACATGGTTAATGGCGGCTCGGGAGCAAGATTGGTTGTAACACACGTGTTGTTGCAGTTTACAGAGTGACGGTGCTGTTCTTCTCAAGATTAATATTAACCACAATAAATAAATGTGCTTGCCCTCGATTTGGAGCACCTGCCCACGTCCTTCATTTCGAGTGTGTAACATTTATTTATACCAATTTGTTTTTCAAACTTAATTCGTTATAAGTTTATGTTTCAATGAACACCATAGAGTTCAAAAGATCGTGTATTCACATATATTGCTGGAACGAATGGTGTTTATCTGTTTAATCCTGGAATGTGACGAAAGACCGGGACAGACCAAACGTTCTGGTACTATTTCTGTGGAATGTGTGCTGATACCTTAACCTACGATATAGAATACCGAGCATTCATTATTTATTTTGTCAAATATAAAATGTACACGGGAAATACATGGGCATGACATTTTTTCAGACCACACCGACGGCCCCCACTGCACGTCAACAGCTGCTCGTTCTATAATTAATCTGAGTTTACCAGTCTATTCAACAGCGCAACAGTTGAGGTGTAGTCGCCAACTTACCAACTCGGCATCTACATCAACACCAGCCTGCCACAGCCATGGACGCCGAGGAGTACAAAGTTCGAGGTGAGTTGATTTCTCTTAATAAGCATGGCACCAATTAGTCAAACTTTCTCTCCATGCCTCGATGTCCTCTATAATCTATCGAGACCAAAAGTGTAATTTCTAAGGGCAAAACAATGGCAGTACAGCATAAAAGAAAAAAATGTTTTAAGGTACAACACAGGCATACAGTATTGTCAAGTTTGCAATATGTCTATGATTTACATGGAAGTTGTAGTATTTTATGGTTATTATTGTACATAGGTATAGAGTACTTTTAACGATTTATAGTGGTTGCAAATATGATGCATAAAATATGCTTGGACTTATGGGTGCATAAAATATGTAATTGTTAACCTGTCAGCTATCCTGTAATGTAAGGTTTACATCCACAACTTGGAAAGAGTATATAATCACGTCAGGGTTAACATTTGGAAAGAGAGAAATGGGAAAGCATGAAGAAATACAGGCGCACGGGTAAGAATTTTTAAATAACCACTTGCAATGGCATGTATGTTGAACTTCTTTAGCACTATACGTAGTCAACCGTGCTAATCGGAGGTGCGAATTTACAGTGGCAATTAAGTACACTATTTTACATTTTTTAAATTGACATTGTAAACAAAAAACATTTACAGTAAACACAACAGAGGTACAAAATTAAGAAATAAAATACATTTTACTTGGTTAAAACTCCAAACCAAAGTTAGATTATGCAAATTCTAATCACATTCGTTAATGACACTGCCTTCCGAACATCCTCAGGAAAATGCTATAGGTCCTAATTTTTTTAAATGTTCATCTATAACACGAGCGTTTAAACGTACTTTTGACACGGGCGAACTGACCTCGATTACCGGCCATGATTAACATACATACGTGGATTGGTAAACTCCTGTAAAAATTTTTTTTAAATGTCGACAACAGAAAATGGTTATCATCAGTCTAAAATCGGCTTTAGTATTTATACTGTATTCCTGTCCAACATTTATATAATAGAAACATGTAGTTAGTATAAACTTTGCAACATGTACATATCTACAAAGTATTAAGGTCCACCCTATTGTTTTGTACTGATGATGTGAATGGTATCACAGTGCCCTTGTCCAATCATCAGAAGCTCTTCTGCGTTGCGTCATATTCAGAATTAAATGTTATTTTGGCATCCAGTTTGGACTGAACATTTAATAATCACATGTCATACATCATTAATATTAACTCCGCATATCCGACAACCATCAGTAGTCATAATATGCAACTAATGCCACAATCCACCGGATTGCATCAACACCTGTGTAGTGGGTTCACAAGCGACAAGAGACGGTGTAGTCGAGGCACACTATTATAACTTTATACTCGGCACAGGGCAACGTATACAATACTGGAAGGGGTAACGGCCCCTTCACCCGTACTGGACTGGGATACACCCCTAGGCTATCTGCCTAACTGTTCTGCTCCCAGGTCCTCCGCTAAGGGTACTAGGGGAGGCTATCTGACCCGGCCCTGGTCAAGGCACAGGTCACGACACCCAGCCAGACAGACCCGGCTGTTAGAAGAAGGCTTTGAGGCTCTGGGGCCGCACCACTGGCTTGCTCTGCCCGGTCCTGAGAAGGACAGTGGGTCAGAAGAGTTCCAGGGCCTATCTGCCCGGTCTTCAGTCTTCACTGGTTCTTCGCTCCTTAGCTCCCCAACACTGTTCCCCAAGCTGTCTCGCTGCCCACCTTTTATACCAACTTGCCACCGAGGAGCGGGGCCGCGTGGTATTACAGCATCTCTCCACAGCCCCCCAGAGCAGCAACCGTTTACGGACGTGGATGTAGACACTCCTGTGCACTTGTCCGCTTCCTTCCCGTAACACCCCTACACCTGCATAGGTATGTAGCCATTAAATGAGGAACGTTGGGTCAACGTTGGCCCAATGTTGCAAATTTACTGGGTTTTGAGCACCTGTTGTGGTATGTTTAAGTACAGTTACAAGGCAGATGTTTAAGTGATGAACTCCATTAATGAACTGAAGAGTTATAGTATATGAATGAATGGAACGCCATTAATGGACCACTGTACAGTACAGGTAGTCCTCTACTTACGATGGAGATGCGTTACGACAACCCCATTGTACGTCGAAAATATCGTAAGTCGAGAATGGCATAGCCTACCCAGGAGTCTTAAAGAATGGTGATAATTTAGCAAAACAGAGCAATTTACAGTACCGTACTGTATAAACTATATACTGTATGTATTTATTAATTACAATACTGTATTGCACAGTAAAATGTAAAGTAAAAAACAGGGTAAATTCTTAGCCTACGTATATGAACTGCAATTTAATAGAAAGTTTTTTCAGGAAACAATCGTATCTGCTATAAAAACTTTTAACATGCATTGAACGTATCGTATCGTGGTAACCTTAAAATGAAATCGCTGAAGCTACGTATCACACATGCATTTAACGTATCGTAACGTATCATATTGTACTGTCCTCTCCAAGATTATGTCCGTCGTCTGCATACTTTAACGATGTTAGGTTGTTGATGGCAATTTTGTCGTATCGCCATCGTAAGATCGAAATATCGTAAGTCGGACCATCGTAACTCGGGGACTAACTGTACTTTATTTGTTCTCAATAGCATTTACTACAGAGGTCGTTGGGCTCGCTTCTCAATCTATGTTCTCTGCATCAACATGATAGATGTCACGTTTTACCGAAATATGTTCGAACTAATGTATTGCATCGTGGACTGCATGTTGATAATTCAGCAAAGTTATATTGCAGGATAACGGCAAATACATTGTGCCCCATTATACAGGTAGGAACAACAGTTCCACACTGCCCACCAGGAATTATTTGTCTGTCTGTTGTGCATAGCCACGCCCTCGATTTGTATTTCATAGAGCGCTTCAGGCGGGCTCAGCACCACGTGATGCGCCGCCCCAAGCAGCTTGTGCCGCGTGACACGGATCGCACGAATGCGCTGCAGCGCTGTCCAACCAATTTCCTACCTTCCCACTCCGAATGAACGTGTTTTAAAAAGCTATTTATACTTATTTACACTATTGTCATATACGGAATAAATTACGTTCTTTCACCAACGCACATTTTTATTACGAGCATTACAAATGTGTTATGTATTTGTATTATATTATACAGGGGCGTACTGTGCTGTATAATGCTTGTGGATTACAGTACAGTATAGCTTATCAATTTCAATGGTAACCAGGATAACTGACGTGTATTATTGTAATTCTCTCAAGAGTCATGCTTAAGGGCAACACTTGAATATGCTTTACATGTAGAGGGCGTGCTTGGACACACTGAGGTGATGTAACAGATTATAATATTTACTACAGAGATTATAATCTGTTACATAATTATTTTGTTGCTATACATGTCCACGTGAAAAGCCACTTCCTTGAGCTATTATTTTTGGCAAGGTCACTTCTGAAGTAGAATATAATAGCTCAGTAGGCTTTACCTGGTAAGCATTTTTTTATTTGCATTTGTATATTATTTAAGTAATTTTTTTTATCTCTCCTATATTTTTAACTCCTTTAGTGTTTTGTATTGTTTGTTGTTGTTACATTCTGACCCACCCCTGCTAGAAATCTGTGACAAAGAGCTTTATAGCTCAACAGATTCCCAAAGTATAAATAAATATTCTGATTCTGATGCAGAGGTCATGCAAGGGACAGGGGATCACACCCAGGAAAATAGTTAAAGACGCGAAAAATGGAATTTGGAGAAAAAACCCAAAAGATACATAATGGCGGGGACTGAGAGGAGAGGACTCTGGGAAGAGGCTAGAAGTAAACTACGAGTGTATGTGCCTTACAAGTGTTCTTATCAAACTCACTTCTTCTCCATGGCCCATTCCAATCCTCTTTCTTGCCCTCACCCCTCCACTCCTTCCCGTCCCTCGCCTGCAATTTCGTGACCTCCAAGTGCCTCCTGTTACGGTCACTCATTCCTCGGCCCTTGCACACCTTTGCCATCTAAATCACTTTATTTTTGTTACTTCTGTAATGCGAGCGTAAACGGCCTCACGGATATGACGTAACAGGTGGGAGAAGTTGGGTCACGTGGGGAGAGGGAGTGCTTTTAAGGGCAGGAACCGGAAGGGCTAGGGGAGAGTGTGGGAATAAAGACAGGAGGAGGCCATGCAGGGCAGGAGGTGGAAAGTGGCGTGATCGCCACAGGTCGGGACTCGGCACCGTTGGCCAGCGGTGTCCGGGCACAGAGGAGACGGAGAGCCAGCAGCAGGGCTGCATAGAGAGCAGCCGTGGGGCTGCAGGTCGGAGGCAGAGAGGCTGAGTGAAGAGCCAGCAGCGGGGCTGCATTGTGAGCCAGCAGCAAGTCTGCGGGAGCGACGGCAGCAGTGGGGCTGCCGAGCGGGAGACGGAGGAGACTCTGAGCGAGACGCCGTGCGGGCAAAGTTGTACGAACCACAATGAAGGACAACGGAGACAGACCCAGTGCAAGAGTCCTTTATTACACTTCTTTTAAACTATGTAAAGCGCATCGAGGTAAGGCGCTCTATACATATGTATTGCCATAAGAGGGAGGGGCTGCTGGGGGCTCTGGGATCCTAGCAGGGGCGGTTTCTTCATTAGGGCGATTGGGCGACGCACCACCAATGTCATTCAACCACAGAGTCACGCTAGCCGTCACTGTGCCTCTGGATATAGTCCAATCAGCGTCATGCTACGTTCTGTGGAGTACCGCCTCTTTTTGGGCGATTTCCCTCCAGCTGAGAATCGCCCCGAGTGGTCCCATAGACTTACATTCAAAGATGTTTTTTTTCGAACGGGGGCGCTGCAATGCATTCTCTATGGCTTCCGGGAGGGCTCGCCCTAACGTGCTTACGTCATCATATGTGCTTACGTCATCATACGTAAGTACGTTTCATCCAACAATATAATTTGTCGCCACCTAGTGGAATCTTTAATAAAAGAAACTTGAGTGGTTTGTTTCAATAGTGAGTATAGAAACAAACAAGATGTATTGTAAGAGTCACTTTATTTTTCATTAATATTAAAGAAGTGAAGTTGCCTTTACATGCTTAAGCTGTTAATTTATCCATTGCATGGGTGGACCTTATCCTTATCAATCATCCAGACATTTGCCCCCTGAGAGATTTTGCAGGAGCCGCCACTGGATCCTAGGCAGATAAGCCCTCGGCGCCAGGCACTAGGATCCCAGGCAACCCAGACGCTTAAGCCCCTTGGCGCCACCAACGGGGGGGCTGTGTGTGCTCTGTGGGATATCTGGGGGCGCACACAACCCCACCCCTCGTTGGGGACGAGGCATAAAAGGGCAGCTCCCTGGCCGATCGGGGCCAGTCGCAGTTCAAGACCCAAGACCAGCCAGCTTAGGACCTTGGACCCCCTCGTCCCGCTTGTCCTTGTAAGGGCCGGGATGCTGTGAGGGCCAGTGGTGGGACTCTGGGACTCCCGGCTCTACGTCCTTGTAAGGGCGAGTTCCGAGGAAGCCAGAGTCCAGACCCGCACCTTGGCTCGGTCGGGTCAATTAGCCTACCCTAGGGTAATTGTAGCCGGAGGACCCCAGAGCGTAGCCAGAGTAGTGTATCTAGGCTGTGTACCTAGGCTGTGTACCTAGGTTGTAACAGAGTATCAGGACTGTTGGAGTGTTGTATTGTAATAAAGAAATTACCTCTACAAGTGTCTCCGGAACCCATTACACATATAAAAAGTAAAAAAAAGTGTTTCAACGTACAGACTTTTTTTGCACTCAAAAGTAGAAAATGAATTATTGTCACCCCAGAAAGAGTAAAATTTGATGTGCTGAATAAAAGTGGGTGGCTTGCATAAAGAAAATTAAACATATTGATCGGAGTCTGCATCAAATATCAAATTCCTCGTGTCCTGTCCATATCCCGCCGCTGCTTCACCTTCCCAGCTGATGCTATGATTGGTGAATCCAGAGCTGTTGAGGACTGTTGTTCAGGCTTAGCAACCATAGTCACTTACATGATTTTATTTAAACGTTGTACAGAGAAGCAGCATCGTGCGACAGAGAAGCACCGAGATTCAGATGCAGCTTTGATTCAGTAAATGGTCACATGCAAGTATGTACTGCATTGTTTCATGCACAGGTAAGGAGATGGTGGACTACATCGCCGCGTATCTAACTGGGCTACGTGACCGGCCTGTAAACCCATCCGTGCGGCCCGGCTACCTGCGTCCCCTGCTGCCCCCTGGCCCCCCGCAGCAAGGAGAGCCCTGGGAGAGAATCTTTGAGGACGTGGAGCGGCTCATCATTCCTGGGGTAATGCACCCAGCCACAGAAACGTGAATAAGATAGGATCAAGCCAAGATCATGCCTTACAACATGTGGTGCAACCTGAAAACACATCGGAGCACTATTTAATTTCTGCTGTATTAATGCAAGTTGTGGCGTGCATGCAGATTGTGCACTGGCAGAGCCCACACATGCATGGATATTTCTCGGCACTCAACTCGTACCCATCGCTTCTTGGTGAAATGCTGGCGACTGGGATGAATGGTGTCGGCTTCACATGGGTACGTCTGTGTGTAAAAGTGCCGTATTTGCATAACGACTGCAACGACCATTCACCACTAAGTGGCGGTGACGTCACCACACAGCGCTTGTGCCAGGCTAGGTGCATACAAAATAAGTGACAGTACATATTAAACAGATCGATGAACAACCATCAAAAATCATGTGGGAACTCTTTGAGATATGCATCTTAGTTAAATGAAGACATTTGTAAACATTTTGAGAAAACAAGATGCAAGGGTAACAATACAAATGTACAAATTTAACTAAAGTTTGAAAACATTTGCTAAATCGTTTAAATAGTTTATTACACAATCATTACAGCGAATTAAGTATATACATTTTATATAAAATCGCGTAATGTTGAAGAAAACGTGTTAATGGATATATTTTAAGGTATGTAAGTAAAAATATATATTCAGTGAATAGGGGGGCCCAGGGAAGATCGGATATTGCTTGCCACGAATGTTAAACATGGCCAGACTAAATCTAGAAAGACTTAATCTGGCCCAAAAAAATATTCAGATTTTTTTACTTACAGAATAAAAAAACACGTGCAACAAACATTTTTTTTTACAAATTCAATACAAATTTTATTTGCAAGCTGAGACTGTAGGTAGGTTATTTGACTCAAGTAAAATACCTTGTTTTATTGGTTATTGAGCAGCTCCAACACCATGATTAAAACTATGGTAATAAGGGGACCGTTTGTGTTTTGTAACTGTTGCGTGATTTGGGCCAGGCATCTAACCCGGCCTCCACGGAGCTGCAGATAGTGATGACGGACTGGCTGGTGAACATGCTGTCCCTCCCTGACACCTTTCGACATGATCACCCAGATGGATGTGGAGGTGGAGTCATACAGGTCCTTCATCTATATCATCATCATATTTGCAACACTTTGGTTTACAAAGCAGTACATTTAAAATCTAAATACATCTAAAACGATAAACAGATTAACAAAATAGGCAAGAAAGATTAGGAGCAAACATTTAAGGGGTGGAGAGTGGAGACAGACAGGATAATTGATAGGATGGCGCTGTGGGAAATACAAGTTGGAAGTGATGTGTTTGAGAAGAGATTTGAATGCTGGAAGGGGCCAATTGATATAAATAAGTGATAGCAATTGTCATATTAACCGCAATGTAATAGTGACATACTGTTGCGTGTGTAGCACAGTTGCCTCCAAGGTCAGTGGACCATTTTTTTCAACTTAAGATCAATTATAATTATTAATGGATAAATTTGTTCCACAAATCCCAAAAATGTGTGTGCGCGTTTTTGTTGAACAGAGCTCAGTGAGCGAATCTACCATGCTGGCCCTCCTGGCGGCACGGACACGCGCTCTTACACAGTTACGCGGGGATGTGAACCAAGACGTCGGCAATGACGCACTCCTCAGCTCACGACTTGTGGGGTACACCTCAGACCAGGTGTGCCAGTCTACACTCTCTAATGCCCGTGTCCACCTTATGTTTTAAAATTAATATTTTCACCCCACAAATTGTACTTTTAAGAGAAGAATATTGAGCATTATCGTACGCTTTTGATGCATGATGCTTCAATCAGAGCGTGTGGAAAATGCTCCCTGCTTCTACTTATTTTCGTAACTTTGGCTACGGACTGTGCAAAAGACGTTCAACATATCCATACATAATTAAAGAATACGAATGAAGGTGAATTCTGACTCCCGCCAGGCTCACTCGTCAGTGCTGAAGGCGAGCCTCGTGTCGCTGGTGAGGCTGCGCTCGCTGCCCACAGACTTGGAGTTCTCGCTGCGCGGGGAGACGCTCCGACGCGCCGTGGAGGAGGACCGAGCACAGGGACTTGTCCCGTTCTTCGTGAGTTACTTAACTCCAAGCGTGAATTTGTTTATCGATGCAATGTGCACCAACATTTATGATTACAGTACTGTACTTGATTGGATTACCCAGAAAAACCCCATCACTGAGTGTCTGGGGCAAATTAGACAATTTGTTTTTAGAGAATTTTCATATGTTTATAGGATACTGGAACATCTAAGAGCCTACACATGTGTAGAGGTGATAGCTACTCATTATTCGGGGACCTACGGTACAGTGTTGCCTCCCTCGGTAAACGGCCGGGGTCAGGGAGAGGTGAGAGCGGATCGTAATCACAGATTACCGCCAGACAAACGGCCAAGGGTCAGATAAGGTGAAAGAGGATTCAAACAACAGATTGGGAAGAACCTATCAGAAGGGTCCACAAAGTAGCGTGGGATTGGACAAGCCCAGCCACGAACCAACCAGTATAAAAGCCAGAGCGCTGAGAGACTCACACGAAGACCGAAGCCCAGGCTGAAGAAGATAGGACCCTGGACCAAGCCTTCCAGCCCTTCTAAGGGCTTAGGCTCTGCGTGACCAGAGATCGGGGACCAACCGAGCCAGCGGGGGGTCAGTTAGCCTCCCCTAGGTCCCAGCAACAGGACGCTAGGTTATGCGGGTAGACTCGGGTCTAGTTCCCGCCAAGTCCGGAGGCTGTACCTCCTTAGGTTAGCAGGTAGGCTGTGTGTAGATCCCACCAAGCCCGGAGGTTGTACCTCAGGTTAACGGGTAAGGGGACCGTATACCCCATTGTGTGTTAGGGACCTTGTCGAAAGAAAGGCAATAAACAGTGTGTGCCTCAAAGGAGTTTATTCGTCCGTGATTCAAGACACTACACATGCAAGGCAAAACACTGAAATTCCACACATATGTCAGAAACCTACTTGTCGTACAGTACTGTGTTTGACTGCCTAGAAGTTACTGAATTACTCATAATGGGGTTTGTATTTCTATTGAGATTCTGCACCACATGCTTGAATGTTTGTTCACAATAGTCATATAGTACCTGTATTGATTCTGTTTGAAAGATTCTTAACTTTTAAGCTTCACACACATAGCAACTGTTACTTATCAACATAACTTGATGACATCACGTGCTCTGGAAAACCCATTCATTCAGTCATGCTGCAAGAAAGTGCCTTGTAATACAACCAGGCCACAATATGAACATGACAAGGATGCAACGACTTCCACATTAATTTAAATGTTGGCTTTGGTGTGGTTCAATTAGATGTGGTACTTGGTGTCACTTGCATGGAACAAAATACATGATGGGGGTGTAATTTACCTGCTAATTAGCCATGTAAGCTGACAGGATATATGTATAGAGGTATAAATTGGCTATGTGGGGCAACGAGGAGGGACTGCAGACACTTACCTGCAGGGTCAGTTGCAGTATCACTAGCCCCGGAGCAGGAGGGGCTGCGGGGTCTTCCTGGATCCCACACAGCCCCTCCCAACGGGTGGGGGCTGCGGGGTCTTTCTGGATCCCACACAGCCCCTCCCAACGGGTGGGGGCTGCGGGGGTGTTCCTGGATCCCACACAGCCCCGCTCCTCGGTGGGAAAAACGTATATAAACGGACCTCTCCAGAGGTTCGGGGTCCAGTACGAAGACGGAGCGAAGAGAGGACGGAGCAGCCCAGCTAGGACCCTGGGAACCCCTGGCCCGACGTCCTTATCAGGGCCGGGTTTGAGCAGGCCAGTGGTTGGGACCCGCACCCTGGCTAAATCGGGTTAGATAGCCTCCCCTAGGTAATTGTTAGCCGGAGGACCCGAGAGCGTGACCGGTGTCAGGCACGCTAGCCATTAGTTGTATTCCCGTACGGTGTGTTATAATAAACAAGTGTGCCTCCAAGACAAGTCTCCAGAGTCTGCAACACTACATATGCAACACGAACAGTATGGCTCAGATGATGATAGCTCTCTTGGTAAAATAACTACGTGTGTATAATGCTTTCGTGCTCTCACCACCGTGCATCTTGTGCGTGCGTGTATAGGTGTGCGCAACCCTTGGCACAACAGGCGTGTGCGCGTTTGACAACATGGCTGAACTGGGCCCAATCTGTGAGATCTGGTCTTTGAATTTCTCTTATTCCTAACACCCTAAGTTCATAACGGTTATAATTGCACCTCCGATTATCAAGGTTGGCTACGTACGGTGCGAAAGAAGTTCAACATACATACACACAAACTGAAGTCCTTACCTATGCCATTTAAAAGCAGGAGCTAAATGTTTGCTTACTGTAACTAATTTGTTTAGACCTAGTTTAGGAAACCTTTTTACAAGCAAGAGCCAAACATCAGGGTGAAACACGGTTATTTGCTTTTCTTGCGATCCACTCAGGTCGCCACGAGGGGCTCTGGCTGCACGTGGACGCGGCGTACGCGGGCACTGCCTTCCTGTGTCCCGAGCTGCGTGACCCCCTGCGCGGGGTCGAGTTTGCCGACTCGTTCGTGGTCAACCCGGGCAAGTGGATGATGGTCAACCTGGACTGCGCCATATTTTGGTGAGGCCTCCGTGAATCGTGCAAAATACGTTTTGGACAAGATCGTGTTGGCCTTGTTGCACGAAACACAAGCTGTTAAGGTTTAATAATAGGGTTTTTCCCCTTTTTTTCTGGCAACAAAACTGAAACCTTTTTACAAGGAATCATGTGTGCATTAACCACAATACCTGTGGTCAAAATGCAAACAAAAAACACACTGATAATATATGCATTGTCCTTTAAACTGATTGGTCCACACCGGAGACGGCTTTCTTTTGTGCCTCGTCTCAATTGGTGCTAGACCAGGGGACGCCAAAAGGCGTACAGCTCAAAGACAATGCACTATCAAAATAATGAGGGCTCGGGTAAGCATCTACATCATTAGACCTCCTTTGCCAGTACCAAAATATAATAATAGGGTGTGGACCAATGCATATATTATCAGAGTGTGTTTTTTGTTTGCATTTTGACCACAAGTATTGTGGTTAATGCACACATGATTCCTCGTAAAAAAGGTTTCAGTTTTGTTGCCAGAAAAGGGGGAAAACCCCTATTATTATATTTTGGTACTGGCAAAGGAGGTCTAATGATGTAGACTCTTAAGGTTTGTTCATTTGGATTTTATTTTTCACTGCTCAATGTCAGATATTTATATGACCTGGAAATGACATTTACCTGTTTAATATGCTTCGATTTCCTGTCTTCTCGGAAGTGAAGTGCCAAAGAGTGCCGTGACAGCATTCCCACCCCACTAGCAACCGACTGATCGGTTTCTCGAATGCTACAAGGGCATTGAATTAAAGAGATCCCACCCACTGACACCTCTTTGAACCAACTGTCATAGTTCAACTACGTAATTGCATGTCTCTTATTGGCCAGCCTCCCACACTTAACCGCACGCTAAGAGCCCGACTCACTGTGCCAGGGTGGTGGACAAGCGGAGTCTGCAAAGCACGTTCTGCGTGGAGCCGCACTACTTACAGCACGAGCACTCCGGTTCGGTCACAGACTTCATGGTGGGTGAATCTGCTGCACTAAACATGTTTTGTTCATATAATGGCATGCATTCATGGAAGGGAACAGTGTATGCTCCATTACATTATGTCTAGGCGTACCAAGCCAACAGCTCTGATATTCTTGGTGCAAAGAGTATGATCGTATTCATACAATCTTAAATAATTTCACAAACATACCCGAACATTTTAAGTGGGTATATTTGCTCTGAGAACACAGCAGATAACATCAGAAAGCACCATCTTGTCAAGATGTCAATAAAATTGGTTAATCTTGCTTTCTCTCTTTAAAATAACATAGTTTAGCTATGTCTTTCTTTGGAATTTTCACACTTAAATTCTAACTTAGCAATCTTTGAAATACGTAATCGACCAGGCTATGCGTTAATTGTGTGTTGACCGACTCTCTGTGTCGTTTTACATAACATTTCGATACTTTGCTAGGTTATTTAATTTTAGTGTGTTTCTTTCTCCCTCTAAGCCTGCGTACTTCTCTACGCGTCTCCTCGTACTCATTGACATGTAAATTTTGTCTCTAACCCCTCCCTCTCGCTGCCTCCGCCCCCCTCTGTCTATTTAAGGCCACCCCACAGAGACGATCACCCCTCTCTGTACCTGTGTTGCTCGCTCTATGTATCTTGGTGATATCTGTCTGCTTATATGTCTGTCTATAGTTTTCTGGTTAGATTTTATGTCGCTATTTCATTATACCTGATGATGATTGCTTGTGTTTCAATCGAAACGTCGTATGCTATTATTTAATTTATTATTTTATCTTTATACGTGACTTTACCGAAAGAACCAAAGAATAGTTTAGCTAAACAAATTGACCTTAATATGAAAGTGTATTCTGATGTATTTAACAGCGGTTCCGTTGTATTGAACATGTTTATTGGCATTCTGTAAGAAAACACATATAGAATGTCATTTTTGCTGTAACCAGTGACACCCAAGCCTTTATAATTTTGCTTAGATATGTGGGAACGTTGTGGAAGTTGGGAGGGACGGGAGGTGGACATGGGGGCCCATATCAAGTAGTCAAGGGAGCTAATGAGCACTATTAAATGAAGGGGGCTCATATTTTCACCCACCATGATTCAGCAACTGTCCTCATGCCAAGTACAGTACATGATTGTGCTGTGAAATTTGTGTTAATGATTGGGGTGGTGTTTTCGTGCAGCACTGGCAAATCCCCCTGACTGTGCGTTTCCGCTCGCTCAAGCTGTGGTTTGTGATTCGCTCGTTCGGGCTGGACGGCCTGCAGGAGCACGTGCGCAGGGTGAGGGCCTCGTGTGACACGTGCTCCTAGTCACTGACACTCAGGACAGTTGAAACAATTATCATATTTACTGATACTAATTGTGGAAGGGGTATATCAATGATGTATGTTTTTCTACAGACCAATAAACTTGCAAGGTATTTTGAAAGCCTTGTCAGGGAAGACCCCCACTTCGAAATTCCAGCGAAGAGCAACTTGGGACTCGTTGTGTTTCGTCTCCAGGTGAGATTTTACAGCTTTTCCCCATGAAATTGCAGATGCAATGGAACGCTTTTAATTACTGGTCTCCACGTTAGACTCTCCCCCTCGCTTTCCTCCTTTTGCTCTGCCCTCAGGTCCTTTCTATTTTTCTTCTTGGTTCTTTCGGTAAAGTCACGTAGAAGGGAAGTAATAAAATGATAACAATAAAACACAATAAAATAATTCTCACGACGTTTCGGCCACAACGCAAGCAGCCGTCCTCAGGTGAAAACCAGGTCTGTCGAGGCGACAGAGTCTGAATGAAACAGCACACGAGCTTGGAGCATATATATAAGCTGGGCGCCTTGACAAAGGAATTTGCATATCAAGAGGAATTTAGCATATTTATGGGAAATGCTGCTGCTGCAGTTGCTGCTGCAGTTGCTGCTGCTGCAGTTGCTGCTGCAGTTGCTGCTGCTGCTGCAGTTGCTGCTGCTGCTGCTGCAGTTGCTGCCTTATACATTTTAATATAACACTATGTATTATTCTACCCACCCTAATGTGTATCACACTGCTATATATTCACTATACAATTACGATACCATACACTACTCTGCACACTGCACCAAGCATACAAATGCCTCTTCAGCTGCCGCTATGTCGACCAAATGTAAGGACAACTTGATTTCCAAATTCGATCGCCTCTCAAACAAGAAACCGGACCCACACATTGAAAAGCTAGATGTTAACAAAGTCGTAATTAATCGCAGTAACAGTTCTATTTCTGAAGGCCTGAAATCCGTTTTAGCTAAAGGACTAAACTTTGAAGTCACACCTAGACACATACCAGTTAATGATATAATTACTAGAGTAGATGTAGCTCTCAAGGGCCTGAGTCACATCGCTGCAGACGTAGCAAGATCTGAAATCTCTGCAACCCTCAAAAACGCTAAGATGCCAGCTAGCAACATCAGCAAAGATGAGCGTTTTGAATTAGCTCAATTAAAAAAGAGGGATGACATTGTCATCCTCTCAGCCGACAAAGGCAATGCCACTGTCATCATGGACAAAACAGAATACAACAACAAAATCCAAGAACTACTCAACGATGGCAGCTATACAAAAATAAAAAGAGACCCCACCAACAGCCTTGTCTCTAAAACCAAGCAAATCATTTCTGATTCAACCGCATTAATTGATCAGACCAAACAGTTCTCGTTGAAACCTTCTGCAGCCAGGCCACCAAGATTATACGACTTGCCAAAGATACATAAAGAAGATACACCTCTTCGTCCCATTGTCTCTACTATCAACTCCCCCACCTATAAACTGGCTCGTTTTTTGTCTGAAATCCTACGGCCTTTCACTGGAAAAACCACCTCTGCGGTACTAAACTCTACTGACCTGGTATCGACAATCAAGGGGATTGCCCTGTCCCCAGACGACCTGCTTGTCAGTTTTGATGTGGTTTCCTTATTCACCAAAGTTCCTGTACCTGACACCATCGCAATCATTGAAGACTTGGTTCATCAAGGACTGAATGCTGGGGTACCCCCCCTGGTGAGACACTGCTTAACCAATACATACTTCACCTGGAATGGAACTTTCTACAAGCAAACTGAGGGCACCCCAACATCTTCATGGAGAAATTTGAGACTGACACCATCAAGACTGCCACTCAACGCCCAACCTTATGGAAGAGGTACGTAGATGACACTTTTGTCATCTGGCCACATGGCCGGCCTGCTCTAGACCAATTTCTCGACCACATCAATTCCATACACCCAGCCATCAGATTCACCATGGAAGTCGAAAAAGATGGCAAGCTACCCTTTTTGGATGTCCTAATTAAAAGGAGACCTGATGGTTCAATGAGCCACTCTGTCTACAGGAAAGCCACCCATACGGATGCTTACCTAAAACCGGATTCCCACCACCATCCATCCCAGAAGAATTCCCTCATCAAGACTCCATACCATAGAGCCCAATGCATTTCCGACCAGGAACACATTGGCAGTGAACTCAAACACGTACGCCAAGCTCTTAAGGCTAATGGTTACTCCAACTACACAATCCGCAAGGCCATCACTCCAACCATCAAGAAGGATCCTGTTGAGGAGCCTTTCAAGACCATCACCTTACCCTACATTGCTGGGGTCACAAAAAAGATCTCCAAAATCCTGATTAAACACAAGATCTAGGTCCGATTCAACACAGTACATAAGATCCGTGATCTGGTCCCATCTGTAAAATATGTGGTTCCAGACATACAGTACCCTGGCGTCTACAAACTAAGTTGCCTCTGTGGTAGCAGTTACATTGGAGAAACCAAACGACATGTCTCGGACCGCATCCGTGAACATAAAGCAGACCTGAAACACGGTAGGACAAACACCTCAGCTGTGGCAGATCACTGTTACAATTCAGTGGGCTCACATGACATTGACTTCTCCAAGACAGAGGTTATCTGCAAGCCATCTGGCTATCATGAGAGATTCGTTCATGAGGCGATCCACATATACAAACACAGAGACAATTTCAACCGAGAAGATGGATTCTGGCTTAGTAATCATTGGAAGGACATAATAAACCATTTCTGATCTTAACTGATTGTGTTCACGTTTACGGTGACTTTCAGACCGCGTTCCACTCACTGGCATTGTATTCTCCGCAGGGAATGGATTCTTTGCTCCGCTGCAAGTTTCCTCCCACCACTCACCCATTGACACGACGGTCAATGGTACAGTGTATAGTGGCAGATGGTGTGGCATTTGTATGCTTGGTGCAGTGTACAGAGTAGTGTATGGTGTCGTAATTGTATAGTGAATATATAGCAGTGTGATACACATTAGGGTGGGTAGAATAATACATAGTGTTATATTAAAATGTATAAGGCAGCAACTGCAGCAGCAACTGCAGCAGCAGCAGCAACTGCAGCAGCAGCAGCAACTGCAGTAGCAGCAACTGCAGCAACTGCAGCAGCAGCAACTGCAGCAGCAGCAACTGCAGCAGCATTTCCCATAAATATGCTAAATTCCTCTTGATATGCAAATTCCTTTGTCAAGGCGCCCAGCTTATATATATGCTCCAAGCTCGTGTGCTGTTTCATTTAGACTCTGTCGCCTCGACAGACCTGGTTTTCACCTGAGGATGGCTGCATGCGTTGTGGACGAAACGTTGTGAGAATTATTTTATTGTGTTTTATTTTTATCATTTTATTACTTCCCTTCTACGTGACTTTACCGAAAGAACCAAGAAGATGAATCCCTGCAGTCACGAAAGCTTTAAATCAAAATCCTTTCTCTTTTCTATCACTTATTCACTTCCACTGCCTCCACCCCTACCGGTTCCTTCCCCCGCTTCTAACCCACTCCCGGTCCACTTCCTACTACGACCCTAATTCCTGACCCGGCTCCCACGTCTCATTTTCTCTATGTGCACCTAACCACATCTCTCCCCCAGCCATCCACTGTGCTCCTCAATCAGCTTAACTCTCCGGCCACCAGACCTCTGCCCCTACTACCCTTCACCTACCCTCATCCATGTCCAGCCATACCACCTATCTTACCACTTCACGCATGTGCCCTATAACCAGCTGCCTCTCATCCACGTTGCACCCATCTGTCACCCTCATTCACCATCACACTCCACATTATTACTCCTTCCCTACCCCTGCAACATTATGCTCCATTCCCAGCCCCTATCCCACTATCCCTTCCATCACCCCCCTCACTGACAGCCACTCCACCCCATCCGTTGCTCCACTTTTGCCCCTTTGTGTACCGCCGTTAGCTTGCATTGTAAAGTGCCCTGGAAAGGGCCCTATATAAATCTTAAATGTAATTTATTACTATAATGAGCCAAGAATGTCTGTGTGTCCTGCGTGTGACGTCACTTCATGTTGGCCAGCCCCCCTCATTAATAGTCATGAACAGGTGATGTCTTCCAAATGGACACATCCCCCTCCATTAATAGTAATTAGCGGGTGACGTCACTCCACATGGGGGGCCGAGGTGCCTCCTCCCCCCTCCTCAGCATCAACTTACAACCTTGACTACAAAAGCAGAACCCTCACGTCACGCGATCTCCGTAACGCTATTGAGACATAGACATAAAAAGGACGTTATGATTAACAAGGAATTATAACCTTTAAATGAATTAAGTCTGTGTCACCGCAGCCTTACAAATTGCACACGAATTGATGCAATCACGTCGCGGTCTGCTTTTCGCTTGCAAGTTTCAGATTTACTGAAATACACCCGTCCTTGGACGGGCAAAAGGCTAGGAGAATATAATTAGTTACCTAGCCTGTGGCTTTGTCACTCTTTGAGTTTTCTTATCCATTTGTTGAGTAGTTCCGACGGACTTACTCGGAGACGGAGGTAAGTTATGGGCTTTCGCCAGGGTTTATTAAAGCTTATCAATAATACACAGGGTACACAACTCCCAGGGGCTAGGGGTCCTACTCTGAGTCCGGGTCCCTGCTGGCTAGCTCCGGTCTCTCTCGTGTCGGATCGTGGACTCTGCCGACTTCACCGACCGGAGAGAGAAGCACCTCTACGGCTACCACCGGCTTCTCCCCAGACTCCCTATTCGATCCCTGTCTCTACCCCTGGTTCCCTCTTCACCCTGCTTACTCTACCCGTTCCCACAGTGACCCCGCTTACGTCACAGGGTATCCCTTAAGTACCCTAGGAGACGTGACATCATGTGCACTGTCCAGCGCGCGTGACCCCACGTCCCGTGACGTCATCACACTGGACAGCGCACACGACGCCACTACTCTCCTCTACTCCTCTACACATTTATACCCTCTTACCTTCAGTTGTGGCCTGCAAGGCCGTTAAGCTCATACTCAGAACTCTTCGACTGGTGGAGTGGTAGACTAACACGGTGGATGACAACCAACCGATGTAGATGGCTGCAGGCTAGGAAAGATGTGAGCGTATCTATGGGACCATTTTGCCAATATCAAAGTATGAAAAATAATAATAGGTTTTATTGCCAGAAAGGGTAAAACCTATTCTTATTTTTCATCGCTGTTAACCTGTTGAGATGTACAAAGGTTTAACGGCTGCAATAAAATAGATATTGCTTTATTCAAGCACCTTATTATATTGAGCCTGTTCTCGTTGCAGGGCCCAAACGAACTGACAAAGACACTTCTCAGGCGACTCAATGAGTCACAGCAGCTGTTTGTGGCGCCAGCCATGGCCAGGGACAAGCTCATCATCCGCTTCGCCATCACGTCTCAGTTCACCACAGAGGTGGATGTGCTACGGGACTGGCGGCTCGTGTCGCAGGCTGCTACAGACCTGCTGCAGGGCTCAACAGCCAAGGACGACGCGAGAGGAAGAGACTACCTTTGACCATCAGAGTCAAGTCAAGGGTGTCTAGAGGTCATGGCACTGGCCAGGAGTTAGGAGCTCTCTCGTGCCAGATGGTGGAAATCTCCCTGATATTCACTAAATAATGTTGTATTTACTTGAGGGCCTGACTTAAAAAGTTTTAGATTTTATGATCACCCCCCCCCCCCGCCTCCTAAAAGTGTCTAGATCTGCCTCCATTGATATTTTCAAAATGTTATTTGGAAGCGATGTAATACAAGTTGTGGGTACTGAATGATGGGGGCATATGGATAGATGTTCTTTCCTAAACAATTTTAATGTAATTTTATCTGATACATAGTTTTTAAACTTGAAATACACATTTGTCATTGGGGAAAAAAAGGTCAAGTGATTTCGTTATAAAATATCATTAATTTGGGAATGTACTGTATACTATCACTGCCTGGACATGCTTTAAAACCTCATGCCCATTGGTCTGTATTCCATGGGTCAGAGGAGAAATTGGTACCACCTGTGGTTAAAAGTCTTTAGTTATTGAACAGTTATAATATATAAAGCTATAAACTTTCATTTAGCAGGTCCAACCCGATCAGCTATTAGCTCTTTTTCAGAAGCGACCTGGTCACAAATGATAGCGCAACGAAGTGCTTATCACGTGAAAATGTATAGCAGCTAAATAAACGAAACAAATGTTTCTAAAGTGGAGGGGAAACCACAGGGAGAGAGACACGAAAACTCCAATATACAGCAGGCGTCAGGGTTGGGATCGAACCCACGACCGCTTGCATACCCAGCAAGGGAGATAACATTTCTACACCGCGGTACCCCTCTCACCACCTAGTTTTGGGAGAAGTGGATTCAAGCCATACAATTTAAATTCCGTTTGCACATAAAGGCAACTGCTGAGGTGGCATTGCACAAAATATCTTGAATATCCCTAAGCGCCATGACTGTAATCACCAACAGCACTATGAGATTGCTCAGTTGTAAGTTACATCCATTTAACGAGCAACTGCTGAATGAAAACCTCCCAATTCCATATTAGTCACAGGGGTTGTTTGACCATAATTTAGCATTACGGGCAGTGCAGGTTAGAGAATGGTGGAGGATACCGCCCACCACAAAGTTGGCCATGACCAGGAATTGAATCAGGGTCGCCGAGATCATAGCATAGCACGCTGACCACCATTGGCACATGCAGACTGCGTGAGGATCATCATGTGTTGTAAGGCACCTACCTTCAAGGTTGCCAGCAAATGGCAGTATAGATATTTGTCATTACATATTATGTGTAGGTGTTCGCTCATAACTCTGTTTTCGTATGACACAAAAGACTAAAAAAACTGAGTTGGCGCAGTGGCTCAGGAATTGAGCTGGATTAATACAAATCTCAACTGGTGTCAGATATCAGCCTTATATTATTAAAATGAGGCATTACTTCTGACTGACCTGCCCCGACTGGACATCTATGAAAAAAGAGCTTCATAGCACATCGGATTCCTCCAGGATGAATACAGATTCTGATTCTGATCCCTCATCTGAGAAATGACTTGGCTCAAAACCCTCACGCTCGTCACTCAGAGCTTCACTTTGTCGCTGACGATGCCCTCGTAGATTTGTCGCGTTAGCGGCGTGTAGCTGCATGCTGCATTGTCCAGGTAAAACTGGGGCGCACGGATGAGCGCCGGGTTGAAGCCCTCCTGCAAGAGGTGCGTCTTGATCTGCTTGAATGTGCTCGTCAACTCCAATGCTTCCTGTATGACAAGGGGTTCAGGGTGTGACATCCGGAATGGTAAAATAATTAGGAAAACACACTACGAGTAAACAAAATAATCATAGATAAAACCTGCCACTGCTGGACATCTGTGAAAATGAGTTTTGTAGCTCATCGCATTCCTCCAGTATAAATAAATATTTTGATTATGATTTAGAAATTACAATAAAAATGTGTAAACAAACTAAAGAATGCCTGCTGTTCTTTGGTATAGATTGTATCAAATGCCCATATGTTTATGTAATGATGTTAACATTTTGAGCATGTACAGCAAATATTATTTACAACATTGCCATGATCTGAAAATAACTCCAAAAGCCAGAGTTTTTCTACTCAAGTAACCATGGGGCAGTGATCCTCAGGAGTATGTAGCCCTTAGCAAGTGGTGAAAAGTCTACATTCCTATGGCAGGGTGAGCTAGTATGTACTTCTTTTGCACCATACGTAGTCAACCGTGCTAATCGGAGAGATGTGGGTGAAGGACAAAAAATCTAACACTGTAAAACTCAGTGGTAGCACAGTGGTTGAGTGCAAGCCTTGCAATCAAAAGGTTCTAAGTTCAAAGCCCTGTTGGGGATCGACCTGAGCCCTTCATCCACCCATCCATCACGATCAGCCATAATCAAACTGCTGGATTCAGGCCTCTCCATATCTCACAATCCGGCGACGCCACTCTGTAGGCTCCATGGCAGACAATCTCTACCTGCAAGCGGATGAAGTAAGGGCGGGCCTAGGTTGGCAAGTGTCCTACAACGTGGCGGTACAGCTCCAGGCCGTTGAGCGAGTGGCCCTCCTCGAGGATCACAGCTTCCATGCCGGCCCGGCCCTCGTCATCTGAGAACAAAAAACGCAGCCATCAGAAGCAGTGGTGGTGGTTAATAGTGATATTTTTTTATGGTTTCAAACTAAGGTTCAAAGCGTTTATGCGTTCGCTCTGTTCATCCAGAACTACAACTCTCGTAAAGATGATCCAATAAAAAAATGAACCTGTGGTATAAAGTTGTCTTACTATTTTGGACTTTCCTTATTGAAAACAAGATAAACTGATCAAAGAATTGCTCAAAACGTTTGTCTTGATGGTTACCCATCAATTTCTGTACTGATAATTACACACATTGGTGTTAGAATCCTCTAGGCCAGGCATGTCGAAAGTCCGGCCCGCGGGCCAATCACGGCCCGCGGTCAGATTCCATACGGCCCGCAGCTTCGGTCTAATAAATCATAAAACTTTAAAGATGTAATTCCTCCTTTCACCACACGGTGACAGCACCATTCTAATTCTATCTGGCTCTGCATCCGTGCCGCAAACCCTTCTCGAGTAATTTCTGCCATGGCGACTGCAAAAAAAGAAATGCGGTCATTCGCTAAGAAAATGCTGAGCTTATTCGGCTCCACATATTTGTGTGAGCAAACATTCTCAGTCATGAACTTAAACAAGAACCAATTGAGGTCAAGGATGAGTGACTCCCACTTGCGTGGCATTTTACGCATCTCAACCACTGCCCTCAAGCCAGACCTGGTCTCTTTACTGAAATCTAGATTTCGATTTAAAGCTTTCATGACTGCAGGGATTAATCTTCTTGATTCTTTCAGTAAAGTCACGTAGAAGGGAAATAATAAACTAATAAAAATAAAACATAATAAAATAATGTTTTATTTGTATTTTATTATTTCCCGTTTACGTGTCTTTACCGAAAAAACCAAGAAGATGAAATCTAGATCTCAGTATCACCCTTCTCATTAGTGTCAGCAAGTTATCTGTTCCTTGATCAATCTCAAATTGAGTGTTTTGAACGGTAACATCTGTCACTATTAACAGTGAAAAGCCTAAAGCACACTAATGCACTTGGACTTATGGCACTTGTTTTTATTAAACTCTTGAATAAGATTTGGTTATAACTGTTGATGTTATGTACCTGTAGGTGTGACACAAACTATTGCTTTCTGAAAGATCTTGTAAAAGCCAGGGGAAAATTTCACTTGATTTAAAGTTTAATGATAACAGACCACTTTGCATTACTTGTAACTCCTGTTTAAAATGTTCATGAGGCAAAGATATTTAACTCATAGAAATTTAAGGTATTCCAGACAGTTTGCTCAATGTTATCTGACTGAATGAAAGTAAGAATGGTGTTTTTAGAGTTGTTCACGTCTGCCTGAGTGGCTTATATTTGCTTACATTGTCATTTGAAAAATAAAGGTAATTGTGACAATGAAATTTTTTTATAACAGTGTGTATTTTCACTTAACTTTTGTGGTTAAAAAAATGTAAAAAGGAACTATTGGCCCCCGGGCATCTTCACTTTATCAAATTTGGCCCTCTTTGCAAAAAGTTTGGACACCCCTGCTCTAGGCCTAAGTGTTACTTTTTATAACTTGTTTAACTACGTTCATTATCAACAAGAACAACGAGTGAAGACAAAGATTCATAACATCACAAAATAGAAAATAATATAAATGTATTTAGTGCCTATAAAACGTTTCTTAGCATGTGGTTACTCCCATGAATATCATATTGACTACATAATGATTGATGACCACTTATAGATAATGCGAACATATTATTCATTTGGTGAGGGCGATCCGATACATGTTTTACTTCAATAACTAGGGGGAAAAATGAGATCAACGTTGATTAAGCTCGTCAATAGGGGAAGGTAGAACGTTACAACAATCGATACAAAACACGATAGCAGTGCAAAGTACAAGAAAGATAAAGAAATCAACCAAAAACATACAATTAAAACGAAACACATCCCCACCCTACCAGGCGAAGCCCACTGAGGTAGTAATTAGTCTGGAAGATTGAGTCCCCAACATGGGAGCAGCAGGAATCACTGAGTGAAGTTCACGAGGACAGCGATAGAAGAGTGGCAAGAAGGTGAGCAGGTGCTGAATCATTCATAAATCTGCTTTCCATTGAAGTTTTGTTTTAAAGTCGTTCATTAGCTGCACCACCAACTTGGGATGGTGACACCGTACACTGTGACTTCCTTGATGAAGTCCAGGTCACTCAGAGTGTCTGCCACCTCCATGGTCGAGACTTCTCACCTTTCCACCTTATCGACAGAAACAAGGAATCATTCAATCTTGGTGTGTCTGCCTTGTTATTAAGATATAGTCGCCAGTGTCTGGTGCCCTCACCTCTGGGTAAGGGGATGCAGAAGCCCTTGTCATCACGCACGGTTCCATCCTTTTCATGTTCATACTTAACCAGAGCATACTTTATCAGGAGCTGAAATAAAGCAAAGCCATACGAACAATTTCAAGGTCACTCATCTTTCCCTTGTAGTCCTCCCACACAAGGTATAGTTGTTATCCTTGACTGCTGGGGCAAAGGCTGTCTTACAAATAATTTTTAGGTCTTTCTTTAATTCCACTCAGGAAACAACATTTTTGTGAATTTTAAGACACTAGATTTAAATTACTTTGTTTGCTGCCTTACAGTTGTGATAGTTCATTTTCTGCAAATTATACTTTGTATTGTATTTCTTCTTGATTTGCACTTCATGTCTTGCTTACAAAAGAAATGTTTGTCTTTTGGTATGTATTCATTTGCATTCTTAATCATACAATATTCAACGTGCCAAAGTCCATCTTTGTAAAATGCCTGTGGATTTGTCCAGGGCTTACCTATCGACCGTTGCTCATGATGATCCTAATTTGAACAAACCCTGGAGGGCCCTACTCAACAAGCTCCAAATGCCCAGCAACAGCTAAAGCAGCATTTTCCCGTCTCATGGTGGTCAAGAGTGTTATGGGTCGATAATAACCAGGAAAATAGATTATAGATGATACTGTGTTAGCACAAGTAACAAAAACTCAAAACGTTTCTTAATAACGCTGCCTTAAAATTTAAATATATTAAATATTTGTGCTATAAAGAAGGGTCATTGCCCTACACATCACCAATTTCTACTATTTTCCTTTATAAGGGCTTAGAGTTGTTGACGAACGTGTTGAGTTTTTGTTAACATCGTCCCAAGACAGCACACCCAAAATACAGGCACACTCCCTAAGCTAACCTTGGTCCAGGCAGTCTGCGAAGAAGGAGGTATGGCAAGAAGCCAGGATTTGACTGCGGAATGACAACAATAATAACAACGGCTGAGAAATTACAACGCACACGCAGGAAGGGCAGGTCCCGGCCACAGGCCACGTTGACGAAGCCCACGTTGCCCTCGGTGGTGCCGTAGATCTCGCAGAATCTCACGTCCCCTTGCCGCTCAAGAAAACGCGCCCCCACGTCTGCTCGCATTCCGTTCCCCACGGTCATACGAACCGAGTGCACGCGGTCCAACTTGTTCTTGACACGGCACGCGAGGGAGGTAGGGAGGGTGGGGAAAAGAATGTTCTTTGAGCGAAAGTTTGTTTTCGTAGCATCTATGGAGAGAACATGATAGTGTGTGTGCCATCACTGACAATGCGGAAAATGTATAAGGTGGTGTACTATCAGAGTAGGTATTTTGGCACTTATGCTGTACTGTCTCCGATGTGTTTTCGGTGTTGTTACCGTGTATCGTTGGGCATTATGTCTAACATTTTGCTCCGCGTGCTTAGGAGCTTCTTCACTGAATTCCTGAACTGAATTCACTGAAGTATGGTCAAACCCTCCACACCCCATGACCCACATGCCATTGAGAAGCCCTCCTCATGCAGCAGTGCCTTGACAAAAAGGGCCGTACATGTCCACACACATGGTCCTTATTTTGAGGGCCTATCACCCGCAATTGCTTGATCAATTTTCAACGCGCATTGATCGTTAACGAGACAACACTTGGCACCTTGGGCTGGCTGAGGACGTATCGGCAGATCTCGCTGACGTACTGGAACACAGTGACGCCGTGCTGGCGGCAGTCTCCCCAAAAGTGGCTTGCGGACAACTTCCTCCACAGAACCAAGTGCGCACCTGCAGCCAGAGGGATGAGACGACGAGACAACACGGGGGTGGAGGGGGGGAGAATGGGATCAGTGCTGGTGTCAGTTTAACACGTGGTAGGCTTTCACAACCAATATCATCCATAATAGGGTTTTTTTGGGGTTAGATCACGTACATTTTTAAATGTGTTAAAACCCTCCACCACCCGACACAGCCAACGAGTAAGGGTTGTCACGTACACAGAACGTGCCAATTCTTCACGAGTACATCACACCGGTTTGTTGGAGAGCCAAGCCACAACATTTACAATCTGAGTACGACGTTTCGCCAGTAATTACAACTATATAGAGGCGTAGATGTGGTGACCACGCTTCTGCCCTCTTGCGAGGTCAGGTATCATATGACCTCAGTCAACCCACGGCACCTGGGTCTGTCCCGTTACCTCTTGCCAGCGAGCCTTCGACACGTGGCTTCAAAGTGCACCTGGTCTGGAATAAATGCCGTAAGTCACCGCCACTTCGTGGCGAATTGCAGATGCTGTTGTTGGTCTGGTGTCATCCCATAACCCGAACGCAAACTCTAGACCTTGTCCTAATCTTAACCCAACCCAAGTCGTAACCCTGTGCTCACTCTCATATAAACCCATGTTAAAACCCTATTCATGCCTGACTCCTCACCTCAACCCAAAGCCTCGGGTTAACCCTATTCGTTATGCCCTAATTCGTGGTTCCCACCCTGTGGTCCGAAAAGGCTGTGGGAAGTGGTCCACGGAACTGCTAGATTTTTTTTCTTCTTCACAAAGCACCGTATTTTTTTTTACTGCCCATTGTACAACTATTTCGATTATATCGCGACTCGTACACACAAGTTGGCGATTGACTGAATCTGCTCATTTTCTGACATTGGTTTACTGACGTTATAACGCCTCAAATTGTCACGGTTGGCTACGTACGATGCGAAATAAGTTCAACATACATGCATATTTGCATGGTGGTCCACCAAACTAACCCGAGCACCGAATAATATTCTTACCCTCGGCTTATTTCCAACAACACGAGCGATCACCCTCTCCAAACCAGGGCAAAGATCCCCCGTGTAGCCTTTAACAGACTGTTGGGGTAAGTGCTGTTAGCGAGCACCTGTGAAGGCCGGCACTTGTGGCACACGAGGGGGATGCTGGTTAGCGCCACATCCGGTCACCTTTGTCTCCCTCGTGTGGCGATGTTGACACATCAGACCAGGTACTTATTTTAACGCTGAGTCGACCTTTCAGGAGGAGGCCCAAGAACGGTTCAGATAATCGTCACTGGTCTTGGCCGTGAGCGGGAATGGAACTCGGGCGGCTGGGTTCGTAGTGCAGCGTAGCGCTAACTGCTCCCAACGACATCTCCCCACGCAAGCAGAGAAAGTGAGACCCACAGTGCCCCCTCCTGGATAAAGTTATATAAGTGTGCAAGATGAGCAAGCAGCCAACGTTCATCATTGGAAGTCCCTTGTCAGGATCAAAATATAAGAATAGGTTTTACCCTTTCCGGCAATAAAACAGGTGTGAAGATGTATAAACACCAAACTGTGGTAATATCTGGTTAATGCAGACATGATTCCTTGCAAAAGGTTTCAGTTTGGTGTTTAAACATCTTAACACCTGTTTTATTGCCAGAAAGGGTCAAACATATTCTTATAACCAACGTTCAGTTTAAATCTGAACAATGTAGTGTGTACATGCGAGGCAATGCAACTGACAAATATGCAACTGCCATTGCAACCGTGATTGGCTCTGCTGGTGGAATTCAGTGTAATAAACTCCTCCAGGATAAATAAAGATTCTGAGTAAAGATTCTAAATGACATGGTCAGGTGCAAGTTCACAGTCGGTGGGAAGAAGGGGGGATCAACCTTGGCCCACAGAAGCGCTCTCATGGCCCTGGCTGCTTTCTTGGGCCTGGGTGCGGGGGCCTTGGACTTTATGGTTGCTGAGCAAATTTTAGCACTGGCACAGGCCTTAAGAATAGTTTAGCCAGTCAATGATGAGGACAAGCAGACCTCCTTGTGGATTGCGAAGAGCATAAGAGCCCATGAGGAGGTGATGAGGCCACACCGTGTCGTCACGCAAATAGCAGATCCATCAACCCATCAAGGACTAGAGAGGGTTCAGAGAAAATGGAGCGTGAAAGAAGACGCCGAACCGGGTTGTATTTAGTCGAGGACGACTTTTTTTCAGAAGGGGGGGAGGACTTGATGTAGTATTGATACTTACGTGATCCGAGGGTAGAAATACACGCGTGATTTAAGGGTAGAATATCAGAATGACATCACGAGAAAAGAGAGAGCGGTGACGTCATCGAGAGAGGCGGGGCGATTGTAGCCTTTCTGGGAGAGGAATGGAGCAAGGTGGACACGTACGGCGTGAGCCCACGCGAAATTAAGAAAAGTGTCGACCCTCAATATTCATCTGGTGGACAACTTTTTGGCGTCATCTGGTCCAACCCATGTGAGACTAGGCTCTAAGGAAAGCTGTCTCGGGTGTGGACCAATCAACTTCAAGGACAGTGCACATTATCAGAGTTATGTCTTGTGTTTGTATTATGACTGCAGGTATTGCGGTCTATGCAAACATGACTCCTTGTAAAAAGGTGTCAGTTTTGTTGCCAGATAGAAGGGTAAAAAACCAATTATCATATTTTTACTGGCAAATGAGGTTCCCATAGTGTAGATGCTTGCCCCGAGCTCTCATACTCTGATGGTGCATTGTCTTTGAGTTGTGCGCCTTTTGGCGTCATCTGGTCCAACCCATGTGAGACTAGGCTCTAAGGAAAGCTGTCTCGGGTGTGGACCAATCAACTTCAAGGACAGTGCACATTATCAGAGTTATGTCTTTTGTTTGTATTATGACTGCAGGTATTGCGGTCTATGCAAACATGACTCCTTGTAAAAAGGTGTCAGTTTTGTTGCCAGATAGAAGGGTAAAAAAACAATTATCGACTTACTGGACGTCCATGAAAAAGAGCTTCATAGCTCATCACATTCCTCCAGTCTAAAGAAAGAGTCTGATTCCCTATCCACAAATAAACATGAATAATTAGGATTTACTTTCACTTCCAAGCAGTGCAATGGCTCGGATATTAATGATAGTGGATTGATAATAGGAAATAGCACAGATCACTTGGATAGTATGGATAATAGAAAACATGTATAACACGGCCTCGGATAAGATTCAGGAGTTTCAGTATAAAATATTTACGCTGTGGTTAATGTAGCCCAGTAGAATGTAAGTGCAGAAAAACGAAAGTTGATTATAAAGCTGTGTCCACGAGTGTTCCTTTTTCCACAGCTTTTAGTATTATTGTGAATAATGAACTATATATTTGTGCGACAAACACATTAAATGTATCAAATATTCTACCAATGTGGTGATGGGCATAATATTGTTATTAATGTATTGGGGAACAGACTATAACTGGTGATTGAATGTACAGTACTTGTCAAAAAAATAATGAATTAATTTGATTTCTCTATATTTTGTATAATGTAATGAATTCATAATTGTGAGCAATCCTAGTTAATCTGACATTTTTGTGAAATTTCTCCAAATGACAAATCAGAAGTCGCTGCTAACTAAACTTTATATTTCACTAGCTTTACTACCCGGCTTCGCCCGGCACTTGGATTCACCACGCCCGGCCCGCCTTTGTCTCCCCAGTGGCGATGTTCACACGCCACACCAGTTACTCGTTTGAGGTTGAGTCGACCTAGGGGAGACCCAGTACCGGTACAAATAATCGTCACCGGTGGTGGCCGTGTGCGGGAATCGAACTCGGGTGGCCTGGTTCGTAGCGCAACGCGCTAACCACTACACTACAATACGTTACGCTTCCACATGCGTGGGTCACGTGACAGATTTGACGTCACAGATCACTTGCCGTGCAAAAATATATGCATTATTGAGCTCCCCCCCCCCCCCCCCCCAAAAGTATATATTTATAATTTTTGCATGGTGTACAGTTTGGAAAGTACCCACATGGCAAATTTCCAGTTTGTTGCATGTCGGGAAGTACGCTAAACATTTTGAACAGACACACATTCGCAACTTTGCCTTTTATATATATGGAGTTAAATGAATTCTAAACAAAACTTCAGTCAACATTGACTGATTCACGTATTTTCATTATTTGGTCGTATTTATAACTCTGATCCAAAATTCAGTTGTATTCATTTATACAAATTTGTTTTTCCAACCTAATTCGTTATAAGTTTCTGTTTCAATGGACACCATAGAGTTTAGAAGATCGTGTCTTCATGTAAATTGCTGGAACGAACGATGTTTAGCTATTTAATCCTGGAATGTCACGCAAGAACAACAAACGTTCTGGTACTATTTCTATGGAATATGTGCTCGTACCTTAACCTACAATACCGAGCATTCATTATTTATTTTGTCAAATATAAAATGGACACGGGAAATACATGGGCATGACATTTTCTCAGACCACAACGACCGCCCCCACTGCACGTCAACAGCTGCTCGTTCTATAATTATATAATTATGTAATAAAGGTCGTGGAAGCGACTTCTGGAATCAGGGTCTTTATTTGTCTTTCATTCACAACACTCCTTCATATAAATTCCACTCCTGTCTTACTCCTTCACGCTGCTAACAGACAGCGTGAGAGGAAGAGAGAGACTCGTGCTGCCACGTGGCAGGCCTGGACCCCCGCTCCAGTGTGGCCTCTTCGTTAGTTCCAGATCTGACCACGTGTTGTCCGTCTCCACCCCTTTTAATACCCGGGTCACGTGGTACCTTTCCACCAGTCCTGGTTAACCTCCATGGAATCTTCCAGACTCCATCGTACGATCCCAGGACCACGCCCCTGACTCGTCCCCCCATTGGCTGTGACTAAAGCCAGCAGATCCAATCCTCTACTTGCAGATGTCACCTTCCCATTATGTCAGGGCCACGCCCCTAGACTTCTCCCCATTGGCTATGGGCCAGGACCGGTAGAGCCAATCATCGTAACGAGGTGTGATCATTCAACCCCCCGGTTATACCCTCACATTACAATTAATCTGAGTTTACCAGTCTGTTCAACAGCGCAACAGGTGAAGTGTAGTCTCCAACTTAGCAACTCGGCATCTACATCAACATCAGCCTGCCACAGCCATGGACGCCGAGGAGTACAAAGTTCGAGGTGAGTTGATGTTTCTAAATAAGCATGGCACTAATTAGCCAAACTTAAGTTGTGGTATTTCCCAAACGTGTAACAAGTTGCTTGGGTTTTTTTCTCTCCATGCTTTGATGTCCTCTATAACAGTTTGGAATCTATCGAGACCAAAAGTGTAATTTCTAAGGGCAAAACAATGGCAGTACAGCATTAAAGAAAAAAAAGCATTTAAGGTACAACACGGGCATTACAGTATTATCAAGTTTACAATACGTATTTGATTTACATGGAAGTTGATGTAGTATTTTATGGTGATTATTGTACATGGGTATACAGTACTTTTAACGATTTATAGTGGATGGAAATTATGCGTAAAATATGCTTGGACTTATGGGTGCATACAAGATGTAATTGTTAACCTATCCTGTAAAGTAAGGTTTACATCCACAACTTGGAAAGAGTCTATAATCACATCAGGGTTAACATTTGTAACGAGAGAAATGGGAAAGCATGAATAAATACGGGCACATGGGTAAGATTTTTAAAATAAGCACTGTTGCAATTGTATGTATGTTGAACTTCTTTAGCACTATACATGCTAATCGGAGGTGCGAATTTACAGTGGCAATTCAGTACACTATTGTACATTTTATAAATTGACATTGTAAACAAACAAAAAATTACAGTACACAAGACAACACAACAGAGGTACAAAATGAAGAAATGAAATACATTTTACTTGGTTAAAACTCCAAACCAAAGATTATGCAAATTCTAATCACATTCGTTAATGACACTGCCTTCCGAACATCCTCAGGAAAATGTAATAGGTCCAAATTTTTTTGAATTGTTCATCTATAACACGGGCGTTTAAACGTACTTTTAACACGGACGAACTGAGCTCCATTACCGGCCATGATTAACATACATAAGTGGATTGATAACATCATGTAAATTCTGAAAAAAAATGTCAACAGAAAATAGTTATCATCAGTCTGAAATCGGCTTTAGTATTTATACTGTATTCCTGTCCATCATTTGTATAATAGAAACATGTAGTTAGTATAAACTTTGCAAATGTACATATCTACAAAGTATTAAGGTCCATCCTATTGTTTTGTACTGATGATGTGAATGGTATCACAGTGCCCTTGTCCAATCATCAGAAACTCTTCTGCGTTGCGTCATATTCAGAATAAATTTTCTTTTGGCATCCAGTTTGGACTGAACATTTCATAATCACATGTCATACATCATTAATATTAACCAGCGTTTCTGACAACCATCAGTAGTCATAATATGCAACTGATGCCACAATCCTCCGGATTGCATCAACACCTGCATAGGATTGTAGCCATTAAATAAGGAACGTTGCGTCAACGATGGCCCAACGTTGCATATTTACTGGGTTTTGAGCACATGTTGTGGTAGGTTTAAGTACAGTTACAAGGCAGATTTTTAAGTGATTAGCTTCATTAATGAACTGAAGAGTTATATGAATGAAAGGAACTCCATGAATGAACCACTGTACAGTACTTTATTTGTTCTCAATAACATTTACTACAGAGGTAGTTGTGCTCGCTTCTCAATCTATCTTCTCTGAGGCAGCATTTTAGATACGTCATGTTTTCCCGAGATTGGTTCGAACTAATGTATTGCATCGTGGACTGTATGTTGATCATTCAGCAAAGTTATATTCCAGGATAACTGCAAATACATTAAGTGCCCCATTATTTATAAAGCTATTTATACTTATTTACATTATTGTCATATACGCAATAAATTACGTTATTTCAGCAACGCGCATTTTTATTACGAGCATTACAAATGTGTTATGTATTTGTATTATATTATACAGGAGCGTACTGTGCTGTATAATGCTTGTGGATTACAGTATAGCTTGTCAGTTTGAATGGTAACCAGGATAGCTAACGTGTATGATCGTAAATAATTATCTCAAGAGTCATGCTTAAGGGCAACATTGTAATGTGAGGCTATACCCTCACATTACAATTAATCTAGGTTTACCAGTCTGTTCAACAGCACAACAGTTGAAGTGTAATTTCTATTTAAAGCTTTCGTGACTGCAGGGATTCATCTTCTTGGTTCTTTCGGTAAAGTCACATAGAAGGGAAGTAATAAAATAATAAAAATAAAATATAAAATAATTCTCACGACGTTTCGGCCACAACACAAGCAGCCGTCCTCAGGTGAAGACCAGTTCTGTCGAGGCGATAGCGCCTAAATGAAACACTACCACGCTTGGAGCGTCTATTTAAGCTGGGTTGGAAGGGGGGGAAAATGTGCCTTGACAAAAGAATCTGCATATCAAGAGGAATTTAGCATATTTATGAGAAATGCAGGAATGCGTATAGTGCTAATTTGTGAAATGTGTTGGAGGTGGGCGGGGGGTTTTCAAAGTCATATTATGCCAATGCATTATGCAGGATTAGCAGCATCAAAGGGAGGGGGTAGGTGTAGCATTAATAAAGGGAAGGAATGTTAATAGTATGTAGCTGCAGTAACTAAACAACCACGTAAAAAGTATAAACTACATAGTATTATCAGTATGCTAAATATACTCTCAATAAGCTGAGCTACCAACCGTAAGCAATACATTACAATTCTAGGTCGCAAAAAATATAATGTGCTTCCAGCTAAAATTTTTAAACTTTTTCCTTACATCACACGGGTCTATCCCGTACTATATGTTGCCATAGACAACCCCAACATTAAATTGTATACTGTATTACTATACACTACCCTATGTCTTACAATAATACATAGTGTAATATTACACTATGTATTATTCTACCCACCCAACTGTATACCACACTGCTGTATATTCACTATACAATTACGATACTATATACTACCTTATACATTGTATTAAACATTACACTTTAATACTATTTATTATCATACACTATACCATTGACCGTCGCGTGAAAGGTACTAAGAGGAAGCAACGAAATATCACCACTCTCCCATTGACATATTTCGTTGCTTCCTCTTAGTACCTTTCACGCGACGGTCAATGGTATAGTGTATAATAATAAATAGTATTAAAGTATAATGTTTAATACAATGTATAAGGTAGTATATAGTATCCTAATTGTATAGTGAATATACAGCAGTGTGGTATACAGTTGGGTGGGTAGAATAATACATAGTGTAATATTACGGTTGGTAGCTCAGCTTATTGAGAGTATATTTAGCATAATACATAGTGTAATATTACACTATGTATTATTCTAAGACATAGGGTAGTGTATAGTAATACAGTATACAATTTAATGTTGGGGTTGTCTATGGCAACATATAGTACGGGATAGACCCGTGTGATATAAGGAAAAAGTTTTAAAAGTTTAGCTGGAAGCACATTATATTTTTTGCGATCTAGAATTGTAATGTATTGCTTACGGTTGGTAGCTCAGCTTATTGAGAGTATATTTAGCATACTGATGTTACTATGTAGTTTATACTTTAGCTTTTTACGTGGTTGTTTAGTTACTGCAGCTACATACTATTAACATTCCTTCCCTTTATTAATGCTACCCCTACCCCCTCCCTTTGATGCTGCTAATCCTGCATAATGCATAGGCATAATATGACTTTGAAAACCCCCCGCCCACCTCCTACACATTTCACAAATTAGCACTATTCGCATTCCTGCATTTCTCATAAATATGCTATATTCCTCTTGATATGCAGATTCTTTTGTCAAGGCACATTTCCCCCCCCTTCCAACCCAGCTTAAATAGACGCTCCAAGCGTGGTAGTGTTTCATTTAGACGCTGTCGCCTCGACAGAACTGGTCTTCACCTGAGGACGGCTGCTTGTGTTGTGGCCGAAACATCGTGAGAATTATTTTATGATATTTTATTTTTATTATTTTATTACTTCCCTTCTACGTGACTTTACCGAAAGAACCAAGAAGATGAGTTGAAGTGTAGTCTCCAACTTAGCAAATCGGCATCTACATCAACACCAGCCTGCCACAGCCATGGACGCCGAGGAGTAAAAAGTTCGAGGTGAGTTGATGTCTCTAAATAAGCATGGCACTAATTAGCCAAACTTAAGTTGTGGTATTTCCCAAACGTGTAACAAGTTGCTTGGGTTTTTTCTCTCCATGCTTCGATGTCCTCTATAACAGTTTGGAATCTATCGAGACCAAAAGTGTAATTTCTAAGGGCAAAACAATGGCAGTACAGCATTAAAGAAAAAAAAGCATTTAAGGTACAACACGGGCATTACAGTGTTGTCAAGTTTACAATACGTATTTGATTTACATGGAAGTTGATGTAGTATTTTATGGTGATTATTGTACATGGGTATACAGTACTTTTAACGATTTATAGTGCTTGGTAATGATGCATAAAATATGCTTGGACTTATGGGTGCATACAAGATGTAATTGGTAACCTATCCTGTAAAGTAAGGTTTACATCCACAACTTGGAAAGAGTCTATAATCACATCAGTGTTAACATTTGGAACGAGAGAAATGGGAAAGCATCAATAAATACGGGCACATGGGTAAGAATTTTAAAATAACCACTGTTGCAATTGTATGTATGTTGAACTTCTTTAGCACTATACGTGCTAATCGGAGGTGCGAATTTACAGTGGCAATTCAGAACACTTTTGTACATTTTATAAATTGACATTGTAAAAAAAAATTACAGTACACAAGACAACACAACAGAGGTACAAAATGAAGAAATGAAAGACATTTTACTTCGTTAAAACTCCAAACCAAAGATTATGCAAATTCTAATCACATTCGTTAATGACACTGCCTTCCGAACATCCTCAGGAAAATGTAATAGGTCCAAATTTTTTTGAATTGTTAATCTATAACACGAGCGTTTAAACGTACTTTTGACACGGGTGAACTGAGCTCGATTACCGGCCATGATTAACATACATAAGTGAATTGGTAAAATCCTGTAAATTCTGAAGAAAAAAAGTCAACAGAAAATAGTTATCATCAGTCTGAAATCGGCTTTAGTATTTATACTGTATTCCTGTCCATCATTTGTATAATAGAAACATGTAGTTAGTATAAACTTTGCAAATGTACATATCTACAAAGTATTAAGGTCCATCCTATTGTTTTGTACTGATGATGTGAATGGTATCACAGTGCCCTTGTCCAATCATCAGAAACTCTTCTGCGTTGCGTCATATTCAGAATGAATTTTCTTTTGGCATCCAGTTTGGACTGAACATTTCATAATCACATGTCATACATCATTAATATTAACCCGCATATCTGACAACCATCAGTAGTCATAATATGCAACTGATGCCACAATCCTCCGGATTGCATCAACACCTGCATAGGATTGTAGCCATTAAATAAGGAACGTTGCGTCAACGATGGCCCAACGTTGCATATTTACTGGGTTTTGAGCACATGTTGTGGTAAGTTTAAGTACAGTTACAAGGCAAATTTTTAAGTGATTAACTTCATTAATGAACTGAAGAGTTATATGAATGAACGGAACTCCATGAATGAACCACTGTACAGTACTTTATTTGTTCTCAATAACATTTACTACAGAGGTAGTTGTGCTCGCTTCTCAATCTATCTTCTCTGAGGCAACATTTTAGATACGTCATGTTTTCCCGAGATATGTTCGAACTAATGTATTGCATCGTGGACTGCATGTTGATCATTCAGCAAAGTTATATTGCAGGATGACGGCAAATACATTAAGTGCCCCATTATTTAAAACGCTATTTATACTTATTTACATTATTGTCATATACGCAATAAATTACGTTCTTTCAGCAACGCGCATTTTTATTACGAGCATTACAAATGTGTTAATGTATTTGTATTATAGTATACAGGAGCGTACTGTGCTGTATAATGCTTGTGGGTTACAGTATAGCTTGTCAGTTTCAATGGTAACCAGGATAGCTAACGTGTATTATCGTAATTAATTATCTCAAGAGTCATGCTTAAGGGCAACTCTTGAATATGCTTTACATCTAACCTATAAACGTCACTTTTTGTCTGTCTGTCTGTCCGTCCGTCTGACCGTCTGCGTACGCTCGCTTCCGGGGGATTTGGCTCTCGGACCGTGGGGTTCGACGAGATTAAATTTTGCCCTTGGGCACGCCCCCGGCCCCGCGATGAACATAGGCATTTCCGATTTTTCGTCTCTAAACATTAAATCGGACCATTTATCGATTTAGTGCGATTTCTCTTTATTTATTTACTACTGCCGACCGGCATGTGACGAAGCACGCCGTTGCGCATGCGCGAAGGCGGCTGCACCTGGCAACGGGCGGTTGGCCCCTGGCAACGGGCGGTTGCCCCTGGCAATGGGCAGCAACGCCATTTTTAATTCCCGTAAAAAATATGCACACGCATTAACACGCGACGCTGAGGTAAATTCAAGTTTCACGTCCTCTTCACTCCCCCCCCCACCCCAATGTGTGCAATTACTATTATAGGGTCGGTAGATAATAAAATATAGCGATTAGACAGTATTATTGTAGCGCGGGGGGGGGGGGGTAGCGGCCCAAGCACCCAGCCTCGGCCGGGTGGGCAATCTAGGCGAGGCCGAAGGCTCTGCACGGTTCAAGTTCATTTATTAGGTATAGCCCTGTGAGCCATTGGGCTCTTGAATCGGGTGCAACCACAACAAACAACAAACAAAAACATGAACAAAAAATATCAGAAAGTGAATATGTGACTAAGTGCAAACAGAAAATCCAAGAAAAGACTGCAAAATATTGCAGAAAAAAACACCGTACACCAACGCTGTGTGCAAAAATCCCAGTGGGATGCAAGTCAAACAACAACAACCATAAGACAACTTAGATTAAGGCCATCAGTCTAACTCTGTACTACAACAAACAAACATGGCTAAACCAATACACTTTTCGAAAATCACCAAAATAAAGCCATGAAAGCAATGAAAAAGCAATTATAGGAACTGTGACGGAATTTTCACAATAAATGGCATAAACATGTACAACCAAAACCTTGCAGCCATAGCTGGCTGCATGAGCCACTCCACAACAGCAGGAGCATCAATGGGAGTATTATAATTTTTCAATGCACCTTTAAGATCAGCACACTAAATCAAAACACAGGTCATACTTTGTATCGATCATCCGGAGCGAAACATTTTGTTTTAGGCCACTGAATAGCACTGGCAGCTAGGGGTGTACAACTCCTCTAGAGCAGTTTTGAGTGAAGATCTCATAGGTAGTGACTCAAGTTTCAATTTATTGGCAACAGCATTCTAGACCCTGGGGGCATCAATAGCAAAGGCCCTTCCTCCAGTATATGTACGGCAATAGGGAATGTTAAGCTGGTAAATGAGTGTAGACCTTAGGTCAAATTTGTTCTTTGAAACAGAGATGAGATCCAGCAGGTAATCTGCGGATTTTTTGCAAGTACATCATGAATAAATAAGATCTGGTGCACAAGCCGTCGAACATTCAGAGATGTTAAGTTTGACCCAATGTAGAGATCACAGTGGTGAGTCCTATATGGGCAGTTCAATGCAAATCTTAAAGCCGAGTGATACATTGAGTCAAGCTTCTTCAGTACAGTACTTGGGGCTGATTTATACACAATGTCACAGTAATCAAGTAGAGGCAGTATGGTAGCTTTTATCAATTCCAAACGGAACATAGGGGGGAAGCAGTGCTTGTGTCGATATAGAAAACCAATTTTTATTTTTGTCTTTTTCCCAATATAATCAATGTGATCTTCAAAATTCAGTTTTGAATCCAGGATGACCCCAAGATACTTATAGATCTTGACTTGCTCTATTTGATCATTATTTAAGGAATGTAATTGGGGGAAAAGAACTTCCCGCTTTAGTCTTGGTGAGAAGCATAGCACCTTGGTTTTGGCAGGGTTTAGGACTAGTTTAAGAGCCACTAGCTGATGTTGTAGTTTGTTGAAATCACTTTGAAGCTTAGCAATCACGTCATCTGGAGAGTGGCCAGCAGTAATCATCACCGTGTCATCTGCAAAAAGATTAACCCTGGAATAATCCAGTTCAGTGCCCAAGTCATTTACATAAAGAGAGAACAAGAGGGGGCCGAGAATGGAACCCTGTGGAACCCCTTTTGTTATCTTAACACTGTTTGACCTCCAACCATCTGTGAATACCGTTTAAGTGCGAGAAAAGAGGTAATTTTTTAACCATTCTACTGTGTTTTCGGAAAAACCGAGGCAACTTATTTTACTAAGCAGGATGTTGTGGTCTACTGTATCAAAAGCTTTGGACAAGTCAAGAAAAAGACAGGCGCAGTACTGCTTATTATCAAGGCTACTGTAAATGTGATTCAGAGAGTCTAATGCAGCAGATGTGGTGCTGTATTTTTTTCGGAACCCAGATTGTTTTAGATGTAATAGATTGTTGGCGGACAGGAAACTGCTAATTTGGTAGTTCAATAATTTTTCTAAAATTTTCATCAACGGGGACAAAATTGAGATAAGTCGGTAGTTATTTGGATCATCTTTAAGGCCCCCTTTGTGGACGAACATAGGAATGTTTCCAATCTAGAGGAACTGATGCTTCTTTGATGGACAGGTTGAAAATATGGGCTATAGGTTTGTATATTAGGTGACCAACAGTTAGTAGAGCAAAGACGGGAATACTATCTGCTCCGGTAGAGGAAGACCCTTTGAGGTAGGACAGTTGTTTCAGAACATTACTTTCGTGGATTGGCTGAAAACTAAATTCGCTTAATGTTTGGATAGGGGTGTAGGAATTTGCATGAGCAGGGGTGACTCCCAATACATGATCAAATAGGGTACCAGCTTCAGAAAAATGAAGGTTAAAATTGTCAACTATTTTTTGGGGATCTGAAAAATATTGCCCATTTCGGTTAAGCTGAACGAGCAGATTATCTGTTTTGGATGCCTTTTCGATACATTTGATTGTTTTCCAGAAAATCCTGGCATTTCCATGAGATTCAAGGAGAGTGGAAGAGAAGTAGTCATTTTTTGTATGCCATATTTTTTTGACGCATCTATTCCTTAAAATCCTGTATTCTAGCCAGTCATTGACCAAATTACTTTTCTAGGCCTCGACACCCCACACTTGTCAGGCGAAGACTTTGTGCTATAAACTCGATATACCCAGCGTTGCCCAGGGGAAAAATACATTTAAAATCTTCTGAAAACTTTAAAACATAACATACCAATGAAAATACAACTGTGTAATTTTAAATTTAAAACCGACCGCGCCAAGAATCGATTCTCTGAATTGCGCAAAGGAATCAAAGGTTGTCTGTGGACTCCTTTAGAATCGGCTTATTCCCGTTTAATATAAGTTGGTTATAGAGTTGATATAAACTGCTACGAATGGGAAATATCCGGCGTTGATCGGGGCAAAAATATAATTAAAAACTCCTGAAAACTTTTAAACATAACACACCAATGAAAATAAAACTCTGTAATTAAAAATGTAAACCTCCTACGTGCCAGGAATCGATTCTTTGAATTGCGCAAAGGAATCATCGAAGGTTGTGGATTCCTTTAGAATCGCCCTATTCCCGTTTAATATACTTACGTGTCGCCAAGTTTGCTTAACATTTCCAACAGACACACACATTCACACATTTAGCTTTTACATTTAATATACAAAACGTCAGCATGTACTGCTGTCATCATAGGCAAAAATATATACACCTTCACTACTCTCCCTCACCACTCTCCCTCACTCACTATCACTCACCACACACTATCAGTGACCACTCACACTCACCACTCACACTCACCCTCACCACTTACCCTCACAACTCACCCTCACCACTATTCCTCACTACTTACCCTCACCACTCTCCCTCACCAATCACCCTCACCACTCACCCTCACCACCACCACTCACCCATACCACTCACGCTTACCACTCACCCTCACTACTCACCCCTCACCCTCACTACTCACCACTCACCCTCACTACTCACTAATCACCCTAACCACTCACCCTCACCACTCACCACTCACCACTCATTCCCACCACTCATCCTCACCACTCACCCATCACCACTCACCCTAACCACTCACCCTCACTACTCACCCCTCTCCTTCACCACTCACCCCCACCACTCACCCCTCTCCATCACCACTCTTCCTCACCACTCACCCTTACTACTCACCCTCACCACTACTCACCACTCACTCTCACCCTCACCGCTCACTACTCACCCTCACCACTCACCATCACTGTGGTGGTGGTACCTGCTATGATGACAGTAGTAGTACAAGCTGACGTTTTGTATGTTAAATGTCAAAAGCGAAATTAGTGAATGTGTGTGTCTGTTCAAAATGTCAAGCATACTTGGCGACACGTAAGTTTTTAAAACGGGAATAGGGTGAGTGGTGGTGGTGAGTGTTGAGGGTGAGTGGTGAGTGGTTAGGGTGAGTGGTGAGTGGTTAGGGTGAGTAGTGAGGGTGAGTGGTGAGCGTGAGTGGTGAGTGGTGAGCGTGACTGGTGAGCGAGAGTGGTGAGGGAGAGTGGTGAGGGAGAGTGGTGAGGGAGAGTGGTGAGGGAGAGTGGTGAGGGAGAGTGGTGAGGGAGAGTGGTGAGGGAGAGTGGTGAGGGAGAGTGGTGAGGGAGAGTGGTGAGGGAGAGTGGTGAGGGAGAGTGGTGAGGGAGAGTGGTGAGGGAGAGTGGTGAGGGAGAGTGGTGAGGGAGAGTGGTGAGGGAGAGTGGTGAGGGAGAGTGGTGAGGGAGAGTGGTGAGGGAGAGTGGTGAGGGAGAGTGGTGAGGGAGAGTGGTGAGGGAGAGTGGTGAGGGAGAGTGGTGAGGGAGAGTGGTGAGGGAGAGTGGTGAGGGAGAGTGGTGAGGGAGAGTGGTGAGGGAGAGTGGTGAGGGAGAGTGGTGAGGGAGAGTGGTGAGGGAGAGTGGTGAGGGAGAGTGGTGAGGGAGAGTGGTGAGGGAGAGTGGTGAGGGAGAGTGGTGAGGGAGAGTGGTGAGGGAGAGTGGTGAGGGAGAGTGGTGAGGGAGAGTGGTGAGGGAGAGTGGTGAGGGAGAGTGGTGAGGGAGAGTGGTGAGGGAGAGTGGTGAGGGAGAGTGGTGAGGGAGAGTGGTGAGGGAGAGTGGTGAGGGAGAGTGGTGAGGGAGAGTGGTGAGTGGTGAGGGTGAGTGGTGAGGGTGAGTGGTGAGGGTGAGGGTGAGTGGTGAGGGTGAGTGGTGAGGGTGAGTGGTAAGTGGTGAGGGGTAAGTGGTGAGGGTGAGTGGTAAGTGGTGAGGGTGAGTGGTAAGGGGTGAGTGGTAAGTGGTGAGGGTGAGTGGTGATTGGTGAGGGTGAGTGGTGAGGGTGCGTGGGGAGAGTGAGTGGCGGTTGTGAGTGGTGATTAGTGAGTGGTGAGGGTGAGCGTGAGTGGTGAGGTTGAGTGGTGAGCGGTGAGGGGTGATTGGTGAGGGTGCGATTGGTGAGGATGAGTGGTGAGGGTGAGTAGTGAGGGTGAGTGGTTGTTGTGAGGGTGAGTGGTGAGGGTTAGTGGTGAGCATGAGTGGTGAGGGTGAGTGTTGAGCGTGAGTGGTGAGTGGTGATTGTTGAGGGTGTGATTGGTGAGGATGAGTGGTGAGTAGTGAGTGGTGAGGGTGAGTGGCGGTTGTGAGTGGTGATTAGTGAGGGGTGAGTGGTGAGGGTGAGCGTGAGTGGTGAGCAGTGAGGGTGAGCAGTGAGGGTGAGCAGTGAGGGTGAGCGGTGAGGGTGAGCGGTGAGGGTGAGCGGTGAGGGTGAGCGGTGAGGGTGAGCGGTGAGGGTGAGCGGTGATTGGTGAGGGTGTGATTGGTGAGGATGAGTGGTGAGTGGTCAGGGTGAGTGGTGAGTGGTGAGGGTGAGCGGTGAGGGTGAGTGTTGAGGGTCAGTGGTGAGTAGTGGGGGTGAGGGGTGAGCGTGACTGGTGAGTGGTGAGGGAGAGTGGTGAGGGTGAGTGGTGAGTAGTGAGTGGTGAGGGTGAGTGGTAAGTGGTGAGGTGAGTGGTGATTGGTGAGGGTGAGTGGGGAGGGTGAGTGGGGAGGGTGAGTGGCGGTTGTGAGTGGTGATTAGTGAGGGGTGAGTGGTGAGGGTGAGCGTGAGTGGTGAGGTTGAGTGGTGAGCGGTGAGGGTGAATGGTGAGGGTGAGTGGTGATTGGTGAGGGTGTGATTGGTGAGGATGAGTGGTGAGGGTGAGTAGTGAGGGTGAGTGGTTGTTGTGAGGGCGAGTGGTGAGGGTGAGTGGTGAGGGTGAGGGTGAGTGACGGTTGTGAGAGGTGATTGGTGAGTGGTGAAGGTGAGTGGTGAGGGTTAGTGGTGAGTGTGAGTGGTGAGTGGTGAGGGTGAGTGGTGATTGTTGAGGGTGTGATTGGTGAGGATGAGTGGTGAGTAGTGAGTGGTGAGGGTGAGTGGCGATTGAGTGGTGATTAGTGAGGGGTGAGTGGTGAGTGGTGAGGGTGTGATTGGTGAGGATGAGTAGTGAGTGGTGAGGGTGAGTGGCGGTTGTGAGTGGTGATTAGTGTGGGGTGTGTGGTGAGGGTGTGATTGGTGAGGATGAGTGGTGAGTAGTGAGTGGTGAGGGTGAGGGGCGGTTGTGAGTGGTGATTAGTGAGGGGTGAGTGGTGAGTGAGGGTGAGCAGTGAGGGTGAGCAGTGAGGGTGAGCAGTGAGGGTGAGTGGTGATTGGTGAGGGTGTGATTGGTGAGGATGAGTGGTGAGGGTGAGTGGTGAGGGTGAGTGGTGAGCGGTGAGGGTGAGTGAGGGTCAGTGGTGAGTAGTGAGGGTGAGTGGTGAGCGTGACTGGTGAGTGGTGAGGGAGAGTGGTGAGGGAGAGTGGTGAGGGAGAGTGGTGAGGGAGAGTGGTGAGGGAGAGTGGTGAGGGAGAGTGGTGAGGGAGAGTGGTGAGGGAGAGTGGTGAGGGAGAGTGGTGAGGGAGAGTGGTGAGGGAGAGTGGTGAGGGAGAGTGGTGAGGGAGAGTGGTGAGGGAGAGTGGTGAGGGAGAGTGGTGAGGGAGAGTGGTGAGGGAGAGTGGTGAGGGAGAGTGGTGAGGGAGAGTGGTGAGGGAGAGTGGTGAGGGAGAGTGGTGATTGGTGAGGGTGAGTGGGGAGAGTGAGTGGGGAGGGTGAGTGGGGGTTGTGAGTGGCGGTTGTGAGTGGTGATTAGTGAGGGGTGAGTGGTGAGGGGTGAGTGGTGAGGGTGAGCGTGAGTGGTGAGGTTGAGTGGTGAGCGGTGAGGGTGAATGGTGAGGGTTAGTGGTGATTGGTGAGGATGAGTGGTGAGGGTGAGTAGTGAGGGTGAGTGGTTGTTGTGAGGGTGAGTGGTGAGGGTGAGTGGTGAGGGTGAGTGGTGAGGGTGAGTGGTGAGGGTGAGTGGTGAGGGTGAGTGACGGTTGTGAGAGGTGATTGGTGAAGGTGAGTGGTGAGGGTTAGTGGTGAGCATGAGTGGTGAGGGTGAGTGTTGAGCGTGAGTGGTGAGGGTGAGTGGTCATTGTTGAGGGTGTGATTGGTGAGGATGAGTGGTGAGTAGTGAGTGGTGAGGGTGAGTGGCGGTTGTGAGTGGTGATTAGTGAGGGGTGAGTGGTGATTAGTGAGGGGTGAGTGGTGAGGGTAAGGGTGTGATTGGTGAGGGTGAGTAGTGAGGGTGAGTGGTTGTTGTGAGTGGTGAGGGTGTGGTGAGGGTGAGTGACGGTTGTGAGAGGTGATTGGTGAGTGGTGAAGGTGAGTGGTGAGGGTTAGTGGTGAGGGTGAGTGGTGAGGGTGAGTGGTGATTGGTGAGGATGAGTGGTGAGTAGTGAGTGGTGAGGGTGAGTGGCGGTTGTGAGTGGTGATTAGTGAGGGGTGAGTGGTGAGGGTGTGATTGGTGAGGATGAGTGGTGAGTAGTGAGTGGTGAGGGTGAGTGGCGGTTGTGAGTGGTGATTAGTGAGGGGTGAGTGGTGAGGGTGAGCAGTGAGGGTGAGCAGTGAGGGTGAGTGGTGATTGGTGAGGGTGTGATTGGTGAGGATGAGTGGTGAGTGGTCAGGGTGAGTGGTCAGGGTGAGTGGTGAGGGTGAGTGGTGAGGGTGAGTGGTGAGTGGTGAGCGGTGAGGGTGAGTGAGGGTCAGTGGTGAGTAGTGAGGGTGAGTGGTGAGCGTGACTGGTGAGTGGTGAGGGAGAGTGGTGAGGGAGAGTGGTGAGGGAGAGTGGTGAGGGAGAGTGGTGAGGGAGAGTGGTGAGGGAGAGTGGTGAGGGAGAGTGGTGAGGGAGAGTGGTGAGGGAGAGTGGTGAGGGAGAGTGGTGAGGGAGAGTGGTGAGGGAGAGTGGTGAGGGAGAGTGGTGAGGGTGAGTGGTGAGGGTGAGTGGTGAGGGTGAGTGGTGAGGGTGAGTGGTGAGGGTGAGTAGTGAATGGTGAGTGTGAGGGGTGAGTGGTGATTGGTGAGGGTGAGTGGTGAGGGTGAGTGGCGGTTGTGAGTGGTGATTAGTGAGGGGTGAGTGGTGAGGGTGAGGTTGAGTGGTGAGGGTGAGGTTGAGTGGTGAGGGTGAGGTTGAGTGGTGAGGTTGAGTGGTGAGGGTGAGTGGTGAGCGGGGAGGGTGAGCAGTGAGGGTGAGTGGTGATTGGTGAGGGTGTGATTGGTGAGTGGTGAGGTTGAGTAGTGAGGGTGAGTGGTGAGTGGTGAGCATGAGTGGTGAGGGTGAGTGGTGATTGTTGAGGGTGTGATTGGTGAGGATAAGTGGTGAGTGGTGAGGGTGAGTGGTGAGGGTGTGATTGGTCAGGGTGAGTGGTGAGGGTGAGTGGTGAGCGGTGAGGGTGAGTGGTGAGGGTGAGTGGCGGTTGTGAGTGGTGATGGGTGAGGGGTGAGTGGTGAGGGTGAGTGGTGAGGGTGAGTGCTGAGTGGTGAGGGTGAGTGGTGAGAGAGTGGTTAGTTTTGAGGGTGAGTGGTGAGGGTTAGTGGAGAGTGGTGAGTGGTGATTGGTCAGTGGTGATTGGTGAGGATGAATGGCGAGTAGTGAGGGTGAGGTTGAGTGGTGAGGGTGAGTGGTGGTTGTGACGGTGAGTGGTGAGGGTGAGTGGTGAGGCTGAATGGTGAGAGTGAGTGGTGAGGGAGAGTGGTGAGGGTTAGTGGTGAGGGTTAGTGGTGAGGGTTAGTGGTGAGGGTGAGTGGTGATTGGTGAGTGGTGATTGGTGAGTGGTGATTGGTGAGTGGTGATTGGTGAGTGCTGAGGGTGAGTGCTGAGGGTGAGTGCTGAGGGTGAGTGCTGAGGGTGAGTGCTGAGGGTGAGTGCTGAGGGTGAGTGCTGAGGGTGAGTGCTGAGGGTGAGTGCTGAGGGTGAGTGCTGAGGGTGAGTGCTGAGGGTGAGTGCTGAGGGTGAGTGCTGAGGGTGAGTGCTGAGGGTGAGTGCTGAGGGTGAGTGCTGAGGGTGAGTGCTGAGGGTGAGTGCTGAGGGTGAGTGCTGAGGGTGAGTGCTGAGGGTGAGTGCTGAGGGTGAGTGCTGAGGGTGAGTGCTGAGGGTGAGTGCTGAGGGTGAGTGCTGAGGGTGAGTGCTGAGGGTGAGTGCTGAGGGTGAGTGCTGAGGGTGAGTGCTGAGGGTGAGTGCTGAGGGAGATTGGTGAGGGAGATTGGTGAGTGGTGAGTTGTGAGGGTGAATGGTGAATAGTGATTGGGAGTGGTGAGGATGAGTGGTAAGGGTGAGTTGTGAGTGGTGAATGGTGAGGGTGAATGATGAATACAGTCAATATGCACTGCTGTAATCATAGCAGGTACCACCACCATAGTATGTACTGCTCTCATCAGAGCAGGTACCACCACCATAGTATGTACTGCTCTCATCAGAGCAGGTACCACCACCACAGTATGTACTTCTGTCGTCATAGTAGGTGCCACCACACTCGGTATGTACTGCTGTTATCATACCAGGTACCACCACCACAATATGCACTGCTGTCATCATAACAGGTACCAACACAGCAGTATACACTGCTGTAGTGATAGCAGGTACCACCTCAGTCGGTATACACTGCTGTAGTGATAGTAGATACTGCTATCGAGTTGGTAGATACCGCTATAGTAAATACTAAAACAGTCAGTATATACCACTACAGTCAGTCAATACTGCTACAGTCAGTATATACTACTATACAGTCAGTACATACTACCACGGTGAGTAGCTACTAGAGTCAGTAGATACTATTATAGAGTGAGTAGATACTGCTATAGATTTTGTAGTTACTACTATAGTCAGTGGATACAACTATAGAGTCAGCAGATACTATACAGTTAGTCGTTACGAGTATATAGTCGGTAGATACTACTGTAGGCCCAGTAAATACTACTATGGTCAGTAGTTATTACAGTCACTAAATACTACTACACAGTCAGCAGCTACTACTGGCTCAGTAGATACTACGGTACAGTCAGTAGATACTACTACAGAGTCAATAGATACCACTTCCTCTGTTGTATGTAAGGTGTTGTTAGTATATATACTTACGAGGGGTAAATATATTTTTTGAGGTGGGGGGAGACCACAATTTTCGGAAACCTTTTGACATCAACTATTTACCCCACACTTTCTGCAACTTTTTGGACTTGTGAAAGCCTCTTATATATTTGTTGGTGGAGAAATGTACAAACAGCCCACCGGGCTTTGACAATACCTTAGTATCTGTGTATATATATATGTAAGGTTTTTAAGAAATATATTTTTCACCCGGGCAAAGCCGGGTACTTCCACTAGTATGTAATAAAAGACTTCCACGACAGGTTGAGACTTGCGTCCTGTATTTAGTGATGACTGCTCAGCTCCGCACTCCCTTCTGTATGGTCACCCTCTTTCTCTCTCGTCACATGCACGCGCTCACTGCTCCTCCGTTCCCACGCGGCTTCCCTCGCTCTCGCTTCCCCGCGCACCGCTGGTCGACGGCGCGCCGGGAGTCAGGAGAGCTTCGGCCCTCGAGGCTGCCACGTGGCATGACGAGATGGCGGAAATGCAGTCCGAACCCAGGCTTCCACACCGACCCCAAGTCCTCCCCTTGCCTCTTCTTATATCCCTCTCGGTGGAGCAAAGCGCCACCTCTAACCACGCCCCCCCTCAGAACCTTACCGATGGTTCCCACATGTACCCATGAGCTCCGCCTATGAACTTTGGCCCAGATGGAACCGTTTGCCCTGATTGGCTATGACCGATTCAGAAGTGCATATGCAGCCCTCCGTCGCCCGTCGGTGTGCTCTCATTACACCCCCCGCCCCTCCGGGATAAAAAACACTAGCCATCCCGGCTAGGAAGAAGGTTAACCCAAATTTCGATTTAAATCTTTCGTGACTGCAGTCTTGGAGAAGTCAATGTCATGTGAGCCCACTGAATTGTAACAGTGATCTGCCACGGCTGAGGTGTTTGTCCTACCATGTTTCAGGTCTGCTTTATGTTCACGGATGCGGTCCGAGATATGTCGTTTGGTTTCTCCAATGTAACTGCTACCACAGAGGCAACTTAGTTTGTAGACGCCAGGGTAGTGTATGTTGTGGTTCCAGACAAGACAGAGGTTCTCTGCAAGCCATCTGGCTACCATGAGAGATTCGTTCATGAGGCGACCCACATATACAAACACAGAGACAATTTCAGCCAAGAAGATGGATTCTGGCTCAGCAATCATTGGAAGGACGTAATAAACCATTTTGAATCTTAACTGATTGTGTTCACGTTTAAGGTGACTTTCAGACTGCAGTCCACTCACTGGCATTGACTATATATCTTTTATTCTCCGCAGGGAATGGATTCTGTGCTCCGCTGCAAGTCTCCTATCACCACTCTCCCATTGACATATTTCGTTGCTTCCTCTTAGTACCTTTCACGCGACGGTCAATGGTATAGTGTATAGCAGATTGTATAATAATAAATAGTATAAAAGTGTAATGTTTAATACAATGTATAAGGTAATTGTATAGTGAATATACAGCAGTGTGGTATACAGTAGGGTGGGTAGAATAATACATAGTGTAATATTACAATGTATAGTCTATAAGCATATTAGTTGCTGCAGCTCCATACTATTAACATTCCTTCCCTTTATTAATGCTAACCATACTCCCTCCCGTTGATGCTGCTAATCCTGCATAATGCACGGGCATATTATGACTTTGAAACCCCCCGCCCACCACCTACGCATTCCACAAGTTATGACTAATCCCATATCTGCATTTCCCATAAATATGCTAAATTCCTCTTGACATGCAAATTATTTTGTCAATGCGCTCTTCCCCCTCCAACCCAGCTTAAATATACGCTCCATGCCTGGTGGTGTTTCATTCAGACGCTGTCTTTCCGACAGACCCGTTCTACACCTGAGGACGGCTGCTTGCGTTGTGGCCGAAACGTCGTGAGAATTATTTTATAATGTTTTATTTTTATTATTTTATTATTTACCTTCTACGTGACTTTACCGAAAGAACCAAGAAAAAGGTTAACCCAGATAATGGAGATAATGGGAGAGCAATACCGCAGAACCCGGCGAGAATCAGAACAACAATAACAGAATGCATAAAATTGAACGCAACGAACGAACACGAAAAAACCAGCGTGAAATAGGAAGGATTAACGAAATCGGCTCGACTTGGAACGTGCGGCCTCGCTGGCTCCGACGCAGCCAGAGGTGGAAGTGCCGACAGTGCGGCAGCGGATGCAGCCAACGTAGGGCTGGCTCGAGCGGAGTTGTCAGCAGCAGAAGTCCTCAGGGCCTGGGCGGCTGTGGGCGGCAAAACAGAGTCTTTCGGGGGATCAACCGGCAACTGGGTTGGCGCGTCGGATGCATCAGTCCCCGGCAAGCCAATCTTTGGAGATGACGAACCGACGCGCGGAGGAAAGAATGGTTTCAACCGGGACGTGTGAACGAACCAACGACGGGATCCCGCCCGGATGTGCACACAATGAGGATGCCGAATTTCAACCGACTCCACAGGCCCCTGCCACAGCCTGCAAAATTTGAGAGAGATGCCCAATGGCCAAAGGCACCTCTCCCAAAGGCATCTGAGGGCAATGAAGCCAGGCCCGATCACCCACAGACCACGGCATTCCGCGGCCAGACCTTCGTGCACAACGCTCGTTACGAGCTTGAGTTTTGGGCGATGATGGTGATCCGTCGGAGAAACAGCAGGAGCCGGAGCAGCAGGCAGAGTCGGCGATCGAGGGCAGCCCCTACACTCCCTCACGAAGTGGCCCAAGCGGCCACACCTGAAGCAAGTGATGGCCGTCCGCCGGGCATCCCCATCCTCCTGCTGATGCAGACCACCGAACCTCCGGCATCGCGAAGGGTCATCTGAACCCCGACCCCAACGAGGCACAGCAGTGGCCAACTGCCCTCAGCAGTTGCGTGCTCCGGTGGGATGTCCACCACTTTAGTCGGTGACCACCCCTTGGGCTCACCATCCCGAGCATGGTCGCCCGTCCACGCAGCCATCTGGGACCAGCACTGCAGGCTCTTATGCGCGTGAAGACACCTAGCACATCATGCCCGCAAGAGGGCAAGACCACTCCAATGTCCCTTGCCAAGGCCAACATGCAGTCCATGACCAATGAGTCAAGAACCTCCTGCTTAACATCGGGGTAGGCGGCCAAAGCCAATGCTATAAGGGCACTTCAGTAGGCGAGCGGAGACTCTGAGCTTCCCCTTCTCCGTTGCATAAACTTTCATCAGGTGCTGGAAGGTGGTTCATAGACCTCCGCAATTTTGGCATAAACACTTTCAAGCGTCTTCTTCTTCTCAGGAGGGATCGATCTAAAGACCGCTAGAGCATTGTCGTCCAGGACAGTTGGAAAAGCGACCAGCGCCTCCTCCTCTGACCATTGCACCGACTGGAACGCTGCATCAAACCTCCAAGTGAAGGCACTCCAATCACCGCCGGCAGCGATGAATTATTTTACGTGCGGAAGCTGGCGGGTACGCTCAGCCCCGTGTTGCCTAGCAGGAGCAGCAGCCCCCGCAGCCAGCGCGCACCGCGGTTCACTGGAAATGGCGGGCTCCGACCGCGCCTCAGCCACGCCGCCCAAGATGGCGGCGTCCTGCCGCGTGGTCTCCACAGCGCGCGTAATGGCAGAAGCTTCCCCAGTGCCCGCGACGGCGGCCGTCGTTTCCGCAGGGGGACTCTCTGAGGCTCCAGTCTGGAGCCTCTGCACGTCACCCCTCAGCAGTACCTTCTGCGGGCGCCCTGACGACGTGGACGAGGTGACGAGCGATACCAGCTGGAGAAGCACTGTCCGCAGCGACTCCAGCTGCTCTGGCGCGGCAACTTCACCAGCCGTGGTTCCTGTAACCGGGACCATGGAACCCGGGGTCGGCAGGTCCTGGGTCACCGCCTCGTCATCGTCGGAAGAATCAACAGGTGGGTTCTTCTTCTTGAGATGCTTGGACATTTCTCTTTCTGTTGTATGTTTCCGTCTCCAGAAGAACCACTTCTGACTCCAATGTAATAAACGACTTCCACAACGACTCTGGACTGGTGTCTTTTATTTAACAGAATGTCCACACAGCACTGCTCTCTCTCTCTGGATGGCTTCTCTCTCTCTACTGCCGTGACGCACGCTCTCCCTCTTCCACCGTCGCGGCACGTCTCTTTCTCTCTCCACGCTAGCTGCAGGCTGGCAGCGCGCTGGGAGGAGAGAAGGCTTCGCTGGCAGAGCCCGCCACGTAGCCGTTGGCGAGTAGAGGTAGGTGATGATGCAGACCGGACTCCAGGCTCCCCACACCAACCTCGAGTCCTCTACTGCCTCTGCTTATATGCCCCCCGGCAGAGCTAAGCTCCGCCTACAGCCACGCCCCCTCGTGGAACCCTCTAGTTGATTCCCGAATATTCTCCGTAGCTCCGCCCATTACCTTTGGCCTAGATTTAATCCCTATTCCCGATTTGGATACCGGTTACCCAGCGGTGGCCGTGCAGATGTCCCCTGTAACCCCCTAGGTGGCGCTCTTTCATTACACAAGTATTGTATTGTTTCTAAACAGGTAAGGAGATGGTGGACTACATCGCCGCGTATCTAACTGGGCTACGTGACCGGCCTGTGATCCCATCCGTGCGGCCTGGCTACCTCCGTCCCCTGCTGCCCCCTGGCCCCGCGCAGCAAGGAGAACCCTGGGAGAGAATCTTTGAGGACGTGGAGCGGCTCATCATGCCTGGGGTAATGCACCCAGCCAGAGAAACGTGAATAAGATAGGATCCAGCCAGGATCATGCTTTACAACATGTGGTGTAACCTGAAAAAACATCGGACCACTATTTATTTTCTGCTGTATTAATGCAAGTTGTGGCGTGCATGCAGATTGCACACTGGCAGAGCCCACACATGCATGGATATTTCCCAGCACTCAACTCGTACCCATCGCTTCTTGGTGACATGCTGGCGACTGGGATGAATTGTGTCGGCTTCACATGGGTACGTCTGTGTGTAAAAGTGCCGTATTTGCATAACGACAGCAACGACTATTCACCACTAAGTGGCGGTGATGTCACCACACAGCGCTTGTGCCAGGCTCGGTGCATACACAATGAGTGACAGTACATATAAAACAGATCGATGGACAACCATCAAAAATCATGCGGGAACTCTTTGAGATATGCATCTTAGTTAAATGAAGACATTTGGAAACGTTTTGAGAACAAGATGCAAAGGTAACAATACAAATGTACAAATTTAACTAAAGTTTGAAAACATTTGCTAAATAATTTTAATAGTTTATTACACAATCATTACAGCAAATGAAGTATTTACATTTTATATAAAATCGCGTAATGTTGAATAAAACGTGTTAATGGATATATTTTAAGATATGTAAGTAAAAAATATATATTCAGTGAATTGGGGGGGGGGGGGTCCAGGGAAGATCAGATATTGCTTGCCACGAATGTTTAACATGGGCAGACTTAATCTGGCCCAAAAAAAATTCAGATTTTTTTTATTTACAGAAAAAAAAACACGTGCAAGAATTGTTTTTTTTACAAATTCAATATACAATTTATTTGCAAGCTGAGACTGTAGGAAGGTTATTTGATTCAAGTAAAATTCCTTGTTTTATTGGATATTGAGGAGCTCCAACGCTATTATTAAAACTATGGTAATAAGGGGACCGTTTGTGTTTTGTAACTGTTGATGCGTGATCTGGGCCAGGCATCTAACCCGGCCTCCACGGAGCTGCAGATAGTGATGACGGACTGGCTGGTGAACATGCTGTCCCTCCCTGACACCTTTCGACATGATCACCCAGACGGATGTGGAGGTGGAGTCATACAGGTCCTTCATCTATATCATCATATTTGCAACACTTTGGTTTACAAAGCAGTACATTTAAAATCTAAATACATCTAAAACGATTAACAGAATAGGCAAGAAAGATTAGAAGCAAACATTTAAGGGGTGGAGAGTGGAGACAGACAGGAGACCATACTCAAAAGAGTATGGATTCCTGCAGTCACGAACGCTTCAAATCAAGACAGACAGTAGAATTGATATGATGGCGCTGTGGGAAATACAAGTTGGAAGTGATGTGTTTAAGAAGAGATTTGAATGCTAGAAGGGGCCAGTTGATATAAATGAGTGATAGCAATTGTCATAGTAACCGCAATGTAATAGTGACCTACTGTCACATTTGTTCATCAGGGTGCTTGCATTGCCTGCATGTGTAGCATAGTTGCCTCCAAGGTCAGTGGACCATTTTTAAAAAAACTTTTGATCAATTATAATTATTAATGTATCAGTTTGTTGCACTCATCCCAAAATTGTGTGTGCGTGTGTACTTGCGTATTTGTCGAACAGAGCTCAGTGAGCGAATCCACCATGCTGGCCCTCCTGGCGGCACGGACACGCGCTCTTACACAGTTACGCGGGGATGTGAGCCAGGACATCGGCAATGACGCACTCCTCAACTCACGACTTGTGGGATACACCTCAGACCAGGTGTGCCAGTCTACACTCTCTAATGCTCGTGCCCACCTTATGTTTAAAAAAAAAATTATTTCTCCCCCCCCACACACAAATTTTCATTTTAATTCACATATATAATAGCCCAGATCTGTCCTTCTGTGACTGTGATTAACACCCCCGGATTGGTTGAAGTGCGTCACGTGACCGCAAGCTAGCAGCCAACCAGAGGTACGCCCTCCCAAACATGTACGCTCCCAGATTGGTTGAAGTGCGTCACGTGACCGCGAGCTGGCCACTTCCGTATGTGGTGCACCCCGCACCTCGGAGGCCCGAGAAGCAGCAACATGACGGCCACAGCGCCGGAGACGCAGCCACGGAAAGCTGACGGTCGATCCACTCACACACGGCTCACTCATACACACAGCTCACTCACACACACACGATCACATGCAGCTCAGAGGAGATGGGTGAGTCAGAGTGAGGCAGAGCCATGCTCCGTCCACTGCTGCCCTGAGGGACCCCCGTGCTCTCCACTGCTGGCTTGAGGGAGAGCCGCGCTGTCTCCACTGCTGCCGTGAGGGAGCCAGACGCACTCTCTCCACTGCTGCCCTGAGGCAGAGCCGTGCTCGCTCCGCTGCTGCCCCGAGGGAGAGCCATGCTCTATCCACTGCTGCCCTGAGGGAGAGCCGTGCTCTGTCCATTACATTAGTATTCGAGTTTTTTTGGTGCTTAAATCCACTGCTGGATCAAGGCCCACCGCACGCTGTGCGAGTGGATCACTTGACCAGTCTGTTGGGGGGTGCTGCAGGCTGTGGTTGTTCAGGGACGTTGCAGGCTGTGGTTGTTAGGGGGCGCCTTAGGCGCCCCCTAACAACCTAGTAAAAGAATATTGAACATTATCGTACACTTTTAATGAATGATGCTTCAATCAGAGCGTGTGGAAAATGCTGCCTGCTTCTACTTATTTTCCCTCTCTAAACTTAAATCTAGTCACACCTCCGATTAGCACGTTTGGCTACGGACTGTGCGAAAGACGTTCAACATACATCCATACATAATTAAAGAGTACGAATGAAGGTGAATTCTGACGACCGCCAGGCTCACTCGTCAGTGCTGAAGGCGAGCCTCGTGTCGCTGGTGAGGCTGCGCTCGCTGCCCACGGACTTGGAGTTCTCGCTGTGCGGGGAGACGCTCCGACGCGCCGTGGAGGAGGACCGAGCACAGGGACTTGTCCCGTTCTTCGTGAGTTACTTAACTCCAAGCGTGAATTTGTTTATCGATGCAATGTTCACAAACATTTATTATTACAGTACTGTACTTGATTGGATTACCCAGAAAAAAACCCCATCACTGAGTGTCTGGGGCCATTTAGACAATTTGTTTTTAGAGAATGTTCATATGTTCATAGGATACTGGAACATCTAAGAGCCTACACATGCAAGGCAAAACACTGAAATTCCACACATATGTCAGAAACCTCCATGTTGTACAGTACTGTATTTGACTGCCTAGAAGTTACTGAATTACTCATAATGGGGTTTGTATTTCTATTGAGATTCTGCACCACATACTTGAATATTTGTTCACAGGAGTCATATAGTACTTGTATTGATTCTATTTGAAGGATTCTTAACTTTTAAGCTTCACACATATAGCCACTGTTACTTATCAACATAACTTGATGATATCACGTACTCTGGAAACCCCATTCATTCAGTTATGCTGCAAGAAAGTGCTTTGCAACACAACCAGGCCACAATATGAACATGACAAGGATGCAACAACTTTCACATTAATTAAAATTTTGGCTTTGGTGTGGTTCAATTAGATGTGGTACTTGGTGTCACTTGTGTAATACGAGAGTTCACCGACGGTCGCCGATCGGTGGGATAGGCTCCGCCGCTTCAGCCATCAGCCAATTAGATGGATACGCCAAGTTCAAGGGCGGAGCTGAATGGTTCTTGTGGGTAACCATCCAGAAGGTTCGTGAGGGGGCGTGGCTATAGGCGGGGGAAGCTCGGGGTCAGTGTGTGGAGTCTAGAGGCGAGACCATGTCTCGCGCCTCCGGCACGCCAGCGGCCACGTGGCGGGCTGGAGCGGGGAAGCGTGAGCGAGTTGTGCGCGGAGCAACAACATCTAACGCACGGAACGAGAGTGGAGCGGTGTCTGTGTGAAGAGAACACGGAGCTGTCCAGCCGACGAGAAATACACAATAAAGAAGACACGAACTACAGATCATCGTAAAAGTGCTTTATTACACTTGTATGGAACAAAAGATATGATGGGGGTGTAATTTCCCTGCTAATTAGCCATGTAAGCTGACAGGATATATGCAACAGAGCTACTCGGTTTGTTTGATCGTTTCCACAAACAATATGGCTCAGATGACGATAGCTCTCTTGGTAAAAGAACTACGTGTGTATTAATGCTTTCGTGCTCTCACCACCATGCATCTTGTGCGTACGTGTATAGGTGTGCGCAACCCTTGGCACAACAGGCGTCTGCGCGTTTGACAACATGGCTGAACTGGGCCCAATCTGTGAGATGTGGTCTTTGAATTTCTCTTATTCCTAACACCCTAAGTTCATAACCATTCTAATCGCACCTCCGATTATCACGGTTGGCTACGTACGGTGCGAAAGAAGTTCGACATACATACACACAAACTTAAGTCCTTACCAATGAGATTTTAAAGCAGGAGCAAAATGTTTGCTTACTGTAACTCATTTGTTTAGACCTGGTTTAGGAAACCTTTTTACAAGCAAGAGCCAAACATCAGGGTGAAACACGATTATTGGCTTTTCTTGCAATCCACTCAGGCCGCCAGGAGGGGCTGTGGCTGCACGTTGACGCGGCGTACGCGGGCACTGCCTTCCTGTGTCCCGAGCTGCGTGACCCCCTGCGCGGGGTAGAGTTTGCCGACTCGTTCGTGGTCAACATGGGCAAGTGGATGATGGTGAATCAGGACTGCGCCGTATTTTGGTGAGGCCTCCGTGAATCGTGCAAAATACGTTTTGGACAAGATCATGTTTGCCTTGTTGCACGAAACACAAGCTCTTAAGGTTTGTTTATTTGGATTTTATGTTTCACTTCTCAATGTCAGATATTTATATGACCTGGAAACCAATCATATATACCTGTTTAATATGCTTCGATATCCTGTCTTCTGCGAAGTGAAGTGCCAAAGAGTGCCGTGACAGCATTCCCACCCCACTGGCAACCGACTGATCGGTTTCATGAATGCTACAAGGGCATTGAATGAAAGATATCCCACCCACTGTGACACCTCTTGAACCAACTGTCACAGTTCAGCTACGTAATCGCATGCCTCTTATTGGCAAGCCTCCTACACTTGACCGCAAGCTAAGAGCCCGACTCACTGTGCCAGGGTGGCGGACAAGCGGAGTCTGCAGAGCACGTTCTGCGTGGAGCCGCACTACTTACAGCACGAGCACTCCGGTTCGGTCATAGACTTCATGGTGGGTGAATTTGCTGCACTTAACATGCTTTGCTCGTAAAATGGCATGCATTCGTGGAAGAGAACAGATTATTTCTAGATTTGAAGCTTTCGTGACTGCAAGGAATCATACTATTAGGTTTTTTCGGTAAAGTCACGTAGCTAAAAAAATTAATAAAAGTAAAAATAGAAATAAAATAATAAATCACGTTTCGGAGGCAACACAAGTCTCCGTCATCAGGTAGAACCGTCACAGCTAGATTTAGTGTATCAAGTGTGGCAAAAAATTTCAAAATACAAGTTCATAAATACAAGTTGAGAGGGGGAGGAGCTTATCTGAGTGTTGTAGCCAATGAATGGAACGTATTGCGGGGGGGGGGGGGGCTAAAAGAGAACAACAGGTCACATGCTAAAGGTGCACATGATGCTAGAAGAGAACGACAATGCACATGTTGTTTTACCCAGTGTTGGTGGCCATCCAAATACAAAAAAGGAGAGTGCTGTTAAACACTGGGGATGTTAACACTCGGTAAAGTAGAATAGTACCTGTCAAATAAGATGGTCCAAAATGTGTAGTTAAATCTTTTTTTCATGGTTAATAATATCTTTCCAATGATTACTCAGTTTGTACCCATCATCACGGTTGAAATTATGTCTGTGTTTGTATATCTGGATGGCTTCGTGTACAAACCTTTGATGGTAGCCAGAGGGTTTGCCAGAGCACCTTGGTCTCGGAAAAAAAACAATATCATGAGAGCCCACAGCGTTGTAGCAATGATCGGCAACGGTGAAAGACTCAATTTTGCCGTGTTTCAGATCTGACTTGTGCTCGCGGACACAATCAGAGACATGACGTTTCGTTTCCCCAATGTAACAATCACCACAGCTGCAACTCAGTTTATAGACTCCAGGGTATTGCAAGTCAGGGATGACATCCTTCACAGATGGAATTAGATCACGGATTTTATGTACTGTACTGAATCGGACTTGGATCTTATGTTTGTTTAGAAGTTTGGAGATCTTTTTGGTCACGCCTGCTATGTATGGCAACGTGATAGTTTTGATCGGAGTTTCAAGTGGCTGTTTCTGTATGGTGGGAGAAACAGCTTGGCGGATGGTGCGGTCAGAGTATCCGTTCATCCTGAGGGCCTGATGTACATGTCTTAATTCACTGGCCAGGTCGTGTTGGTCAGAAATGCCATGAGCTCTGTGGTATAGCGTTTTGATGAGATAATTCTTTTGAGATGGGTGGTGGTGGGAATCGGGTTTCAAGTAGGAATCTGTGTGGGTGGCTTTCCTGTAGACAGAATGTCCCAAGGATCCGTCAGGTCTCCTCTCAAACAGAATATCTAAGAATGGTAGTTTGCCATCTTTCTCCACTTCCATGGTGAATCTGATGGATGGGTGTCTGGAATTGATGTGGTCCAAGAAGTGGTTCAATGCTGGGAGGCCATGTGGCCAAATGACGAAAGTGGCATCCACATACCTTTTCCACAGGGAAGGACGCAGGGTGGATGTCTGGATGGCGTCTGATTCAAACTTTTCCATGAACATATTGGCTATCACTGGTGACAAGGGGGAGCCCATAGGGGTACCCTCATTCTGTTTGTAGAAGGTGCCATTCCAGGTAAAATAAGTGTTGGTGAGGCAATGCCTAACCAGCGCAGGTACATCCGAATTCAATCCATGTTGGACCAAGTCCTCAATTATTGTTAGGGTGTCAGGCACTGGGACTTTGGTAAACAGAGATACTACATCAAAACTGACGAGGATATAATCAGGAGATAGTACCATGTCCTTGACCATAGAGACCAATTTTTATTTTATTTTTTTACCTACGTGACTTTACCGAAAAAACCTAAGAACAGTTTATGCTCTATTACATTATGTCTAGGCGTACCAGGCCAACAGCTCTGATATTCTTGGTGCAAAGAGTTTGATCGCCTTTATACAATCTTAAATTATTTCACAAACACACTCGAACATTTTATGTGGGTATATTTGCTCTGAGAATACAGCAGATAACATCAGAAAGCACCATCTTGTCAAGATGTCAATAAAATTAGTTAAACTTGTTCTCTCTCTTTAAAAAAACATAGTTTAGCTCAGCAATTGACCTTAATATGAAAGTCTATTCTGATGTATTTAACAGCGGTTCCATTGTATTGAACATGTTTCTCTGCATTCTGTAAGAAAACACAGATAGAATGTCATTTTTGCTGTAACCAGTGACACCCACGCCGTTATAATTTTGCTTAGATATGTGGGAACGTTGTGGAAGTTGGGGGGGGGCGGGAGGTGGACATGGGGGCCCATATCAAGTAGTCAAGGGAGCTAATGAGCACTATTAAATGAGGGGGGCTCATATTTTCACCCACCATGATTCAGCAACTGTCCTCATGCCAAGTACATTACATGATTGTGCTGTGAAATTTGTGTTAATGATCGGGGTGGTGTTTTCGTGCAGCACTGGCAGATCCCCCTGACTGTGCGTTTCCGCTCGCTCAAGCTGTGGTTTGTGATTCGCTCGTTCGGGCTGGACGGCCTGCAGGACCACGTGCGCAGGGTGAGGGCCTCGTGTGACATGCGCTCCTAGTCACTGACACTCAGGACAGTTGAAACCAATGATCATATTTACTTATACTAATTGTGGAAGGGGTATATCAATGTTGTATGTTTTTCTACAGACCAATAAACTTGCAAGGTATTTTGAAAGCCTCGTCAGGGAAGACCCCCACTTCGAAATTCCAGCGAAGAGCAACTTGGGACTCGTTGTGTTTCGTCTCCAGGTGAGATTTTACAGCTTTTCCCCATGAAATTGCAGATGCAATGGAACGCTTTTAATTACTGGCCTCCACGTTAGACTCTCCCCCTCGCTTTCCTCCTTTTGCTCTGCCCTCAGGTCCTTTCTTTTTTCTATCGCTTATTCACTTCCACTGCCTCCACCCCTACCGGTTCCTTCCCCCACTTCTAACCCACTCCCGGTCCACTTCCTACTACGACCCTAATTCCTGACCCAGCTCCCACGTGTAATTTTCTCTATGTGCACCTAACCACATCTCTCCCCCAGTCATCCACTCTGCTCCTCAATCAGCTCAACGATCCGGCCACCAGACCTCTGCCCCTACTACCCTTCACCTACCCTCGTCCATGTCCAGCCATACCACCTATCTTACCACTTCATGCACGTGCCCCATAACTAGCTGCCTCTCATGCACGTTGCACCCATCTGTCACCCTCATTCACCATCACACTCCACATTATTACTCCTTCCCTACCCCTGCAACATCATGCTCCATTCCCAGCCCCTGTCCCTCTATCCCTCCATCACCCCCCTCACTGACAGCTGCTCCACCCCACCCGTTGCTCCCCTTTTGCCCCTTTGTGTACCGCCGTTAGCTTGCATTGTAAAGGGCCCTGGAAAGGGCCCTATATAAATCTTAAATATAATTTACTACTATAATGAGCCAAGAATGTCTGCGTGTCCTGCGTGTGACGTCACTCCATGTCGGCCAGCCCCCCTCATTAATAATCATGAACAGGTAACGTCTTCCAAATGGACACCACCCCCTCCATTAATAATAATTAGCGGATGACGTCACTCCACATGGGGGGGCGAGGCGCCTCCTACCCCCTCCTCAGCGTCAACTTACAACCCTCACTACAAAGGCAGGTCCCTCACGTCACGCTATTGAGACATAGACGTAAAAAGGACGTCATGGTGAACAAGGGATTATAACCTTAAAATGAAATAGGTCTGTGTCACCACGGCCTTACAAATTTCACACGAATTGATGCAATCACGTCGCGGTCTGCTTTTCGCTTGCAAGTTTCAGATTTACTGAAATACACCTGTCCTTGCCGGGCAAAAGGCTAGGAGAATATAATTAGTTACCTAGCCTGTGGCTTTATGTCACTCTTTGAGTCTTCTTATCCAGTTAAACCCTCTTACTTTCAGTTGTGGACTGCAAGACCGTTAAGCTCATACACAGAACCCTTCGATTGGTGGAGTGGTATACTAACACGGTGGATGACAACCAACCGATGTAGATGGCTGCAGGCTAGGAAAGATGTGACCATATTTATGGGACCATTTTGCCAATATCAAAGTATGAAAAATAATAATAGGTTTTATTGCCAGAAAGGGTAAAACCTATTCTTATTTTTCATCGCTGTTAACCTGTTGAGAGGTAGAAAGGTTTAACGGCTGCAATAAAATAGACATTGCTTTATTCAAGCACCTTATTATATTGAGCCTGTTCTCGTTGCAGGGCCCAAACGAACTGACAAAGACACTTCTCAGGCGACTCAATGAGTCACAGCAGCTGTTTGTGGCGCCAGCCATGGCCGGGGAGAAGTTCATCATCCGCTTCGTCATCACGTCTCAGTTCACCACAGAGGCGGATGTGCTACGGGACTGGCGGCTCGTGTCGCAGGCTGCTACAGACCTGCTGCAGGGCTCAGCAGCCAAAGACGACACGAGCGGAATGGAGACCTGCATTGTGGGCGGCAGAGAGGAAGAGACTACCCTTGACCACCAGAGTCAAGTCAAGGGTGTCTAGAGGTCATGGCACTGGCCAGGAGTTAAGAGCTCTCTCGTGCCAGATGGTGGAAATCTACCTGATATTCACCAAATAATGTTGTATTTACTTGAGGGCCTGATTAAAAAAGTTTGAGATTTTATGATCACCCCCCCCCCCACCTCCTAGAAGTTTCTAGATCTGCCTCCATTGATATTTTCAACATTTAATTTGGAAGCGATGTAATACAAGTTGTGGGTACTGAATGATGGGGGCATATGGATAGATGTTCTTTCATAAACAATTTTAATGTCATTTTATCTTTTATTATTTGTTTCTTTCGGTTAAGTCACGTCTAAAGATAAAATAATAAATTAAATTAAATAATAGAATACGACGTTTCGATTGCAACACAAGCAATCATCATCAGGTATAATGAAATAGCGACATAAAATCTAACCAGAAAACTATAGACAGACATATTAGCAGACAGATATCACCAAGATACATAGCGAGAGCAACACAGGTAACAGAGAGGGGTGATCGTCTCTGTGTGGTGGCCTTAAATAGACAGAGGGGGGGGCGGAGGGTTAGAGAAAAAATTAGCATATCAATGAGTGGTCAACAGACGTGGTGCTGCGAATGCGATGGCACGGCAAGCAAGCCTGAAAATCAGGAGAAGGACACACTAAAATTAAATAACCTAGTAAAATATCGAAATGTAATGTAATACAACACAGAGGGTCGGTCAACACACAATTAACGCATAGCCTGGTTGATTACGTATTTCAAAGATTGCTAAGTTAGAATTTAAGTGTGAACAATCTAAAGAGAGGACACAGGCAGAGAAAACAAGTCGCCAGAGAGAGAGAAAAAAGATAAGCTTAAAACTTCCCCGTAGAAGTGGTTCAATCTTAATTTTAGAACTTTCGTGACTGCAGGAATTATTATTTGTTTCTTTCGGTTAAGTCACGTCTAAAGATAAAATAATAAATTAAATTAAATAATAGAATACGACGTTTCGATTGCAACACAAGCAATCATCATGATGATTTATTATTTTATCTTTAGACGTGACTTAACCGAAAGAAACAAATAATAATTCCTGCAGTCACGAAAGTTCTAAAATTAAGATTGAACCACTTCTACGGGGAAGTTTTAAGCTTATCTTTTTTCTCTCTCTCTGGCGACTTGTTTTCTCTGCCTGTGTCCTCTCTTTAGATTGTTCACACTTAAATTCTAACTTAGCAATCTTTGAAATACGTAATCAACCAGGCTATGCGTTAATTGTGTGTTGACCGACCCTCTGTGTTGTATTACATTACATTTCGATATTTTACTAGGTTATTTAATTTTAGTGTGTCCTTCTCCTGATTTTCAGGTTTGCTTGCCGTGCCATCGCATTCGCAGCACCACGTCTGTTGACCACTCATTGATATGCTAATTTTTTCTCTAACCCTCCGCCCCCCCCTCTGTCTATTTAAGGCCACCACACAGAGACGATCACCCCTCTCTGTTACCTGTGTTGCTCTCGCTATGTATCTTGGTGATATCTGTCTGCTAATATGTCTGTCTATAGTTTTCTGGTTAGATTTTATGTCGCTATTTCATTATACCTGATGATGATTGCTTGTGTTGCAATCGAAACGTCGTATTCTATTATTTAATTTAATTTATTATTTTATCTTTAGACGTGACTTAACCGAAAGAAACAAATAATAATTCCTGCAGTCACGAAAGTTCTAAAATTAAGATTGTCATTTTATCTGATACATAGTTTTTAAACTTGAAATACACATTTGTCATTGGGGGAATAAAGGTAAAGTTATTTTTGGTATAAAATATAATTTGGGAATGTACTGTATACTATCACTGCCTGGACATGCTTTAAAACCTCATGCCCATTGGTCTGTATTCCATGGGTCAGAGGAGAAATTGGTACCACCTATGGTGAAAAGTCTTTAGTTATTGAACAGTTATAATATGTAAAGCTATAAACTTTTATTTATCAGGTCAAGCCCGATCAGCTATTAGCTCTTTTTCAGAAGCAACCTGGTCACATATAATAGCGCAACGAAGTGCTTATCATGTGACAATTTATAGCAGCTAAATAAACGAAACAAATGTTTTTAAAGTTGAGGGGAAACCACAGGGGAGAGAGACACGCAAACTCCAAATATCAGCAGGCGTCAGGGTTGGGATCGAACCCACGACCGCTTGCATACCCAGCAAGGGAGATAATTTTACACTGCGGTACCCCTCTCGCCACCTAGTTTTGGGAGAAGTGGATTCAAGCCATACAATTTAAATTCCATTTGCACATAAAAGCAACTGCTGAGGTGGCATTGCACAAAATATCTTGAATATCCCTAAGCGCCATGACCATAATCACCAACAGCACTATGAGATTGCTCAGTTGTAAGTTACAGCCATTTAACGAGCATCTGCTGAATGAAAACCTCCCAATTCAATATTGGTCACAGGGGTTGTTTGACCATAATTCAGCATTATGGGCAGTGCAGGTTAGAGAATGGTGGAGGATACCGCCCGCCACAAACGTTGGCCGTGACCAGGAATTGAATTCGGGTCGCCGAGATCATAGCATTGCACGCTGACCACCATTGGCACATGCAGACTGCGTGAAGATCATCACGTGTTGCCAGCAAATGGCAGTATAGATATTTGTCATTATATATTATGTGTAGGTGTTCGCTCATAACTCTGCTTTCGTATGACACAAAAGACTAAAAAAACTGAGTTGGCTCGGTGGCTCAGGAATTGAGCTGGATTAAAACAAATCCCAACTGGTGTCAGATATCAGCCTCTTATTATTAAAAAGAGGCATTACTTCAGCACCATGGTTCCACCTAACTTTATGACTAACCTGACCCAACTGGACATCTGTGAAAAAAGAGCTTCATAGCACATCGGATTCCTCCAGGATGAATACTGATTCTGATCCCTCCTCTGAGGAATGACTTGGCTCAAAACCCTCATGCTCGTCACTCAGAGCTTCACTTTGCCGTTGACGATGCCCTCGTAGATTTGTCGCGTTAGCGGCGTGTAGCTGCACGCTGCATTGTCCAGGTAAAACAAGGGCGCACGGGTGAGCGCCGGGTTGAAGCCCTCCTGCAAGAGGTGCGTCTTGATCTGCTTGAATGTGCTCGTCAATTCCAATGCTTCCTGTGTGACAAGGGGTTCAGGGTGTGACATCCGGAATGGTAAAATAATTAGGAAAACACACTACGAGTAAACAAAATAATCACAGATAAAACCTGCCGCTGCTAGACATCTGTCAAAATGAGTTTTGTAGCTCATCGTTTTCCTCCAATATAAATAAATATTCTGACTATTATTTTGAAATAAAAATAAAAATGTGTAAACAAACTAAAGGATGCCTGCTGTTCTTTGGTATAGATTGTATCAAATGCCCATATGTTCATGTAATGATGTTAACATTTTGCGCATGTACAGCACATATTATTTACAACATTGCCATGATCTGAAAATAACTCCAAAAGCCAGAGTTTTTCTACTCGAGTAACCATGGGGCAGTGATCATCAGGAGTATGTAGCCCTTAGCAAGTGGTGGAAAGTCTACATTCCTATGGCAGGGTGAGCTAGTATGTACTTCTTTTGCACCATACGTAGTCAACCGTGCTAATCGGAGAGATGTGGGGGAAGGAAAAAAAATCAAACACTGTAAAACTCAGTGGTAGCACAGTGGTTGAGTGCAAGCTTTGCAATCAAAAGGTTTTAAGTTCAAAGCCCTGTTGGGGATCGACCTGAGCCCTTCATCCACCCATCCATCACGATCAGCTATAATCAAACTGCTGGATTAAGGCCTCTCCATATCTCACAGTCCGGCGACGCCACTCTGTAGGCTCCATGGCGGACAACCTCTACCTGCAAGCGGATGAAGGGCGGGCGGGCGTAGGTTGGCAAGTGTCCTACAACGTGGCGGTACAGCTCCGGGCCGTCGAGCGAGTGGCCCTCCTCGAGGATCACAACTGCCATGCCGGCCCGGCCCTCGTTATCTGAGAACAAAAAACGCAGCCACCAGCAGTGGTGGTGGTTCATAGTGATATTTTTTATGGTTTCAAACTAATGTTCAAAGCGTTTATGCGTTCGCTCTGTCCGTCCAGAACTACAACTCTCATAAAGATGATCCAATATATATGGACCGGTAGTATAAAGTTGTCTAGCTATTTTGGACTTGCCTTATTGAAAACAAGATAAACTGATAAAAGAATTACTCAAAACGTTTGCCCTAAAGGTTGCCCATCAATTTCTGTACTGATAATTACACACATTGGTGTAAGAATCCTCTATGCTTAAGTGTTACTTTTTATAACTTGTTTAACTACGTTCATTATCAACAAGAACAACGAGTGAAGACAAAGAAAACGTTCATAACATCACAAAATAGAAAATAATATACATTTATTCAGTGCCTATAAAACGTTTCTTAGCATGTGGTTACCCCCATGAATATTATATTGACGACAATGATTGATGACCACTTATATATAATGCGAACATATTGTTAATTTGGTGAGGGCGATCCGATACATGTTTTACTTCAATAACTAGGGGAAAAAATGAGATCAACATTGATTAAGCTCGTGATATATGATTGCCGAGGACAGGCCCAGAGGCCCAACATGCAAAGCGGCCAGCAACACCCCACCCCGCATTATTGAAAGTAGATAGGTCATCGTTAATACATCTCTTGAATTGAGCAAAGTTATAAGAACTTGAACAGTTGCGAGGGAATAAGAAGACAGAGGTATTTTAAACTGCAGTGTGGTGTGGATGAGACAAGAGTAGTCTGAATAGGAATATTTATTTATACTGGAGGAATTCTACGAGCTATACAGTTATCTTTCACAGATGTCCAATAGGGGCAGGTAAGAACGTTACAACAACAATCGATACAAAAACACGATAGCAGTACAAAGTACAAAAAAGGTAAAGAAATCAGCCAAAAACATACAAATAAAACGAAACCATCCCCACCCTACCAGGCGAAGCCCACTGAGGTATTAATTAGTCTGGAAGATTGAGTCCCCAACATGGGAGCAGGAGGAATCACTGAGTGAAGTTCACGGGGGCAGAAACCATGGTAGTAGCGATAGAAGAGTGGCGAGAAGATGCTGAATCATTCATCAATCTGCTTTCCATTGAAGTTTTGTTTTAAAGTCGATCATTAGCTGCGCCACCAACTTGGGATGGTGACACCATACACTGTGACTTCCTTGATGAAGTCCAGGTCACTCAGAGTGTCTGCCACCTCCATGGTCGAGACGTTCTCACCTTTCCACCTTATGGACAGAAACAAGGAATCCACACGAGTTCAAGCCAGTCGGGTGTACCCGAGGTCGCTCGCAATGGCCTAGCTCTGATCACTGAGCTGACATTTCCAAAATAACTACACCTACATATATGAACCATAACCAAAAGTAGGAATACACGACTTCCATTTGGGAGGAAACTAAAAACCACAACTGTAATATGATGATGCTGATGATAATTCCAGATGCTGATGATTGATGAGTGTCCTAGGTACAGCATTATAATTTATCTGGAGATAATCTAATAGAACACAATCGATGAAGACCAGGGGAAATCACCTCTACTCTGCTTTCTGGGATCATCCAAAGCAGGGACAGAGGGGAAGCAGGAGGTAGATGAGACATCAGGAGCGTGAACTATGGACCTGTCTCTTATGCGTTGAACTGAAGACAGAGATAATGAAAATGAGAGCGACAATCACCTGAAAGTATCCCCAACCCTGTCGATGAAGTAGATGAAGCCTTCTTCGTCGATGCGCATGATGTCTCCCGAGTTGAAGTAGCGGTCCCCATGCATGCAAACGTTGTGCAGAACCTTCCTCTGCGTGAACTCGGCGTTCCCCAAGTAACCATCGAATGGCATGTGCTTCGAGATCAGGGCCACCAGGAGACCTGGCTGTCCTGCTCCATTAACCCACATGCCGACAAATACAAATATCCCACATATAAGCTTTAACAAACTTAGGGCAAGTACTGTTCGGGAGCAGCTATGAATGCAAATAATATTTATGAATCTCCTCTTGGTGTGTCTGCCTTGTTATTGAGCTATGGTCGTCAGTGTCTGGCGCCCTCACCTCTGGGTAAGGGGATGCAGAAGCCTTTGTCATCACGCACTGGTCCATCCTTTTCATGGTCATACTTAACAAGAACATACTTTATGAGGAGCTGAAACGAAGTAAAGCCACACGAACAATTTCAAGGTCACTCATCTTTCCCTTGTAGTCCTCCCGCACAAGGTATAGTTACGTAGTGCCGTAGATGGGCCGAACTTACCGGTAGTGGTAGACGGGGCCCATCTGCAGGCGGTACCTCATACCGCCAATGGAGGGGCTGCAGTACCAGCCCAATAGGGGAGGGGCTGCTGGGGGCTCAGGATCCCAGACAGCTAAGCCCCTCGGTGCTACCAACGGGGGGGGGGGAGGCTGCTGCATAAAAGGGCACCTCCCCAGCCGATCGGGACCCAGTAGAAAACAGAAGCCGAAGACCAGCTAGATAGGACCCTGAGACCCCTAGCGCGGCAGTCCTTATCAGGGCCGGGACTCTGTGCGGCTCAGTGGTGAGACCCTGGGAACCCCTGGCCCGACGTCCTTGTAAGGGCCGGGTCCAGTGGGTCAGTGGTCGGTACTCGCACCCTGGCTATGGCGAGTTAGAATAGCCTCCCCCTACGCACCCAGAGCCGGAGGACCCTGAGTGTAGTCCTGTGTTAGGGCACGTTAGCTCGGAGGCAGTACCTCCCCAGACAGTGGTATAGGAGGACAGTAACCCTGAGTGTTCTGGGACTGTACTGCCGAGCGAGGTGGTTTAATAAATACTGTTGCCTCCAAGAACCGTCTCTGGCGTCTCCTGAATCCACAACACTACAGTTGTTACCTTTGACTGCTGGGGCAAAGACTGTCTTACAAATATTTTTTAGGTCTATCTTTAATTTCAATCAGGAGACTTACATTTTTGTGAATTTTAAGACACTGTAGATTTAAACTACTTTGTTTGCTGCCTTACGATTATGATAGTTAATTTTCTGCAAATTATACTTTGTAGTGTATTTCTTCTTGATTTGCAGTTCATGTCTTGCTTACCTTGTGGTATGTATTCATTTGCATTCTTAATCATACAATATTCAACGTGCCAAAGTCCATCTGTGTAAGATGCCTGTGGATTTGGCCAGAGCTTACCTATCGACCGTTGCTCATGATGATCCCAATTTGAACAAAACCTGGAGGGCCCCACTCAACAAGGTCTAAATGCTCAGCAACAGCTAAAGCAGCATTTTCACCTCTCATGGTGATCAAGAGTGTTATGGGTCGATATTAACCAGGAAAATAGATTATTTACGATACTGTGTTGGCACAAGTAACCCAAACTCAACACGTTTCTTAATAACGCTGCCTTAAAATTTAAATATATTAAATATTTGTGCTATAAAGAAGGGCCATTGCCCTACACATCACCAATTTCTACTATTTTCCTTTATAAGGTCATAGTGTTGTTGACGAACGTGTTGAGTTGTTGTTAACATCGTCCCAAGACAGCACACCCAAAATAGAGGCACACTCCCTAAGCTAACCTTGATCCAGGCGGTCTGCGAAGAAGGAGGTGTGGCAAGAAGCCAGGATTTGACAGCGGAATGACAACAATAATAACAACGGCTGAGAAATTACGACGCACACGCAGGAAGGGCAGGTCCCGGCCGCAGGCCCCGAGCTTTCCATCCACGTTGACGAAGCCCACGTTGCCCTCAGTGGCGCCGTAGAGCTCACAGAATCTCACGTCCCCGTGCCGCTCAAGAAAACGCGCCCACACGTCTGCTCGCATTCCGTTCCCCACGGCCATGCGTACCGAGTGCACGCGGTCCAGCTCGTTCTTGACACGGCACGCGAGGGAGGCAGGGAGGGTGGGGAAAAGAATGTTCCTTGAGCGAAAGTTCGTTTTCGTAGCATCTATGGAGAGGACATGATAGTGTGTGTGCCATCACTGACAATGCAGGAAATTTATAAGGTGGTGTACTATCACTGAGTAGGTGTTTTGGCACTTATGCTGTACTGTCAATTGCTCCGATGTGTTGTCGGTGTTGTTATCGTGTGTCGTTGGGCATTATGTCTGACATTTTGCTCTGCGTGCCTAGGAGCTTCTTCACTGAATTTCTGAACTGAATTCACTGAAGTATGTTCAACCCCCCCATGACCCCCATGCCATTGAGAAGCACTCCTCATGCAGCAGTGCCTTGACAAAAAGGGCCGTACATGTCCACGTACATAGTCCTTATTTTGAGAGCCCATCACCTGCAATTGCTTGATCCAAATATAAACGCGCATTGATCGGTAACGAGGCAGCACTTGGCACCTTGGGCTGGCTGAGGAGGTAGCGGCAGATCTCGCCGACGTACTGGAATACGGTGACGCCGTGCCGGCGGCAGTCTCCCCAAAAGTGGCTCACGGAGAACTTCCTCCGCAGAACCAAGCGCGCACCTGAAGCCAGGGGATGAGACGACGAGACAACACGGGGGGTGGATAATGGGATCAGTGCTGGTGTCAGTTTAACACGTGGTAGGCTTTCGCGACCAATATCACCCATAATAGAGGTTGTTTTTTTGGGTTAGATTGCGTAAATATATAATTGTGCCGTTAAGCCCGCCACCACTCGACACAGCAAACTAGTAAGGGTTGTCACGTAAACAGAACATGCCAATTCGTCATTTGTACAGCACACCGGTTTGTTGGAGAGCCAAGCCACAACATTTACAATCTGAGTACGAAGTTTCGCCAGTAATTACAACTAGCTTCATTAGGCGACAGCCAAATTTGTGAAGTCTAACTCTTTCGTTCCTTATATAGAGGCGTAGATGTGGTGATCACGCTTCTGCACTCTTGCAAGGTCAGGTGTGTGCGAGGTCAGGTATCATATGACCTCAGTCAACCTACGGCACCTGGGTCTGTCCCGTGACCTCTTGCCAGCGAGCCTTTGACCCGGGCTTCAAAGTGCACCTGGCCTGGAATAAATGCCATAACGTCACCGCCACTTCGTGGCGAATTGCGGATGCTGTTGTTGGTCTGGTGTCATCCCATAACCCGAACGCAAACTCTAGACCTTGTCCTAATCTTAACCCAACCCAAGCCGTAACCCTGTGCTCACCCTCATATAAACCCATGTTAAAACCCTATTCATACCCGACTCCTCACCTCAACCCAAAGCCTCCGGTTAACCCTATTCGTTATGCCCTACATTCGTGGTTCCCACCCTGTGGTCCGAAAAGGCTGTGGGAAGTGGTCCACGGAACTGGTCGATTTTTTTCTTCTTCACAAAGCACCGTATTTTTTTTTACTACCCATTGTACAACTATTTCGATTGTATCGCGACTCGTACACACAAGTTGACGATTGACTGAATGTGCTCATTTGCTGGCATTGGTTTACTGACGTTATAACACATCAGATTATCACGGTTGGCTTTGTACGATGCGAAATAAGTTCAACATACATGCATATTTGCATGGTGGTCCACCAAACTAATCTTAGCACCGAATCATTTTCTTACCCTCAGCTTATTTCCAACAACACGAGCGATCACCCTCTCCAAACCAGGGCAAAGATCCCCCGTGTAGCCTTTAACAGACTGTTGGGGCAAGTGCTGTTAGCGAGCACCTGTGAAGGCCGGCACTTGTGGCACACGAGGGGGTGTGGTTGGTTAGCGCCACACCCGATCACCTTTGTCTCCCTCGTGTGGCGATGTTGACACATCAGACCAGGTACTTATTTTAACGCTGAGTCGACCTTTCAGGAGGAGGCCCAAGAACGGTTCAGATAATCGTCACTGGTCTTGGCCGTGAGCGGGAATGGAACTCGGGCGGCTGGGTTCGTAGTGCAGCGTAGCGCTAACTGCTCCCAACGACATCTCCCCACGCAAGCAGAGAAAGTGAGACCCACAGTGCCCCCTCCTGGATAAAGTTATATAAGTGTGCAAGATGAGCAAGCAGCCAACGTTCATCATTGGAAGTCCCTTGTCAGGATCAAAATATAAGAATAGGTTTTACCCTTTCCGGCAATAAAACAGGTGTGAAGATGTATAAACACCAAACTGTGGTAATATCTGGTTAATGCAGACATGATTCCTTGCAAAAGGTTTCAGTTTGGTGTTTAAACATCTTAACACCTGTTTTATTGCCAGAAAGGGTCAAACATATTCTTATAACCAACGTTCAGTTTAAATCTGAACAATGTAGTGTGTACATGCGAGGCAATGCAACTGACAAATATGCAACTGCCATTGCAACCGTGATTGGCTCTGCTGGTGGAATTCAGTGTAATAAACTCCTCCAGGATAAATAAAGATTCTGAGTAAAGATTCTAAATGACATGGTCAGGTGCAAGTTCACAGTCGGTGGGAAGAAGGGGGGATCAACCTTGGCCCACAGAAGCGCTCTCATGGCCCTGGCTGCTTTCTTGGGCCTGGGTGCGGGGGCCTTGGACTTTATGGTTGCTGAGCAAATTTTAGCACTGGCACAGGCCTTAAGAATAGTTTAGCCAGTCAATGATGAGGACAAGCAGACCTCCTTGTGGATTGCGAAGAGCATAAGAGCCCATGAGGAGGTGATGAGGCCACACCGTGTCGTCACGCAAATAGCAGATCCATCAACCCATCAAGGACTAGAGAGGGTTCAGAGAAAATGGAGCGTGAAAGAAGACGCCGAACCGGGTTGTATTTAGTCGAGGACGACTTTTTTTCAGAAGGGGGGGAGGACTTGATGTAGTATTGATACTTACGTGATCCGAGGGTAGAAATACACGCGTGATTTAAGGGTAGAATATCAGAATGACATCACGAGAAAAGAGAGAGCGGTGACGTCATCGAGAGAGGCGGGGCGATTGTAGCCTTTCTGGGAGAGGAATGGAGCAAGGTGGACACGTACGGCGTGAGCCCACGCGAAATTAAGAAAAGTGTCGACCCTCAATATTCATCTGGTGGACAACTTTTTGGCGTCATCTGGTCCAACCCATGTGAGACTAGGCTCTAAGGAAAGCTGTCTCGGGTGTGGACCAATCAACTTCAAGGACAGTGCACATTATCAGAGTTATGTCTTGTGTTTGTATTATGACTGCAGGTATTGCGGTCTATGCAAACATGACTCCTTGTAAAAAGGTGTCAGTTTTGTTGCCAGATAGAAGGGTAAAAAACCAATTATCATATTTTTACTGGCAAATGAGGTTCCCATAGTGTAGATGCTTGCCCCGAGCTCTCATACTCTGATGGTGCATTGTCTTTGAGTTGTGCGCCTTTTGGCGTCATCTGGTCCAACCCATGTGAGACTAGGCTCTAAGGAAAGCTGTCTCGGGTGTGGACCAATCAACTTCAAGGACAGTGCACATTATCAGAGTTATGTCTTTTGTTTGTATTATGACTGCAGGTATTGCGGTCTATGCAAACATGACTCCTTGTAAAAAGGTGTCAGTTTTGTTGCCAGATAGAAGGGTAAAAAAACAATTATCGACTTACTGGACGTCCATGAAAAAGAGCTTCATAGCTCATCACATTCCTCCAGTCTAAAGAAAGAGTCTGATTCCCTATCCACAAATAAACATGAATAATTAGGATTTACTTTCACTTCCAAGCAGTGCAATGGCTCGGATATTAATGATAGTGGATTGATAATAGGAAATAGCACAGATCACTTGGATAGTATGGATAATAGAAAACATGTATAACACGGCCTCGGATAAGATTCAGGAGTTTCAGTATAAAATATTTACGCTGTGGTTAATGTAGCCCAGTAGAATGTAAGTGCAGAAAAACGAAAGTTGATTATAAAGCTGTGTCCACGAGTGTTCCTTTTTCCACAGCTTTTAGTATTATTGTGAATAATGAACTATATATTTGTGCGACAAACACATTAAATGTATCAAATATTCTACCAATGTGGTGATGGGCATAATATTGTTATTAATGTATTGGGGAACAGACTATAACTGGTGATTGAATGTACAGTACTTGTCAAAAAATAATGAATTAATTTGATTTCTCTATATTTTGTATAATGTAATGAATTCATAATTGTGAGCAATCCTAGTTAATCTGACATTTTTGTGAAATTTCTCCAAATGACAAATCAGAAGTCGCTGCTAACTAAACTTTATATTTCACTAGCTTTACTACCCGGCTTCGCCCGGCACTTGGATTCACCACGCCCGGCCCGCCTTTGTCTCCCCAGTGGCGATGTTCACACGCCACACCAGTTACTCGTTTGAGGTTGAGTCGACCTAGGGGAGACCCAGTACCGGTACAAATAATCGTCACCGGTGGTGGCCGTGTGCGGGAATCGAACTCGGGTGGCCTGGTTCGTAGCGCAACGCGCTAACCACTACACTACAATACGTTACGCTTCCACATGCGTGGGTCACGTGACAGATTTGACGTCACAGATCACTTGCCGTGCAAAAATATATGCATTATTGAGCTCCCCCCCCCCCCCCCCAAAAAGTATATATTTATAATTTTTGCATGGTGTACAGTTTGGAAAGTACCCACATGGCAAATTTCCAGTTTGTTGCATGTCGGGAAGTACGCTAAACATTTTGAACAGACACACATTCGCAACTTTGCCTTTTATATATATGGAGTTAAATGAATTCTAAACAAAACTTCAGTCAACATTGACTGATTCACGTATTTTCATTATTTGGTCGTATTTATAACTCTGATCCAAAATTCAGTTGTATTCATTTATACAAATTTGTTTTTCCAACCTAATTCGTTATAAGTTTCTGTTTCAATGGACACCATAGAGTTTAGAAGATCGTGTCTTCATGTAAATTGCTGGAACGAACGATGTTTAGCTATTTAATCCTGGAATGTCACGCAAGAACAACAAACGTTCTGGTACTATTTCTATGGAATATGTGCTCGTACCTTAACCTACAATACCGAGCATTCATTATTTATTTTGTCAAATATAAAATGGACACGGGAAATACATGGGCATGACATTTTCTCAGACCACAACGACCGCCCCCACTGCACGTCAACAGCTGCTCGTTCTATAATTATATAATTATGTAATAAAGGTCGTGGAAGCGACTTCTGGAATCAGGGTCTTTATTTGTCTTTCATTCACAACACTCCTTCATATAAATTCCACTCCTGTCTTACTCCTTCACGCTGCTAACAGACAGCGTGAGAGGAAGAGAGAGACTCGTGCTGCCACGTGGCAGGCCTGGACCCCCGCTCCAGTGTGGCCTCTTCGTTAGTTCCAGATCTGACCACGTGTTGTCCGTCTCCACCCCTTTTAATACCCGGGTCACGTGGTACCTTTCCACCAGTCCTGGTTAACCTCCATGGAATCTTCCAGACTCCATCGTACGATCCCAGGACCACGCCCCTGACTCGTCCCCCCATTGGCTGTGACTAAAGCCAGCAGATCCAATCCTCTACTTGCAGATGTCACCTTCCCATTATGTCAGGGCCACGCCCCTAGACTTCTCCCCATTGGCTATGGGCCAGGACCGGTAGAGCCAATCATCGTAACGAGGTGTGATCATTCAACCCCCCGGTTATACCCTCACATTACAATTAATCTGAGTTTACCAGTCTGTTCAACAGCGCAACAGGTGAAGTGTAGTCTCCAACTTAGCAACTCGGCATCTACATCAACATCAGCCTGCCACAGCCATGGACGCCGAGGAGTACAAAGTTCGAGGTGAGTTGATGTTTCTAAATAAGCATGGCACTAATTAGCCAAACTTAAGTTGTGGTATTTCCCAAACGTGTAACAAGTTGCTTGGGTTTTTTCTCTCCATGCTTTGATGTCCTCTATAACAGTTTGGAATCTATCGAGACCAAAAGTGTAATTTCTAAGGGCAAAACAATGGCAGTACAGCATTAAAGAAAAAAAAGCATTTAAGGTACAACACGGGCATTACAGTATTATCAAGTTTACAATACGTATTTGATTTACATGGAAGTTGATGTAGTATTTTATGGTGATTATTGTACATGGGTATACAGTACTTTTAACGATTTATAGTGGATGGAAATTATGCGTAAAATATGCTTGGACTTATGGGTGCATACAAGATGTAATTGTTAACCTATCCTGTAAAGTAAGGTTTACATCCACAACTTGGAAAGAGTCTATAATCACATCAGGGTTAACATTTGTAACGAGAGAAATGGGAAAGCATGAATAAATACGGGCACATGGGTAAGATTTTTAAAATAAGCACTGTTGCAATTGTATGTATGTTGAACTTCTTTAGCACTATACATGCTAATCGGAGGTGCGAATTTACAGTGGCAATTCAGTACACTATTGTACATTTTATAAATTGACATTGTAAACAAACAAAAAATTACAGTACACAAGACAACACAACAGAGGTACAAAATGAAGAAATGAAAGACATTTTACTTGGTTAAAACTCCAAACCAAAGATTATGCAAATTCTAATCACATTCGTTAATGACACTGCCTTCCGAACATCCTCAGGAAAATGTAATAGGTCCAAATTTTTTTGAATTGTTCATCTATAACACGGGCGTTTAAACGTACTTTTAACACGGACGAACTGAGCTCCATTACCGGCCATGATTAACATACATAAGTGGATTGATAACATCATGTAAATTCTGAAAAAAAATGTCAACAGAAAATAGTTATCATCAGTCTGAAATCGGCTTTAGTATTTATACTGTATTCCTGTCCATCATTTGTATAATAGAAACATGTAGTTAGTATAAACTTTGCAAATGTACATATCTACAAAGTATTAAGGTCTATCCTATTGTTTTGTACTGATGATGTGAATGGTATCACAGTGCCCTTGTCCAATCATCAGAAACTCTTCTGCGTTGCGTCATATTCAGAATAAATTTTCTTTTGGCATCCAGTTTGGACTGAACATTTCATAATCACATGTCATACATCATTAATATTAACCAGCGTTTCTGACAACCATCAGTAGTCATAATATGCAACTGATGCCACAATCCTCCGGATTGCATCAACACCTGCATAGGATTGTAGCCATTACATAAGGAACGTTGCGTCAACGATGGACCAACGTTGCATATTTACTGGGTTTTGAGCACATGTTGTGGTAGGTTTAAGTACAGTTACAAGGCAGATTTTTAAGTGATTAACTTCATTAATGAACTGAAGAGTTATATGAATGAAAGGAACTCCATGAATGAACCACTGTACAGTACTTTATTTGTTCTAAATAACATTTACTACAGAGGTAGTTGTGCTCGCTTCTCAATCTATCTTCTCTGAGGCAGCATTTTAGATACGTCATGTTTTCCCGAGATATGTTCGAACTAATGTATTGCATCGTGGACTGCATGTTGATCATTCAGCAAAGTTATATTCCAGGATAACGGCAAATACATTAAGTGCCCCATTATTTATAAAGCTATTTATACTTATTTACATTATTGTCATATACGCAATAAATTACGTTCTTTCAGCAACGCGCATTTTTATTACGAGCATTACAAATGTGTTATGTATTTGTATTATATTATACAGGAGCGTACTGTGCTGTATAATGCTTGTGGATTACAGTATAGCTTGTCAGTTTGAATGGTAACCAGGATAGCTAACGTGTATGATCGTAAATAATTATCTCAAGAGTCATGCTTAAGGGCAACATTGTAATGTGAGGCTATACCCTCACATTACAATTAATCTGAGTTTAGCAGTCTGTTCAACAGCGCAACAGTTGAAGTGTAGTCTCCAACTTAGCAACTCGGCATCTACATCAACATCAGCCTGCCACAGCCATGGACGCCGAGGATTTCAAAGTTCGAGGTGAGTTGATGTTTCTAAATAAGCATGGCACTAATTAGCCAAACTTAAGTTGTGGTATTTCCCAAACGTGTAACAAGTTGCTTGGGTTTTTTCTCTCCATGCTTTGATGTCCTGTATAACAGTTTGGAATCTATCGAGACCAAAAGTGTAATTTCTAAGGGCAAAACAATGGCAGTACAGCATTAAAGAAAAAAAGCATTTAAGGTACAACACGGGCATTACAGTATTATCAAGTTTACAATACGTATTTGATTTACATGGAAGTTGATGTAGTATTTTATGGTGATTATTGTACATGGGTATACAGTACTTTTAACGATTTATAGTGGATGGAAATTATGCGTAAAATATGCTTGGACTTATGGGTGCATACAAGATGTAATTGTTAACCTATCCTGTAAAGTAAGGTTTACATCCACAACTTGGAAAGAGTCTATAATCACATCAGGGTTAACATTTGTAACGAGAGAAATGGGAAAGCATGAATAAATACGGGCACATGGGTAAGAATTTTAAAATAAGCAGTGTTGCAATTGTATGTATGTTGAACTTCTTTAGCACTATACATGCTAATCGGAGGTGCGAATTTACAGTGGCAATTCAGTACACTATTGTACATTTTATAAATTGACATTGTAAACAAACAAAAAATTACAGTACACAAGACAACACAACAGAGGTACAAAATGAAGAAATGAAAGACATTTTACTTGGTTAAAACTCCAAACCAAAGATTATGCAAATTCTAATCACATTCGTTAATGACACTGCCTTCCGAACATCCTCAGGAAAATGTAATAGGTCCAAATTTTTTTGAATTGTTCATCTATAACACGGGCGTTTAAACGTACTTTTAACACGGACGAACTGAGCTCCATTACCGGCCATGATTAACATACATAAGTGGATTGATAACATCATGTAAATTCTGAAAAAAAATGTCAACAGAAAATAGTTATCATCAGTCTGAAATCGGCTTTAGTATTTATACTGTATTCCTGTCCATCATTTGTATAATAGAAACATGTAGTTAGTATAAACTTTGCAAATGTACATATCTACAAAGTATTAAGGTCCAGCCTATTGTTTTGTACTGATGATGTGAATGGTATCACAGTGCCCTTGTCCAATCATCAGAAACTCTTCTGCGTTGCGTCATATTCAGAATAAATTTTCTTTTGGTATCCAGTTTGGACTGAACATTTAATAATCACATGTCATACATCATTAATATTAACCAGCGTTTCTGACAACCATCAGTAGTCATAATATGCAACTGATGCCACAATCCTCCGGATTGCATCAACACCTGCATAGGATTGTAGCCATTAAATAAGGAACGTTGCGTCAACGATGGCCCAACGTTGCATATTTACTGGGTTTTGAGCACATGTTGTGGTAGGTTTAAGTACAGTTACAAGGCAGATTTTTAAGTGATTAACTTCATTAATGAACTGAAGAGTTATATGAATGAAAGGAACTCCATGAATGAACCACTGTACAGTACTTTATTTGTTCTCAATAACATTTACTACAGAGGTAGTTGTGCTCGCTTCTCAATCTATCTTCTCTGAGGCAGCATTTTAGATACGTCATGTTTTCCCGAGATATGTTCGAACTAATGTATTGCATCGTGGACTGCATGTTGATCATTCAGCAAAGTTATATTGCAGGATGACGGCAAATACATTAAGTGCCCCATTATTTAAAAAGCTAGTTATACTTATTTACATTATTGTCATATACGCAATAAATTACGTTCTTTCAGCAACGCGCATTTTTATTACGAGCATTACAAATGTGTTATGTATTTGTATTATATTATACAGGAGCGTACTGTGCTGTATAATGCTTGTGGATTACAGTATAGCTTGTCAGTTTCAATGGTAACCAGGATAGCTAACGTGTATGATCGTAAATAATTATCTCAAGAGTCATGTTTAAGGGCAACATTTTAATGTGAGGCTATACCCTCACATTACAATTAATCTAGGTTTACCAGTCTGTTCAACAGCACAACAGTTGAAGTGTAATTTCTATTTAAAGCTTTCGTGACTGCAGGGATTCATCTTCTTGGTTCTTTCGGTAAAGTCACATAGAAGGGAAGTAATAAAATAATAAAAATAAAATATAATAAAATAATTCTCACGACGTTTCGGCCACAACACAAGCAGCCGTCCTCAGGTGAAGACCAGTTCTGTCGAGGCGATAGCGCCTAAATGAAACACTACCACGCTTGGAGCGTCTATTTAAGCTGGGTTGGAAGGGGGGGAAAATGTGCCTTGACAAAAGAATCTGCATATCAAGAGGAATTTAGCATATTTATGAGAAATGCAGGAATGCGTATAGTGCTAATTTGTGAAATGTGTTGGAGGTGGGCGGGGGGTTTTCAAAGTCATATTATGCCAATGCATTATGCAGGATTAGCAGCATCAAAGGGAGGGGGTAGGTGTAGCATTAATAAAGGGAAGGAATGTTAATAGTATGTAGCTGCAGTAACTAAACAACCACGTAAAAAGTATAAACTACATAGTATTATCAGTATGCTAAATATACTCTCAATAAGCTGAGCTACCAACCGTAAGCAATACATTACAATTCTAGGTCGCAAAAAATATAATGTGCTTCCAGCTAAAATTTTTAAACTTTTTCCTTACATCACACGGGTCTATCCCGTACTATATGTTGCCATAGACAACCCCAACATTAAATTGTATACTGTATTACTATACACTACCCTATGTCTTACAATAATACATAGTGTAATATTACACTATGTATTATTCTACCCACCCAACTGTATACCACACTGCTGTATATTCACTATACAATTACGATACTATATACTACCTTATACATTGTATTAAACATTACACTTTAATACTATTTATTATCATACACTATACCATTGACCGTCGCGTGAAAGGTACTAAGAGGAAGCAACGAAATATCACCACTCTCCCATTGACATATTTCGTTGCTTCCTCTTAGTACCTTTCACGCGACGGTCAATGGTATAGTGTATAATAATAAATAGTATTAAAGTATAATGTTTAATACAATATATAAGGTAGTATATAGTATCCTAATTGTATAGTGAATATACAGCAGTTTGGTATACAGTTGGGTGGGTAGAATAATACATAGTGTAATATTACGGTTGGTAGCTCAGCTTATTGAGAGTATATTTAGCATAATACATAGTGTAATATTACACTATGTATTATTCTAAGACATAGGGTAGTGTATAGTAATACAGTATACAATTTAATGTTGGGGTTGTCTATGGCAACATATAGTACGGGATAGACCCGTGTGATATAAGGAAAACGTTTTAAAAGTTTAGCTGGAAGCACATTATATTTTTTGCGATCTAGAATTGTAATGTATTGCTTACGGTTGGTAGCTCAGCTTATTGAGAGTATATTTAGCATACTGATGATACTATGTAGTTTATACTTTAGCTTTTTACGTGGTTGTTTAGTTACTGCAGCTACATACTATTAACATTCCTTCCCTTTATTAATGCTACCCCTACCCCCTCCCTTTGATGCTGCTAATCCTGCATAATGCATAGGCATAATATGACTTTGAAAACCCCCCGCCCACCTCCTACACATTTCACAAATTAGCACTATTCGCATTCCTGCATTTCTCATAAATATGCTATATTCCTCTTGATATGCAGATTCTTTTGTCAAGGCACATTTCCCCCCCCTTCCAACCCAGCTTAAATAGACGCTCCAAGCGTGGTAGTGTTTCATTTAGACGCTGTCGCCTCGACAGAACTGGTCTTCACCTGAGGACGGCTGCTTGTGTTGTGGCCGAAACATCGTGAGAATTATTTTATGATATTTTATTTTTATTATTTTATTACTTCCCTTCTACGTGACTTTACCGAAAGAACCAAGAAGATGAGTTGAAGTGTAGTCTCCAACTTAGCAAATCGGCATCTACATCAGCACCAGCCTGCCACAGCCATGGACGCCGAGGAGTAAAAAGTTCGAGGTGAGTTGATGTCTCTAAATAAGCATGGCACTAATTAGCCAAACTTAAGTTGTGGTATTTCCCAAACGTGTAACAAGTTGCTTGGGTTTTTTCTCTCCATGCTTCGATGTCCTCTATAACAGTTTGGAATCTATCGAGACCAAAAGTGTAATTTCTAAGGGCAAAACAATGGCAGTACAGCATTAAAGAAAAAAAAGCATTTAAGGTACAACACGGGCATTACAGTGTTGTCAAGTTTACAATACGTATTTGATTTACATGGAAGTTGATGTAGTATTTTATGGTGATTATTGTACATGGGTATACAGTACTTTTAACGATTTATAGTGCTTGGTAATGATGCATAAAATATGCTTGGACTTATGGGTGCATACAAGATGTAATTGGTAACCTATCCTGTAAAGTAAGGTTTACATCCACAACTTGGAAAGAGTCTATAATCACATCAGTGTTAACATTTGGAACGAGAGAAATGGGAAAGCATCAATAAATACGGGCACATGGGTAAGAATTTTAAAATAACCACTGTTGCAATTGTATGTATGTTGAACTTCTTTAGCACTATACGTGCTAATCGGAGGTGCGAATTTACAGTGGCAATTCAGAACACTTTTGTACATTTTATAAATTGACATTGTAAAAAAAAATTACAGTACACAAGACAACACAACAGAGGTACAAAATGAAGAAATGAAAGACATTTTACTTCGTTAAAACTCCAAACCAAAGATTATGCAAATTCTAATCACATTCGTTAATGACACTGCCTTCCGAACATCCTCAGGAAAATGTAATAGGTCCAAATTTTTTTGAATTGTTAATCTATAACACGAGCGTTTAAACGTACTTTTGACACGGGTGAACTGAGCTCGATTACCGGCCATGATTAACATACATAAGTGAATTGGTAAAATCCTGTAAATTCTGAAGAAAAAAAGTCAACAGAAAATAGTTATCATCAGTCTGAAATCGGCTTTAGTATTTATACTGTATTCCTGTCCATCATTTGTATAATAGAAACATGTAGTTAGTATAAACTTTGCAAATGTACATATCTACAAAGTATTAAGGTCCATCCTATTGTTTTGTACTGATGATGTGAATGGTATCACAGTGCCCTTGTCCAATCATCAGAAACTCTTCTGCGTTGCGTCATATTCAGAATGAATTTTCTTTTGGCATCCAGTTTGGACTGAACATTTCATAATCACATGTCATACATCATTAATATTAACCCGCATATCTGACAACCATCAGTAGTCATAATATGCAACTGATGCCACAATCCTCCGGATTGCATCAACACCTGCATAGGATTGTAGCCATTAAATAAGGAACGTTGCGTCAACGATGGCCCAACGTTGCATATTTACTGGGTTTTGAGCACATGTTGTGGTAGGTTTAAGTACAGTTACAAGGCAGATTTTTAAGTGATTAACTTCATTAATGAACTGAAGAGTTATATGAATGAACGGAACTCCATGAATGAACCACTGTACAGTACTTTATTTGTTCTCAATAACATTTACTACAGAGGTAGTTGTGCTCGCTTCTCAATCTATCTTCTCTGAGGCAACATTTTAGATACGTCATGTTTTCCCGAGATATGTTCGAACTAATGTATTGCATCGTGGACTGCATGTTGATCATTCAGCAAAGTTATATTGCAGGATGACGGCAAATACATTAAGTGCCCCATTATTTAAAACGCTATTTATACTTATTTACATTATTGTCATATACGCAATAAATTACGTTCTTTCAGCAACGCGCATTTTTATTACGAGCATTACAAATGTGTTAATGTATTTGTATTATAGTATACAGGAGCGTACTGTGCTGTATAATGCTTGTGGGTTACAGTATAGCTTGTCAGTTTCAATGGTAACCAGGATAGCTAACGTGTATTATCGTAATTAATTATCTCAAGAGTCATGCTTAAGGGCAACTCTTGAATATGCTTTACATCTAACCTATAAACGTCACTTTTTGTCTGTCTGTCTGTCCGTCCGTCTGACCGTCTGCGTACGCTCGCTTCCGGGGGATTTGGCTCTCGGACCGTGGGGTTCGACGAGATTAAATTTTGCCCTTGGGCACGCCCCCGGCCCCGCGATGAACATAGGCATTTCCGATTTTTCGTCTCTAAACATTAAATCGGACCATTTATCGATTTAGTGCGATTTCTCTTTATTTATTTACTACTGCCGACCGGCATGTGACGAAGCACGCCGTTGCGCATGCGCGAAGGCGGCTGCACCTGGCAACGGGCGGTTGGCCCCTGGCAACGGGCGGTTGCCCCTGGCAACGGGCAGCAACGCCATTTTTAATTCCCGTAAAAAATATGCACACGCATTAACACGCGACGCTGAGGTAAATTCAAGTTTCACGTCCTCTTCACTCCCCCCCCCACCCCAATGTGTGCAATTACTATTATAGGGTCGGTAGATAATAAAATATAGCGATTAGACAGTATTATTGTAGCGCGGGGGGGGGGGGGGTAGCGGCCCAAGCACCCAGCCTCGGCCGGGTGGGCAATCTAGGCGAGGCCGAAGGCTCTGCACGGTTCAAGTTCATTTATTAGGTATAGCCCTGTGAGCCATTGGGCTCTTGAATCGGGTGCAACCACAACAAACAACAAACAAAAACATGAACAAAAAATATCAGAAAGTGAATATGTGACTAAGTGCAAACAGAAAATCCAAGAAAAGACTGCAAAATATTGCAGAAAAAAACACCGTACACCAACGCTGTGTGCAAAAATCCCAGTGGGATGCAAGTCAAACAACAACAACAACCATAAGACAACTTAGATTAAGGCCATCAGTCTAACTCTGTACTACAACAAACAAACATGGCTAAACCAATACACTTTTCGAAAATCACCAAAATAAAGCCATGAAAGCAATGAAAAAGCAATTATAGGAACTGTGATGGAATTTTCACAATAAATGGCATAAACATGTACAACCAAAACCTTGCAGCCATAGCTGGCTGCATGAGCCACTCCACAACAGCAGGAGCATCAATGGGAGTATTATAATTTTTCAATGCACCTTTAAGATCAGCACACTAAATCAAAACACAGGTCATACTTTGTATCGATCATCCGGAGCGAAACATTTTGTTTTAGGCCACTGAATAGCACTGGCAGCTAGGGGTGTACAACTCCTCTAGAGCAGTTTTGAGTGAAGATCTCATAGGTAGTGACTCAAGTTTCAATTTATTGGCAACAGCATTCCAGACCCTGGGGGCATCAATAGCAAAGGCCCTTCCTCCAGTATATGTACGGCAATAGGGAATGTTAAGCTGGTAAATGAGTGTAGACCTTAGGTCAAATTTGTTCTTTGAAACAGAGATGAGATCCAGCAGGTAATCTGCGGATTTTTTGCAAGTACATCATGAATAAATAAGATCTGGTGCACAAGCCGTCGAACATTCAGAGATGTTAAGTTTGACCCAATGTAGAGATCACAGTGGTGAGTCCTATATGGGCAGTTCAATGCAAATCTTAAAGCCGAGTGATACATTGAGTCAAGCTTCTTCAGTACAGTACTTGGGGCTGATTTATACACAATGTCACAGTAATCAAGTAGAGGCAGTATGGTAGCTTTTATCAATTCCAAACGGAACATAGGGGGGAAGCAGTGCTTGTGTCGATATAGAAAACCAATTTTTATTTTTGTCTTTTTCCCAATATAATCAACGTGATCTTCAAAATTCAGTTTTGAATCCAGGATGACCCCAAGATACTTATAGATCTTGACTTGCTCTATTTGATCATTATTTAAGGAATGTAATTGGGGGAAAAGAACTTCCCGCTTTAGTCTTGGTGAGAAGCATAGCACCTTGGTTTTGGCAGGGTTTAGGACTAGTTTAAGAGCCACTAGCTGATGTTGTAGTTTGTTGAAATCACTTTGAAGCTTAGCAATCACGTCATCTGGAGAGTGGCCAGCAGTAATCATCACCGTGTCATCTGCAAAAAGATTAACCCTGGAATAATCCAGTTCAGTGCCCAAGTCATTTACATAAAGAGAGAACAAGAGGGGGCCGAGAATGGAACCCTGTGGAACCCCTTTTGTTATCTTAACACTGTTTGACCTCCAACCATCTGTGAATACAGTTTAAGTGCGAGAAAAGAGGTAATTTTTTAACCATTCTACTGTGTTTTCGGAAAAACCGAGGCAACTTATTTTACTAAGCAGGATGTTGTGGTCTACTGTATCAAAAGCTTTGGACAAGTCAAGAAAAAGACAGGCGCAGTACTGCTTATTATCAAGGCTACTGTAAATGTGATTCAGAGAGTCTAATGCAGCAGATGTGGTGCTGTATTTTTTTCGGAACCCAGATTGTTTTAGATGTAATAGATTGTTGGCGGACAGGAAACTGCTAATTTGGTAGTTCAATAATTTTTCTAAAATTTTCATCAACGGGGACAAAATTGAGATAAGTCGGTAGTTATTTGGATCATCTTTAAGGCCCCCTTTGTGGACGAACATAGGAATGTTTCCAATCTAGAGGAACTGATGCTTCTTTGATGGACAGGTTGAAAATATGGGCTATAGGTTTGTATATTAGGTGACCAACAGTTAGTAGAGCAAAGACGGGAATACTATCTGCTCCGGTAGAGGAAGACCCTTTGAGGTAGGACAGTTGTTTCAGAACATTACTTTCGTGGATTGGCTGAAAACTAAATTCGCTTAATGTTTGGATAGGGGTGTAGGAATTTGCATGAGCAGGGGTGACTCCCAATACATGATCAAATAGGGTACCAGCTTCAGAAAAATGAAGGTTAAAATTGTCAACTATTTTTTGGGGATCTGAAAAATATTGCCCATTTCGGTTAAGCTGAACGAGCAGATTATCTGTTTTGGATGCCTTTTCGATACATTTGATTGTTTTCCAGAAAATCCTGGCATTTCCATGAGATTCAAGGAGAGTGGAAGAGAAGTAGTCATTTTTTGTATGCCGTATTTTTTTGACGCATCTATTCCTTAAAATCCTGTATTCTAGCCAGTCATTGACCAAATTACTTTTCTAGGCCTCGACACCCCACACTTGTCAGGCGAAGACTTTGTGCTATAAACTCGATATACCCAGCGTTGCCCAGGGGAAAAATACATTTAAAATCTTCTGAAAACTTTAAAACATAACATACCAATGAAAATACAACTGTGTAATTTTAAATTTAAAACCGACCGCGCCAAGAATCGATTCTCTGAATTGCGCAAAGGAATCAAAGGTTGTCTGTGGACTCCTTTAGAATCGGCTTATTCCCGTTTAATATAAGTTGGTTATAGAGTTGATATAAACTGCTACGAATGGGAAATATCCGGCGTTGATCGGGGCAAAAATATAATTAAAAACTCCTGAAAACTTTTAAACATAACACACCAATGAAAATAAAACTCTGTAATTAAAAATGTAAACCTCCTACGCGCCAGGAATCGATTCTTTGAATTGCGCAAAGGAATCATCGAAGGTTGTGGATTCCTTTAGAATCGCCCTATTCCCGTTTAATATACTTACGTGTCGCCAAGTTTGCTTAACATTTCCAACAGACACACACATTCACACATTTAGCTTTTACATTTAATATACAAAACGTCAGCATGTACTGCTGTCATCATAGGCAAAAATATATACACCTTCACTACTCTCCCTCACCACTCTCCCTCACTCACTATCACTCACCACACACTATCACTGACCACTCACACTCACCACTCACACTCACCACTTACCCTCACAACTCACCCTCACCACTATTCCTCACTACTTACCCTCACCACTCTCCCTCACCAATCACCCTCACCACTCACCCTCACCACCACCACTCACCCATACCACTCACGCTTACCACTCACCCTCACTACTCACCCCTCACCCTCACTACTCACCACTCACCCTCACTACTCACTAATCACCCTAACCACTCACCCTCACCACTCACCACTCATTCCCACCACTCATCCTCACCACTCACCCATCACCACTCACCCTAACCACTCACCCTCACTACTCACCCCTCTCCTTCACCACTCACCCCCACCACTCACCCCTCTCCATCACCACTCTTCCTCACCACTCACCCTTACTACTCACCCTCACCACTACTCACCACTCACTCTCACCACTCACTCTCACCCTCACCGCTCACTACTCACCCTCACCACTCACCATCACTGTGGTGGTGGTACCTGCTATGATGACAGTAGTAGTAGTACAAGCTGACGTTTTGTATGTTAAATGTCAAAAGCGAAATTAGTGAATGTGTGTGTCTGTTCAAAATGTCAAGCATACTTGGCGACACGTAAGTTTTTAAAACGGGAATAGGGTGAGTGGTGGTGGTGAGTGTTGAGGGTGAGTGGTGAGTGGTTAGGGTGAGTGGTGAGTGGTTAGGGTGAGTAGTGAGGGTGAGTGGTGAGCGTGAGTGGTGAGTGGTGAGCGTGACTGGTGAGCGTGACTGGTGAGGGAGAGTGGTGAGGGAGAGTGGTGAGGGAGAGTGGTGAGGGAGAGTGGTGAGGGAGAGTGGTGAGGGAGAGTGGTGAGGGAGAGTGGTGAGGGAGAGTGGTGAGGGAGAGTGGTGAGGGAGAGTGGTGAGAGAGAGTGGTGAGGGAGAGTGGTGAGGGAGAGTGGTGAGGGAGAGTGGTGAGGGAGAGTGGTGAGGGAGAGTGGTGAGGGAGAGTGGTGAGGGAGAGTGGTGAGGGAGAGTGGTGAGGGAGAGTGGTGAGGGAGAGTGGTGAGGGAGAGTGGTGAGGGAGAGTGGTGAAGGGAGAGTGGTGAGGGAGAGTGGTGAGGGAGAGTGGTGAGGGAGAGTGGTGAGGGAGAGTGGTGAGGGAGAGTGGTGAGGGAGAGTGGTGAGGGAGAGTGGTGAGGGAGAGTGGTGAGGGAGAGTGGTGAGGGAGAGTGGTGAGGGAGAGTGGTGAGGGAGAGTGGTGAGGGAGAGTGGTGAGGGAGAGTGGTGAGGGAGAGTGGTGAGGGAGAGTGGTGAGGGAGAGTGGTGAGGGAGAGTGGTGAGGGAGAGTGGTGAGGGAGAGTGGTGAGTGGTGAGGGTGAGTGGTGAGGGTGAGTGGTGAGGGTGAGTGGTGAGGGTGAGTGGTGAGGGTGAGTGGTGAGGGTGAGTGGTGAGGGTGAGTGGTAAGTGGTGAGGGTGAGTGGTAAGTGGTGAGGGTGAGTGGTAAGGGGTGAGTGGTAAGTGGTGAGGGTGAGGGTGAGTGGTGAGGGTGCGTGGGGAGAGTGAGTGGCGGTTGTGAGTGGTGATTAGTGAGTGGTGAGGGTGAGCGTGAGTGGTGAGGTTGAGTGGTGAGCGGTGAGGGGTGATTGGTGAGGGTGCGATTGGTGAGGATGAGTGGTGAGGGTGAGTAGTGAGGGTGAGTGGTTGTTGTGAGGGTGAGTGGTGAGGGTGAGTGACGGTTGTGAGAGGTGATTAGTGAGTGGTGAGGGTGAGTGGTGAGGGTTAGTGGTGAGCATGAGTGGTGAGGGTGAGTGTTGAGCGTGAGTGGTGAGTGGTGATTGTTGAGGGTGTGATTGGTGAGGATGAGTGGTGAGTAGTGAGTGGTGAGGGTGAGTGGCGGTTGTGAGTGGTGATTAGTGAGGGGTGAGTGGTGAGGGTGAGCGTGAGTGGTGAGTGGTGAGCAGTGAGGGTGAGCTGTGAGGGTGAGCAGTGAGGGTGAGCAGTGAGGGTGAGCAGTGAGGGTGAGCGGTGAGGGTGAGCGGTGAGGGTGAGCGGTGAGGGTGAGCGGTGAGGGTGAGCGGTGAGGGTGAGCGGTGATTGGTGATTGGTGAGGGTGTGATTGGTGAGGATGAGTGGTGAGTGGTCAGGGTGAGTGGTGAGTGGTGAGGGTGAGCGGTGAGGGTGAGTGTTGAGGGTCAGTGGTGAGTAGTGGGGGTGAGGGGTGAGCGTGACTGGTGAGTGGTGAGGGAGAGTGGTGAGGGTGAGTGGTGAGGGTGAGTGGTGATTGGTGAGGGTGTGATTGGTGAGGATGAGTGGTGAGGGTGAGTAGTGAGGGTGAGTGGTTGTTGTGAGGGCGAGTGGTGAGGGTGAGTGGTGAGGGTGAGGGTGAGTGGTAAGTGGTGAGGTGAGTGGTGATTGGTGAGGGTGAGTGGGGAGGGTGAGTGGGGAGGGTGAGTGGCGGTTGTGAGTGGTGATTAGTGAGGGGTGAGTGGTGAGGGTGAGCGTGAGTGGTGAGGTTGAGTGGTGAGCGGTGAGGGTGAATGGTGAGGGTGAGTGGTGATTGGTGAGGGTGTGATTGGTGAGGATGAGTGGTGAGGGTGAGTAGTGAGGGTGAGTGGTTGTTGTGAGGGCGAGTGGTGAGGGTGAGTGGTGAGGGTGAGGGTGAGTGACGGTTGTGAGAGGTGATTGGTGAGTGGTGAAGGTGAGTGGTGAGGGTTAGTGGTGAGTGTGAGTGGTGAGGGTGAGTGAGCGTGAGTGGTGAGGGTGAGTGGTGATTGTTGAGGGTGTGATTAGTGAGGGTGAGTGGCGATTGAGTGGTGATTAGTGAGGGGTGAGTGGTGAGTGGTGAGGGTGTGATTGGTGAGGATGAGTAGTGAGTGGTGAGGGTGAGTGGCGGTTGTGAGTGGTGATTAGTGTGGGGTGTGTGGTGAGGGTGTGATTGGTGAGGATGAGTGGTGAGTAGTGAGTGGTGAGGGTGAGTGGCGGTTGTGAGTGGTGATTAGTGAGGGGTGAGTGGTGAGTGAGGGTGAGCAGTGAGGGTGAGCAGTGAGGGTGAGCAGTGAGGGTGAGTGGTGATTGGTGAGGGTGTGATTGGTGAGGGTGAGTGGTGAGGGTGAGTGGTGAGCGGTGAGTGGTGAGCGGTGAGGGTGAGTGAGGGTCAGTGGTGAGTAGTGAGGGTGAGTGGTGAGCGTGACTGGTGAGTGGTGAGGGAGAGTGGTGAGGGAGAGTGGTGAGGGAGAGTGGTGAGGGAGAGTGGTGAGGGAGAGTGGTGAGGGAGAGTGGTGAGGGAGAGTGGTGAGGGAGAGTGGTGAGGGAGAGTGGTGAGGGAGAGTGGTGAGGGAGAGTGGTGAGGGAGAGTGGTGAGGGAGAGTGGTGAGGGAGAGTGGTGAGGGAGAGTGGTGAGGGAGAGTGGTGAGGGAGAGTGGTGAGGGAGAGTGGTGAGGGAGAGTGGTGAGGGAGAGTGGTGAGGGTGAGTGGTGATTGGTGAGGGTGAGTGGGGAGGGTGAGTGGGGAGGGTGAGTGGGGAGGGTGAGTGGCGGTTGTGAGTGGCGGTTGTGAGTGGTGATTAGTGAGGGGTGAGTGGTGAGGGTGAGCGTGAGTGGTGAGGTTGAGTGGTGAGCGGTGAGGGTGAATGGTGAGGGTTAGTGGTGATTGGTGAGGATGAGTGGTGAGGGTGAGTAGTGAGGGTGAGTGGTTGTTGTGAGGGTGAGTGGTGAGGGTGAGTGGTGAGGGTGAGTGGTGAGGGTGAGTGGTGAGGGTGAGTGGTGAGGGTGAGTGACGGTTGTGAGAGGTGATTGGTGAAGGTGAGTGGTGAGGGTTAGTGGTGAGCATGAGTGGTGAGGGTGAGTGTTGAGCGTGAGTGGTGAGGGTGAGTGGCGGTTGTGAGTGGTGATTAGTGAGGGGTGAGTGGTGATTAGTGAGGGGTGAGTGGTGAGGGTAAGGGTGTGATTGGTGAGGGTGAGTAGTGAGGGTGAGTGGTTGTTGTGAGTGGTGAGGGTGTGGTGAGGGTGAGTGACGGTTGTGAGAGGTGATTGGTGAGTGGTGAAGGTGAGTGGTGAGGGTTAGTGGTGAGGGTGAGTGGTGAGGGTGAGTGGTGATTGGTGAGGATGAGTGGTGAGTAGTGAGTGGTGAGGGTGAGTGGCGGTTGTGAGTGGTGATTAGTGAGGGGTGAGTGGTGAGGGTGTGATTGGTGAGGATGAGTGGTGAGTAGTGAGTGGTGAGGGTGAGTGGCGGTTGTGAGTGGTGATTAGTGAGGGGTGAGTGGTGAGGGTGAGCAGTGAGGGTGAGCAGTGAGGGTGAGTGGTGATTGGTGAGGGTGTGATTGGTGAGGATGAGTGGTGAGTGGTCAGGGTGAGTGGTGAGGGTGAGTGGTGAGGGTGAGTGGTGAGCGGTGAGGGTGAGTGAGGGTCAGTGGTGAGTAGTGAGGGTGAGTGGTGAGCGTGACTGGTGAGTGGTGAGGGAGAGTGGTGAGGGAGAGTGGTGAGGGAGAGTGGTGAGGGAGAGTGGTGAGGGAGAGTGGTGAGGGAGAGTGGTGAGGGAGAGTGGTGAGGGAGAGTGGTGAGGGAGAGTGGTGAGGGAGAGTGGTGAGGGAGAGTGGTGAGGGAGAGTGGTGAGGGAGAGTGGTGAGGGTGAGTAGTGAATGGTGAGTGTGAGGGGTGAGTGGTGATTGGTGAGGGTGAGTGGTGAGGGTGAGTGGCGGTTGTGAGTGGTGATTAGTGAGGGGTGAGTGGTGAGGGTGAGGTTGAGTGGTGAGGGTGAGGTTGAGTGGTGAGGGTGAGGTTGAGTGGTGAGGGTGAGGTTGAGTGGTGAGGGTGAGGTTGAGTGGTGAGGGTGAGGTTGAGTGGTGAGGGTGAGGTTGAGTGGTGAGGTTGAGTGGTGAGGGTGAGTGGCGGTTGTGAGTGGTGATGGGTGAGGGGTGAGTGGTGAGGGTGAGTGGTGAGGGTGAGTGGTGAGGGTGAGTGCTGAGTGGTGAGGGTGAGTGGTGAGAGAGTGGTTAGTTTTGAGGGTGAGTGGTGAGGGTTAGTGGAGAGTGGTGAGTGGTGATTGGTCAGTGGTGATTGGTGAGGATGAATGGCGAGTAGTGAGGGTGAGGTTGAGTGGTGAGGGTGAGTGGTGGTTGTGACGGTGAGTGGTGAGGGTGAGTGGTGAGGCTGAATGGTGAGAGTGAGTGGTGAGGGAGAGTGGTGAGGGTTAGTGGTGAGGGTTAGTGGTGAGGGTTAGTGGTGAGAGTGAGTGGTGAGGGTGAGTGGTGATTGGTGAGTGGTGATTGGTGAGTGGTGATTGGTGAGTGGTGATTGGTGAGTGCTGAGGGTGAGTGCTGAGGGTGAGTGCTGAGGGTGAGTGCTGAGGGTGAGTGCTGAGGGTGAGTGCTGAGGGTGAGTGCTGAGGGTGAGTGCTGAGGGTGAGTGCTGAGGGTGAGTGCTGAGGGTGAGTGCTGAGGGTGAGTGCTGAGGGTGAGTGCTGAGGGTGAGTGCTGAGGGTGAGTGCTGAGGGTGAGTGCTGAGGGTGAGTGCTGAGGGTGAGTGCTGAGGGTGAGTGCTGAGGGTGAGTGCTGAGGGTGAGTGCTGAGGGTGAGTGCTGAGGGTGAGTGCTGAGGGTGAGTGCTGAGGGTGAGTGCTGAGGGTGAGTGCTGAGGGTGAGTGCTGAGGGTGAGTGCTGAGGGAGATTGGTGAGGGAGATTGGTGAGTGGTGAGTTGTGAGGGTGAATGGTGAATAGTGATTGGGAGTGGTGAGTGGTGAGGATGAGTGGTAAGGGTGAGTTGTGAGTGGTGAATGGTGAGGGTGAATGATGAATACAGTCAATATGCACTGCTGTAATCATAGCAGGTACCACCACCATAGTATGTACTGCTCTCATCAGAGCAGGTACCACCACGACAGTATGTACTTCTGTCGTCATAGTAGGTGCCACCACACTCGGTATGTACTGCTGTTATCATACCAGGTACCACCACCACAATATGCACTGCTGTCATCATAACAGGTACCAACACAGCAGTATACACTGCTGTAGTGATAGCAGGTACCACCTCAGTCGGTATACACTGCTGTAGTGATAGTAGATACTGCTATCGAGTTGGTAGATACCGCTATAGTAAATACTAAAACAGTCAGTATATACCACTACAGTCAGTCAATACTGCTACAGTCAGTATATACTACTATACAGTCAGTACATACTACCACGGTGAGTAGCTACTAGAGTCAGTAGATACTATTATAGAGTGAGTAGATACTGCTATAGATTTTGTAGTTACTACTATAGTCAGTGGATACAACTATAGAGTCAGCAGATACTATACAGTTAGTCGTTACGAGTATATAGTCGGTAGATACTACTGTAGGCCCAGTAAATACTACTATGGTCAGTAGTTATTACAGTCACTAAATACTACTACACAGTCAGCAGCTACTACTGGCTCAGTAGATACTACGGTACAGTCAGTAGATACTACTACAGAGTCAATAGATACCACTTCCTCTGTTGTATGTAAGGTGTTGTTAGTATATATACTTACGAGGGGTAAATATATTTTTTGAGGGGGGGGGAGACCACAATTTTCGGAAACCTTTTGACATCAACTATTTACCCCACACTTTCTGCAACTTTTTGGACTTGTGAAAGCCTCTCATATATTTGTTGGTGGAGAAATGTACAAACAGCCCACCGGGCTTTGACAATACCTTAGTATCTGTGTATATATATGTAAGGTTTTTAAGAAATATATTTTTCACCCGGGCAAAGCCGGGTACTTCCACTAGTATGTAATAAAAGACTTCCACGACAGGTTGAGACTTGCGTCCTGTATTTAGTGATGACTGCTCAGCTCCGCACTCCCTTCTGTATGGTCACCCTCTTTCCCTCTCGTCACATGCACGCGCTCACTGCTCCTCCGTTCCCACGCGGCTTCCCTCGCTCTCGCTTCCCCGCGCACCGCTGGTCGACGGCGCGCCGGGAGTCAGGAGAGCTTCGGCCCTCGAGGCTGCCAGGTGGCATGACGAGATGGCGGAAATGCAGTCCGAACCCAGGCTTCCACACCGACCCCAAGTCCTCCCCTTGCCTCTTCTTATATCCCTCTCGGTGGAGCAAAGCGCCACCTCTAACCACGCCCCCCCTCAGAACCTTACCGATGGTTCCCACATGTACCCATGAGCTCCGCCTATGAACTTTGGCCCAGATGGAACCGTTTGCCCTGATTGGCTATGACCGATTCAGAAGTGCATATGCAGCCCTCCGTCGCCCGTCGGTGTGCTCTCATTACACCCCCCGCCCCTCCGGGATAAAAAACACTAGCCATCCCGGCTAGGAAGAAGGTTAACCCAAATTTCGATTTAAATCTTTCGTGACTGCAGTCTTGGAGAAGTCAATGTCATGTGAGCCCACTGAATTGTAACAGTGATCTGCCACGGCTGAGGTGTTTGTCCTACCATGTTTCAGGTCTGCTTTATGTTCACGGATGCGGTCCGAGATATGTCGTTTGGTTTCTCCAATGTAACTGCTACCACAGAGGCAACTTAGTTTGTAGACGCCAGGGTAGTGTATGTTGTGGTTCCAGACAAGACAGAGGTTCTCTGCAAGCCATCTGGCTACCATGAGAGATTCGTTCATGAGGCGACCCACATATACAAACACAGAGACAATTTCAGCCAAGAAGATGGATTCTGGCTCAGCAATCATTGGAAGGACGTAATAAACCATTTTGAATCTTAACTGATTGTGTTCACGTTTAAGGTGACTTTCAGACTGCAGTCCACTCACTGGCATTGACTATATATCTTTTATTCTCCGCAGGGAATGGATTCTTTGCTCCGCTGCAAGTCTCCTATCACCACTCTCCCATTGACATATTTCGTTGCTTCCTCTTAGTACCTTTCACGCGACGGTCAATGGTATAGTGTATAGCAGATTGTATAATAATAAATAGTATAAAAGTGTAATGTTTAATACAATGTATAAGGTAATTGTATAGTGAATATACAGCAGTGTGGTATACAGTAGGGTGGGTAGAATAATACATAGTGTAATATTACAATGTATAGTCTATACGCATATTAGTTGCTGCAGCTCCATACTATTAACATTCCTTCCCTTTATTAATGCTAACCATACTCCCTCCCGTTGATGCTGCTAATCCTGCATAATGCACGGGCATATTATGACTTTGAAACCCCCCGCCCATCACCTACGCATTCCACAAGTTATGACTAATCCCATATCTGCATTTCCCATAAATATGCTAAATTCCTCTTGACATGCAAATTATTTTGTCAATGCGCTCTTCCCCCTCCAACCCAGCTTAAATATACGCTCCATGCCTGGTGGTGTTTCATTCAGACGCTGTCTTTCCGACAGACCCGTTCTACACCTGAGGACGGCTGCTTGCGTTGTGGCCGAAACGTCGTGAGAATTATTTTATAATGTTTTATTTTTATTATTTTATTATTTACCTTCTACGTGACTTTACCGAAAGAACCAAGAAAAAGGTTAACCCAGATAATGGAGATAATGGGAGAGCAATACCGCAGAACCCGGCGAGAATCAGAACAACAATAACAGAATGCATAAAATTGAACGCAACGAACGAACACGAAAAAACCAGCGTGAAATAGGAAGGATTAACGAAATCGGCTCGACTTGGAACGTGCGGCCTCGCTGGCTCCGACGCAGCCAGAGGTGGAAGTGCCGACAGTGCGGCAGCGGATGCAGCCAACGTAGGGCTGGCTCGAGCGGAGTTGTCAGCAGCAGAAGTCCTCAGGGCCTGGGCGGCTGTGGGCGGCAAAACAGAGTCTTTCGGGGGATCAACCGGCAACTGGGTTGGCGCGTCGGATGCATCAGTCCCCGGCAAGCCAATCTTTGGAGATGACGAACCGACGCGCGGAGGAAAGAATGGTTTCAACCGGGACGTGTGAACGAACCAACGACGGGATCCCGCCCGGATGTGCACACAATGAGGATGCCGAATTTCAACCGACTCCACAGGCCCCTGCCACAGCCTGCAAAATTTGAGAGAGATGCCCAATGGCCAAAGGCACCTCTCCCAAAGGCATCTGAGGGCAATGAAGCCAGGCCCGATCACCCACAGACCACGGCATTCCGCGGCCAGACCTTCGTGCACAACGCTCGTTACGAGCTTGAGTTTTGGGCGATGATGGTGATCCGTCGGAGAAACAGCAGGAGCCGGAGCAGCAGGCAGAGTCGGCGATCGAGGGCAGCCCCTACACTCCCTCACGAAGTGGCCCAAGCGGCCACACCTGAAGCAAGTGATGGCCGTCCGCCGGGCATCCCCATCCTCCTGCTGATGCAGACCACCGAACCTCCGGCATCGCGAAGGGTCATCTGAACCCCGACCCCAACGAGGCACAGCAGTGGCCAACTGCCCTCAGCAGTTGCGTGCTCCGGTGGGATGTCCACCACTTTAGTCGGTGACCACCTCTTGGGCTCACCATCCCGAGCATGGTCGCCCGTCCACGCAGCCATCTGGGACCAGCACTGCAGGCTCTCATGCGCGTGAAGACACCTAGCACATCATGCCCGCAAGAGGGCAAGACCACTCCAATGTCCCTTGCCAAGGCCAACATGCAGTCCATGACCAATGAGTCAAGAACCTCCTGCTTAACATCGGGGTAGGCGGCCAAAGCCAATGCTATAAGGGCACTTCAGTAGGCGAGCGGAGACTCTGAGCTTCCCCTTCTCCGTTGCATAAACTTTCATCAGGTGCTGGAAGGTGGTTCATAGACCTCCGCAATTTTGGCATAAACACTTTCAAGCGTCTTCTTCTTCTCAGGAGGGATCGATCTAAAGACCGCTAGAGCATTGTCGTCCAGGACAGTTGGAAAAGCGACCAGCGCCTCCTCCTCTGACCATTGCACCGACTGGAACGCTGCATCAAACCTCCAAGTGAAGGCACTCCAATCACCGCCGGCAGCGATGAATTATTTTACGTGCGGAAGCTGGCGGGTACGCTCAGCCCCGTGTTGCCTAGCAGGAGCAGCAGCCCCCGCAGCCAGCGCGCACCGCGGTTCACTGGAAATGGCGGGCTCCGACCGCGCCTCAGCCACGCCGCCCAAGATGGCGGCGTCCTGCCGCGTGGTCTCCACAGCGCGCGTAATGGCAGAAGCTTCCCCAGTGCCCGCGACGGCGGCCGTCGTTTCCGCAGGGGGACTCTCCGAGGCTCCAGTCTGGAGCCTCTGCACGTCACCCCTCAGCAGTACCTTCTGCGGGCGCCCTGACGACGTGGACGAGGTGACGAGCGATACCAGCTGGAGAAGCACTGTCCGCAGCGACTCCAGCTGCTCTGGCGCGGCAACTTCACCAGCCGTGGTTCCTGTAACCGGGACCATGGAACCCGGGGTCGGCAGGTCCTGGGTCACCGCCTCGTCATCGTCGGAAGAATCAACAGGTGGGTTCTTCTTCTTGAGATGCTTGGACATTTCTCTTTCTGTTGTATGTTTCCGTCTCCAGAAGAACCACTTCTGACTCCAATGTAATAAACGACTTCCACAACGACTCTGGACTGGTGTCTTTTATTTAACAGAATGTCCACACAGCACTGCTCTCTCTCTCTGGATGGCTTCTCTCTCTCTACTGCCGTGACGCACGCTCTCCCTCTTCCACCGTCGCGGCACGTCTCTTTCTCTCTCCACGCTAGCTGCAGGCTGGCAGCGCGCTGGGAGGAGAGAAGGCTTCGCTGGCAGAGCCCGCCACGTAGCCGTTGGCGAGTAGAGGTAGGTGATGATGCAGACCGGACTCCAGGCTCCCCACACCAACCTCGAGTCCTCTACTGCCTCTGCTTATATGCCCCCCGGCAGAGCTAAGCTCCGCCTACAGCCACGCCCCCTCGTGGAACCCTCTAGTTGATTCTCGAATATTCTCCGTAGCTCCGCCCATTACCTTTGGCCTAGATTTAATCCCTATTCCCGATTTGGATACCGGTTACCCAGCGGTGGCCGTGCAGATGTCCCCTGTAACCCCCTAGGTGGCGCTCTTTCATTACACAAGTATTGTATTGTTTCTAAACAGGTAAGGAGATGGTGGACTACATCGCCGCGTATCTAACTGGGCTACGTGACCGGCCTGTGATCCCATCCGTGCGGCCTGGCTACCTCCGTCCCCTGCTGCCCCCTGGCCCCGCGCAGCAAGGAGAACCCTGGGAGAGAATCTTTGAGGACGTGGAGCGGCTCATCATGCCTGGGGTAATGCACCCAGCCAGAGAAACGTGAATAAGATAGGATCCAGCCAGGATCATGCTTTACAACATGTGGTGTAACCTGAAAAAACATCGGACCACTATTTATTTTCTGCTGTATTAATGCAAGTTGTGGCGTGCATGCAGATTGCACACTGGCAGAGCCCACACATGCATGGATATTTCCCAGCACTCAACTCGTACCCATCGCTTCTTGGTGACATGCTGGCGACTGGGATGAATTGTGTCGGCTTCACATGGGTACGTCTGTGTGTAAAAGTGCCGTATTTGCATAACGACAGCAACGACTATTCACCACTAAGTGGCGGTGATGTCACCACACAGCGCTTGTGCCAGGCTCGGTGCATACACAATGAGTGACAGTACATATAAAACAGATCGATGGACAACCATCAAAAATCATGCGGGAACTCTTTGAGATATGCATCTTAGTTAAATGAAGACATTTGGAAACGTTTTGAGAACAAGATGCAAAGGTAACAATACAAATGTACAAATTTAACTAAAGTTTGAAAACATTTGCTAAATAATTTTAATAGTTTATTACACAATCATTACAGCAAATGAAGTATTTACATTTTATATAAAATCGCGTAATGTTGAATAAAACGTGTTAATGGATATATTTTAAGATATGTAAGTAAAAAATATATATTCAGTGAATTGGGGGGGGGGGGTCCAGGGAAGATCAGATATTGCTTGCCACGAATGTTTAACATGGGCAGACTTAATCTGGCCCAAAAAAAATTCAGATTTTTTTTATTTACAGAAAAAAAAACACGTGCAAGAATTGTTTTTTTTACAAATTCAATATACAATTTATTTGCAAGCTGAGACTGTAGGAAGGTTATTTGATTCAAGTAAAATTCCTTGTTTTATTGGATATTGAGGAGCTCCAACGCTATTATTAAAACTATGGTAATAAGGGGACCGTTTGTGTTTTGTAACTGTTGATGCGTGATCTGGGCCAGGCATCTAACCCGGCCTCCACGGAGCTGCAGATAGTGATGACGGACTGGCTGGTGAACATGCTGTCCCTCCCTGACACCTTTCGACATGATCACCCAGACGGATGTGGAGGTGGAGTCATACAGGTCCTTCATCTATATCATCATATTTGCAACACTTTGGTTTACAAAGCAGTACATTTAAAATCTAAATACATCTAAAACGATTAACAGAATAGGCAAGAAAGATTAGAAGCAAACATTTAAGGGGTGGAGAGTGGAGACAGACAGGAGACCATACTCAAAAGAGTATGGATTCCTGCAGTCACGAACGCTTCAAATCAAGACAGACAGGAGAATTGATATGATGGCGCTGTGGGAAATACAAGTTGGAAGTGATGTGTTTAAGAAGAGATTTGAATGCTAGAAGTGGCCAGTTGATATAAATGAGTGATAGCAATTGTCATAGTAACCGCAATGTAATAGTGACCTACTGTCACATTTGTTCATCAGGGTGCTTGCATTGCCTGCATGTGTAGCATAGTTGCCTCCAAGGTCAGTGGACCATTTTAAAAAAAACTTTTGATCAATTATAATTATTAATGTATCAGTTTGTTGCACTCATCCCAAAATTGTGTGTGCGTGTGTACTTGCGTATTTGTCGAACAGAGCTCAGTGAGCGAATCCACCATGCTGGCCCTCCTGGCGGCACGGACACGCGCTCTTACACAGTTACGCGGGGATGTGAGCCAGGACATCGGCAATGATGCACTCCTCAACTCACGACTTGTGGGATACACCTCAGACCAGGTGTGCCAGTCTACACTCTCTAATGCTCGTGCCCACCTTATGTTTAAAAAAAAAATTATTTCTCCCCCCCCACACACAAATTTTCATTTTAATTCACATATATAATAGCCCAGATCTGTCCTTCTGTGACTGTGATTAACACCCCCGGATTGGTTGAAGTGCGTCACGTGACCGCAAGCTAGCAGCCAACCAGAGGTACGCCCTCCCAAACATGTACGCTCCCAGATTGGTTGAAGTGCGTCACGTGACCGCGAGCTGGCCACTTCCGTATGTGGTGCACCCCGCACCTCGGAGGCCCGAGAAGCAGCAACATGACGGCCACAGCGCCGGAGACGCAGCCACGGAAAGCTGACGGTCGATCCACTCACACACGGCTCACTCATACACACAGCTCACTCACACACACACGATCACATGCAGCTCAGAGGAGATGGGTGAGTCAGAGTGAGGCAGAGCCATGCTCCGTCCACTGCTGCCCTGAGGGACCCCCGTGCTCTCCACTGCTGGCTTGAGGGAGAGCCGCGCTGTCTCCACTGCTGCCGTGAGGGAGCCAGACGCACTCTCTCCACTGCTGCCCTGAGGCAGAGCCGTGCTCGCTCCGCTGCTGCCCCGAGGGAGAGCCATGCTCTATCCACTGCTGCCCTGAGGGAGAGCCGTGCTCTGTCCATTACATTAGTATTCGAGTTTTTTTGGTGCTTAAATCCACTGCTGGATCAAGGCCCACCGCACGCTGTGCGAGTGGATCACTTGACCAGTCTGTTGGGGGGTGCTGCAGGCTGTGGTTGTTCAGGGACGTTGCAGGCTGTGGTTGTTAGGGGGCGCCTTAGGCGCCCCCTAACAACCTAGTAAAAGAATATTGAACATTATCGTACACTTTTAATGAATGATGCTTCAATCAGAGCGTGTGGAAAATGCTGCCTGCTTCTACTTATTTTCCCTCTCTAAACTTAAATCTAGTCACACCTCCGATTAGCACGTTTGGCTACGGACTGTGCGAAAGACGTTCAACATACATCCATACATAATTAAAGAGTACGAATGAAGGTGAATTCTGACGACCGCCAGGCTCACTCGTCAGTGCTGAAGGCGAGCCTCGTGTCGCTGGTGAGGCTGCGCTCGCTGCCCACGGACTTGGAGTTCTCGCTGCGCGGGGAGACGCTCCGACGCGCCGTGGAGGAGGACCGAGCACAGGGACTTGTCCCGTTCTTCGTGAGTTACTTAACTCCAAGCGTGAATTTGTTTATCGATGCAATGTTCACAAACATTTATTATTACAGTACTGTACTTGATTGGATTACCCAGAAAAAAACCCCATCACTGAGTGTCTGGGGCCATTTAGACAATTTGTTTTTAGAGAATGTTCATATGTTCATAGGATACTGGAACATCTAAGAGCCTACACATGCAAGGCAAAACACTGAAATTCCACACATATGTCAGAAACCTCCATGTTGTACAGTACTGTATTTGACTGCCTAGAAGTTACTGAATTACTCATAATGGGGTTTGTATTTCTATTGAGATTCTGCACCACATACTTGAATATTTGTTCACAGGAGTCATATAGTACTTGTATTGATTCTATTTGAAGGATTCTTAACTTTTAAGCTTCACACATATAGCCACTGTTACTTATCAACATAACTTGATGATATCACGTACTCTGGAAACCCCATTCATTCAGTTATGCTGCAAGAAAGTGCTTTGCAACACAACCAGGCCACAATATGAACATGACAAGGATGCAACAACTTTCACATTAATTAAAATTTTGGCTTTGGTGTGGTTCAATTAGATGTGGTACTTGGTGTCACTTGTGTAATACGAGAGTTCACCGACGGTCGCCGATCGGTGGGATAGGCTCCGCCGCTTCAGCCATCAGCCAATTAGATGGATACGCCAAGTTCAAGGGCGGAGCTGAATGGTTCTTGTGGGTAACCATCCAGAAGGTTCGTGAGGGGGCGTGGCTATAGGCGGGGGAAGCTCGGGGTCAGTGTGTGGAGTCTAGAGGCGAGACCATGTCTCGCGCCTCCGGCACGCCAGCGGCCACGTGGCGGGCTGGAGCGGGGAAGCGTGAGCGAGTTGTGCGCGGAGCAACAACATCTAACGCACGGAACGAGAGTGGAGCGGTGTCTGTGTGAAGAGAACACGGAGCTGTCCAGCCGACGAGAAATACACAATAAAGAAGACACGAACTACAGATCATCGTCAAAGTGCTTTATTACACTTGTATGGAACAAAAGATATGATGGGGGTGTAATTTCCCTGCTAATTAGCCATGTAAGCTGACAGGATATATGCAACAGAGCTACTCAGTTTGTTTGATCGTTTCCACAAACAATATGGCTCAGATGACGATAGCTCTCTTGGTAAAAGAACTACGTGTGTATTAATGCTTTCGTGCTCTCACCACCATGCATCTTGTGCGTACGTGTATAGGTGTGCGCAACCCTTGGCACAACAGGCGTCTGCGCGTTTGACAACATGGCTGAACTGGGCCCAATCTGTGAGATGTGGTCTTTGAATTTCTCTTATTCCTAACACCCTAAGTTCATAACCATTCTAATCGCACCTCCGATTATCACGGTTGGCTACGTACGGTGCGAAAGAAGTTCGACATACATACACACAAACTTAAGTCCTTACCAATGAGATTTTAAAGCAGGAGCAAAATGTTTGCTTACTGTAACTCATTTGTTTAGACCTGGTTTAGGAAACCTTTTTACAAGCAAGAGCCAAACATCAGGGTGAAACACGATTATTGGCTTTTCTTGCAATCCACTCAGGCCGCCAGGAGGGGCTGTGGCTGCACGTTGACGCGGCGTACGCGGGCACTGCCTTCCTGTGTCCCGAGCTGCGTGACCCCCTGCGCGGGGTAGAGTTTGCCGACTCGTTCGTGGTCAACATGGGCAAGTGGATGATGGTGAATCAGGACTGCGCCGTATTTTGGTGAGGCCTCCGTGAATCGTGCAAAATACGTTTTGGACAAGATCATGTTTGCCTTGTTGCACGAAACACAAGCTCTTAAGGTTTGTTTATTTGGATTTTATGTTTCACTTCTCAATGTCAGATATTTATATGACCTGGAAACCAATCATATATACCTGTTTAATATGCTTCGATATCCTGTCTTCTGCGAAGTGAAGTGCCAAAGAGTGCCGTGACAGCATTCCCACCCCACTGGCAACCGACTGATCGGTTTCATGAATGCTACAAGGGCATTGAATGAAAGATATCCCACCCACTGTGACACCTCTTGAACCAACTGTCACAGTTCAGCTACGTAATCGCATGCCTCTTATTGGCAAGCCTCCTACACTTGACCGCAAGCTAAGAGCCCGACTCACTGTGCCAGGGTGGCGGACAAGCGGAGTCTGCAGAGCACGTTCTGCGTGGAGCCGCACTACTTACAGCACGAGCACTCCGGTTCGGTCATAGACTTCATGGTGGGTGAATTTGCTGCACTTAACATGCTTTGCTCGTAAAATGGCATGCATTCGTGGAAGAGAACAGATTATTTCTAGATTTGAAGCTTTCGTGACTGCAAGGAATCATACTATTAGGTTTTTTCGGTAAAGTCACGTAGCTAAAAAAATTAATAAAAGTAAAAATAGAAATAAAATAATAAATCACGTTTCGGAGGCAACACAAGTCTCCGTCATCAGGTAGAACCGTCACAGCTAGATTTAGTGTATCAAGTGTGGCAAAAAATTTCAAAATACAAGTTCATAAATACAAGTTGAGAGGGGGAGGAGCTTATCTGAGTGTTGTAGCCAATGAATGGAACGTATTGCGGGGGGGGGGGGGGGGGCTAAAAGAGAACAACAGGTCACATGCTAAAGGTGCACATGATGCTAGAAGAGAACGACAATGCACATGTTGTTTTACCCAGTGTTGGTGGCCATCCAAATACAAAAAAGGAGAGTGCTGTTAAACACTGGGGATGTTAACACTCGGTAAAGTAGAATAGTACCTGTCAAATAAGATGGTCCAAAATGTGTAGTTAAATCTTTTTTTCATGGTTAATAATATCTTTCCAATGATTACTCAGTTTGTACCCATCATCACGGTTGAAATTATGTCTGTTTGTATATCTGGATGGCTTCGTGTACAAACCTTTGATGGTAGCCAGAGGGTTTGCCAGAGCACCTTGGTCTCGGAAAAAAAACAATATCATGAGAGCCCACAGCGTTGTAGCAATGATCGGCAACGGTGAAAGACTCAATTTTGCCGTGTTTCAGATCTGACTTGTGCTCGCGGACACAATCAGAGACACGACGTTTCGTTTCCCCAATGTAACAATCACCACAGCTGCAACTCAGTTTATAGACTCCAGGGTATTGCAAGTCAGGGATGACATCCTTCACAGATGGAATTAGATCACGGATTTTATGTACTGTACTGAATCAGACTTGGATCTTATGTTTGTTTAGAAGTTTGGAGATCTTTTTGGTCACGCCTGCTATGTATGGCAACGTGATAGTTTTGATCGGAGTTTCAAGTGGCTGTTTCTGTATGGTGGGAGAAACAGCTTGGCGGATGGTGCGGTCAGAGTATCCGTTCATCCTGAGGGCCTGATGTACATGTCTTAATTCACTGGCCAGGTCGTGTTGGTCAGAAATGCCATGAGCTCTGTGGTATAGCGTTTTGATGAGATAATTCTTTTGAGATGGGTGGTGGTGGGAATCGGGTTTCAAGTAGGAATCTGTGTGGGTGGCTTTCCTGTAGACAGAATGTCCCAAGGATCCGTCAGGTCTCCTCTCAAACAGAATATCTAAGAATGGTAGTTTGCCATCTTTCTCCACTTCCATGGTGAATCTGATGGATGGGTGTCTGGAATTGATGTGGTCCAAGAAGTGGTTCAATGCTGGGAGGCCATGTGGCCAAATGACGAAAGTGGCATCCACATACCTTTTCCACAGGGAAGGACGCAGGGTGGATGTCTGGATGGCGTCTGATTCAAACTTTTCCATGAACATATTGGCTATCACTGGTGACAAGGGGGAGCCCATAGGGGTACCCTCATTCTGTTTGTAGAAGGTGCCATTCCAGGTAAAATAAGTGTTGATGAGGCAATGCCTAACCAGCGCAGGTACATCCGAATTCAATCCATGTTGGACCAAGTCCTCAATTATTGTTAGGGTGTCAGGCACTGGGACTTTGGTAAACAGAGATACTACATCAAAACTGACGAGGATATAATCAGGAGATAGTACCATGTCCTTGACCATAGAGACCAATTTTTATTTTATTTTTTTACCTACGTGACTTTACCGAAAAAACCTAAGAACAGTTTATGCTCTATTACATTATGTCTAGGCGTACCAGGCCAACAGCTCTGATATTCTTGGTGCAAAGAGTTTGATCGCCTTTATACAATCTTAAATTATTTCACAAACACACTCGAACATTTTATGTGGGTATATTTGCTCTGAGAATACAGCAGATAACATCAGAAAGCACCATCTTGTCAAGATGTCAATAAAATTAGTTAAACTTGTTCTCTCTCTTTAAAAAAACATAGTTTAGCTCAGCAATTGACCTTAATATGAAAGTCTATTCTGATGTATTTAACAGCGGTTCCATTGTATTGAACATGTTTCTCTGCATTCTGTAAGAAAACACAGATATAATGTCATTTTTGCTGTAACCAGTGACACCCACGCCGTTATAATTTTGCTTAGATATGTGGGAACGTTGTGGAAGTTGGGGGGGGGGCGGGAGGTGGACATGGGGGCCCATATCAAGTAGTCAAGGGAGCTAATGAGCACTATTAAATGAGGGGGGCTCATATTTTCACCCACCATGATTCAGCAACTGTCCTCATGCCAAGTACATTACATGATTGTGCTGTGAAATTTGTGTTAATGATCGGGGTGGTGTTTTCGTGCAGCACTGGCAGATCCCCCTGACTGTGCGTTTCCGCTCGCTCAAGCTGTGGTTTGTGATTCGCTCGTTCGGGCTGGACGGCCTGCAGGACCACGTGCGCAGGGTGAGGGCCTCGTGTGACATGCGCTCCTAGTCACTGACACTCAGGACAGTTGAAACCAATGATCATATTTACTTATACTAATTGTGGAAGGGGTATATCAATGTTGTATGTTTTTCTACAGACCAATAAACTTGCAAGGTATTTTGAAAGCCTCGTCAGGGAAGACCCCCACTTCGAAATTCCAGCGAAGAGCAACTTGGGACTCGTTGTGTTTCGTCTCCAGGTGAGATTTTACAGCTTTTCCCCATGAAATTGCAGATGCAATGGAACGCTTTTAATTACTGGCCTCCACGTTAGACTCTCCCCCTCGCTTTCCTCCTTTTGCTCTGCCCTCAGGTCCTTTCTTTTTTCTATCGCTTATTCACTTCCACTGCCTCCACCCCTACCGGTTCCTTCCCCCACTTCTAACCCACTCCCGGTCCACTTCCTACTACGACCCTAATTCCTGACCCAGCTCCCACGTGTAATTTTCTCTATGTGCACCTAACCACATCTCTCCCCCAGTCATCCACTCTGCTCCTCAATCAGCTCAACGATCCGGCCACCAGACCTCTGCCCCTACTACCCTTCACCTACCCTCGTCCATGTCCAGCCATACCACCTATCTTACCACTTCATGCACGTGCCCCATAACTAGCTGCCTCTCATGCACGTTGCACCCATCTGTCACCCTCATTCACCATCACACTCCACATTATTACTCCTTCCCTACCCCTGCAACATCATGCTCCATTCCCAGCCCCTGTCCCTCTATCCCTCCATCACCCCCCTCACTGACAGCTGCTCCACCCCACCCGTTGCTCCCCTTTTGCCCCTTTGTGTACCGCCGTTAGCTTGCATTGTAGAGGGCCCTGGAAAGGGCCCTATATAAATCTTAAATATAATTTACTACTATAATGAGCCAAGAATGTCTGCGTGTCCTGCGTGTGACGTCACTCCATGTCGGCCAGCCCCCCTCATTAATAATCATGAACAGGTAACGTCTTCCAAATGGACACCACCCCCTCCATTAATAATAATTAGCGGATGACGTCACTCCACATGGGGGGGCGAGGCGCCTCCTACCCCCTCCTCAGCGTCAACTTACAACCCTCACTACAAAGGCAGGTCCCTCACGTCACGCTATTGAGACATAGACGTAAAAAGGACGTCATGGTGAACAAGGGATTATAACCTTAAAATGAAATAGGTCTGTGTCACCACGGCCTTACAAATTTCACACGAATTGATGCAATCACGTCGCGGTCTGCTTTTCGCTTGCAAGTTTCAGATTTACTGAAATACACCTGTCCTTGCCGGGCAAAAGGCTAGGAGAATATAATTAGTTACCTAGCCTGTGGCTTTATGTCACTCTTTGAGTCTTCTTATCCAGTTAAACCCTCTTACTTTCAGTTGTGGACTGCAAGACCGTTAAGCTCATACACAGAACCCTTCGATTGGTGGAGTGGTATACTAACACGGTGGATGACAACCAACCGATGTAGATGGCTGCAGGCTAGGAAAGATGTGACCATATTTATGGGACCATTTTGCCAATATCAAAGTATGAAAAATAATAATAGGTTTTATTGCCAGAAAGGGTAAAACCTATTCTTATTTTTCATCGCTGTTAACCTGTTGAGAGGTAGAAAGGTTTAACGGCTGCAATAAAATAGACATTGCTTTATTCAAGCACCTTATTATATTGAGCCTGTTCTCGTTGCAGGGCCCAAACGAACTGACAAAGACACTTCTCAGGCGACTCAATGAGTCACAGCAGCTGTTTGTGGCGCCAGCCATGGCCGGGGAGAAGTTCATCATCCGCTTCGTCATCACGTCTCAGTTCACCACAGAGGCGGATGTGCTACGGGACTGGCGGCTCGTGTCGCAGGCTGCTACAGACCTGCTGCAGGGCTCAGCAGCCAAAGACGACACGAGCGGAATGGAGACCTGCATTGTGGGCGGCAGAGAGGAAGAGACTACCCTTGACCACCAGAGTCAAGTCAAGGGTGTCTAGAGGTCATGGCACTGGCCAGGAGTTAAGAGCTCTCTCGTGCCAGATGGTGGAAATCTCCCTGATATTCACCAAATAATGTTGTATTTACTTGAGGGCCTGATTAAAAAAGTTTGAGATTTTATGATCACCCCCCCCCCCCACCTCCTAGAAGTTTCTAGATCTGCCTCCATTGATATTTTCAACATTTAATTTGGAAGCGATGTAATACAAGTTGTGGGTACTGAATGATGGGGGCATATGGATAGATGTTCTTTCATAAACAATTTTAATGTCATTTTATCTTTTATTATTTGTTTCTTTCGGTTAAGTCACGTCTAAAGATAAAATAATAAATTAAATTAAATAATAGAATACGACGTTTCGATTGCAACACAAGCAATCATCATCAGGTATAATGAAATAGCGACATAAAATCTAACCAGAAAACTATAGACAGACATATTAGCAGACAGATATCACCAAGATACATAGCGAGAGCAACACAGGTAACAGAGAGGGGTGATCGTCTCTGTGTGGTGGCCTTAAATAGACAGAGGGGGGGGCGGAGGGTTAGAGAAAAAATTAGCATATCAATGAGTGGTCAACAGACGTGGTGCTGCGAATGCGATGGCATGGCAAGCAAGCCTGAAAATCAGGAGAAGGACACACTAAAATTAAATAACCTAGTAAAATATCGAAATGTAATGTAATACAACACAGAGGGTCGGTCAACACACAATTAACGCATAGCCTGGTTGATTACGTATTTCAAAGATTGCTAAGTTAGAATTTAAGTGTGAACAATCTAAAGAGAGGACACAGGCAGAGAAAACAAGTCGCCAGAGAGAGAGAAAAAAGATAAGCTTAAAACTTCCCCGTAGAAGTGGTTCAATCTTAATTTTAGAACTTTCGTGACTGCAGGAATTATTATTTGTTTCTTTCGGTTAAGTCACGTCTAAAGATAAAATAATAAATTAAATTAAATAATAGAATACGACGTTTCGATTGCAACACAAGCAATCATCATGATGATTTATTATTTTATCTTTAGACGTGACTTAACCGAAAGAAACAAATAATAATTCCTGCAGTCACGAAAGTTCTAAAATTAAGATTGAACCACTTCTACGGGGAAGTTTTAAGCTTATCTTTTTTCTCTCTCTCTGGCGACTTGTTTTCTCTGCCTGTGTCCTCTCTTTAGATTGTTCACACTTAAATTCTAACTTAGCAATCTTTGAAATACGTAATCAACCAGGCTATGCGTTAATTGTGTGTTGACCGACCCTCTGTGTTGTATTACATTACATTTCGATATTTTACTAGGTTATTTAATTTTAGTGTGTCCTCCTGATTTTCAGGTTTGCTTGCCGTGCCATCGCATTCGCAGCACCACGTCTGTTGACCACTCATTGATATGCTAATTTTTTCTCTAACCCTCCGCCCCCCCCTCTGTCTATTTAAGGCCACCACACAGAGACGATCACCCCTCTCTGTTACCTGTGTAATAAACGACTGGACCACGATGTCTGGCTCAGTGTCCTTTATTATTCGGTTCGTGCTGTACACCCACACGGCTGTCTTTACTCTGTAGCTTCTCCACGGTGCTGACTCCAATGTCGGCCCGATCCACAACAGCAGCTCCGCTGCTGTTTCTCTCACACAGCCCCCCTTGGCTGTACTCTCTGCTGCTCTTCTCCCTCCGCAGCTCTCACAGCTTCTTGCTCTCTCTCTCTCTCTCCGCAGCTCCTCCTGGCAGCCACACCGCTGCCTCTAACAAGCAGCCCCCTCTCTCTCTCTCTCCGCAGCTCCTCCTGGCAGCCACACCGCTGCCTCTCACACGCAGCCCTCCTGGCTGTCTCCTCCCCAGCTGCACACCACTCCGCAGCTTCCTCTTATCTTCGGGGTTGGCTCCCGATGGCCGTCGGCGCCCCCCCCCTCTCCACACTTGCCCGCGTGGCCTCACTCTTTTCCGCTCACACCCCGACTGCCTTCCCCTTCCGGTTTACCCGCTTAAGGCCCCCGAACCTTCCCCCCACGTCACATGACTCCACCCCCCGTGACGTCACCTCCGGAAGGTCGCTTACGCCCGCATTACACCACCCTCCCCCGTAGAAAAATCCCAGCCGACCTCGGCTGACCAATAGCAAATCGTAATGCGGCGAACCGAGCTTCCCCCCCTAAAGGACACTAAGCATATAGTGTAACAGCAAGAACAACAACAACGCAATTAACATCAACGAACGTACAAAAGCATGCAATAAATACAACTGTAAGAAAAAAATAACAAGACAGCAACAATCAACGAAACGTAAGCGATTTGGAACGTGTGCGGGTCGCCGGCCCGTCCCGGACGGTCGGCGGCCCACTCGCAGAACGGGAACGCGATGAAAGTCGAGGAATGACAGGGGGTAATCCCCCTGTCGTAGCCGGAAGTCCACCGACGTCCCGTGTCCCTAAAGAGTTAGTCTTGGGCTTGTCCTGTGACCGTGCCCGCAGCTGGGTCGGAAGAGCTGCAGGGCTCGAAGGTCCCGCAGACCTGGCAGGCGTCCTCCGAGCAGGGCCCCTCGTCCCCCGCAATGTCACGGCCGGCCTGTCTGGAACAGGTACGACAGGCGCTCTAGCGAGATCAATGGACGCAGGCAGGGGAGAGTCAGCAGCAACAGACCCCGGCAAGGCAACATTGGGGGATGACGCATCATGTAAGGGAGCAACATATGGTTTCAAGCGCGACGTATGCACAACCCAGCGACGAGACCCAATCTGGACGCGTGCTGACTGTGGGTTGGGAACCGCAATGAGGCGTACGGGACCATGCCAGGGTTTGTGCAATTTCGGCGAGGTCCCCGGACGTACCTGTGGACAATGAAGCCAGGCTAGGTCCCCAACCTTCCAAGGGCACTCCCCCTCAGACCGTCGCGCATATCGCTCGTTCCGGGCCTGGGCTTTGGCCGTAGCCACGCGGGCATTCTCCCGCGCCTCCGTGACTCGGCGAACCGTGTCCTGAATGTATTCAGGAAGTGGTTTACGCGGTCCCTTCACCCCAGTTCCCAATTGCACATCCACCGGCGGCACGTTTTCCCGACCATACATAAGGTAAAACGGCGAATATCCTGTAGCCGCATGAGGCGTCATCCTGTACGCCGAAAGCACCCCGGGGATGTGCAGATCCCAATCTGATTGTTGTTCACTCACGGTATGGCAAAGCATGGCAGACAACGTCCTGTTCAGCCGTTCAACCATACCATCCGTCTGCGGATGGTATGGGGATGTCCGTACTTTCTTAGTCCCAAGGCCCGCGCACACTTCCGCCAATAATTTAGAAGAGAAATTCCTGCCCTGGTCCGTGAGGAGTCTCTCAGGCGCCCCCTTATCCATAATATACCCAAACAAAAAGGCGTCGGTAATGGCCGCGGCCGACTGATCGGGCAACGGCCAGGCCATCGGCCAACGGGAGAGGTACTCAACCCCTACCAGCAAATATTTATTACCCCTCGCCGATGGTGGAAAAGGTCCCAATATGTCCAGCGCCACCAATTCATTGACTCGAGACACCTGAATCGACTGGAGAGGCGGCACGTAAGGATGTTTCGGCGGCTTACGTTGTGCACACGCAGGGCACGCGCGCACGTGCCCTACGACATCTGTCGCCATGCCGTGCCAAAAATAATGACGTTGCAACGTCAACAAGGTCTTCTGCACCCCCAAATGTAAGAGAGTGTCACAATGGAGGGTTCTAATCAACTCGAACCGCAAGGACGTTGGTACCACCAGTCGCCAACGTTCCTGGAACCCCTCCCGCCACATAAGCAGACCATCTCGGAGAGCGGTTTGCGGCCCCACAGCCGTACTCGGACTCCCATTGTCCTTAGCAGACCGCTTCCGCAAGGACACCAATGACTCATCCATCATCTGTTCCCGGATCCAGACAGACCGCGGCAGATTCAAAACCCCGTCAGCCGGTCCCGGTTCCATCGGAGTGTCCGACTTCTCGACAGCCAACGTGAGCGGCTGAGGGGGGTTTGGAATCGGCGAACACCTATGCGTCCCCGACTCACATTTACAAGGGGCGCGCCGCGGTAATCTGGAAAGTGCGTCAGCGTTCGCATGGCGCACTCCCTTCCGATGTTGAATTTGGAAGGAAAATTCCTGTAGCGTGTCCAACCAACGTGCTAACTGTCCGGATGGCTGGTCAATTTTAAGGGCATATTGCAAGGCCGCATGATCCGTACGCACAATAAAAGAACGACCGTAGAGGTATGGTCGAAATTGCCGTAGGAAAAAAACAACCGCCAATAGTTCTCTGCGAGTGACACAGTAGCGGGTTTCCGCAGGAGACAAGACTCGGCTACCATACGCCACGACACGCTCTACACCCCCTTTAGACTGTGATAACACCGCCCCAATACCTGTGTCACTCGCGTCCGTATCAAGAATGAATGGGTGATCGAAATCGGGATAATCCAATGTTGGGGCCGTGGCCAATAGATCACGCAGACTCCGAAAGGCCGCCTCCTCCGGCTGTCCCCAAACAAACTTCCGTCCTTTACCCGTAAGGAGATGCAAGGGCCTCGCAATCGTCGCAAAACCCGGCACGAATCTTCGGTAATACGAGGCAAATCCCAAAAACCGCCGAACATCCCCCACGGTGGCCGGAGTCGGCCAATCCCGGACGCACGCCGTCTTTTCCGGATCCGTGGACACTCCCTCAGCGCTCACGATGTGCCCCAAATAGCGGACGGACCGTTGCAGTAGGTGACATTTCTTTGGTTTGAATTTCAATTTGGCAGAACGCATCCTCGTGAACACTGTCTCCAGCCGCGTCAAATGTTCATCGAATGTGCGGCTGAAGACAATGATATCGTCCAAATATATAAGACATGTCTCCCACTGCAACCCCGTCAAAACGAGCTCCATCAATCTTTGAAATGTAGCAGGGGCCGCATTCAATCCCATCGGGAGACAGTTGAATTGAAATAACCCCTGCGGCGTACGGAATGCGGTTTTCTCCCGTGAGGACTCGTCAAGGGGAAGCTGCCAAAATCCCGAAGAGAGGTCCAGTGTGGAAAAGAACTTAGCCCCCGACAATGCGTCGAGGGAGTCATCCATACGCGGCAGGGGGTACGCATCTGCCACCGATATCTTATTCAATTTGCGGAAATCAACACAAAATCGCAATTTGCCATCCTTCTTCTTAACCAAAACGACTGGAGCGCCCCATGGGCTGTTAGATGGCGATATAATGTCCGCAGCCAACATGTCTTCCACTGCCCCCCGTACGTGTTCACGCTCCGCAGGACTCATCCGATGCGAATTTAATCGAATAGGGGCAGCATCGCCCGTCTCAATGTGATGGTAAAGCAAGGAAGTGCGGCCCAAATCCAAATCATCGGAGCTGAACACATCGGAATATGTCAACAACAATTTACGCAGCGCACCACGTTGCTCCATGGACAGGGAAGAATTTTCGTCACATAAATGAGCAACCCAACGATCATCCGAACTCCTTGGCTCGGAAACCCCAGCAACAACTCCCCGGCTATGTGGACAATCATGGGTCGCAAACGCCGTAGTGGCATGTGCCACAACCGTACCGGCCGGGACACGGACGTTTTCTCCCCCCGCATTAAGCACCTGTAAAAACGGTAATTGATCCGGCCGGACGATGGTCTGTGCCCCCACTAACGCCAACCCGGTTGATATCGTGGCGGACGGTGACAACAAGACCCCTACTGCTCCTAGCCGATCAGGCAGGGGCTTCCGATACCGCAAGGGTATAAGCATCTGTGTACCAGGTGGGATGTCCACAGATGCGACGGACAGCGCCTGCACTTGTACGGCCGAAGCAGGTCGCCCCCAGGGCGACGGCAGGAACGAGATTTGACGGCCCCCCGGCAGTTCAATACAATTCTCATTGATTTTGATCAAAATGGGCCTAACAAACAAGGAACCGCCAAAGATCTCGATATCAACACAACACCCGAGGCCGACACATCCCCAATAGATATCTTAGCATCCACCTGACCCACGATACCCATGCTACCCCCGTTCGCAGCGACGCACGACCCATAAACCGGACGCACAGCCCCCGACGGAATGCCCAACAGATGGAAAATGACATCCGATATAATAGTCGCAGACGCCCCCGAGTCAACCAAAATGCGCACGTCCACACCTTGTATGGACCCCGGTACAGTGGACGAACCCGTAGCGGCCGCGACAACTCTCCGTGCCAATTTGCGCCACTGCGTAACTGAATGAAAAGGCCCCGTCGATGGCCTTTCTTTAACAACAACAATAGGATCGCGCAACACAGGTGGTGGGTGAGGTGGAAAGCCTTGCCGAGTGTCTGGTGCGTGCCGACATGCCTGTTTCGGAGGATCTTTAGCCGACTTGACCGGTGCCGAGGCCTCCTGCTGCGGCGGAGCCGGGAAGCGGGCCCAGCAGTCTCTGGCGTAGTGGCCCCTACGCCCGCAGCGGAAACATTCGGCCTCGTTGCGCCGAAGCGCAGGCCTCGCCTCCTGACGGCCCCGTTCTGGTAGCACCGCGCGCGGTCTCGACCCGCCGCGTCCCGTCCATGGAGCGGAGGCGGCCGTCAGTTGTTGAGGGCCCCGGTCATCCGGAACATAGACGGCCTGCGCAGGGTTCCACCCCAGCGCCTCCCCTTCCTTGACGGGCCCCCCCGTCCACGCCGTCACTTGTTTCCAGCGACGGAGGTTGAATTGCGCATCGAGACACTTAGCAGCCATCCGGGAAGTTAGCTTCTCATGCCCACACACAGGCATGGGGATCCCTAGATCCCGAGACAGCTCCAACATTTTCCCTAATATGAGAGGCTCAAGCAGGTCCTGTGGCGTCTCAGGATAAGCTGCCATGGCCAGCTCCAGCACCGCACCCCTGAACGCCACGGGCGACTCCTCTGGTGCTCGTTGTCGTTGAGCGAATCGCCGATGCGCATCATCTGGTGGCTCATAAGCATCGGCCATTTCTTGAAAAACACCACGTAAAGTTGCCTTCTTATCGGTCGCTATGGAACGGAAGAATCGGACAGATTCGTCGTCCAGGAGAGTCGGCAACACCTCCAAAGCCTCCGCATCGGTCCATCTTGCTGTGCGTACCGCCGCCAAGAAGCGGCAGGCGAACGCGCTCCAGTCCCCACCGACGGAAAATTCTTTAACCGTTGTAAGGTGGCGACTCCGACTCCTCTTCCCGCCGTCTTCCAATGGTGGTGGTTGTGATGGCAAATTCAAAATGGCGTCGGCCCGCGGCGTGGCCAAGATGGCGGTTTGGCGCCACGGAGCGCGCAAAATGGCGGCCTCTTGCCGCGTGGGCAATGGCGGCGGCAGGACAGGCAACGAGGCGGCCCGCGGAGCACCACTTGCATCATCCATCGTCCCTGGCGCGACGAGATGGCATAGATGCGCCAGGACGTCCTTAAGTGCCTCCAGTTGTACCGCCATCGCTTGCCATCGTTGATCCGCGTCTGATGATGTGGACGGACCCGCCACCGCGCCAACATCCTCCACTCCTGTTCCCGTGGTCGCCTCAGCCGGGCTCTCCTCCACCACCCCAACAGGATCCGTGGTTGGAGGGAGTTCGTCGTCGTCGGACGAAGAAGCCGATGCAGGCGCCGGAGTAACTTTCTTCCTCACTTGTTTCGACATGCCGTTGCACTTCCGACACCAGTGTAATAAACGACTGGACCACGATGTCTGGCTCAGTGTCCTTTATTATTCGGTTCGTGCTGTACACCCACACGGCTGTCTTTACTCTGTAGCTTCTCCACGGTGCTGACTCCAATGTCGGCCCGATCCACAACAGCAGCTCCGCTGCTGTTTCTCTCACACAGCCCCCCTTGGCTGTACTCTCTGCTGCTCTTCTCCCTCCGCAGCTCTCACAGCTTCTTGCTCTCTCTCTCTCTCTCCGCAGCTCCTCCTGGCAGCCACACCGCTGCCTCTAACAAGCAGCCCCCTCTCTCTCTCTCTCCGCAGCTCCTCCTGGCAGCCACACCGCTGCCTCTCACACGCAGCCCTCCTGGCTGTCTCCTCCCCAGCTGCACACCACTCCGCAGCTTCCTCTTATCTTCGGGGTTGGCTCCCGATGGCCGTCGGCGCCCCCCCCTCTCCACACTTGCCCGCGTGGCCTCACTCTTTTCCGCTCACACCCCGACTGCCTTCCCCTTCCGGTTTACCCGCTTAAGGCCCCCGAACCTTCCCCCCACGTCACATGACTCCACCCCCCGTGACGTCACCTCCGGAAGGTCGCTTACGCCCGCATTACACCTGTGTTGCTCTCGCTATGTATCTTGGTGATATCTGTCTGCTAATATGTCTGTCTATAGTTTTCTGGTTAGATTTTATGTCGCTATTTCATTATACCTGATGATGATTGCTTGTGTTGCAATCGAAACGTCGTATTCTATTATTTAATTTAATTTATTATTTTATCTTTAGACGTGACTTAACCGAAAGAAACAAATAATAATTCCTGCAGTCACGAAAGTTCTAAAATTAAGATTGTCATTTTATCTGATACATAGTTTTTGAACTTGAAATACACATTTGTCATTGGGGGAATAAAGGTAAAGTTATTTTTGGTATAAAATATAATTTGGGAATGTACTGTATACTATCACTGCCTGGACATGCTTTAAAACCTCATGCCCATTGGTCTGTATTCCATGGGTCAGAGGAGAAATTGGTACCACCTATGGTGAAAAGTCTTTAGTTATTGAACAGTTATAATATGTAAAGCTATAAACTTTTATTTATCAGGTCAAGCCCGATCAGCTATTAGCTCTTTTTCAGAAGCAACCTGGTCACATATAATAGCGCAACGAAGTGCTTATCATGTGACAATTTATAGCAGCTAAATAAACGAAACAAATGTTTTTAAAGTTGAGGGGAAACCACAAGGGAGAGAGACACGCAAACTCCAAATATCAGCAGGCGTCAGGGTTGGGATCGAACCCACGACCGCTTGCATACCCAGCAAGGGAGATAATTTTACACTGCGGTACCCCTCTCGCCACCTAGTTTTGGGAGAAGTGGATTCAAGCCATACAATTTAAATTCCATTTGCACATAAAAGCAACTGCTGAGGTGGCATTGCACAAAATATCTTGAATATCCCTAAGCGCCATGACCATAATCACCAACAGCACTATGAGATTGCTCAGTTGTAAGTTACAGCCATTTAACGAGCATCTGCTGAATGAAAACCTCCCAATTCAATATTGGTCACAGGGGTTGTTTGACCATAATTCAGCATTATGGGCAGTGCAGGTTAGAGAATGGTGGAGGATACCGCCCGCCACAAACGTTGGCCGTGACCAGGAATTGAATTCGGGTCGCCGAGATCATAGCATAGCACGCTGACCACCATTGGCACATGCAGACTGCGTGAAGATCATCACGTGTTGCCAGCAAATGGCAGTATAGATATTTGTCATTATATATTATGTGTAGGTGTTCGCTCATAACTCTGCTTTCGTATGACACAAAAGACTAAAAAAACTGAGTTGGCTCGGTGGCTCAGGAATTGAGCTGGATTAAAACAAATCCCAACTGGTGTCAGATATCAGCCTCTTATTATTAAAAAGAGGCATTACTTCAGCACCATGGTTCCACCTAACTTTATGACTAACCTGACCCAACTGGTCATCTGTGAAAAAAGAGCTTCATAGCACATCGGATTCCTCCAGGATGAATACTGATTCTGATCCCTCCTCTGAGGAATGACTTGGCTCAAAACCCTCATGCTCGTCACTCAGAGCTTCACTTTGCCGTTGACGATGCCCTCGTAGATTTGTCGCGTTAGCGGCGTGTAGCTGCACGCTGCATTGTCCAGGTAAAACAAGGGCGCACGGGTGAGCGCCGGGTTGAAGCCCTCCTGCAAGAGGTGCGTCTTGATCTGCTTGAATGTGCTCGTCAATTCCAATGCTTCCTGTGTGACAAGGGGTTCAGGGTGTGACATCCGGAATGGTAAAATAATTAGGAAAACACACTACGAGTAAACAAAATAATCACAGATAAAACCTGCCGCTGCTAGACATCTGTCAAAATGAGTTTTGTAGCTCATCGTTTTCCTCCAATATAAATAAATATTCTGACTATGATTTTGAAATAAAAATAAAAATGTGTAAACAAACTAAAGGATGCCTGCTGTTCTTTGGTATAGATTGTATCAAATGCCCATATGTTCATGTAATGATGTTAACATTTTGCGCATGTACAGCAAATATTATTTACAACATTGCCATGATCTGAAAATAACTCCAAAAGCCAGAGTTTTTCTACTCGAGTAACCATGGGGCAGTGATCATCAGGAGTATGTAGCCCTTAGCAAGTGGTGGAAAGTCTACATTCCTATGGCAGGGTGAGCTAGTATGTACTTCTTTTGCACCATACGTAGTCAACCGTGCTAATCGGAGAGATGTGGGGGAAGGAAAAAAAATCAAACACTGTAAAACTCAGTGGTAGCACAGTGGTTGAGTGCAAGCTTTGCAATCAAAAGGTTTTAAGTTCAAAGCCCTGTTGGGGATCGACCTGAGCCCTTCATCCACCCATCCATCACGATCAGCTATAATCAAACTGCTGGATTAAGGCCTCTCCATATCTCACAGTCCGGCGACGCCACTCTGTAGGCTCCATGGCGGACAACCTCTACCTGCAAGCGGATGAAGGGCGGGCGGGCGTAGGTTGGCAAGTGTCCTACAACGTGGCGGTACAGCTCCGGGCCGTCGAGCGAGTGGCCCTCCTCGAGGATCACAACTGCCATGCCGGCCCGGCCCTCGTTATCTGAGAACAAAAAACGCAGCCACCAGCAGTGGTGGTGGTTCATAGTGATATTTTTTATGGTTTCAAACTAATGTTCAAAGCGTTTATGCGTTCGCTCTGTCCGTCCAGAACTACAACTCTCATAAAGATGATCCAATATATATGGACCGGTAGTATAAAGTTGTCTAGCTATTTTGGACTTGCCTTATTGAAAACAAGATAAACTGATAAAAGAATTACTCAAAACGTTTGCCCTAAAGGTTGCCCATCAATTTCTGTACTGATAATTACACACATTGGTGTAAGAATCCTCTATGCTTAAGTGTTACTTTTTATAACTTGTTTAACTACGTTCATTATCAACAAGAACAACGAGTGAAGACAAAGAAAACGTTCATAACATCACAAAATAGAAAATAATATACATTTATTCAGTGCCTATAAAACGTTTCTTAGCATGTGGTTACCCCCATGAATATTATATTGACGACAATGATTGATGACCACTTATATATAATGCGAACATATTGTTAATTTGGTGAGGGCGATCCGATACATGTTTTACTTCAATAACTAGGGGAAAAAATGAGATCAACATTGATTAAGCTCGTGATATATGATTGCCGAGGACAGGCCCAGAGGCCCAACATGCAAAGCGGCCAGCAACACCCCACCCCGCATTATTGAAAGTAGATAGGTCATCGTTAATACATCTCTTGAATTGAGCAAAGTTATAAGAACTTGAACAGTTGCGAGGGAATAAGAAGACAGAGGTATTTTAAACTGCAGTGTGGTGTGGATGAGACAAGAGTAGTCTGAATAGGAATATTTATTTATACTGGAGGAATTCTACGAGCTATACAGTTATCTTTCACAGATGTCCAATAGGGGCAGGTAAGAACGTTACAACAACAATCGATACAAAAACACGATAGCAGTACAAAGTACAAAAAAGGTAAAGAAATCAGCCAAAAACATACAAATAAAACGAAACCATCCCCACCCTACCAGGCGAAGCCCACTGAGGTATTAATTAGTCTGGAAGATTGAGTCCCCAACATGGGAGCAGGAGGAATCACTGAGTGAAGTTCACGGGGGCAGAAACCATGGTAGTAGCGATAGAAGAGTGGCGAGAAGATGCTGAATCATTCATCAATCTGCTTTCCATTGAAGTTTTGTTTTAAAGTCGATCATTAGCTGCGCCACCAACTTGGGATGGTGACACCATACACTGTGACTTCCTTGATGAAGTCCAGGTCACTCAGAGTGTCTGCCACCTCCATGGTCGAGACGTTCTCACCTTTCCACCTTATGGACAGAAACAAGGAATCCACACGAGTTCAAGCCAGTCGGGTGTACCCGAGGTCGCTCGCAATGGCCTAGCTCTGATCACTGAGCTGACATTTCCAAAATAACTACACCTACATATATGAACCATAACCAAAAGTAGGAATACACGACTTCCATTTGGGAGGAAACTAAAAACCACAACTGTAATTTGATGATGCTGATGATAATTCCAGATGCTGATGATTGATGAGTGTCCTAGGTACAGCATTATAATTTATCTGGAGATAATCTAATAGAACACAATCGATGAAGACCAGGGGAAATCACCTCTACTCTGCTTTCTGGGATCATCCAAAGCAGGGACAGAGGGGAAGCAGGAGGTAGATGAGACATCAGGAGCGTGAACTATGGACCTGTCTCTTATGCGTTGAACTGAAGACAGAGATAATGAAAATGAGAGCGACAATCACCTGAAAGTATCCCCAACCCTGTCGATGAAGTAGATGAAGCCTTCTTCGTCGATGCGCATGATGTCTCCCGAGTTGAAGTAGCGGTCCACATGCATGCAAACGTTGTGCAGAACCTTCCTCTGCGTGAACTCGGCGTTCCCCAAGTAACCATCGAATGGCATGTGCTTCGAGATCAGGGCCACCAGGAGACCTGGCTGTCCTGCTCCATTAACCCACATGCCGACAAATACAAATATCCCACATATAAGCTTTAACAAACTTAGGGCAAGTACTGTTCGGGAGCAGCTATGAATGCAAATAATATTTATGAATCTCCTCTTGGTGTGTCTGCCTTGTTATTGAGCTATGGTCGTCAGTGTCTGGCGCCCTCACCTCTGGGTAAGGGGATGCAGAAGCCTTTGTCATCACGCACTGGTCCATCCTTTTCATGGTCATACTTAACAAGAACATACTTTATGAGGAGCTGAAACGAAGTAAAGCCACACGAACAATTTCAAGGTCACTCATCTTTCCCTTGTAGTCCTCCCGCACAAGGTATAGTTACGTAGTGCCGTAGATGGGCCGCACTTACCGGTAGTGGTAGACGGGGCCCATCTGCAGGCGGTACCTCATACCGCCAATGGAGGGGCTGCAGTACCAGCCCAATAGGGGAGGGGCTGCTGGGGGCTCAGGATCCCAGACAGCTAAGCCCCTCGGTGCTACCAACGGGGGGGGGGGGAGGCTGCTGCATAAAAGGGCACCTCCCCAGCCGATCGGGACCCAGTAGAAAACAGAAGCCGAAGACCAGCTAGATAGGACCCTGAGACCCCTAGCGCGGCAGTCCTTATCAGGGCCGGGACTCTGTGCGGCTCAGTGGTGAGACCCTGGGAACCCCTGGCCCGACGTCCTTGTAAGGGCCGGGTCCAGTGGGTCAGTGGTCGGTACTCGCACCCTGGCTATGGCGAGTTAGAATAGCCTCCCCCTACGCACCCAGAGCCGGAGGACCCTGAGTGTAGTCCTGTGTTAGGGCACGTTAGCTCGGAGGCAGTACCTCCCCAGACAGTGGTATAGGAGGACAGTAACCCTGAGTGTTCTGGGACTGTACTGCCGAGCGAGGTGGTTTAATAAATACTGTTGCCTCCAAGAACCGTCTCTGGCGTCTCCTGAATCCACAACACTACAGTTGTTACCTTTGACTGCTGGGGCAAAGACTGTCTTACAAATATTTTTTAGGTCTATCTTTAATTTCAATCAGGAGACTTACATTTTTGTGAATTTTAAGACACTGTAGATTTAAACTACTTTGTTTGCTGCCTTACGATTATGATAGTTAATTTTCTGCAAATTATACTTTGTAGTGTATTTCTTCTTGATTTGCAGTTCATGTCTTGCTTACCTTGTGGTATGTATTCATTTGCATTCTTAATCATACAATATTCAACGTGCCAAAGTCCATCTGTGTAAGATGCCTGTGGATTTGGCCAGGGCTTACCTATCGACCGTTGCTCATGATGATCCCAATTTGAACAAAACCTGGAGGGCCCCACTCAACAAGGTCTAAATGCTCAGCAACAGCTAAAGCAGCATTTTCACCTCTCATGGTGATCAAGAGTGTTATGGGTCGATATTAACCAGGAAAATAGATTATTTACGATACTGTGTTGGCACAAGTAACCCAAACTCAACACGTTTCTTAATAACGCTGCCTTAAAATTTAAATATATTAAATATTTGTGCTATAAAGAAGGGCCATTGCCCTACACATCACCAATTTCTACTATTTTCCTTTATAAGGTCATAGTGTGGTTGACGAACGTGTTGAGTTGTTGTTAACATCGTCCCAAGACAGCACACCCAAAATAGAGGCACACTCCCTAAGCTAACCTTGATCCAGGCGGTCTGCGAAGAAGGAGGTGTGGCAAGAAGCCAGGATTTGACAGCGGAATGACAACAATAATAACAACGGCTGAGAAATTACGACGCACACGCAGGAAGGGCAGGTCCCGGCCGCAGGCCCCGAGCTTTCCATCCACGTTGACGAAGCCCACGTTGCCCTCAGTGGCGCCGTAGAGCTCACAGAATCTCACGTCCCCGTGCCGCTCAAGAAAACGCGCCCACACGTCTGCTCGCATTCCGTTCCCCACGGCCATGCGTACCGAGTGCACGCGGTCCAGCTCGTTCTTGACACGGCACGCGAGGGAGGCAGGGAGGGTGGGGAAAAGAATGTTCCTTGAGCGAAAGTTCGTTTTCGTAGCATCTATGGAGAGGACATGATAGTGTGTGTGCCATCACTGACAATGCAGGAAATTTATAAGGTGGTGTACTATCACTGAGTAGGTGTTTTGGCACTTATGCTGTACTGTCAATTGCTCCGATGTGTTGTCGGTGTTGTTATCGTGTGTCGTTGGGCATTATGTCTGACATTTTGCTCTGCGTGCCTAGGAGCTTCTTCACTGAATTTCTGAACTGAATTCACTGAAGTATGTTCAACCCCCCCATGACCCCCATGCCATTGAGAAGCACTCCTCATGCAGCAGTGCCTTGACAAAAAGGGCCGTACATGTCCACGTACATGGTCCTTATTTTGAGAGCCCATCACCTGCAATTGCTTGATCCAAATATAAACGCGCATTGATCGGTAACGAGGCAGCACTTGGCACCTTGGTCTGGCTGAGGAGGTAGCGGCAGATCTCGCCGACGTACTGGAATACGGTGACGCCGTGCCGGCGGCAGTCTCCCCAAAAGTGGCTCACGGAGAACTTCCTCCGCAGAACCAAGCGCGCACCTGAAGCCAGGGGATGAGACGACGAGACAACACGGGGGGTGGATAATGGGATCAGTGCTGGTGTCAGTTTAACACGTGGTAGGCTTTCGCGACCAATATCACCCATAATAGAGGTTGTTTTTTTGGGTTAGATTGCGTAAATATATAATTGTGCCGTTAAGCCCGCCACCACTCGACACAGCAAACTAGTAAGGGTTGTCACGTAAACAGAACATGCCAATTCGTCATTAGTACAGCACACCGGTTTGTTGGAGAGCCAAGCCACAACATTTACAATCTGAGTACGAAGTTTCGCCAGTAATTACAACTAGCTTCATTAGGCGACAGCCAAATTTGTGAAGTCTAACTCTTTCGTTCCTTATATAGAGGCGTAGATGTGGTGATCACGCTTCTGCACTCTTGCAAGGTCAGGTGTGTGCGAGGTCAGGTATCATATGACCTCAGTCAACCTACGGCACCTGGGTCTGTCCCGTGACCTCTTGCCAGCGAGCCTTTGACCCGGGCTTCAAAGTGCACCTGGCCTGGAATAAATGCCATAACGTCACCGCCACGTCGTGGCGAATTGCGGATGCTGTTGTTGGTCTGGTGTCATCCCATAACCCGAACGCAAACTCTAGACCTTGTCCTAATCTTAACCCAACCCAAGCCGTAACCCTGTGCTCACCCTCATATAAACCCATGTTAAAACCCTATTCATACCCGACTCCTCACCTCAACCCAAAGCCTCCGGTTAACCCTATTCGTTATGCCCTACATTCGTGGTTCCCACCCTGTGGTCCGAAAAGGCTGTGGGAAGTGGTCCATGGAACTGGTCGATTTTTTTCTTCTTCACAAAGCACCGTATTTTTTTTACTGCCCATTGTACAACTATTTCGATTGTATCGCGACTCGTACACACAAGTTGGCGATTGACTGAATGTGCTCATTTGCTGGCATTGGTTTACTGACGTTATAACACATCAGATTATCACGGTTGGCTTTGTACGATGCGAAATAAGTTCAACATACATGCATATTTGCATGGTGGTCCACCAAACTAATCTTAGCACCGAATCATTTTCTTACCCTCAGCTTATTTCCAACAACACGAGCAATCACCCTCTCCAAACCAGGGCAAAGATCCCCCGTGTAGCCTTTAACAGACTGTTGGGGCAAGTGCTGTTAGCGAGCACCTGTGAAGGCCGGCACTTGTGGCACACGAGGGGGTGTGGTTGGTTAGCGCCACACCCGGTCACCTTTGTCTCCCTCGTGTGGCGATGTTGACACATCAGACCAGGTACTCATTTTAACGCTGAGTCGACCTTTCAGGAGGAGGCCCAAGAACGGTTCAGATAATCGTCACTGGTCTTGACCGTGAGCGGGAATGGAACTCGGGCGGCTGGGTTCGTCGTGCAGCGTAGCGCTAACTGCTCCCAACGACATCTCCCCACGCAAGCAGAGAAAGTGAGACGCACAGTGCCCCCTCCTGGATAAAGTTATATAAGTGCGCAAGATGAGCAAGCAGCCAACGTTCATCATTGGAAGTCCCTTGTCAGGATCAAAATATAAGAATAGGTTTTACCCTTTCCGGCAATAAAACAGGTGTGAAGATGTATAAACACCAAACTGTGGTAATATCTGGTTAATGCAGACATGATTCCTTGCAAAAGGTTTCAGTTTGGTGTTTAAACATATTAACACCTGTTTTATTGCCAGAAAGGGTCAAACATATTCTTATAGCCAACGTTCAGTTTAAATCTGAACAATGTAGTGTGTACATGCGAGGCAATGCAACTGACAAATATGCAACTGCCATTGCAACCGTGATTGGCTCTGCTGGTGGAATTCAGTGTAATAAACTCCTCCAGGATAAATAAAGATTCTGAGTAAAGATTCTAAATGACATGGTCAGGTGCAAGTTCAATGATATCAATTAGCAGTAAACATACGTTTGCATGTGTAGGAATTTGTTTCGAGTTTATTTTGTTGAACCAAGCGAGACAGTTAAGAGACCAGGATAACTTCATTTTCAAGGGTGACCTGGGACACTGTTCTACCTGCAGAGGGCAATGTTTGCTAAGTTGAGTATTTCAGGTAATTTTATAACTTGGATCCTGACAGAGGCGCACAATGGCCTTCTCGTGCGAATGACGTCAAGGGATATTTAACATCCACTATCAAGCATACGGCGCATATTATTATCGTTAACCAGGGCAGTCGCTGGAATTGAACCGTGAACCTTTGCAACATGCGGGAACACACTACCGCTATAGGTTTGGCTCCATTTCTAAGCGACAGGAAAAAGTGATCAAAGCAATGCTGCTAATCATGTCACGTTTTTTGTCGACTATGGATTACTCAAAAGATTAGGAGCGATTCACGAGTATAGTGGCATAAAATGGGTCACTAGGGCATGTAGCGCTAGTTACTGGCAGAGAGGGGGATCTGTGGGTGTAGCAGCCCAGTCTGCCAGCAGGGCATGTGATAGGCCGGGGAAAGGGATGTCAGGCAAAGGTGACGGAGGGGACACGTGAGGTGAAGCTGGAAACCTTCTGGTAGGTTCCAGAAGGGGGCGTGGCCGAGGGCAGAGCTAGGCCACGCTGGGGGGGATGAAAGGGAGGCCCCGACTCAGGGTTGGGGCTGTTGTCTGGAATGGAACTGGTCGTGCTACCAAGTCTTCGTCTCCGTCTTCGTCCTCATCTTCACCTCCTCGGCGTTGTTGGTGAAGCAGTGTGCTAGCTGTCCTGACCATCGAATAGTTATCCCCTGTACTTGTGATGGCTAGAATAAAGCAGAGTGCCTCCTACTATTAGTGTCTCTGAAGTTAATCACAAAATTTGGTGCCAGAAGTAATAAAAAAAAGACAATTCTCTTAATTGTATTTATAGGGAAATAAAAGTTTCCTTTACAATATCAAAGTAAACGAGGAGGAAAGCTCTTACCGTAGCGTCATTGAAAGAAGAAGATGACGGGGAGGTGATCGCCCCAGACAGCCCTGGAATTCGGGACCCCGGTAACTGGTCCCAAAGAGGCGGTACCGGTAGAGCAGCGGGCAGGAAATGACGACTCTGTGCTGCCGTCGTCTGGAGGAGGACGGCTTGTACGCAAGGCGCGCCTCGCGGACCTACTATCCGCGGCAGCAGTGCTGGTTGTGCACCTGGAGGTGGAGGAGCCGGAGGAAAGGGGCAGCGAGCAGACAGCCCTACCGTCGCTGCCGACCAAGCGCAGGAAATGGCGGAGCTCCGGCCCGCTCGAGCGTCCGCCATTTTGTCGATCAGGCAGGAATCGCTTCTCCCCAAATTCGACCTGCCGCCAACATCTCGCCTGGAGGTGCCTTCCCTCAAGAAGCGGCTGTTGTTCGTGAGGGAGTTTCGATGGACAACCATCAAAAATCATGCGGGAACTCTTTGAGATATGCATCTTAGTTAAATGAAGACATTTGGAAACGTTTTGAGAAAACAAGATGCAAGGGTAACAATACAAATGTACAAATTTACCTGAAGTAATAATTTAAATAGTTTATTACACAATCATTACAGCAAATTAAGTATTTACATTTATATAAAATCGCGTAATGTTAAAGAAAACGTGTTAATGGATATATTTTAAGATATGTAAGTAAAAAATATATATTCAATGAATAGGGGGGTCCAGGGAAGATCAGATATTGCTTGCCACGAATGTTTAACATGGCCAGACTTAATTTGGTAAGACTTAATTTGGCCCAAAAAGTATTCATATCTTTTTTATTTACAGAATAAAAAAACATGTGCAAGAAACATTTTTTTTTTTATAAATTCAATATACAATTTATTTGCAAGCTGAGACTGTAGGTAGGTTATTTGATTCAAGTAAAATTCCTTGTTTTATTGGTTATTGAGCAGCTCCAACACTATTATTAAAACTATGGTAATAAGGGGACCGTTTGTGTTTTGTAACTGTTGATGCGTGATCTGGGCCAGGCATTTAACCCGGCCTCCACGGAGCTGCAGATAGTGATGACGGACTGGCTGGTGAACATGCTGTTCCTCCCTGACACCTTTCGACATGATCACCCAGACGGATGTGGAGGTGGGGTCATACAGGTCCTTCATCTATATCATCATATTTGCAACACTTTGGTTTACGAAGCAGTACATTTAAAATCTAAATACATCTAAAACGATCAACATATTGCCAGAATAGGCAAGAAAGATTAGAAGCAAACATTTAAGGGGTGGAGAATGGAGACAGACAGTAGACCATAATTAAAAGAGTATGGAAAGAGTAATAGAGTATGGATTCCTGCAGTCATAAAAGCTTCAAATCAAAATAGACAGGAGAATTGATAGGATGGCGCTGTGGGAAATACAAGTTGGAAGTGATGTGTTTAAGAAGAGATTTTAACGCTAGAAGGGGCCAGTTGATATAAATGAGTGATAGCAATTGTCATATTAACCGCAATGTAATAGTGACATACTGTCACATGTGTTCATCAGGGTGCTTGCATGGCCTGCATGTGTAGCACAGTTGCCTCCAAGGTCAGTGGACCATTTTTTGTAACTTTTGATCAATTATAATTATTAATGGATCAATTAGTTGCACTCATTCCAAAAATATGTGTGCGTGTGTACAGAGCTCAGTGAGCGATTCTACCATGCTGGCCCTCCTGACGGCACGGACACGCGCTCTTACACAGTTACGCTGGGATGTCCGCCAGGATGTCGGCAATGACGCACTCCTCAGCTCACGACTTGTGGGGTACACCTCAGACCAGGTGTGCCAGTCTACACTCTCTAATGCCCGTGTTCACCTTATGTTTCAAAATGTATTTCCCTCCCCACAAATTGTAATTTTAATAGAAGAACATTAAGCATTATCGTACGCTTTTGATGAATGATGCTTCAATCAGAGGGTGTGGAAAATGCTCCCTGCTTCTCATTTTCGTAACTTTTGGCTCTCAAAACTTATACCTAATTGCACCTCCGACTAGCACGTTTGGCTAAGGACTGTGCGAACGACGTTCAACATACATCCATACACAATTACTGAATACGAATGAAGGTGAATTTTTACTCCCGCCAGGCTTACTCGTCAGTGTTGAAGGCGAGCCTCGTGTCGCTGGTGAGGCTGCGCTCGCTGCCCATGAACTTGGAGTTCTCGCTGCGCGGGGAGACGCTCCGACGCGCCGTGGAGGAAGACCGAGCACAGGGACTTGTCCCGTTCTTCGTGAGTTACTTAACTCCAAGCGTGAATTTGTTTATCGATGCAATGTGCACCAACATTTATTATTACAGTACTGCACTTTATTTGATTACCCAGAAAAAAACCCCATCACTGAGTGTCTGGGGCCAATTAGACAATTTGTTTTTAGAAAATTTTCATATGTTTATAAGATACTGGAACATCTAAGAGCCTACACATGTGTAGAGGTGATAGCTACTCATTATTCGGGGACCTACGGTACAGCGTTGCCTCCCTCGGTAAACGGTCGGGGTCAGGGAGAGGTGAGAGCGGATCGTAATCACAGATTCCTGCCAGACAAACGGCCAAGGGTCAGATAAGGTGAAAGAGGATCCAAACGACAGATTGGGAAGAACCAATCAGAAGGGTCCACAAAGTAGCGTGGGATTGGACAAGCCCAGCCACGAACCAGTATAAAAGCCAGAGCGCTGAGAGCTCTGGCCCGGGCTGAAGAAGATAGGACCCTGGACCAAGCCTTCTCGCCCTTCTAAGGGCTGAGGCTCAGTGTTCCAGCGGTCAGGGGAGAATAAGTCCTGGATAGGCAGGACCCTGTGTCCCAGCCTTCCAGCCCTTCCAAGGGCTAAGGCTCGGCTGTACGTCCTTAGGTTAGCAGGTAGGCTGTGTGTAGGTCCCGCCAAGCCCGGAGGCTGTACCTCCTCAAGTTAACGGGTAAGGGAACCATATACCCCTTGTGTGTTTGGGACCGTGTCGAAAGAAAGGCAATAAACAGTGTGTGCTTCAAAGGAGTTTATTCGTCTGTGATTCAAGACACTACAATTGGAGTCAGAAGTGGCTGAATAAAAGATGGAAACAAGACGAACAGCCCTCGTGCAAGGTCCGGACGACGAGAACTCCGACTTACCTGCGGGGGTTGAAAACGCCACTGAAGATACCAGCGTGCTGCCGGCCGCCAGAGGACCCGAGAGCGTGACCGGTGTCAGGCACGCTAGCCATAAGTTGTATTCCCGTACGGTGTGTTATAATAAACAAGTGTGCCTCCAAGACAAGTCTCCAGAGTCTGCAACACTACATATGCAACACGAACAGTATGGCTCAGATGATGATAGCTCTCTTGGTAAAATAACTACGTGTGTATAATGCTTTCGTGCTCTCACCACCGTGCATCTTGTGCGTGTATAGGTGTGCGCAACCCTTGGCACAACAGGCGTGTGCGCGTTTGACAACATGGCTGAACTGGGTCCATTCTGAGATCTGGTCTTTGAATTTCTCTTATTCCTAACACCCTAAGTTCATAACCGTTATAATCGCACCTCCGATTATCACGGTTGGCTACGTACGGTGCGAAAGAAGTTCAGCATACATACACAAATAAACTGAGCCTCGTCTCAATTGGTGCTTGACCAGAGGACGCCAAAAGGCGTACAGCTCAAAGACAATGCACTATGAAAGTAATGAGAGCTCGGGGTTGTCAAAAGAAAGCCGTCTCTGGTGTGGACCAATCAGTTTCAAGGACAATGCATATATTATCAGAGTGTGTTTTTTGTTTGCATTTTGACCACAAGTATTGTGGTTAATGCACACACGATTCCTTGTAAAAAAAAGATTCAGTTTTGTTGCCAGAAAAACGGGGAAAACCCTTATTATATTTTGGTACTGGCAAAGGAGGTCTAATGATGTAGACACTTTAGGTTTGTTTATTTGGATTTTATTTTTCACTGCTCAATGTCAGATATTTATATGACCTGGAAATCATATATACCTGTTTAATATGCTTAGATTTCCTGTCTTCTCGGAAGTGAAGTGCCAAAGAGTGCTGTGACAGCATTCCCACCCCACTGGCAATCGACTGATCGGTTTCTCGAATGCTACAAGGGCATTCAATTTAAGAGATCCCACCCACTGACACCTCTTGAACCAACTGTCACAGTTCAACTACGTAATCGCATGCCTCTTATTGGCCAGCCTCCCACACTTGACTGCACGCTAAGAGCCCGACTCACTGTGCCAGGGTGGCGGACAAGCGGAGTCTGCAGAGCACGTTCTGCGTGGAGCCGCACTAACAGCACGAGCACTCCGGTTCGGTCACAGACTTCATGGTGGGTGAATCTGCTTCACTAAACATATTTTGTTCGTAAAATGGCATGCATTCGTGGAAGAGAACAGTTTATGATCCATTACATTATGTCTAGGCATACCAAGCCAACAGCTCTGATATTCTTGGTGCAAAGAATATGATCGTCTTTATACAATCTTAAATAATTTCACAAACACACCCGAACATTTTATGTGGGTATATTTGCTCTGAGAACACAGCAGATAACATCCTAAAGCACCATCTTGGCAAGATGTCAATAAAATCAGTTACTCTTGCTCTCTTTAAAATAACATAGTTTAGCTAAGCAAATTGACCTTAATATGAAAGTCTATTCTGATGTATTTAACAGCGGTTCCGTTGTATTGAACATGTTTCTCTGCATTCTGTAAGAAAAACACATACAGTGGAACCTCGGTATACATCGTTAATTCGTTCCAGAAGGTAGGACTTATACCGAAAATGACGGATACCAAACGAATTTTTCCCATAAGAAATAAAGAGAAAGGGAATAATCCGTTCCAGTGGAAAATAAATGATATTTTTATGGCATATACATTAATGGGGTTGTATAAAATAATTTAGACACGAATTACTAAAATGCATACAGAAGCCACGTGACCGCGCTGCTGCCAGCTGCGCTGGTCACGTGGCGTGCCTCAACCCCACAGGTCGCGCGCGCCTCGACCCGGGGCTCCACCCTCCATGGGGGCAGCCCCCCACGTCCCCCGCCCCTCTCCCCCACATCCCCCACCCCTCTCCCCCACGCCCCCCGCTCCTCTCTCCCACGCCACCCCGCCCCTCTCGCTTTGTTTCAGTCGTGAACGGGGCATACGTGGATACTGAACGCGGTGACTCATCCCGACCCATACAAGTTCTAGCAAGTGCGTCGTATCCCAAGCAAGACGTCGTATCTCAAGACATTTTTTCTTGAAAAAACACGACGTATACCAAATTCGACGTATTCCAAAGCGGTTGTATACCGAGGTTCGACTGTATTACGTAATCCAAGCACGTGGTGCTGCTGGCGGTGGTTGCCGCGTGTGTAGAGCTAGGCCTCGGCAAGGTAAGGTAAAAGTTAAAAACAACGTGCCTACCTTTACCCTACCTTTTACCTTACCACAATACAATCACTCTACCCTACCTTTTACCCTTTAGCAGGTAAGGTAAAAGGTAAAAAGCAACGAGCCTACCTTTTACCCTACCTTTTACTCACACCCCATACAAATTACCGATTACAGGGTAATTACTAGGGGACTACACATGAACAAGGTTTATAACGGTAAATGCCAGGTAGAGCGCTTTATTCATATAAAATACTCTCGATGATTCCAATTTTACACACTTGTCATCGTCGTTGCTGTATCCTCAAATCTTGTAACTCAATTTTTACCCACTTCCTAATGTGATATCGACTGCAGACTTGGTATGCTTATGTCATACTGATGACAACACTATATTCTATCATAAAATATAAAACATTTTAAACATTATTTTTTATATGTTATGTTTCGGCTTGGATCTAATTGTCCACGCTCAACGGACGTTGGCTGTAATTGGCCACGGTCCCTTACGTTATGGCAAGCTTCGGGGCCACTTCCTGGAGTCGTGGAGTTCTGCCATTACTAGTACATTTCATAAAAGCGTGTTTTAAAAAAGTTTTTTTTTAATATTACTTATTAAATGGAGGCCACGGACTGCGCCACTGAGCTTTTAGCAGTAAACTAGGTACTGTATTTACCGGGTAATTCTTCCGAGCTACCTTTACCCTACCCTTTACCTTACCACTTGGCATGTCGACACCTTTACCCTTTTACCCGGTAAAAATGGTAAATTACCTTACCTTGCTGAGGCCTATGTAGAGCTGCGCCGCGAGGTACGCGGGTACACACGTGCATATTCATACAGTGGTAGGTGTGGTGGCGGTTATTGTGGTGGTGGTGGGCATTGTGGTTGGTTGTACGGCTAGTGGGGCTCGTGCTGCTATTTTTAGAGTCGGAGCGTACGAGGTGAGCTACGCGCTGGCAGCTGCCGCGCTACTTTTAGCGCGTGCACGTGGTGGCCAATATGCGCGGGTGGCTGCGCGTTGAGATCGCGTAAATACATTCAGTAAATATTTATGCGATCTAATCCAAAACACTTATAGTATAGCTCACCAAGCGTATCACGACCTGCCAGCAGCACAATGGACAATGATGAATACCGAAATCGAGGTGAGTTGAATTTACTACACAACGGTGCCAATTATAATGATCATAACTAGTGTAATCGGCCGTTAGATGACAGGTATTTTCAGATCGTAAACGATCCAGTGTTTCTTGACTTCGTAAATTACGCCATCTCTGCTGTCTTTCTCTGTTTAATCGACGTCTTCTTTTGTGTGTAGACCCTTCTTGTTTCATCTGAATGAAATATAAATTACGGAATGTGATGTACTGAATTTAATTTACTCATAGTAATGTATTACAAACCTGTAAATAAAGAATTACAATTGCAAATCACCTTCATCGTAAGGTTATAAGAACAATATGTTTAAATAAAAAATTGGTTTTCCAAACTTAACATTTTCCTCACCTGTGAGAGTGAATAAAAGAATATAAACACTTAGTTCTCGACTTCTGTTTGATGCAAATGTGCAATTGTTGTAGGAATTGTTATAAGTATCGACTGACTGCATTCTGTTTTGATAATTCAAAAAATAAACTATTTCATTTTCGCTAAAAATGTGAGCAGAAGGTCGCTTTAAAAAAAATGAACTTCCACTCAGTTACAATAGCTCACTGGATTCTGAATTGATGTGAATTTGAAAAAAGTTACTACAGTACTTATTATTGATTGGAAGGGGAGAGGTCGGTGTTCACTAATTCTCACAAATTTCCACTATAAATGCGAGCAAAAGTCATGAAAGTGACACTCCACTGAGTTCAAATTAAAAGTGATTCTGCTTCTTTATTTCAATTTCTATTCGATGTCCAAAAAAACTATTGTCACACACAAATTAACTGAATAGATTATTTATCATTATTCTCTAAAGGTGTGTAAAACGAAAAGATAAAATACAAAAATAAGGGTGCACTTAGGTTTTATCAAAAGCGGAGCTGGTATATTTTTGAAAAAAAGTATTATTCTTGTAACAATCCAACAATTATTAGTTACAATTGTAATAAGCCTTTAATGAAAATGTGTTTTTATTGCATGAAAATCCACGTAGCCTACCCAGCGTCACATACAGCGTACAGGGTGTCAGGCGTTAGGCACAGATCACCAAAACTATATAATGATAAAAGGAGTTTCAATTGGTAAAGAAACTGAATAATTCCGTAACTTATGTCAGTGAGATTTCAGTCAAATTATAATTCCCATAGTGAATGACGCATGGGCATAATACTTACATACATTATGATCAATACTTTATCAGTAATATACCAAGTGTTTCACACGATCAAATAAGGCCGTACCCTTGCACAACTGCATATTAGAAGAGCAACGAGATGTTCATTGTGGAATGCTTTGATGTCTGCCAGCCGAGTTGCCCTTGAAAAAGGGCATCTTAGCTCAATGGGCTTTACTTGGGAAAAACCCCCTTCTAAATCTGAATTTAAAAAAAGTGTCCTCTAAAGGTGTAAAGGAAAGTGGAATATAATTGAGTTAGATAATTATAATGACTGATTACAAATGGATGGAATGGCTGCAATGAGTTTGTGATGATGCCATGAGAAAATGCAATTTGGCCAGCTGATCTAGCTTTCTCTAAAAAATTATAGTAACCTATGATAGTATATTTCTCCATGATTTGAATTCATATTTAAGAATATTGTACAAGGTCAAAATTCAGATGTATTTCCATTTACCAGGAAATAGCCTATTGATGTCATGGTTTTCAGACAGCACAATGAATTGGTTTTGGTGCTATCTTTCAGACGGTTTTAAAATGGTGTCAATTGACAATATGTCAGGCACAAAAATCCAAATCACAAAGGGTGCTCCACAAAGTTTGATGCTTGGTCTGCTTTTGCGAGAGCAAAAAATCCTTGCCAGTTGACTCAAAAACTGAATAGACAAACGAACAACACTTGGCAAAGCTTGCAATGCGTCTAGAGAAGCCGTTGACGGTATTAATAGCAATGGAGGGTTTCTAAATGCAGCTTGACATGTTTTGGGATTTCATTTTCGCAGCTATAGTGTAACCAGTTCTTGCTTAACAGTCCCGATAAATACACAACCACGACCCAGGTTAACATTAACATTAGGTGATGGGATTATAGCAAATGTGACCAGCACTGGCAGGCATCATCACGTTCTTTGCAAGAAATTGCAGGGCTGCACCATTACCTTAAGCACAGTTTACCACACCTATCCCTGGCACTATCCCCGGCGGTGCGCGCAGGTAAGGAGATGGTGGACTACATCGCCATGTATCTGCGTGAGCTACGTAAGCGGCCCGTGAACCCCTCCGTGCGGCCCGGCTACCTGCGTCCCCTGCTGCCCCCTGGCCCCCCGCAGCAAGGAGAGCCCTGGGAGAGAATCTTTGAGGACGTGGAGCGGCTCATCATGCCTGGGGTAACGCACCCAGCCACAGAAACATGGATAAGATGTAGAAATTGAGGGAAATATTAGAATTGAGACCGATCACCACTGAACAGCATGGAGTTATGTGTTTGACCACATAGATACTATTAAAATTATTGCTATGAAATTCAAAACAGTTTTTATATATATCGGAGAGTCTTCCAGTGGGTTGTTTGGCTAATTATATTCACGAGTGGTGTGAGCGATGGAAACCAGAGGACCTGAAAACCCACGCATATGAGCATGGGACACTCAAAGCCCTGCACAATTTGATTCAATAATCTATAGCTGTTCAGCCATCTCCTGGCTGCCTTACAGCCCAATTTTTCAAGGCCTGGTATTGCCAGTCAGTCTCATCTAAGTATTAACCAGTCTCTAATCTGCTTATTAAAGAGATTGGGCTCATGCAGTGTGATTTGATGGTTTCCGCACCCTGCGTGCATTATTTGAGTTTGATAATGGCCATGCAGCAGATGTTGACGATTTAGCAGAAAATCGTTTTAAAAAAGGCACTGGTGGCCCACTCCTGTAATCCAGCACTGTGCAGGCGAGGGTTGGTGCATCGCACAAATGTTGCAAAACTCCCTTCCCGTGGCCGTCAAGGTGTCATACCCTGGCTTGCCAGAAGGCAGGACACCAAGTGTGGACTCAACCTGTTCCATCTGTATGGGATAGAGTGGGTTTCCTGTTGGTGCTGTGGTTTCTTTCGACATGTAAAACACTCATTAATTGGCCCATAAAACCTTTCATATATAGTATAGAGAACCACAGAGCTTGCGCAATTGTTGGTTTCGGCTCATCACGTGGCTGCCTTCCTGCTTGTCTGTGATTCCTCGTGCCTCTGAGTTGTTCTCTCTATGAGAGTCAGCGAATACTGTGCACGTTACAAGCTGAAATTGTTATTATTGATAATTTGTTGGATACTCTTTGGTTCTTTCGGTAGAGTCACGTAGTTAGAAATAAAATAAAACAAATCACGACGTTTCGATCGCAACACAAGCGGTCGTCATCAGGCAAAGGAGTCAGCCTCTAAAGGCAAACTGTTTATGAAACGTGATTTATTTTATTTCTAACTACGTGACTTTACAGAAAGAACCAAAGAGTATGGATTCCTGCAGTCACGAAAGCTTAAAATCAATATCTGTTGGATTTTGCATTTGACCACGTAGATTGCTGCATGAATGTAAGTCAATTGTGCCGTGTGCAGGTCGTACACTGGCAGAGCCCGCACATGCACGGGTACTACCCGGGGCTCAACTCGTACCCGTCACTCCTGGGTGACATGCTGGCGACTGGGATGAACGGCGTTGGGTTTACATGGGTAGGTGTACGGCTGGGAGACTTATCCATGGGTCCGCCTCTCTGTAATGCGACAATTGATCACATGTTATGATTGAAGATATATTTATTTTTATGAATTGAACGCCTCCAGCGGCTGCAGGGGTCATATGAACCTCTTATATACAACATATTTAAATGCAAAATAACTGATTATCAAATACACACCTAATTGTCTGTATTGTGAACACAATAATGCATTGTTAAAAGCATAATGGATTCGTAAGGCATACAAATATTGCATAAATGTGTTAATCGTTGTGCACGGGTACGTCTACTCACTGGAGCCTGCTGTGATGGCTCACTTGATCAAAATATCCAATTTGTTAAATAGTGGTGAGATGTGACTCTGACAGTGCCTTAATTCAGTCACTCAGTTGATGACACTAGGCCATATCGATCCCACCACAATACAAGAAGCTTGGCCAAAAATCCAGCTTTCCAAAGAGTCAACTGGAGTAAGAGTTTACCGGAGGTAGTCAACGCGAAGATAAATTTTATCAATGTCATGGTGGTTTCTCTGACATTGGATGAGTCTTGTGTCGAAGAAATATGTATCTCTTACACACAGATAGGAAACGTTCACAAGGTTCACGGACAGAGCTCCGTGACTTCTCTCATTGCTTCCACTGTTGAACTGCAGTAATGGTGCGTGTCGTATCTATCGCCTCCTTAATTCGTTGATGTGGCAGAGCAGATAGGTACAAATGAGAACCGTAGACACTCCATTCCGTTCAGTCAGACATCTGGCATACACCGTCCAGCCGGCAGGTGTCAGGCAATAACTGCACGGTGAGTCGACAAAACGAGCAACGTTAGTGGGCGGTGTTGGGGTTGAGCGTCGTGTTTGTTGTTGTGGGGGATGCGTGACCTGGGTCAGGCGTCGAACCCGGCTAGCACGGAGCTGGAGATGGTGGTGACGGACTGGCTGGCGACCATGCTGTCCCTGCCCGACACCTTCCGGCACGACCACCCAGGCGGACGTGGTGGCGGAGTCATGCAGGTGCTTCATCTAAAACACCATCGTCGTCGTCATTCGAAAACGATTATCATAACAATCAACATAATGCTTCTCTGACTTATTCATTTTCAATAAAAGTAGTACAAATGTCCAAACTTGTACAAATGTGCAAGGGACTCGTGGTGATTTGCGTGCTCTAACACAAACCTAACAATCTGGGTTCAATGCTTGGCCATGGTCACCAATGGCAATTAGATGAATGAATCTTTCTTACGTCGACTCAGCCTTGCACTACGTGATGAACAATGGAAATGGAGATATGAAGGTGGAGAGGTGCAGTGCTTGCACCACTCCCTCTTGTACTGTTCTGGGTTAGTTAGGTGCTCAAGCTAATTGCACGTGTCCACAGTCTTCTTTGAGGCGACAGTGTCTGTGTGTCCCACAGACGGACCAGTTCAATTCCTGCTCACGGCTAACTCCAGTGACGAATATCTGACCCGGTTCTGGGCCTAACCAAGGTCGACTGAGACTCAAGAGCTGCTTTTAAAGTGTTTTTTGTTGTTCTTCCCCCGCACCTTCGATTATCACGGTTGGCAATGTACGGTGCGAAAGAAGTTCAACATACATACAAATGAGTACCTGATGCAGTGTGTAAACATTGCCACTGGGGAGACAAAGGGGATCAGGCGAGGTGCTGGTTGCCCACCTCCCTCGTGCACCGAGCCGGCCCTTCATAGGTGCTCGCTTAAGAGCACTTGCCCTAAAAGTCTGCTAAGGCTATACGGGGGATCTTTGTCTCTTTCTGTGTCCCGCAGACCACGGTGAGCGAATCCAACTTGCTGGCGTTGCTGGCGGCACGGACGCGCGCTCTCACCCGCCTGCGCGGGGATGCGCGCGTGGACGTGGGACAGGACGCACTCCTCAACGCGCGCCTCGTAGCGTACACCTCCGACCAGGTGCGCACCTCTGCCCGGATAATAACTCGTCCTCTAACACGCACCGATCATTATCACCCAGGAGCGCTGCGGTTGTGAAAATCAGATGGTGTGATCACGGATCGACATTGCGATCGTTATCAAGGAGAAAACTACCGTTGGTATTTTTTTGTCACATCAAGCTATATTGCCACACATGTTGAATAACATTGCTTAAAACTTGAATGAGTATTTCGAATGATGAATCAAATATTTTGGCGGCTCAACCGGAATAATGACAACAGGTGAATTTAATGAAGAGCTATGGCAAGCAAACTTGTAAAAATCTATTTTATTTTTGCTGGAAAATTATTATTTTACTGAGACATACCATCAGTCTTCAGGCTAGCTTGGCGTACACTTCCGACAAGATGGCCCCCAACGCGATCCACCCACAAATGTGAACATTGCTTACAAAACAAAATAAAAAAGATATCCCAATGGGGTGAAGTGGTGGTGCAGTGATTAGTGCACTGCATTATGGACCCAACAAAGTTGTTATATTCTTTGGGTCTTTCGGTAAAGTCACATAGAACAAAAAAATTAACAACAAAAAACTACGACGTTTCGATCGGAACACAAGCAATCGTCATCAGGAGGAGAAAAGAGGGGAAAAGCTGCTGAGGCAGGCTGTTTTAAAGGTTTTAAATGGGTGTAGCCCAAAGTTCTTAAACGAAGTGGGCAGGGCTAGTGATGTCAAAGTGAGAAATTAGCATGTTAATGTAAGATCGGAGGGCTTCTTCCACGGCGAAGGCACGGAGGTGGCTATTGTAATGTGAGAGATTAGCATGTCAATGTAAGATCGCAGAGCCGCCGCCACGTCGAGGACGCGAGCGACAGTGGCTGTGTTAGTGTGAGACATTTAACCTGTTAATGTAAAATCAGAGGATCGAAAATACACACGTTGAATATTTCCCAGTGTCATTGACGAATGTGTTTAGTTTTTTATTGTGCGTTATGTACAAATTACGTGTTTTGTAAATGTTTGTGCACATCCGCCAGGCTCACTCGTCGGTGCTGAAGGCGAGCCTCGTGTCGCTGGTGAGGCTGCGCTCGCTGCCCACGGACTTGGAGTTCTCGCTACGCGGGGAGACGCTCCGACGCGCCGTGGAGGAGGACCAAGCACAGGGCCTCGTCCCGTTCTTCGTGAGTCGCTTCACTCTTTGCACAAATAATTTGCGCGTAAGTTGAGGCTTCATTTATACCATGATACTACCAATTATTAAAAACATCAAACTGTTAGCTTGTTTTCACAATGGGAGAAGGATAAAGCTGGTAACCCCTAATTCTGTACAAAAATGTTCTACCTTCTACAATCTTCTACATCTCACGAATTTATGAATAGTTTTGATGATTTTTCTCAGTTTCTTATTTTAAAGTAAATTTTATTTTGGCATCGTTATTTCATTAAAATCTTTTACGAATCAGATTCATTATATGCAAGGTTAGTTGTGTTAACATATCACAGACGACCAAGTTATGGTTAATGTATCAGAGAGCCTTGGTGCCCAGGTCCACCCTGAATATAAAACATCTATTTATTTCTTTTTGCCTCGATATCTCTCTGAGTTTTTTTTTGTGCCTTTCAATGTGTATCCGGCTCTCTGTGTCTTGTGTCTCTCTATTATTCTCTGTGCCCCTCTCTTCCTCTGTCTGCAACTTGTCAGTGTCCATTAGACATTTTCAATGCCTCTTTATGTCTTACGTCTTGGGTAGCCACTCAAATCACCCACCCCTAAGGTCTGGCCTGCTCGCACTGAATATTGAGGATTTCTATGCCAGTTTGTTTTCTTGGGTCGATCATCCGCTCATCTGTGTGCTGGTGGTGGCTGTTCTGACTGCTGTGCATCGTTCCCATGCTCCCTGTAGGTGTGTGCGACCCTTGGATCGACGGGCGTGTGCGCCTTTGACAACTTGTCCGAGTTGGGCCCTGTCTGTGAGACACCATCTTTGAAATGCACCGAATGCCAACACACCATCGTCACACAAATATTATGGACAGAGCGAGGAGACACAAAGAGTAGTTGCAAACACAAACAGTAGTTGCAGGCTCTTTAGTTGGCCTACTTTGGGTCCCATACATGGTGGCCAGGAGACCTGCATGGCAGTCCTACTACTTCTTGGCAGTACAGCAAGCATAATAATTAATCTGCCTGCCTAGAACTGAGTGGAAATTCCAACCGTTGAATAATAAATAACAGAGACAATATTCTTGGTTCTTTTGGTAAAGTCACGTAGAAGGGAAATAATAAAATAATACAAATATAAAACAATAAAATTATCACGACGTTTCGACTGCAACACAAACAATCATCATCAGGTGATGATGATTGCTTGACTTTACCGAAAGAACCAAGAATATGAATCCCTGGAGTCACGAAAGCTTTCAATCCAAACAGAGACAATGTGTACACAAATTAAAGACATAGATTTTTAGGAGAGGTGGGATTACACTTTGCAAGGGGGGATGCTGACTGGTGTTTAATACTAACGATAGATTGGCAGTCCTTGAGGGCTTCACACAGCATTGGATAAATAGCTCATGTTGATGTTGAAATAATCGAGGCAAGCTTTAGTGTTGATACAATTTCTTAGGCATACTGATTTTGTTACTCGTAATAGAAAGCCAAAATGTTAAACAAATGTTTTACTCTTGTTCACGTATGTATGTATGTTGAACTTATTTCGCACCGTACGTAGCCAACTGTGCTAAATTAAGGTACGATGTAAAATACTTGTATTACTGCACAATACTTTCAACCAGTGCCGGATTTAGCTAGTGTGGGGCCTGTAGCATATGTTATAAAGGGGCCCTAAAGTAAAAAATACACGTAAATATTAAAAAACATTTTTTACTTGCATAGTAAAGAAATAGGGTTTTTTCATTTGCTATACAGCCAGATAATACGACAAATTAAACAGCCAGTTGTTCATAAAGGTTGAAGGCTGTATCGTACTATAGTAATAGAGCAAGTGCAGAATCACTAAACCGGAATTTATATTTTATTTTGTTTTATACCTATGTGACTTTACCGAAAGAACGAAAGAGTATGGATTCCTGCAGTCACAAAAGCTTCAAATCAAGACGGAATTTATAGCTTGAAAGCATTTAGCAGTGGGGCCCTTGAAAGTGCGGGGCCTGTAGCATATGCTGTTTTTGCTACTAGTGTAGAAGAGTGAAATACGCGGTGTGCACAGTTAACCGAGGGCAACTGAGGCCAAACAGGTGTGCATGTGCAACATGGGGTTTGCATGGACAAACCGCCAGTTGTTAAGGGGCGAAGCAAGTGCAAACGGGGTCGACTGGTTGTGCATGTTGATACCGGAGGTGTTGCCAGGGAGACGGGATATAAGGGTTGATTGATGGGCCAACAGGTGCCAGCCTGGCGAGAGCCTAAAGAGAAGCATGAGAGGTCTCAGATAATTAGCAGAGGGATGTAAGGGTGTGTGCGTGAGCAGAGAGAGGGTTGTTGCCGGGGTCCAAGTGTGAAGACATCTCGCCTCTGCCGCTCTAGCCGCCAACGGGACCTCAACCCTCACGCCGTCGCCGGGCGGGTGTTAGCTGATCCCCCCGCCCGGGTCAGATGGGTGAGAGTGGGTCTGAGGGAGCGTAGGTGAGAGCAGCGGTGGAGATGTAGAGTCGCTGTGTGCGAAGACGCTGTGTGTAGAGTCGCTGTGTGCGAAGACGTTGTGTGCGGAGACGCTGTGTGCGAAGACGCTGTGTGCGGAGACGCTATGTGCGAAGATGCTGTGTTCGGAAACACTGTGTGTGGAGACGCTGTGTGCGGAGATGCTGTGTGCAGAAACGCTGTGTGTGAAGACGCTGTGTGTGGAGACGCTGTGTACGGAGATGTTGTGTGCGGAGTCGCTGTGTGCGAGGACGCTGTGTGCGGAGTTGCTGAGAGCAGAGCTGCTGAGTGCAGGATAAGGGAGGTGAAAGGTAGATAAGAGTAGGGAGAGGTTAAACATAAGTGACCGTATAGATAGTTATAGGAGTTCCTACAACTGGTGCAATAATAGGTGAATAAAGTGTAAGCAGGTGACTTGTTACGTGTCGGTCTGAGTAATTTCTGAAGACACAACATTTGATGTTATAAGTGCCAACGAACCGTCATGTCCAAGTCGGCGATGAAACATAAGAACCCACCTGTTGCGTCGTCCAATGAGGATGCCGAGCAAGACGTCGTTCCTCCAACAGCTCCAGTTGCTGGAGCTCTGAGCGCCCGCACCGACGACGTGCTTCGGTCGGCTCTGGAGTGCATGGCAAGTCCAGCCCAGCCACCTCCGCAGAGCTGGCTGGACATCGGCGGTCACCTGGGGAGATTGCTGTCGGTCGCCGCTCATCTTTTTGAGAAGATGACTGCTGCGACTTCCACTGGACGCCAAGATGCACTTCCCGCCACTGTCATGACCGAGGCGACTGGAGAGCTGGGCCTTCCCGCCATTTCTGGGGCTGCAGCCATGCTCCACTCGGCTGCCATTTCGGGCGATCGGCCCTCGCCGCAGCAGCAGCCGCCGGCTTCCAAGTTGGAAGTCGTTCCCAAGTTCCGACGGCTGCCGCCGGTGCGTCAGTTCACTGCTGCAGGAGGAGATTGGATGGCTTTTTGCCACCGATTCGAGGCCGCCTACATCTCCTTGGGATGGACATCCCAGGAGGCGCTTCAAGCTCTTCCCACGGCCCTCGACGATGACTCGTTAGCCGCTTTTTTCACTATCCCCGAGTCAGATAGAGCGACCCTCGCACGCGCCTACACCGAGATGGCCGTTATTTTTGATCCCCCGTCTAATGTTCAGAGAAGATTCAGGCTGCGGCGACGGTGTGAGAGCGAGACGCCGCTGGCCTATCACAGTGCACTCCTCGCCTTGAGGCACGCGGTTTTCCCTCGCATGTGTAGTGCTTGAGATACGCGTCACGCGCTGGGTCGGTATGCGCGCACGTGGCGGACCGTGAGGGCGAATGAGGACACAGGGCGCTGATTGGCTGGCCGTTGTTGTTCAAATTAAGGTGGCGTGATAGTTAAGGGGGCCGCAGGTGGCCGGGGGTAATTAAGGATGCAGGGCGTTGATTGGATGAGAGGGGCTGTTGTCTGAGATTGGCGCCGGCGTGTCTGGAAAAACAACGCCACGTGGCACTGGGGGCGAGTGGCGTCGCGGGGGATGACCTAATTAATTAGGGGTAATTGGTTCAGGGATAAAGTGAGGGATTGTGGAGTGAGACGGGAGTTGGTGCCTGGGAGCAGAGACAGACGGATGGAGAGACGGAGCAGCGGATAAAGTGAGTACAGCGTAGGGTAGCAGTAGATAGTGAGTACAGCATAGGGTAGCAGTGGAGAAGAGTGAGGATAGTGTAGGGTAGCAGCGGAGTAGCGCAAGCATCAGAGAGACGACGGAGAGTAGGAAGCGGCTGGGTGTGGAAGGAGAACGGAGTTGGTTACGCCGGAGTGGGACGGCGGAGTTGATAAAGAGCAGCCGAGCTGGAGAGAGAGAAAGAGCGGGGAGGAGAGTCGACGGAGGAGCAGAGGGGAGCGAGCGAGGCCAGCGGAGGGCAGCGAGCGAGCGGAGGAACATTGAGCGGTGTTGACGGAGAGTTGTGGGTTGGTGTGAACGGAGGAACATTGAGCGGTGTTGACGGGAGAGATGTGGAACTATATACGTGAATAAAGAAACGAGGAAAGACAAGAAGCTGTCGTGTCGGTTTGAGCACTACACATGGACAGAGTCGCCTTGGATTCCCTCGCCTTGGAACGGCTTCTCTCCTTGGCTCGGGAGTTGGGGGTCACCTTCATGGTGGCAGAAGAAGACGACCTGACTTCTCTGCAGGTAGCCTGCGGTATCCAAGCGCACCTCAACCTTAAAGACTGGCCGGTGGTGGTGGCCGGCGCAATGGAGCTGGCCGTACATGAGCAGGCATGTGCCTCCTTCGCCTGGGGAATGGAGGAAAGGAGCGCTGGCCTGCACCCATCAGCACGGGAATGGCGCCCCAGGCTGAGCCAGCCGCCTGGGCGTCCTTACCGTACCTGCTACAGGTACGGCTGCACGGGCCATATCGCCGTCGATTGCCGCCGCGGGACTGGAGGGTTCACGCAGCATCCATCCTCCTCCCGCAATCCAAGAACCGGAGAGCCTAATGGCCATGGACGGAGCATTGAGGACTCCTGCAGTGGACCATTCTTCACACCCGAGCGAAACCTCTACCCGTGGGGACGGTCCTGCCACACACACTCGCTCGCAACGCGTCACTTTTCATTAATAGGACGGTTTGTTCATGCCATCAATTCCCTTGTTACTGTTTATTGTTGTTGTTCTTTGCTCTTTCATGGTCACTGCTTATGATTACGTTAGTTCATGGGTCGGTCACAACACATACGCGCGCGCTTGCATAGATATGACAGCCGGGACGGATGCGTTTTTATTCGTGGGGGTAGAGGAGTGAAAATACGCGGTGTGCAAAGTTAACCGAGGGCAAATGAGGGCAAACAGGTGTGCTTGTGCAACATGGGGTTTGCACGGACAAACCGCCAGTTTTTAAGGGGCAAAGCAGGTGCAAACGGGGTCGACTAGTTGTGCACTTTGAGACTGGAGGTGTTGCCAGGGAGACAAGGGTTGATTGATGGGCCAACAGGTGCCAGCCTGGCGAGAGCCTAAAGAGACACATGAGAGGTCTCGGATAATTAGCAGAGGGATATAAGGGTGTGTACGTGAGCGGAGTGGGGGTTGTTGCCAGGGACCAAGTGTGAAGACATCTCGCCTCTGCCGCTCCAGCCGTCAATGGGACCTCAACCCTCACGCCATCGCCGGGCGGGTGTTGGCTGATCCCCCTGCCCAGGAGAGACGGGTGAATGGGTCTGAGGGAGCGTAGGTGAGAGCAGCGGTGGAGATGTAGAGACGCTGTGTGCGGAGACGCTGTGTACGAAGACGCTGTGTGCGAGGACATTGTGTGCAGAGTCGCTGAGAGCAGAGCTGCTGAGTGCAGGATAAGGGAGGTGAAAGGTGGGGAGAGATTTAACATAAGTGACCGTATAGATAGTTATAGGAGTGCCTACAACTGGTGCAAGAATAGGTGAATAAAGTGTAAGCAGGTGACTTGTTACAACATGTCGGTGTGAGTAATTTCTGAGGACCCTACACTAGGATAATCCAGCACTGCTTTCAACAAATGGTGCTACACTATTACAATAGGAATCCAGACATCCACGTGTAATATGTGTAAACACCCACTTTGCCTCCACCTATGCTCCCCGCAGGCCACCAGGAGGGGCTGTGGCTGCACGTGGACGCGGCGTATGCGGGCACTGCCTTCGTGTGCCCCGAGCTGCGCGACCCCCTGCACGGGATCGAAATCGCCGACTCGTTCGTGGTCAACCTGGGCAAGTGGATGATGGTCAACCTGGACTGCGCGGTCTTCTGGTGAGAAGTGACGTCAGTAACGGCTCAAAACCGGCGGCTTGAGCAGAATGCCAAACTTTTGGAGGGCCGAGTCACGATTAAAGTGATGTTGTTATACCTGTTTACCATCAATATTATTCATAGCAAAGTTTGTTTTTGGGTAGATTACGTAAATATAAATGTGTCGTTAACCCACCACCACCCGACACAGCCAACAAGTAAAGTTTGTCAGATAAACAAAACGTGCCAATTAGTTATTATTTCAGCACACCAGTGTGTTGGAGAGTAAATCCCCACTCAACCCCGTCTCGACTCACTAGTCTCTCTCCGTGCCCTCAACTGGTTACCCATCGCCAGTAGGGTAATATACAAGATCGCCTGCCTCTGCCACAATGCCTTCACATCTGCCTGCCCGCCGTACCTTCATTATTGACAACTTGCAGCTCAGCACACGGCAGATGCCTGGCAAGCGCGACTCACGACCTCCTCTTGATACCAAGATCCAGTTGGTTATGTCTATGCGCCACTTCTCGGTGGCAGCCCCAACAGTCTGGAACGCTATCCCTCTGCACATTTGCAGCATCACCTCTATCGCCTCCTTCAAGAGAGACTTAAAAACTCACCTCTATAACCATGCTTTCGAGCGACTCTGAGCTGGGCTCCGCGCCTCTGAGTTGCGGCCCTTACGTCCGCAAATTTGCGCGTGTTATAATTTGCATTATTAACATTTACAATTTGAGTATAACGTTTCGCTGGTGATTACAACCAACTTCATCAGGCGATTTATCAAAATTGTGAAGAAGTCTTCCTGTTTCCTGTCTTGTTATACCAGTGCCGGTGCGGAATCCACTCTGTTTAATGATGGAGCCAAATTCGTGCACGTCTTCATTTATTTGGGTTTCAAGTAGAAACCCACTTCGTTTTTCAATCCACTGCTGGATGGCCTCCCCACACGGCGTCGGTTATGGAGGTTGTTTGACCATTCTTCATCATGTTGTACAGTGTGTTGTTAGCTGTGGTCAGTTGTACCCAGCAGAATCAGAATCTTTATTTAGACTGGAGGAATCTGATGAGCCAAAAAGATGTCTAGTAAGGGCGGGTCAGTAGAATGCGCAAACGACTGTGCCACCCCTGCCCTTGCACTACATTTAACTTCCTGGTGCCAGGTTGTACAAGTATTTGCTGTATGCAGGTAACGATGCACCAGTTCATGATGCACCAATCAAATCGTTTATGTAGTAATCTGGTGAGGTTTATTCAAACCATATATTAATAATGTTGTCACTTTTAGGATAAAACTGTGATAAAGTGATACAACAGTGAAACTTCAAAAACGTGACGGTAAAAACGGGACAAAACATAATCTCTTCTTGAGTCGAATCACGACTCTGAATAATAATTAATTGCATCCCTGTGAGGATGAATTATTCGATGCCCAACTGCTGCACCCTCACCGCACGCTAAGAGCCCGACTCACTGTGCCAGGGTGGCGGACAAGCGGAGTCTGCAGAGCACGTTCTGCGTGGAGCCGCACTACTTACAGCATGAGCACTCTGGTTCGGTCACCGACTTCATGGTAAGTGGATTCTGTCCACCTGCAATTTATATATATATTTTTCAATTCGTTTAATTTAAACTAATTGTCTTTATTTTATTAAGCGATAATCCCAGTGCATTTCAGATAAGTTTCAAGTGGATATTGGTTAACCAGGTGAAAACTCCTGACGTCTTGTGCAGCACTGGCAGATCCCCCTGACTGTGCGTTTCCGCTCGCTCAAGCTGTGGTTTGTGATTCGCTCGTTCGGGCTGGACGGCCTGCAGGAGCACGTGCGCAGGGTGAGGGCCTCGTGTGACACTCGCTGGCATTGCCGAATGTGTAAAAACCTCACCGCACTCATTCATTAATCGATGAGTAAATGAACGCATAATATACAGGCGTTTAAAATTGTGTGTTTCTGTGTGCATTTTTATTACAAACGCAATGTTAAAAAATTGCACGTGGTACATATTACTTTGTATATGTAGTGGGTTCTTCAGACGCCGTAGATGGATAGTTGAGGCAACACGTATGCATTATAACACCAACTTGTTAACACAACACAACACCTTCTAACAGGAAGGTAACGGCCCTTCCACCCGCTAGCTAAGGAGATACACTTCTCCACGGAACTCGCCCTATTCCTAAGCTAGGGTCTTGGGCTAGTCTGACCTGACCGCGCCAAGGTGCAGGTCTTGACCACTGGTTACACGGACCCGGCCCTGACAAGGACTGCGGGCTCCGAGGCTCCAGGTTTACACCACTGGCGCAGTCTGCCCGGCCCTGACAAGGACTGCGGATCAGACGAGTCCAGGGTCCTAGGCTAGCCGACGTTCACTAGTTCTGATGCAAATCAATTTATAACATTTTTGACATGCATTTTTCTGGATTTTGTTGTTGTTATTCTGTCTCTCACTGTTCAAATAAACCTACCATTAAAATTATAGACTGATAATTTCTTTGTCAGTGGGCAAACGTTCAAACGCAGCAGGGGATAAAATACTTTTTTCCCTCACTGTACATCTCCCCACCGAGGGGCGGGGTTCTATGGGATTCCAGGACATCCCGCAGCCCCCACCTGTTGGGAGGGGCACGGGGGATCTAAACACCCCACAGCCCCCTCCCCTCGGGAGGGGCCCCAGGGGATCCCAGGACACACCACAGCCCCCCCTGCCCTGGGCTAGGGATATCGTGATTTCCCCCTACTGGTAAGCAGTGGGTGCTAGCCGGAGATGGTGTACGTTCGTCCAATAACACCATTACACATACACCGGTGGAATGTTATTAAAATACTAGCCTTTTGCACGTCCAAGGACGGGTGTATTGCAGTAAATCTGAAACTTGCAAGCAAAAAGCAGACCGCGACGTGATATTCATTGCATTAATGCGTGTGCAATTTGTAAGGGCGCGGTGACACAGACCAATTTCGCTTCAAGGTTATAATCCCTTTTTCATCATGACGTCCTTTTTACGTTTGTAATAAGCGTCTCCGACACGGGTTAAACTTCAGTTGTATTTATTCTCAAGTTGCAGTACAGCACGTGTCTCCCTCGTTCCTTCGCGGCCTGCTTCTTTTTTGCTCTCGGGACGCGGCTCACGCTTGCCTCTCTCCGCCCCGCCGCTGGCTGACAGCGTGTCGGAGAGAGGGGAGCCTCTGCTGGTGGAGCCCGCCACATGGCTGATGGTGGGAGCGCATGCGGTGACGACGTTCAGACCCAGGCTCTTCACAGAGATGACCCCGAGTCCTTTGCTCCTTCTGCTTATATCCCTCTCGGCGGGGCTAAATCCCGCCTCTAGCCAAGCCCCTATCAGAACCTTCTAGAGGGCTCTCGAGGCTTCCCGCTAGCTCCGCCCATTTACCTTTCACCCAGATGGGATCCCCCTTACTGATTGGATGTGAGACAACATAGCAGATGTCTGCAATAACCCCCCCGGTCATCCTGTAGGTGACTATTGTAAGTGACGCACTCTCATTACACTTTGATGTCTAATTAGCGTTACGGAGATCGCGTGATGTGAGAGTTCCCGCCATGTGGAGTGACGTCAACCACTAATTATTATGAATAGGGGGGGGGGGGTGTCCATTTGGAAGACGTCAACTTATAATGATTATTAATGAGGTGGGAGGGTGCTTAATTTGGAGTGATGTCATCTGCTCATGATTATTAATGAGGGGGGCTGGTCGATGTGGCGTGACGTCACGAGCGTTAAGGACAGACATTCCTGGGTGATTATAGTAGGTCTACTTTCATTGACAGCCTTGCATGGATGTCATATTTCTTTAGCAGGAGTAAGTCAGAGTTGTTCACCTGGTTAGACAAAATAAACTGATGAGTCCTGTACAAAACCGCAGTTGACTTCTCACCAAGTGATTTATGATTTATCGACACCAGATTATGGGCCGAGTTAAACTCCCGACCAGGATTGATTTAGAATCACGACGTTACAATTCGGAGTTGAGTGCTTTAACTGACTAAATCATAACTCATCAGATTCCAGTTATTCGACCTGGCCACAAGTGATAGCTCAATTCATAGCAACCAACGACTCTAAACGCATGTTTTTACATCTAACACACGAACATCGAAGCGTGGGGCCCCTTAAAACACGGGGCCCAGAGCGGTCGCTCCGATTCGTTGTACCCTAGCAACGGCTCTGCTGGGAGACTTGTGAAAGAGTTCATTTTCTTCATAAAACTGCAGCCATGAGCCACCATAGACCATACTTTAGTGACAATGTATGGAAGGTGAATAGTGTTGTCATGTGTTACAGGGCGTTGAGCTTGCCAGGTATTTTGAAAGACTCGTCATAGATGACCCCCGGTTTGAGATACCAGTGAAGAGAAACCTTGGACTTGTCGTGTTTCGCCTCCAGGTGAGTTGCAACAGCCATGCTTCTCTCATTCATCATGGAGTATTTAAGGTGTTGACCCCTCCAAATGCAGTGGGATAATGTTGGTATGAGTACTGGGTGCAGTTGCACCTCCTGCACACTTGTTACGGCATAGGCTATTTGGCAGCTACCTGGTGTGTGAATACCTGTTATCATCCTTAAAGTCTTCTTATTCAGAGATATACCATCAAACCTAAGCTTGGAATTGTAAAGTATCAATGAGATGGCTGGGTGGCTGAGGGGGTGGACACTTTTAAGACCACTGGCTGAGCCAGTACCACTGAAATCCTGGGTTCGAATATAAAAAAAACACCCAACGACTATAGCAGCTTCTCCAGTATAGCAAGTTGAGCCTGGTCACAAAATACTGCACAAATTAAATAATAACTTCTTGAAATTGGTTTCCACTAAATCATATTTCTAGCCGAGGATTGCACAATTTTGGTTTAATGCAATAAACAATTCCATAGTGGGCCATGTAAGAAGGTGCATCCCACCCAATGAGGATAACGGGTAATTATAGAGACCTTAGAGGTAATCTTTTGAAATTACCTTCTGGGTATCAATCCTTGAGTAAGGAGTGATGCACTCTGTATGAGTGTCCTAATGGAAATATATCTGCATCTTGGCCAAATCATGATAAGCACAGTTATAATATACAGTTAAGAGAAAAGGCCAAAACTACATCTTAAATACTTTTATTATCTCTTGACAAGGCCATTTGTAATGGCTGAAAGTGTGAGAACGTTTTTAGGGCCCACATGGTCACATCTCTTTCAGTCGCTACGCACGTTTTCTCTCTTCACTTTGAGGCTGTTCTCATTGCAGGGCCCTAACGAGATGACGGAGAAACTACTCAAGAAGCTCAACGCATCGGGGCAGCTATTTCTGGTGTCAGCCATGGCTGGAGACAAGTTCGTCATCCGCTTCACCATCACGTCCCAGTTCACCACAGAGGCGGACCTGCTACAGGATTGGAGCCTCGTGTCACAGGCCGTCTCGGGCCTCCTGCAGGGCTTGGTGGAGAATGGTGAAGAAAGCGCTGAGGGTTAATCTGTTTAGATTTGGATATTGGATTTGAGGGAAAAGGTGGGTCGGGAGGTTGTTCCAGATTAATGGAGTCAGGATCAGGGCCTCTGGAGACCTTGATACTGAAGGCAGATGTCCATTTATACATATAAACGCCTAGCTTTATCTGTGATGAACGCTGCACTTCCCGTCGTTTTCATGCAGGGGGCGTGTAGGTTTGAACAACGGAGGCGCACGGACAGACGTTCGATTACGTTGGAATCGATCTGCAAAACGAGGTGGTTCTGTGTAGATTCCCAGAATCGATTCCCAGAATCAACTTGGCCCCCACCGACACGACTTTGTCATTTGTTTGGCGACAATTTTTTATTTGTGATGCCGTAAGGGCAAATTAAAGTTGCCAAAGCAAAAGGACATTAACAGAATTGAGCTGTAATATCCTGAGTTTCTCCACGCATTGCTGACTGACCCAACTCATCTGAATCACGCTCACTTCCGCGATCACATACGATCCTACAACAGCGCGGTCTCCTTCGCGTCGATGGGAGTGAATATCGTCGATTTGCCAGGACGAGGCCCATATGTCATCAAGGTCCACGGCCAGACATATCACCGCACATCTCACCTGCAGCCACTTGACAATCAAGCACCGCAGTACGCGCAGCTGTACGTGCTTGACAGCACGCAAGCAATGGAGATCCGTCAACAGCACACGGAGAATGCTCAGTGTCGTCAACCTATCCTGGACGAAATTGATCGCTTTTTCCGCCGGCACAACAGATTTGCCAACAGCTACCAGTTGATGCGCGACGTCGAAGCACAAGAAGCTGACTGCACTTCAAGTGGGAGAAGAAATTCCGTTGGTCAGCATGGTGCTGAGACGTGATCGTCAGTCGGATCAACGACGATACAATGCACCAACATCAAACGAAGTCACGATGGTCTTCGTCAATGAGCATGGCAAGCCGCTGTTCGAGCGTGACATTCGCATCTACCCGAGGAATCCACAGAATCCCAATCAGCAATTCATCAACCTCAATATTTTGAGTCCCAAAATGGATCCCATGATGTACGCGATTTTGTATCCGTACAGCGATCCCGGATGGCAACCGAACTGGCAGTGCGAGGCTTACGAGGGAGCACAACTGAATAGAGTTCGGAACATCAGTATGCTTCAGTGGAAAGCAGCTCAAAACGGCAATTCGAGGCAACTTCAATCCAGTCATGAGTGCCGGAAAGCTGACTCAACAATGGTTAGTGGATTCGTACCTGCAAGTCGATGCAAACAAGCTCAACTACAACCGCCAAAATCAGCAGCGACTGCGAGCACAGCAGTACCAAGGTCTCGTAGACCACGTCGCAAACTTAGCCCAAAACGTAAACATTGCAGCTGGCGTTGCAGTCATCCTCCCTTCGAGCTTCGAGGGATCACCGAGAAACATGCGCGAGCGATTCTGCGATGCAATGTCGATCTTTGCGAGATGGGGTGCACCCAACCTCTTCATAACATTCACCGCAAATCCAAGCTGGCCAGATATCACCGACAGCCTTCGACCGGGCGAGCAGCCATCAGCTCGACCCGACTTGTTGGTACGTGTATTCAAAATCAAGTTCGACGCTCTGATTGACGATCTGACCAAACACGGTGTGTTTGGAGAATCAAAGGCGCATGTCTACACCATCGAGTTCCAGCAGCGAGCCCACATCTTGGTTACTCTGCGAGCTCAGGACAAGTTCACAACTGCCGAACAGATCGACTAGTTTGTGTGCGCCGAAATTCCAACGCAGGACCATCCACGACTGCGTGAGATTGTCACGAGATGCATGATGCACGGTCCGTGCGGTGCTGCAAACCTACGCACACCCTGCATGAATGACGAAAAGTGCAGCAAGGAGTTCCAAAAAGTTTTCCACAACACCACAATCCCCAATGTGAGCGGCTACCCACTCTACCATCGTTGATACGCTGAGCAGGCAGAAGTCAGAGGCGTTTCGATGGACAATTGATACGTCGTGCCATACAACCCCTACTTGACGCTCAAGTACAATGCGCACATCAACGTGAAAGTGTGCAATTCCCTTCAAGCCATCAAGTATGTTCTGCCTCACGGCAGGTTTGGGGGTGTGTGTACACAGGAATTTCCTGTTTTGATGCTGAGTTTGGTCACGTGACCAGGAAGTTACGATTTAAGATTCCCTCTCAGCCACGCCGCAGAGTGTCAGCCATTACACAGAGTACAAAATGGTGGCACAAAGAGCGTCCCCGTGAAGACATATGCAACTGTTCATTGTGGGACTTTAAAAAGCATTGTCTGTAAGTTCGTTTATGTTCTTATAATACTGGGAATGCTGTTATAATGTTAGAATGACCGTTATAATGCTGTAAATGCCTTTATAATGATGTTAAATTGTTAACAACGAAGCCTGCAACTTGCCTTTTGTGAATGTTACTTGTAATTGAATAAGTCGAGTCAGACTTGTACCCATGTAACCTTATTGCGATCTTGAGAGCAAGGATGATGAAATATCTCATCCACAGTTCAGTGTTATGTGTAGTGCTGTACATTTAGGCTGCAGTATGGTGATTACACGAAGTGCCGTTATTTAACACAGTAGCTTATTCTCTTGTATAGCTGTTCAGTACTAATGTGGGTGCTTGATCCATCCAAGATCTATTGTTGAGTTTCAGGTTATCTAAGACAATGTTATGATGCTGTAGTATTCATTCATTGTATTGATATTCCCAAGTATTAACAGATGCTGTATTTGTGCTGTGTTTTTCCATCAGTTTTACCTCGTTCAATTCATTAAATACGTTTGGAGTCGGATGTTCACCCTGGCTCTGAAGGTTTATTGAATACGAGGTTATCTACTCGGATAGTGGTGCAACGTAGCGCATAGTGAGGCCGAGACAAAGTACATATATAAATACATCTTCAAGGAATTTGATTGTGCCAACATTGCTCTTACTTCGAATGGACAGCTGGAACTGCGCTACGATGAAATCACCATTTTCATCGATTGCCGGTACGTGAGCACTCCAGAGGCAATATGGCGGCTCCTCAACTCGAAGATGCACGATCGCTCGCACACGGTGATGAGACTGCCGGTCCATCTGCCCAACCAACAGACAATAATGTTTCAAGCTGGACACGAGGAGGAAGCTCTGCTAGCAGCACGTACCAGTAGCACAAAGCTGGAATCGTGGTTCTTGCTGAATGGAAGCGATCAAGACGCACGTCAGTGGCTCTACACGGACATCCCGCAGCACTACGTCTACGTTCAAGGCAACTGGCAGAAGCGGCAGTGAGGAGCCGACAAGATCGTGTTCCACATGTACACGGTCAGCGTCAAAGACGAACAACGTTTCTATCTTCAAATTCTGCTGTTGCATGTTGGAGGCGCGACCAGCTTTTAGTCGCTGCGGACCGTCGACGGAATGGTGTGCGAGAGCTTCAAGGCAGCAGCTTCAGCGCGAGGTCTTCTTGATTCCAACGACCAGTGGGATCGCTGCTTGACAGATGCCGGCACCTACATGATGCTGAAGCAGTTGCGCGAGATGTTTGCTTTCACCTGCTGCTTCTCTCAGCCTGCATCACCTCAAGCTGTGGGAAGACCATAAATTGGACTTAACTCTCGACTACATGCGAAGAGATTCCGACGACACCGCCATCAACAAAGCACTTCACATCAACAGCGTTCTGCTGCAGCACGGATTCTCTTACAAAGCATTTGAATTGCCAACACCAAAGGGAAACCCACCGGAAAAAGATGTGTATGACCAATTTGAGGAAGAAAACGAGGGTGTACGACAGGCATGTCCAAAGTCCGGCCCGCGGGCCAATCACGGCCCGCGGTCAGATTTCATACGGCCCGCAGCTTCGGTCTTATAATGTGTTATTTATGGCTCGCGAGCTCTGTCAGAATAAATAAATCATAAAACTTTAAAGATGTTATTTTTCTTTCCGCCACACGGTGGCAGCACCATTCTAATGCTATCTGGCTGAATGCGCTGAATGTTAATCTTCAAGGGAAAGATGCAGTGGTGAGCCAGCTATATGCTCACACCAAGGCCTTTCGAACCAAACTGCAACTTTTCCAAAGACACTTGTCCCAAACAGAGCCCTGCACCACGCACTTCCCAGCTTTAAAAGAGGTCATTGACAGTTTCTCACAGGACAACATCGGTGCGCAAATGAAGAGTTATGCAACAGCTATCGCATCTCTGTGGAATTTAACAAACGCTTTCGGGACTTTGCAATTATTAAAAAGGACATGTTGCTTTTCTCTTCTCCCATCTCCATGGACCCTGATCATGCTCCTCCACAGCTGCATCTGGACCTCATTGAGCTGCAGTTTGATGATGAGTGCCGCGGGAAACACCAGCAGTGTTCTCTTGTTGACTTTTACCGGCAGCTGGACAAAAGCAGGTTTCCAAAAATGCGGTCATTCGCTAAGAAAATGCTGAGGTTATTCGGCTCTACATATTTGTGTTAGCAAACATTCTCAGTCATGAACTTAAATAAGAACCGATTTAGGTCAAGGATGAGTGACTCCAAATTGCGTAGCATTTTATGCATCTCAACCACTGCCCTCAAGCCTGACCTGGTCTCTTTACTGAAATCTAGATCTCAGTATCACCCTTCTCATTAGTGTCAGCAAGTTATCTGTTCCTTGATCAATCTGAAATTGAGTGTTTTGAACGGTAACATCTGTCACTATTAACAGTGAAAAGCCTAAAGCACACTAATGCACTTGGACTTATGGCACTTGTTTTTATTAAACTCTTGAATAAGATTTGGTTATAACTGTTGATGTTATGTACCTGTAGATGCGACACAAACTCTTGCTTTCTGAAAGATCTTGTAAAAGACAAAATTCACTTGTTTTAAAGTTTAATGATAACAGACCACTTTGCATTACTTATAACTCCTGTTTAAAATGTTCATGAGGCAAATATATTTAACTCATGGAAATTTAAGGTATTCTATACAGTTTGTTCAATGTTATCTGACTGAATGAAAGGCAGAATTGTGTATTTAGAGTTGTTCACGTCTGCCTGAGCGGCTTATATTTGGTTACATTGTCATTTGAAAAATAAAGGTAATTGTGACAATGAAAATGGTTTTATAACGGTGTCTTTTCACGTAACTTTTGTGGTAAAAATGTCGGAATGAACTATTGGCCCCCGGGACATCTTCACTTTAACAAATTTGGCCTTTTTTTGCAAAAAGTTTGGACACCCCTGGTGTACGAAGTCTCGCAATGCTCAACGAGAAGCAGCTCGACGCGTTCAACAAGATCATTATGGCTGTCGATGACGCGAATGTAACGAACCGATGGTTCTATCTCAACGGTCCCGGAGGTTCGGGCAAGCCCTTCCTCTACACAACTCTCATGGCGTACATCCGGGGTCGAGGACAAATTGCACTGCCATTTGCAACGACACGCATCACCGGCACAATGCTCAAAGGAGGACGTACTGTTTACAGCGGATTAAAGCTTCCAGTTCCCTTGATCAACACTTCAGTCTCTTCCATGCGGCCTGCATCACCACAAGCCAAAGTTCTGCGCAAAGCTTCGCTCATCAACATCGACGAAATTACTATACTGCCGAAGAACGGACTTCGCTGCATCGACAAGCTCTTGCACAAGGTGATGGGCAACGATAAACCATTCAGTGGCAAAGTCTTCGTTGTAGGCGGCGACTTCCAACAGACTCTTCCCATTGTGCAGCGCAGAACGCGAAGAGACTTCGTTGAGTGCTGTATCAAGGCAAGCCGGTTGTGGAAGAACTTCACGCAGCTCGTGCTTACGACAAACATGCGCAGCGAGGGACACAATGAGCACAATGAATGGCTGCTTAAAGTTGGAACAGGCACCTTGCCCCCAGTGCTGGGAATCTTCGAAGAGGGCACAATTAAAATCCCCGAGCAGATGGTGGCAACGGAGGATCTCATCAAATCCATCTTTGGCAGCATTGCAGACATGTCAATAGACGACCTTTCAAAGCGAGTCATTGTAGCACCGACCAATACACAGACACTCAAAATGAACCGCAAGATCATCGGACAGATGCCCGGCGAGCCCGCCATCTACTACAGCGCCGATTCTGTCGTGAACGAAGATCTCAGTGACACAATACATTTCCCAGTAGAGTTTCTCAACGACCAGACGCCATTGGGAATGCCACCACACATCGTGATGCTGAAGAAGGGCATCATCATGCTTCTGCGGAATCTCCACCCAAAGAAAGGACTTTGCAACGACATGCAACTGATTGTTGAGGAGCTCGCGAGATCTTTCATCAAGGCGCGGATCATATCCGAGTGTAACCCAGGCGATTCGGTGTTTATTCCCAGAATCGACTTGGCCCCCACCAACACGACTTTGCCATTTGTTTTGCGACGACGACAATTTTCCATTATGCCCGCATACGCTATCACAATCAACAAGTCGCAGGGACAGACTTTCGATTACGTTGGAATCGATCTGCAGACGGCGGTCTTCTCGCACGGCCAGCTCTATGTCGCCTTATCTTGATCTCGCAATCCCAAACAGGTGAAAGTTCGCATCGAATCAAACCCCCAGCAAGGACATCTACTTAACGACGAGAGAAAATTCACACGAAATGTCGTTTTCAATGAAGTCTTCCAGATGTAAAATTATATAAGCTTTTAATGAAGAAATAACATTTTCTACTTCTAAACATAATACATTCAGAGATCTTTCATTTTAAAACTTAAAAATGGAGCATCGGGTGCTTGCGAGAATGCGTCATTTGTGTGCAAATTTTGTGACTTTCCTAGCCGAAGGCCGGAAATGCTTTTGTGAGGGGGTGCCATAGGCGCCTCCGAACAACTAGTGTTATTTAATTGTGCTGGACCCAGTGATTGCTTTTCGTAGTTTTGCCTTGGGAAATTGTCTTATGAAGGTAAAACATGGGACACCAAGGATGAATGTAGAACCAGATGGAGACGAAGATTCTTACTTAAGGCTGCTTGCCGTTTATTTACTCATGCACACTCTAATCACTGTACACTCACTGCTACCTTACACTTTCTGCACTCGACGCTTACACCCGTTATGGCGCACGTCAGGACTCTGTCCTTCACGCGGACATCTCTTCATTTATCTATGCCCCGGTATGGCTCCCCTTTGTCTACCCACTCGTCTGTCCCGGGCAGGGGATCATCCAACACCACCCGGCGACTAGGTGCGACCTCTACATCCCAAGCCCTCTTTGGCTGGGATGTCGTCCTCTCTCTCCCAACGACGACGACGAGCTCACGCACACTCCTGCTTATATATCCCTCCTCATTCTAAGTCTGCACGTGCTCCCACTTAAGCTGCAGTCTCCATGGCGCTCCTCGCACTTGTTAATCCTTATCATCACTCCCATCTCCACGGCGCCAACCCCGTGCTCCCACGCGCACACCTGTTCGCTCCCAATTGCCCCCACTCACAGAGTCTTGCGCAAGGTGGCATCATGCATGCCCTTGCACGACCTTTCCACAAACTCACACTTTGTCGCGCTCGCCCCTCGCGGTACTCCTCTACAAATGTAATCCAATTTGTTTAAATATGGTTGGCTGCTAGTAGTGTCCTTTAGGATACACTCAAATTTTAAGGCAGTACCAATGGAAGGCAACCCCATTTATAAAGTCAACACTTGAATTTCTTGCATTAAGTACTTCAATGTTTTCTACTGCATATATATTTAAGATATATTTATCTGATTCATAACTCGTTGAAATAATATATCGGTCGACAATAAATAAATTACATTCAGTTTATGAAGTTCGGAACGAATACAACTAAAAGGTCCGTAGTGCCAATTGGGATTTCCAATGTTTTCAGTCTTCATGCTGTGTCTGCATTTTAGAATGACTATTTCCTTATATTATGATGACCTGTTATGTAGTTTTCTGTTAACAGACATTGTTAATGATAAAAGCCATCAATGTCCTCTGAGTTGTCCATAAAGGTACAATCCGTCCTGGAACATGCTCTTTCCAATTAGCATCTTCGCTCGTTCGGGCTGGGCGGTCTGCAGGAGCACGTACGCAGGGTGAGGGCCTCGTGTGACACTCGCTGGCATTCCCAAAAGTGGAAAAACCTCACCGCACTCATTCATTCATAAAACCAAAGTCCAGGGAGGAAGCAGAGCAGATCTAATATATTTTTGAATGCTCTACATATTAACTTGGAACACCCATACACTGCACTTTAAAAAATCCCCTGCAAACGTTATGCCGGTGTGGTGGGGAAAATGCATATTTGGCAGCTTGAGGAGGCCTTTTTCAAAGCGTTACTCAAAAGACATGTACACTGTCATCGATATTCCCTTACGAAACACATTTAATGTTCGGTATTATTAAATAGTAATTGTTTCAATCATATTCTGTATTTTCATACTAATAATGATGAGGACAATTATGAATTGTTAGTTAATTGCTAAGTATAGATTTCTTTCGTTGAGGAAACTTGGCACCACAGACAGGAGTTTTTACTGACTTGAGAGCTTTGTTACAATGAGAACCCTGTACAAATGCAATGAGGTTGGTTCATAATGTGCTGGAGATACTCCCTAGTAATTAGCTCCGCTGCACAGGGACACAAAACGCTAGGACAAAGACACCTATTTTTTATCTCCAAAAAATGAAAATTAACTATGACCAAATCTAATAATAAGCGTAATCCAATCAGACAATAAAATTGGTTTTCAAATCTTAAGTTACAGGGAAAGCCTATACAAATAAGTGAGTTTACAATAAAACGGCTGAAATAGAGTAACTGCTCAAGAGGTATTGTGGTGAAGCAGTTGAGAAGGTACGTAGTAAAACATTGAAGAAGTTAAAATAATATTTTAAGAATAATATTGAGCCAATATATATGGCAAGTGAGATTACGGAAACTAAAAGTGAGTAATGGAGAAGGAATATTGCAAGAGAAGACAGATTTGCTTACTAGAGAACGGAACTGCTACAGGATCATGTGCCATGGAAGATGGGAGCTAAAATAAAACCGTTGAAAAAAATGTAAAAACAACAAATCCGTCAATAATTATCCCAGTGAAGGAACATCTCTACGTCGGATATTGAGGAAAGGTCAATCGCGCTATGTAACACGATTTTTGTTCCTGTGACCAGCACAGTGAGATTTTGAAATGTACCTATTTTCAATGAGAAAACGTGTGCATTTGTGTCATTCTTTCACATAAAGTCCTGGTCACAAAAGCAAAGTTTGTGGGGAATAATAGCCATTTTCTGTTCTTTTGAGGCATAAGCAATTAGGAAATAACACTTACTACCCAGGAACAAAAAAAAATACATTTGTTACGCAGTGTTATTAATGGAGTGGATTATTAACTTTGCTTTCGTGTCCTGGTCACAAAATAAAAGTTTGTGGGGAATAATATCCAATATAGATTTTCTGTATTTTTGAGGCATAAGCAATTAGAAAATAACACTTACTACCCAGGAACAAAAAAAACATTTTTTTGTTACACAGTGAATTATAACTCTTCCAGGGAGTGAAGCTTAGTAGCTAGCGTATACTGTTTGACGGGAGATACACTAGATACACAGGAGCGAGAGACACGGTTATACAGTTACCGAAAGGGTAATGTTTCTTGTTGCTCCGTTGTTTAATAAATACTTAGGTTGAGAAGTAATGTGTGCCGTGTGATTACGTGCCGCCAGGAGTGTGAATCCAGAGGGGAGAGCGGGACAGCAGAGCGCGGGGTGAGATGTGAATCAAAGTTTGTAGCTAACGACGCGTGTGGTGCTTGTGTGGGGGTCGCTGGCCCCCGAGATCCCTCCCTCGATAATGCTAACGGCCGGGCTAACATCATCACTCGCCCCCCCGCTGCTATGCGAACCGCTGCTGGGTTCCTCACCCATGGTGTGGGAGCCGTCGCTCGAGGATTCCCCTCCACCGCGGGTCCGCGTAATAGGCATGGTTACTTACCGAGTAATATTCTGCCCCTCGCTACTACGATACCTCCCTTTCCTAATCGCGCGCCTGCAACCCACACGGAGCGAACGTACGCACGCCCACACACACACACGCCGCTCCGCGCACTCCAACTCAACACTGACTACTCACGTTATGATCGCGCACCTGTATCGCACACGGAGTGAACGCACACACGCACACATGCAGCTCCACACGCGACACACTGATCAACAAGATCACACGAGACCACGTTTCGCTATTAGTGATTTATTGTCTGCTACCTGCGAATTGATGTTAAATCAGTGAGTCGACGAGGCTGGCCTATTCCACTACCCCTGTACCTATTCCCTATTTATCGGCTATGATCCTCCTTCCCCTCCTTACTTACTGTTAGGTGCCCACGGCGGTTCGTTGATCCCGTACTCGCAGCGTACCTCGATGCGTCTCACGGACGTTCGGGTCGCTGGGCTGGAGCTGCGTCTTGTCGCCTGGCGCTAGAGTAAGAGAGCGATTTCCCCTTTGCGCCCCCTTTTTATCCTCCCTACATCAAAGGGATGCAGCTCTCAGTTTTTCCTTAACAATGGGCTCGCGTTTCGGCACGCGCACGGCGGCTCTGGGCGCCTTTGATATGCTAATCGGATGTGCTGCGGCACCGATTCCAAACACACTCCTTCGGAGTGGGCAGGTAGGAACTTGGTTGGACAGCGCATTCGTGCACGACAGACAGACCAATAATTCCTGGTGGGCAGTGTGGAACATTGTTCCTACCTGTATTAATCTTCCTCTCATGCATGGCGCCGTGCTCCTGCGCACCCTAACTATGCCGCCCCGTCCCTCCTCCGCCTGTCTCGTCGACCCGTGGGGGTGTGTGTGGGGGGAATGCGCCTCAACCGCGGTGGCCGAATGCCCCTCGCCGCGACCATACCATATTAAGGCCGGTCGCAGCGCCGCGGCGCAATGTAGCGTCGGGGGAGGTTGTCCAATTCCCTGGTCGCCGGAAACCGTGAAAGTCAATTCTGATAAGGGCTTCCCGGATAAAAACCGGTCGATCAGGTGATCTCCCCTTCCAGCTCTATGGGTGGGGGGAAAATGCGTGCGGGTGTGTTCATGTGAGGTGAGGTGAGGGGGACGCGGGATCGGCTCCGTCGCTTGGTGGTGGCGAGGTCGCAGATGGGGCGCCTGCCGAACGGCTTCGTGGCGGCGGCATCACGCATTAACAAGGCCACAATGGGTGCGTAAAGCAGAATTGTTGCATTGCTGCTAAAGTAAGCTTGCCATACACAAGTGATGAGACTTTAAACAGATAAGACTTCATTTTAAGCAGGGATGCAATGAAACGCCATGCCCCCCTCACCACCTGGTAACATCGTGATGTATTGTCCAAGGGTAACGGTCGAGCAGAGTCTGCAGAGTATTTTAAAAAAAATACTTTTATTGAACTTGCCCTTTTATTTGTTTATATTCTTTCAAATCTTTGACCTTGATATATTCAGATCTACGAGGCTTAACGAGCTGAAATTTTCTACACAGACTCATCTCGCGGATAACCAAAATCGTGAATAGCTTCTTCCTAGCATTGTTCCCGCTGTGGCGCAGGGTCCGCTTTTCGGCATTGTCTTCTCCATTTGGCTCGGTCCAGGGCATCTTCAGGGGATGCGTTGACCATCTTCATGTCTTCCTTTATTCGGTCCATCCATCGCTTCTTCGGACGCCTGCGTGGACGGCGGCTCTCTGGCTCAATACGCAAGGCAGTCTTGGCCACTGATGACTCTTCACTTCGCATCACATGGCCGTACCACCGAAGCCTTGCCTCAAGCATCTTGTCCGCAATGGGGGCCACACCAAGTCGCTTCCGAACGTCTTCGTTCCTGACACAATCCCATCGAGTGAGCCCGAGGCTCCATCTGAGCATCCTCATCTCCATGGTGTGGAGAGCTTGTTCGTGTACAGTTGTGGCTGGCCAGCACTCGGATCCATAGAGTGCCACCGGTCGGACGATGGTCTTGTTCGTGAATAACGAATGAACTAGGAGAGCGCATTGAAATATAAATCCATATTCATGTAGGAGCAGTTATTTGTGTTGTGAATCATATCTTAATGATATTTACATAGCACCTTTACCAAGGCGCTTTACCGCAATTATAAAATTGTACATAGCAAGACAATAATTTGAAATAAAGAATTGGGTTATTGTACGTGGTATAGATTTTATGCAGCAAAGCAAGATGGATTGATAAAGAGGGGTTGGGATAGGTACAGCCTTGACCCGGCTTGCTTGCCATGGATGCGAAACTTCCCTCCATCTCCGGCATGCTGATACAAGAGGACCCCTGGTGGGCGGGGGGTCAGGCACAAGATGAGGGAGGGGAGCAGCACCGATCGTAAGGGGCAGCGAGGAAGCCGCAGGGTGCGGGCGACGATGCGGACCAGCGAGGAACCAATGGCAGCCAGGCTGCCTATAGGATGCCCAATGGGCACGGGGTAGGCAGGAGACGTGGTCGGGGAGTGGCGCCTCCAAAAAACAAAGGTGTCGCCAAAATAATAAATAAAATAATAATGGTCGAGGACGGAAAAAAGAAGGGGAAGAGAGGAGAGAGAGATCGGGGAGGGAAGGGATGGCAGAGGGAAAGTAGGGATCGAGCAGATGGCTGCTGCTGCTGCTGCAAGCTTGCACAGCGCTGCCGCCATCTTGCTCTAGAGAAAAATTATTAAAAACTTAATTTTAAATTGTACCGTGGAATTTGCTCTGTAACTGAACGCTTCTATAATTGTGGCAGAAAACCCCAAATATGACACATCTGGTGATTTGAGAAACATCTCGTTCAACATTGGCAGATACCGCTGACTGTGCTGCCATGGCCTAAGGTTGTGGTTTGTGATTCGCTCATTCTGGCTGGACTAGCTGCATGGTGAGGCCTCATGCAAGACACGCTCTTGTGCTGTTACATCTATGGTGACGTCATAGAGAGAGGCAGGGCGATCGTGGCGCTTCTGGGAGAGGAACAGAGCGGGGTGACGCGTAGGCACTGAAGGCTCTCCCCATGGACCTGAGCGACGACGCTTTGATTATTTATTCCTCCATACCTTACAAGCTCAAACTTAATTTGGAGCTTCCGTGACTGCAGGAATTACTCTTTGGTTCTTTCGGTAAAGTCACGTATAAAGAGAAAATAATAAATTAAATACTACCATACGACGTTTCGATTGCAACACAAGCAATCATCATCAGGTATAAATGAAATAGAAACACAAATCTAGTATTTCTAAGTATACTAGATTTGTGTTTCTATTTAATTTATACCTGATGATGATTGCTTGTGTTGCAATCGAAACATCATATGCTAGTATTTAATTTATTATTTTATCTTTATACGTGACTTTACCTTACAAGCTGCTTATCGAGAGATGGTTGAGATTTTTGACCCACCATCCAGTGCAAAAAGACGATTCCAAAACAGTCGGTGGGAAGAAGGAGGATCAACCTTGGCCCACAGAAGCGCTTTCATGGCCCTGGCTTCTTTCCTGGGCCTGGGTGCAGGGGGCCTTGGACTTTATGGTTGCTGAGCAAATTTTAGCACTGGCACATGCCTTAAGAATAGTTTAGCCAGTCAATGATGAGGACAAGCAGACCTCCTTGTGGATTGCGAAGAGCATAAGAGCCCATGAGGAGGTGATGAGGCCATAACGTATCGTCACGCAAATAGCAGATCCATCAACCCATCAAGGACTAGAGGGGGTTCAGAGAAAATGGAACGTGAAAGAAGACGCCGAACCGGGTTGTATTTAGTCGAGGACGACTTTTCTTCAGAAGGGGGGGAAGACTTGATGTAGTACTGATACTTACGTGATCCGAGGGTAGAAATACACGCGTGATTTAAGGGTAGAGTATCAGAATGACATCACGAGAAAAGAGAGAGAGAGAGTGGTGACGTCATCGAGAGAGGCGGGGCGATCGTGGCGTTTCTGGGAGAGGAATGGAGCAGGGTGGACATGTACGACGTGAGCCCACGCGAAATTAAGAAAAGTGTCGACCCTCAATATTCATCTGGTGGACTCTCTGCATATATATAAATTTCCAAAATAAACTACTGGCATGTGGAGTAAAACATCAGATAGCATGCAGTACCATAATCACCAAATCTACAATCAACATCACCATAATGACGTGGGAAACATACGAATGCATACTTGATTATGTACGTCATGGCCGGGAAATAATGCGCATGATCCGTCGATTATGGCTTGCTTTTGTGAAGGACTTACTGGACGTCCGTGAAAAAGAGCTTAATAGCTCATCACATTCCTCCAGTCTAAAGAAAGAGTCTGATTCCTTATCCACAAATAAACATGAATAATTAGGATTTACTTTCACTTCCAAGCAGTGCAATGGCTCGGATATTAATGATCGTGGATTGATAATAGGAAATAGCACAGATCACTTGGATAGTATGGATAATAGAAAACATGTATAACACGTATTCCTAGGTTTTTTCGGTAAAGTCACGTAGGTAAAACATTAAAATTAATGAAAGTAAAATAAAACAAAACAAAAAAATAAAATTCACGACGTTTCGGAGGCAACACAAGTCTCCGTCATCAGGTGGGACCGTCACAGCCGAATTAGCTGCATCAAGTGAAGCAATGATTCAAGATGTAATCCCTTATAAGCAAGTTGAAGGGAGGTGGAGAGGGGGGGGAGAGCTTATCAGGCTGTGGTAGCCAATGAATGGAAACGTATCGAGAGGGAGGAGGAGCGGTGATCAAAGACTGCACGTAGTGCTCAACACAATGAATGGAGACGTGTCGGGACGGAGGGCGAGCGGCGATCAAAGACTGCACGCAGTGCTCAACACAATGAATGGAGACGCGCCGGGACAGAGGGCGAGCGGTGATCAAAGACATCACGTAGTGCTCAACACAATGAATGGAAACGTGTCGGGACGGAGGGCGAGCGGGGATCAAAGAACAATGAAGAGATTACTGTTAAACACTGGGGATGTTAACACTCGGTGAAGTAAATTAAAATAGTGCCTGTCAGATAAGATGACAGGCACTATTTTCTGACAGGCACTATTTTAATTTACTTCACCGAGTGTTAACATCCCCAGTGTTTAACAGTAATCTCTTCATTGTTCTTTGATCACTGCTCGCCCTCCGTCCCGACACGTTTCCATTCATTGTGTTGAGCACTACGTGATGTCTTTGATCACCGCTCGCCCTCCGTCCCGGCGCGTCTCCATTCATTGTGTTGAGCACTGCGTGCAGTCTTTGATCGCCGCTCGCCCTCCGTCCCGACACGTCTCCATTCATTGTGTTGAGCACTACGTGCAGTCTTTGATCACCGCTCCTCCTCCCTCCCGATACGTTTCCATTCATTGGCTACCACAGCCTGATAAGCTCTCCACCCCCCCTCTCCACCTCCCTTCAACTTGCTTATAAGGGATTACATCTTGAATCATTGCTTCACTTGATGCAGCTAATTCGGCTGTGACGGTCCCACCTGATGACGGAGACTTGTGTTGCCTCCGAAACGTCGTGAATTTTATTTTTTTGTTTTGTTTTATTTTACTTTCATTAATTTTAATGTTTTACCTACGTGACTTTACCGAAAAAACCTAGGAATATGAATCATTGCAGTCACGAAAGCTTCAAATCTAGAATTAATGTATAACACGGCCTCGGTTAAGATTCAGGAGTATCAGTATACAATATTTACGCTGTGGTTAATGTAGCCCAGTAGAATGTAAGTGCAGAAAAACGAAAGTTGATTATAAAGCTGTGTCCACGAGTGTTCATTTTTCCACAGCTTTAAGTATTATTGTGAATAATGAACTATATATTTGTGCGACAAACACATTAAATGTATCAGATATTCTACCAATGTGGTGATGGGCATAAAATTGTTATTAATGTATTGGGGAATAGACTATAATTGGTGATTGAATCTACAGTACTTGTCAAAAAATAATGAATTAATTTGATTTCCCAATATTCTGTATAATGTAATGAATTCATAATTGTGAGCAATCCTGGTTAATCTGACATTTTTGTGAAATTTCTCCAAATGACAAATCAGAAGTCGTTGCTAACTAAACTTTATATTTCACTAGCTTTACTACCCGGCTTCGCCCGGGACTTGGATTCACCACGCCCGGCCCACCTTTGTCTCCCCAGTGGCGATGTTCACACACCACACCAGTTACTCGTTTGAGGCTGAGTCGACCTAGGGGAGACCCAGGACCGGTTCAAATAATCGTCACTGGTGGTGGCCGTGTGCGGGAATCGAGCTCGGGTGGCCTGGTTCGTAGCGCAGCGTGCTAACCACTACACTACAATACGTTACGCTTCCACATGCGTGGGTCACGTGACAGATTTGACGTCACAGATCACTTGCCGTGCAAAAATATATGCATTATTGAGCTCCCCCCCAAAAAAAGTATATATTTATAATTTTTGCATGGTGTACAGTCTGGAAAGTACCCACATGGCAAATTTCCAGTTTGTTGCATGTCGGGAAGTACGCTAAACATTTTGAAAATACACACATTCACAACTTTGCCTTTTATATATATGGAGAGAAATGAATGCTAAACAAAACTTCAGTCAACATTGACTGATTCACGTATTCTCATGATTTGGTCGTATTCATAACTCTGATCCAAAATTCAATTGTATTCATTTATACCAATTTGTTTTTCCAACATAATTCGTTATAAGTTTATGTTTCAATGGACACCATAGAGTTTAGAAGATCGTGTCTTCACGTAAATTGCTGGAACGGTGTTTAGCTGTTTAATCCTGGAATGTCACGCAAGAACAACAAACGTTCTGGTACTATTAATTGTGGAATATGTGCTGGTACCTTAACCTACAATATACAATACCGAGCATTCATTATTTATTTTGTCAAATATAAAATGGACACGGGAATTACATGGGCAAAACATTTTCTCAGACCACACCGACGGGCCCACTGCACGTCCACAGCTGCTCGTTCTATAATTATGTAATAAAGGTCGTGGAAGCGACTTCTGGAATCAGGGTCTTTATTTGTCTTTCGTTCATATAAATTCCACTCCTGTCTTACTCCTTCACGCTACTAACAGACAGCGTGAGAGGGAGAGAGACTCGTGCTGCCACGTTGCAGGCCTGGACCCCCACTCCAGCGTGGCCTCACCCTTCGTTCGTTCCAGATCTGACCACGTGTTGTCCGTCTCCACCCCTTTTAATACCCGGGTCACGTGGTACCTTTCCACCAGTCCTGGTTAACCTCCATGGAATCTTCCAAACTCCGTCGTACGATCCCAGGACCACGCCCCTGACTCGTCCCCCCATTGGCTGTGGTTTAAGCCAGCAGATCCAATCCTCTACTTGCAGATGTCACCTTCCCATTACGTCAGGGCCACGCCCCTAGACTTCTCCCCATTGGCTATGGGCCAGGACCGATAGAGCCAATCATCGTAACGAGGTGTGATCATTCAACCCCCCGGCTATACCCTCACATTACAATTGATCTGAGTTTAATCTTAATTTTAGAACTTTCGTGACTGCAGGAATTATTATTTGTTTCTTTCGGTTAAGTCACGTCTAAAGATAAAATAATAAATTAAATTAAATATTAAACATAAAATTAAATTACATTTCTGGTTAGATTTTATGTCGCTATTTCATTATACCTGATGATGATTGCTTGTGTTGCAATCGAAACGTCGTATTCTATTATCTGAGTTTACCAGTCTGTTCAACAGCGCAACAGTTGAAGTGTAGTCTCCAACTTAACAACTCGGCATCTACATCAACACCAGCCTGCCACAGCCATGGACGCCGAGGAGTACAAAGTTCGAGGTGAGTTGATGTCTCGAAATAAGCATGGCACCAATTAGCCAAACTTAAGTCGTGGTATTTCCCAAACGTGTAACAAGTTGCTTGGGTTTTTTCTCTCCATGCTTCGATGTCCTCTATAACAGTTTGGAATCTATCGAGACCAAAAGTGTAATTTCTAAGGGCAAAACAATAGCAGTACAGCATTAAAGAAAAAAAGCATTTAAGGTACAACACGGGCATTACAGTATTGTCAAGTTTACAATACGTATTTGATTTACATGGAAGTTGATGTAGTATTTTATGGTGATTATTGTACATGGGTATACAGTACTTTTAACGATTTATAGTGGTTGGAAATGATGCATAAAATATGCTTGGACTTATGGGTGCATACAAGATGTAATTGTTAACCTATCCTGTAAAGTAAGGTTTACATCCACAACTTGGAAAGAGTCTATAATCACATCAGGGTTAACATTTGGAACGAGAGAAATGGGAAAGCATGAATTAATACGGGCACACGGGTAAGAATTTTAAAATAACCACTTTTGCAATTGTATGTATGTTGAACTTCTTTAGCACTATACGTGCTAATCGGAGGTGCGAATTTACAGTGGCAATTCAGTACACTATTGTACATTTTATAAATTGACATTGTAAACAAAAAAATTACAGTACACAAGACAACACAACAGAGGTACAAAATGAAGAAATTAAAGACATTTTACTTGGTTAAAACTCCAAACCAAAGATTATACAAATTCTAATCACATTCGTTAATGACACTGCCTTCCGAACATCCTCAGAAAAATGTAATAGGTCCAAATTTTTTTGAATTGTTCATCTATAACACGAGCGTTTTAACGTACTTTTGACACGGGCGAACTGAGCTCGATTACCGGCCATGATTAACATACATAAGTGGATTGGTAAAATCCTGTAAATTATGAAACAAATGTCGACAACAGAAAATTGTTATCATCAGTCTGAAATCGGCTTTAGTATTTATACTGTATTCCTGTCCATTTATATAATAGAAACATGTAGTTAGTATAAACTTTGCAAAATGTACATATCTACAAAGTATTAAGGTCCACCCTATTGTTTTGTAATGATTATGTGAATGGTATCACAATGCCCTTGTCCAATCATCAGAAACTCTTCTGCGTTGCGTCATATTCAGAATAAATTTTCTTTTGGCATCCAGTTTGGACTGAACATTTGATAATCACATGTCATACATCATTAATATTAACCCGCATATCTGACAACCATCAGTAGTCATAATATGCAACTGATGCCACAATCCTCCGGATTGCATCAACACCTGCATAGGTATGTAGCCATTAGATAAGGAACGTTGGGTCAACGTTGGCTCAACGTTGCAAATTTACTGGGTTTTGAGCACCTGTTGTGGTAGGTTCAAGTACGGTTACAAGGCAGATTTTTTAAGTGATGAACTTCATTAATGAATTTCGATTTAAAGCTTTCGTGACTGCAGGGATTCATCTTCTTGGTTCTTTCGGTAAAGTCACGTAGAATGGAAATAATAAAATAATAAAAATAAAACATAATAAAATAATTCTCACGACGTTTCGGCCACAACGCAAGCAGCCGTCCTCAGGTGAAGACCAGGTCTGTCGGGGAGACAGCGTCTGAATGAAACACCACCACGCTTGAAGCGTATATTTAAGCTGGGTTGGAAGGGGGGAAGGGGCGCCTTGACAAAATAATTTATACAGCAGTGTGATATACAGTAGGGTGGATAGAATAATACATAGTGTAATATTACACTATGTATTATTCTAAGGTATAGGGTGGTGTATAGTAATACAGTATATAATTTAATGTTGGGTTTGTCTATGGCAGCATATAGTACGGGGTAGACCCGTGTGATGTAAGGAAAAAAGTTTAGCTGGAAGCATATTATAATTTTTGCGACATAGAATTGAAATGTATTACTTACTGTTAGTAGCTCAGCTTATTGGAGAGTATATTTAGTATACTGATGATACTATGTAGTTTATACTTTTTACGTGGTGGTTTAGTTACTGCAGCTATATACTATTAACATTTCTTCCCTTTATTAATGCTACCCCTATCCCCTCCCTTTGATGCTGCTAATCCTGCATAATGCACGGGCATAATATGACTTCGAAACCCCTCGCCCACCTACGCATTTCACAAGTTGAACTAATCACATACCTGCATTTCCCATAAATATGCTAAAATTCCTCTTGATATGCAAATTCTTTTGTCAAGGCGCCCCTTTCCCCCTTCCAACCCAGCTTAAATATACGCTCCAAGCGTGGTGGTGTTTCATTTTGCTTCCTCTTAGTACTCGACGGTCAATGGTATAGTGCAGGGGTTGGCAACCAAAATAACAAGAAGAGCCATTTCTTTCCAATTCGGTACAAAATTCAGTATTTCAAGAGCCGCAATGCATCTGAGTACATACTGTACATACGTACATATTGTCAAGAAGCAGCCCGTAAAGAGCCGTATGCGGCTCCGGAGCCGTAGGTTGCCGACCCCTGGTATAGTGTATAGCAGATTGTATAATAATAAATAGTATAAAATTGTAATGTTTAATACAATGTATAAGGCAATATATAGTATCGTAATTGTATAGTGAATATACAGCAGTGTGATATACAGTAGGGTTGAAAGAATAATACATAGTGTAATATTACACTATGTATTATTCTAAGGTATAGGGTGGTGTATAGTAATACAGGATGTAATTTAATGTTGGGTTTGTCTATGGCAGCATATAGTACGGGGTAGACCCGTGTGATGTAAGGAAAAAAAGTGTAGCTGGAAGCATATTATATTTTTTGCGACATAGAATTGTAATGTATTACTTACTGTTAGTAGCTCAGCTTATTGGAGAGTATATTTAGTATACTGATGATACTACGTAGTTTATACTGTAGTTTTTTACGTGGTTGTTTAGTTACAGCAGCTACCTACTATTACATTCCTTCCCTTTATTAATGCTACCCCTATCCCCTCCCTTTGATGCTGCTAATCCTGCATAATGCACGGGCATAATATGACTTTGAAACCGCCCTGCCCACCTCCTACGCATTTCACAAGTAGTACTAATCACATACCTGCATTTCCCATATATATGCTAAATTCATCTTGATATGCAAATTATTTTGTCAAGGCGCACCTTCCCCCCTTCCAACCCAGCTTAAATATACGCTCCAAGCGTGGTGTTGTTTCATTCAGACGCTGTCTCCCCGACAGACCTGGTCTTCATCTGAGGACGGCTGCTTGCGTTGTGGCCGAAACGTCGTGAGAATTATTTTATTATGTTTAATTTTTATTATTTTATTATTTCCATTCTACGTGACTTTACCGAAAGAACCAAGAAGGTTCATTAATGAACTGAAGAGTTTTATGAATGAACAGAACTCCATGAATGAATCACTGTACAGTACTTTATTTGTTCTCAATAACATTTACTACAGAGGTATTTGTGCTCGCTTCTCAATCTATCTTCTCTGAGGCAACATTTTAGATACGTCATGTTTTCCCGAGATATGTTCGAACTAATGTTTTGCATCGTGGACTGCATGTTGATCATTCAGCAAAGTTCTATTGCAGGATGACGGCAAATACATTAAGTGCCCCATTATTTAAAAAGCTATTTAAAACTTATTTACATTATTGTCATATACGCAATAAATTACGTTCTTTCAGCAACGCGCATTTTTATTATGCGCATTACAAATGTGTTATGTATTCGTATTATATTATACAGGAGCGTACTGTGCTGTATATTGCTTGTGGATTACAGTATAGCTTGTCAGTTTCAATGGTAACCAGGATAGCTACCGTGTATTATAGTAATTCTCTCAAGAGTCATGCTGAAGGGCCATGCTTGAATATGCTTTACATATGTAATAAACGACTTCCACGACAGGTTGAGACTTGCGTCCTTTCTTTATTTAGTGATGACTGCTCGGCTCCGCACTCCCTTCTCGATGGTCACCTTCTCTCCCTCTTGCCGCATGCACGCGCTCACTGCCCCTCCATTCCCGCGCGGCTTCTCTCGCTCTCGCTTCCCCGTGCCCCGCTGGTCAATGGCACGCCCGGGAGTCAGGAGAGCTTCGGCCCTCGAGGCTGCCATGTGGCCGGTGGCGTGACGAGATGGCGGAGATGCAGTCTGAACCCAGGCTTCCACACCGACCCTGAGTCCTCCCCTTGCCTCTCTTTATATCCCTCTCGGCAAAGCAAAGCCCTGCCTCTAACCACGCCCCCCTCAGAACCTTCCCGATGGTTCCCGCATGCACCCATGAGCTCCGCCCATGAACTTTGGCCCAGATGGAACCCTTAGCCCTGATTGGCTATGACCAATGCAGCAGTGCCTATGCAGCCCTCCGTCGCCCGTCGGTGTCCTCTCTCATTTCATTACATCAACCCCCCCCCCCCCCCCCCCGGGATAAAAAAAACTAGCCGTCCCGGCTAGGAAGAAGGTTAACCCAGATAATGGGAGAGCAATACCGCAGAACCCGGCGAGAATCAGAACAACAATAACAATGCATAAAATTGAATGCAACGAACGAACACGAAAAAACCAGCGTGAAATAGGAAGAATTAACGAAATCGGCTCGACTTGGAACGTGCGGCCTCGCTGGCTCCGACGCAGCCAGAGGTGAAAGTGCCGACGGTGCGGCAGCGGATGCAGCCGACGTAGGGCTGGCTCGAGCGGAGTCGTCAGCAGCAGAAGTCCTCAGGGCCTGGGCGGCTGTGGGCGGCAAAAAAGAGTCTTTCGGGGGATCAACCGGCAACTGGGTTGGCGCGTCGGATGCATCAGTCCCCGGCAAGCCAATCTTTGGAGATGACGAACAGACGCGCGGAGGAAAGAATGGTTTCAACCGGGACGTGTGGACGAACTAACGACGGGATCCCACCCGGATGCGCACACACTGAGGATGCCGAATTTCAACCGACTCCACAGGCCCCTGCCACGGCCTGTGAAATTTGGGAGAGATGCCCAATGGCCAAAGGCACCTCTCCCAAAGGCATCTGAGGGCAATGAAGCCAGGCCCGATCACCCACAGATCACGGCATTCCGCGGCCAGACCTTCGTGCACAACGCCCGTTACGAGCTTGAGTTTTGGCCGTACCAATTCACGTCGCCTCCCGCGCCTCAGTAATGCGGCGTATGGAGTCCTGGACCTGGTCGGGAAGGGTCTGTTTGGGGCCCTTTAATGGGCATCCCCAACTGTGCACCAATGGGCAGCACATTCTCCCGTCCATACATGAGAAAAAACGGGGAGTATCCGGTGGAAGCGTGTGGGGCCATCCAATAGGCAGAGAGCACGCCGGGCATATGCAAGTCCCAATCGGCCTGTTTCTCACTGACAGTGTGGCACAGCATGGCGGTCATGGTACGATTTAGTCGCTCGACCATCCCATCAGTCTGCGGATGGTAGGGCGACGTCCCGATCTTTTTAGTGCCCATTGCGTCACAAACATCGCGCAGTAATTTGGACGAGAAATTCCGACCTTGATCCGTAAGCAATTGTTTCAGGGCACCTTTGTCCATAACGTAACCATAAAAAAATGCCTCGGTGATAGAGGACGCCGATTGATCCGGCAATGGCCACACCATTGGCCATCGGGAACAATATTCCACCGCCACCAAAATAAATTTATTGCCACGGGGGGTGGGTGGAAATGGGTAGTGGCATGAGCCAGTACCGTACCAGCAGGGACCAAAACACCTTCTGGACCCCCATTTAGAACCTGCAAAAATGGGGCCTGCCCGGAACGGACAATCGTTTGCACGCCTACAAGAGAAAGAACCTTGGTAGCGGTGTTCGAGGGGGTCAAGAGTATTCCCGCCGCCATATTCGCACCGCAGAACCCTTATCGATACCGCAATGGGACGAGCATCTGGGGATTTCGACTGTAACATCTGCCAGCGCCTATGTAAAACGCGTTGAGGTAAGGTGCTCTATACATATAAAAAAAATAAAAAAGTGTTTCAATGCACGCACTTTTATTTGCACTCAAAGGTAGAAAATGACTTATTGTCACCCCAGAAAGTCAAATTTGATGTGCTGAATAAAAGTGGGTGGTTTGTATAAATAAATTAAACATTGATAGCAGTCTGCATCAAAGATCAAATTCCTCGTGTCCTGTCCATATCCCGCCGCTGCTTCACCTTTCCAGCTGATGCTATGATTGGTGAATCCAGAGCTGTTGAGGACTGTTGTTCAGGCTTAGCAACCATGGTCACTTACATTATTTTAGTCAAACGTTGTACAGAGAAGCAGCATCGTGCGACAGAAAAGCATCGAGATTCAGATGCAGCTTTGATTCAGTAAATGGTCACATGCAAGTGTAATAAACGACTTCCACGACGACTCTGGACTGGTGTCTTTTATTTAACAGAATGTCCGCACAGCACCGCTCTCTCTCTCTCTCTGGATGGCTTCCCTCTCTACTGCCGTGACGCGCGCTCTCCCTCTTCCACCATCGCGGCGCATCTCTCTCTGTCTCCACACTCGTTGCTGGCTGGCGGCGCACTGGGAGGAGAGAAGGCTTCGCTGGCAGAGCCCGCCTCGTGGCCGGTGGCGAGTAGAGGTAGGCGATAATACAGACCGGGACTCCAGGCTCCCCACACCAACCTCGAGTGCTCTCCTGCCTCTGCTTATATGCCCCCCGGCAGAGCTAAGCTCCACCTACGGCTATGCCCCCTCATGGAACCCTCTAGATCAGGGGTCCCCAACCCCCGGGCAGCGGACCGGTATCGGTCCGCGGCCTGTTAGGAACCGGGCCGCACAGCAGGAGGTGAGCGGTGAGTCTGCGCATGGCCCGCCCATGATTTTATTTACCACTTCCATCCGCACCTCTTTCCTGCACTGCGCACTTGTTTCAGTCACAGTTTTGGTAAGCCCACAAGCTAACCGTAGCCAAAATTAGTAAAAAACAAACGTCGCTGGAGAGCTTCTTTGAAAAGGGGGAAAGACCCAATGATGAACCCCTTCCCCCCCCCCCCCCCCGGTCCGTGAAAAATTGTCTTCCACGAAACCGGTCCCTGTTGCCAAAAAGGTTGGGGACCGCTGCTCTAGATGGTTCCCGAATATTCTCCGTAGCTACGCCCATTACCTTTAGCCTAGATTGAATCCCTACTCCCGATTGGATACCGGTTACCTAGCAGTGGCCGTGCAGTTGTCTCCTTTAACCCCCCAGGTGGCGCTCTCTCATTACATCACCCCCCCCCCCCCCAGGAAGAAAAAAGACTAGCCGGTCTGGCTAAGAATGAAATTGGACGAGTAATGGAGAGACGCAATTAAAGACCGCGCGGCAATGACAAGGGTGTGTAACAGACATAAAAGCAACACGAACTGTACAAGCCAGCATTAAAAGGCGAATAACCAAGCAAAGATAAATCAGAACATCAGGAAAATCGAGGCGTTTTGGAATGGGTCCGCGACGCCGGACCCTATGTGGTAGCCGTATCCTGTTCTGCGTCGATCGGCGCGGCTGGAAGTGTAGCGGTCGTACGGAAGAGCGGAGGGGTCTGATGTAACAGGACCGGACCCGGCAAGACCATCGTCCGCGACATCAGTCAGGAGTTCGGATGATGTGGACGGCAAAACAGAAATCTTCAGAGGATCAACGTGTAACCGCACCCCCTCTGGCTCATCGGACACGACAGACCCAGGAAACCCAATATGTGGAGATGACAAAGCAACACGTGGAGGAACGAAGGGTTCAACTGCGACAGGTGGACAAACCAATGACGCCGAACCGCCCGAATACGTACACACTGTGGGCGCTTAACCTCAACCACTTCCACCGTGGCATGCCACGGCTTGTGCAGGTTGGGAGAGGTGCCAACAGGCACCTGAGGGTAATGCAGCCAGGCTCGGTCACCGACGGACCATGACAAGTCGTGGCCGGACCTGCGCGCACAGCGCTCATTGCGCGCCTGCGTTTTAGTGGTGTTAACCTGAGCCACCTCCCACGCCTCAGAAATCCGGCGCAGGGAGTCCCGCACATGGTCAGGCAGGGTCAATTTAGCGCCCCCAATAGGCGATCTCAATTGAGCATCAATAGATGGCACATTTCCCCTTCCATACATGAGAAAAAATGAAGAAACCCCGTGGAAGCATGCGGAGCCATCCTGTAAGCGGCGAGCACGCTCGGAATGTGCAAATCCCAATTGGCTTGTTTGGCATCCACAGTCTGACAGAGCATGGCTGTCAAAGTCCGATTTAGATGCTCGACCATCCCATCAGTCTGAGGGTGATATGGCGACGTCCTAATCTTCTTGGTACCCAAAGCATCGCAAACGTCGCGTAGATAAATTTCGGCCCTGGTCCGTAAGCAATTGCTCCGGGGCACCTTTGTCCATGACATAGCCATTAAAAAATGCATCAGCGATGGAGGATAGGGATTGGTCAGATAAGGGCCAAGCCATCGGCCACCGGGAAGAATATTCCACACCCACCAAAAGGTATTTGTTACCCCTGGGAGTGATCGGGAAGGGCCCCAGGACGTCGAGAGCCACCAACTCATTGATGCGCGTAACGTAAATAAATTGCAGCGGCGGATGGCACTTCAGGCGCCAACGGTCCACTATATCATCCCTCCACATCAAAAGGGCCCTCCTGAAAAGCCAATCGACCACCTTCCACTGACACAGAACCTTCTTGCTTTTGTTCCGCCTGACGCCGCAGAGCCCCTAAGGAGTCATCCAACAGCTGCTCGCGCATCCATACGGAGCAGGGCAACTGCAACACATTGTCGGCCGGCACATCCACCCCATGCAAGGAAGACTCGTTCACTGCGGACATGACCATTCGCGGCAGCAAAGCGAGAGGCGAGCAACGACTTATCCTGGAGAAACACGCACAACGAGTCACCGGCGGCAGTCGATCCAGTATATCGGCATTACAATGCCGAGAACCCTTACGATAAACGACGTCGAACGAGAACTCCTGTAATATCTCGAGCCAACAAGACAGCTGACCGGCTGGCTACTCAGCCTTCAACGAGTATTGGAGAGCCGCATGATCAGTGCGGACAACGAACTTTCTGCCATAAAGGTAAGGCCTATACAGGCGCACAAAATAGACAATGGCCAACAGTTCCCTCCTGGTAACACAATAGCGACTTTCCGCGGGGGAAAGAACACGGCTGCCGTACGCGACCACCTTCTCCACCCCGTTTTCCGACTGAGATAAAACTGCGCCTATGCCCATACCGCTGGCATCGGTGTCGAGGATAAACGGCAACGAAAAACAGGATATTGGAGCGTCGGCGCATCGGATAAGCGAGCACGAAGTGCCACGAACACCGCTTCCTCCTCAGGACCCCATTTGAATCTCTGATTTTTGTCAGTCAGGGCGTGCAAGGGCTAAAAGACTGTAGCGAAATTTGGCACGAATCAACGGTAATACGACGCAAAGCCGACGAAACTGCGAACATCACCCACACACGTGGGGGTAGGCCAGTCATGGACACAGTCAGTTTTTGTCAGATCCGTGGCAACACCATCGGTACTCACCACGTGACCCAAATAGCGCACCGAATTTTGCAGCAGATGACACTTTTTAGGTTTAAACTTGAGGTTGGCAGAGCGCATTCTCTCAAAAATGGAGCGCAGGCGTAGGAGGTGTTCGTCGAACGTATGACTAAACACAATCACATCGTCTAAATAAATAAGGCACGTATCCCACTGCAAGCCAGCCAACACGAGCTCCATTAAACGTTGGAAGGTAGCCGGAGCCGAATATAAGCCCATATGAAGGCAGTTAAACTGAAAGAGTCCGAGGTGTGCGGAAAGCGGTTTTCAGCGTCGACGAGTCGTCCAGTGGCAACTTACAAAACCTGGATGACAAATCGAGAGTGGAAAAGTACCGTGCCCCAGACGGCACATCAAGGGAGTCATCCATGCGTGGCAGTGGATACGCATCGGCCACCGAAACCTTATTTGTCACTGACAGCACTCTGGACGCGCTCCTTCTCCTCTGGGCGCAACCGGTGTGAGTTTTGGCAAATAGGGTTGGCCCCATCCGTGTCAATGTGGTCAGACAAAAGGGACATGCGCCCCAAGTCGAAATCGTCCTTACTAAAGACGTCAGAAAAATCGCGCAGAAGCGCGCGCAACCTATTCCGTTGTTCGGGCGACAATGCCGAATTTTCACGACAAAACTCTGTAATCCATCTATCGTCTGAAACAGCAGAAGTATGAGTCGCCCCCACCAATCGATGCGGCTCCACCTCCGCGCATTCCATAAAGGTGGTGGTGGAATGGGCCAAAACAGTGCCGGTGGGAACGAAAACCTCATCCGGACCCCCATTGAGAACCTGCAGAAATGGTGCCTGTTCGGAGCGAACGATCGTCTGAGCGCCGACCAGCGTCAGACCACGAGTTGCAGCATTAGATGGGGTCAGGAGCACCCCAGCCGCCGAATTACTGCAGCCACCCCCTTTTCATAGCGCAGCGGCACCAACATCTGGGAACCCGGCGGGATCTCAACCGTGACATCGACCAGCGCCTGCACTTTGGCACCCCGAGGTGAACAACTCAGCGATGAGGACAGAACTAACAAATTGGGACCTGAGGGCATTTCTAAGCAGCCCTGGTCCACCAAGATCTTTATAGGCAATCAGTACCCAACAAGCACGGCACAGCCAAGGGCGTGGAGATCAGAACCGGCCCCAACACGGCGACCTCCCCGATCGCGATATGAGCGTCCACCTGACCGACGATGCCCATGCTACCCCTGTTAGCAGTTACAAAAGCCGGATGAACACGCAAGACGGGAATCGATAACAATTGAAAGATCACATCCGAAATGATCGTAGCGGAAGCCCCTGTGCCAACTAAGACGCGGACATCTACCCCCTGAATGAAACCAGGTACCGCCGAGGATCCCGCAGCAGCCGGGACTACACGACGCGCCAATTTTTTCCATTGGGTCACCATAACAGGCCAACGAACACAGCCCATCAGCCCCCGAATCGCGATACGAATAACCATGCCCCGTGGTATGAGACGCATGAGGTGGCGAATTTGGCCGGGTATCCGACGTGTACCGACTCGCCTGTGAGGGATGATGGTGATCCGTCGGAGAAACAGCAGGAGTCGGAGCAGCAGGCAGAGTCGGCGATCGAGGGCGGCCCCTGCACTCCCTCGCGAAGGGGCCCAAGCGGCCACACCTGAAGCAAGTGATGGCCGTCTGCCGGGCATCCCCATCCTCACGCTGATGCAGACTGCTGAACCTCCGGCATCGCGAAGGGTCATCTCGACCCCGACCCCAACGAGGCACAGCAGCGGCCAACTGCCCTCAGCAGTTGCGTGCTCCGGCGGGATGTCCACCACTTTAGTCGGTGACCACCCCTTGGGCTCACCATCCCGAGCAGGGTCGCCCATCCACGCAGACATCTGGGACCAGCACTGCAGGCTCTCATGCACGTGAAGACACCTAGCACATCATGCCCGCAAGAGGGCAAGACTATTCCAATGTCCCTTGCCAAGGCCAACATGCAGTCCATGACCAACGAGTCAAGAACCTCCTGCTTAACATCGGGGTAGGAGTCCAAAGCCAATGCTATAAGGGTACTTCAGTAGGCGAGCGGAGACTCCGAGCTTCTCCTTCTCCGTTGCATAAACTTTCATCGGGTGCTGGAAGGTGGTTCATAGACCTCCGCAATTTTGGCATAAACACTTTCAAGCGTCTTCTTCTTCTTCTCAGGAGGGATCGATCTAAAGACCGCTAGAGCATCGTCGTCCAGGACAGTTGGAAAAGCGACCAGCGCCTCCTCCTCTGACCACTGCACCGACCGGAACGCTGCCTCAAACCTCCAAGTGAAGGCACTCCAATCACCGCCGGCAGCGATGAATTATTTTACGTGCGGAAGCTGGCGGGTGCGCTCAGCCCCGTGTTGCCCAGCAGGAGCAGCGGCCCCCGCAGCCAGCGCGCACCGCGGCTCACTGGAAATGGCAGGCTCCGACCGCGCCTCAGCCGCGCCTACAAAGATGGCGGCGTCCTGCCGCGTGGTCTCCGCAGCGCGCGTAATGGCGGACGCCTCCCCAGTGCCCGCGACGGCGGCCGTCGTTTCCGCAGGGGGACTCTCCGAGGCTCCAGTCTGGAGCCTCTGCACGTCACCCCTCAGCAGTACCTCCTGCGGGCGCCCCGACGACATGGACAAGGCGACGAGCGAAACCAGCTGGAGAAGCACTGTCCGCAGCAACTCCAGCTGCTCCTCCATCCTCCTACAGGCGTCTTCCACCTGCAGTGGTGAAGAAGCCGCAGCCGCCCCGCCCACTTCTGGCGCGGCGACTTCACCAGCCGTGGTTCCTGTAACCGGGACCATGGATCCCGGGGTCGGCAGGTCCTGGGTCACCGCCTCGTCGGAAGACTCAACAGGTGAGTTCTTCTTCTTGAGATGCTTGGACATTTCTCTTTCTATGTTTCCGTCTCCAGAAGAACCACTTCTGACTCCAATGTAATAAACGACTTCCACGACGACTCTGGACTGGTGTCTTTTATTTAACAGAATGTCCACACAGCACCGCTCTCTCTCTCTCTGGATGGCTTCCCTCTCTCTCTACTGCCGTGACGCGCGCTGTCCCTCTTCCACCGTCGCAGCGCGTCTCTCTCTCTCTCTCCACGCTAGCCGCAGGCTGGCAGCGCGCTGGGAGGAGAGAAGGCTTCGCTGGCAGAGCCCGCCACGTAGCCGTTGGCGAGTAGAGGTAGGTGATGATGCAGACCGGACTCCAGGCTCCCCACACCAACCTCGAGTCCTCTACTGCCTTTGCTTATATGCCCCCCGGCAGAGCTAAGCTCCGCCTACAGCCATGCCCCCTCGTAGAATCCTCTAGGTGGTTCCCAAATATTCTCCGTAGCTCCACCCATTACCTTTGGCCTAGATTGAATCCCTATTCCCGATTGGATACCGGTTACCCAGTGGTGGCCGTGCAGATGTCCCCTGTAACCCCCCAGGTGGCGCTCTCTCATTACACAAGTACTGCATTGTTTCATGCACAGGTAAGGAGATGGTGGACTACATCGCCACGTATCTAACTGGGCTACGTGACCGGCCTGTGAACCCATCCGTGCGGCCTGGCTACCTGCGTCCCCTGCTGCCCCCTGGCCCCGCGCAGCAAGGAGAGCCTTGGGAGAGAATCTTTGAGGACGTGGAGCAGCTCATCATGCCTGGGGTAACGCACCCAGCCAGAGAATTGTGAATAAGATAGGATCAAGCAAGGATCATGCCTTACAACATGTGGTGTAACCTGAAAAAACATCGGACCACTGTTTAATTTCTGCTGTATTAATTTAAGTTGTGACGTGCATACAGATTGCACACTGGCAGAGCCCACACATGCATGGATATTTCCCGGCACTCAACTCGTACCCATCGCTTCTTGGTGACATGCTGGCGACTGGGATGAATTGTGTCGGCTTCACATGGGTACGTCTGTGCGTAAAGTGCTGTATTTGCATAACGACAGCAACGACTATTCACCACTAAGTGGCGGTGATGTCACCACACAGCGCTTGTGCCAGGCTTGGTGCATATACAATGAGTGACAGTACAACCATCACAAATCATGCGGGAACTCTTTGAGATATGCATCTTAGTTAAATTAAGACATTTGGAAACGTTTTGAGAAAACAATATGCAAGGGTAACAATACAAATGTACAAATTTAACTAAAGTTTGAAAACATTTGCTAAATCATTTTAATAGTTTATTACACAATCATTACAGCAAATTAAGTATTTACATTTTATATAAAATCGCGTAATGTTGAAGAAAACGTGTTAATGGATATATTTTAAGATATGTAAGTAAAAAATATATATTCAGTGAATAGGGGGTCCAGGGAAGATCAGATATTGCTTGCCACGAATGTTAAACATGGGCAGACTTAATCTGGTAAGACTTAATCTGGCCCAAAAAATATTCAGATTTTTTTATTTACAGAATAAATAAACACGTGCAAGAAATATTTTTTTTTACAAATTCAATATACAATTTATTTGCAAGCTGAGACTGTAGGTAGGTTATTTGATTCGAGTAAAATTCCTTGTTTTATTGGTTATTGAGCAGCTCCAACACTATTATTAAAACTATGGTAATAAGGGGACCGTTTGTGTTTTGTAACTGTTGATGCGTGATCTGTGCCAGGCATCTAACCCGGCCTCCACGGAGCTGCAGATAGTGATGACGGACTGGCTGGTGAACATGCTGTCCCTCCCTGACACCTTTCGACATGATCACCCAGACGGATGTGGAGGTGGAGTCATACAGGTCCTTCATCTATATCATATTTGCAACACTTTGGTTTACAAAGCAGTACATTTAAAATCTAAATACATCTAAAACGATGAACAGATTAACAGAATAGGCAAGAAAGATTAGAAGCAAACATTTAAGGGGTGGAGAGTGGAGACAGACAGGAGACCATACTCAAAAGAGTATGGAAAGAGTATGGATTCCTGCAGTCACGAAAGCTTCAAATCAAGACAGACAGGAGAATTGATAGGATGGCGCTGTGGGAAATACAAGTTGGAAGTGATGTGTTTAAGAAGAGATTTGAATGCTAGAAGGGGCCAGTTGATATAAATGAGTGATAGCAATTGTCATATTAACCGCAATGTAATAGTGACCTACTGTCACATGTGTTCATCAGGGTGCTTGCATGGCCTGCACGTGTAGCACAGTTGCCTCCAAGGTCAGTGGACCATTTTTTTTTTACTTTTGATCAATTATAATTATTAATGTATCAATTTGTTGCACTCATCCCAAAAATGTGTGTGCGTGTGTACTTGCGTATTTGTCGAACAGAGCTCAGTGAGCGAATCCACCATGCTGGCCCTCCTGGCGGCACGGACACGCGCTCTTACACAGTTACGCGGGGATGTGAGCCAGGACATTGGCAATGACGCACTCCTCAACTCACGACTTGTGGGGTACACCTCAGACCAGGTGTGCCAGTCTACACTCTCTAATGCCCGTGCTCACCTTATGTTTAAATGATTATTTATTTCCCCCCCCCCCCCCACACAAATTTTCATTTTAATTCACGTATATAATAGCCCAGATCTGTCCTTCTGTGACTGTGATTAACGGCCCCGGATTGGTTGAAGTACGTCACGTGACCGCGAGCTAGCAGCCAACCAGAGGTACGCCCCTCCCAAACATGTACGCTCCCAGATTGGTTGACGTGCGTCACGTGACCGCGAGCTGGCCACTTCCGTATGTGGTGCGCCCCGCACCTCGGAGGCCCGAGAAGCACCAACAGGACGGCCAAAGCGCCGGAGACGCAGCCACGGAAAGCTGACGGTCGATCCACTCACACACGGCTCCCTCATACACACAGCTCACTCACACACACAATCGCATGCAGCTCAGAGGAGATGGGTGAGTCAGAGTGAGGCAGAGCCATGCTCCGTCCACTGCTGCCCTGAGGGACCCCCCTGCTCTCCACTGCTGGCTTGAGGGAGAGCCGCGCTGTCTCCACTGCTGCCGTGAGGGAGCCAGACGCACTCTCTCCACTGCTGCCCTGAGGCTGAGCTGTGCTCGCTCCGCTGTTGCCCCGAGGGAGAGCCGTGCTCTGTCCACTGCTGCCCTAAGGGAGAGCCGTGCTTTGTCCATTACATTAGTACTCGAGTTTTTTTGGTGCTTAAATCCACTGCTGGATGAAGGCCCACCGCACACTGTGCGAGTGGATCGTAAGGATTCACTTGACCAGTCTGTTGGGGGCCGCCGCACGCTGTGGTTGTTGGGGGGTGCCGCAGGCTGTGGTTGTTCGGGGACGCTGCAGGCTGTGGTTGTGCGGGGGCGCCGCATGCGCCCCCGCACAACCACATAATATATTGTTGGGGGGCACCATAGGCTCCCCCCAACAACCTAGTAGAAGAATATTGAGCATTATCGTACGCTTTTGATGAATGATGCTTCAATCAGAGCGTGTGGAAAATGCTGCCTGCTTCTACTTATTTTCGTAACTTTTCCCTCTCTAAACTTAAACCTAATCACACCTCCGATTAGCACGTTTGGCTACGGACTGTGCGAAAGACCTTCTTCTTGGTTCTTTCGGTAAAGTCACGTAGAAGGGAAGTAATAAAATAATAAAAATTAAACATATTTGATTTTATTATGTTTTATTTTTTTATTTTTATTATTTTATTACTTCCCTTCTACGTGCCTTTACCGAAAGAACCAAGAAGATGAATCCCTGCAGTCACGAAAGCTTTAAATCGAAATGTGCGAAAGACGTTCAACATACATCCATACATAATTAAAGAGAACGAATGAAGGTGAATTCTGACGACCGCCAGGCTCACTCGTCAGTGCTGAAGGCGAGCCTCGTGTCGCTGGTGAGGCTGCGCTCGCTGCCCACGGACTTGGAGTTCTCGCTGCGCGGGGAGACGCTCCGACGCGCCGTGGAGGAGGACCGAGCACAGAGACTTGTCCCGTTCTTCGTGAGTTACTTAACTCCAAGCGTGAATTTGTTTATCGATGCAATGTTCACAAACATTTATTATTACAGTACTGTACTTGATTGGATTACCCAGAAAAACCCCATCACTGAGTGTCTGGGGCCATTTAGACAATTTGTTTTTAGAGAATGTTCATATGTTTATAGGATACTGGAGCATCTAAGAGCCTACACATGCAAGGCAAAACACTGAAATTCCACACATATGTCAGAAACCTACTTGTTGTACAGTACTGTATTTGACTGCCTAGAAGTTACTGAATTACTCATAATGGGGTTTGTATTTCTATTGAGATTCTGCACCACATGCTTGAATATTTGTTCACAGGAGTCATATAGTACCTGTATTGATTCTGTTTGAAGGATTCTTAATTTTTAAGCTTGACACACATAGCAACTGTTACTTATCAACATAACTTGATGATATCACGTGCTCTGAAAAACCCATTCATTCAGTCATGCTGCAAGAAAATGCCTTGAAACACAACCAGGCCACAATATGAACATGACAAGGATGCAATAACTTTCACATTAATTAAAAATTAGGCTTTGGTGTGGTTCAATTAGATGTGGTACTTGGTGTCACTTGTGTAATACGAGAGTTCACCGACGGTCGCCGATCGGTGGGATAGGCTCCGCCGCTTCAGCCATCAGCCAATTAGATGGATACGCCAAGTTCAAGGGCGGAGCTCAAGGGTTCTTGTGGGTAACCATCCAGAAGATTCGTGAGGGGGCGTGGCTATAGGCAGTGTGTGGAGTCTAGAGGCGAGACCATGTCTCGCGCCTCCGGCACGCCAGCGGCCACGTGGCGGGCCGGAGGCTGTCTCCTTGCGCGCCGTCTGTCAGCGGCGCGCGGGAGCGGGGAAGCGTGAGCGAGCTGTGCGCGGAGCGACAACATCTAACGCGCGGAACGAGAGTGGAGCGGTGTCGGTGTGAAGAGAACACGGAGCTGTCCAGCCGACGAGAAATGCACAATAAAGAAGACACGAACTACATATCGTCGTCAAAGTGCTTTATTACACTTGTATGGAACAAAAGACATGATGGGGGTGTAATTTCCCTGCTAATTAGCCATGTAAGCTGACAGAATGTATGCAACAGAGGTACTCGGTTTGTTTGATCGTTTCCACGAACAGTATGGCTAAGATGACGATAAGCTCTCTTGGTAAGATAACTACGTGTGTATAATGCTTTGGTGCTCTCACCACCGTGCATCTTGTGCGTGCGTGTATAGGTGTGCGCAACCCTTGGCACAACAGGCGTCTGCGCGTTTGACAACATGGCAGAACTGGGCCCAATCTGTGAGATGTGGTCTTTGAATTTCTCTTATTCCTAGCACCCTAAGTTCATAACCATTCTAATCGCACCTCCGATTATCACGGTTGGCTTCGTACGGTGCGAAAGAAGTTCAACATACATACACACATAAACTTAAGTCCTTACCCATGAGATTTAAAAGCAGGAGCAAAATGTTTGCTTACTGTAACTCATTTGTTTAGACCTGGTTTAGGAAACCTTTTTACAAGCAAGAGCCAAACATCAGGGTGAAACACGGTTATTGGCTTTTCTTGCGATCCACTCAGGCCGCCAGGAGGGGCTGTGGCTGCACGTGGACGCGGCGTACGCGGGCACTGCCTTCCTGTGTCCCGAGCTGCGTGACCCCCTGCGCGGGGTCGAGTTTGCCGACTCGTTCGTGGTCAACATGGGCAAGTGGATGATGGTCAACCTGGATTGCGCCGTATTTTGGTGAGGCCTCCGTGAATCGTGCAAAATACGTTTTCGACAAGATCGTGTTTGCCTTGTTGCACGAAGCACAAGTTCTTAAGGTTTGTTTATTTGGATTTTATTTTTCACTTCTCAATGTCAGATATTTATATGACCTGAAAACCGATCATATATACCTGTTTAATATGCTTAGATATCCTGTCTTCTGGGAAGTGAAGTGCCAAAGAGTGCTGTGACAGCATTCCCACCCCACTGGCAATCGACTGATCGGTTTCATGAATGCTACAAGGGCATTGAATGAAAGAGATCCCACCCACTGACACCTCTTGAACCAACTGTCACAGTTCAACTACGTAATCGCATGCCTTTTATTGGCCAGCCTCCCACACTTGACCGCACGCTAATAGCCCCACTCACTGTGCCAGGGTGGCGGACAAGCGGAGTCTGCAGAGCACATTCTGCGTGGAGCCGCACTACTTACAGCACGAGCACTCCGGTTCGGTCACAGACTTCATGGTGGGTGAATTTGCTGCACTTAACATGTTTTTTTTCGATTTAAAGCTTTCGTGACTGCAGGGATTCATCTTCTTGGTTCTTTCGGTAAAGTCACGTAGAAGGAAAGTAATAAAATAATAAAAATAAAACATAATAAAATAATTCTCACGACGTTTCGGTCACAATGCAAGCAGCCGTCATCAGGTGAAGAATGAAACACCACCAAGCTTGGAGCGTATATTTAAGCTGGGTTGTTAAGGCGCTCTTCTTCCCACCTCCCCCCCTCCAACCCAGCTTAAATATACGCTCCAAGCTTGGTGGTGTTTCATTCTTCACCTGATGACGGCTGCTTGCATTGTGACCGAAACGTCGTGAGAATTATTTTATTATCAAATTATTTTGTTAAGGCGCTCTTCTTCCCACCTCCCCCCCTCCAACCCAGCTTAAATATACGCTCCAAGCTTGGTGGTGTTTCATTCTTCACCTGAGGACGGCTGCTTGCGTTGTGGCCGAAACGTCGTGAGAATTATTTTATTATGTTTTATTTTTATTATTTTATTACTTCCCTTCTACGTGACTTTACCGAAAGAACGAAGAATGTTAACATGTTTTGTTCGTAAAATGGCAAGCATTCGTGGAAGAGAACAGTTTATGCTCCATTACATTATGTCTAGGCGTACCAAGCCAACAGCTCTGATATTCTTGGTACAAAGAATTCCCTCGTCAGCTCGTCTGCTCTTCCTCGCACCCCGCTGGTCCTGACAGCGGACCAGCGTCTCCTCGCGCGTGCCCACGCGTGCTCCTCCAACAGCTCCTCCACTCTCCCACTCCGCACACTGCTGGCCAACGGTGTGCCGAAGCCCCATCAGCCACGTGGCTGATGCGCGGCGGCCACCCAACGTGGTCCCGCTTCTTTCTTCACTCCAACAACTGACCCGGATCCCTTCCGGGCTCCCACCTATATCCTCTTTACCACGTGACCCTGACTCCTCCCCTTCCGGATCGTCAGATCTGGCCTTCCCATACTGCCCTGCTGGCTCCACCTCCATTCACCTCGCTTCCAATTGGACCCGAGGTGAACGGCGACCCCTCCCACACGCCCCCCATACTGGGCTCCGCCCCCCAATACCCCGGGCCGTGTGATTGGGCCAGAGCCCAGCAGCGAACCCCGTTTACGCTTGCATTACACATGTGGGGGGCTCATATTTTCACCCACCATGACACCATGATTCAGCAACTGTCCTCATGCCAAGTACAGTACATGATTGTGCTGTAAAATTTGTGTTAATGATCGGGGTGGTGTTTTCGTGCAGCACTGGCAGATCCCGCTGACTGCGTTTCCGCTCGCTCAAGCTGTGGTTTGTGATTCGCTCGTTCGGGCTGGACGGCCTGCAGGAGCACGTGCGCAGGGTGAGGGCCTCGTGTGACATGCGCTCCTAGTCACTGACACTCAGGACAGTTGAAACCAATGATCATATTTACTGATACTAATTGTGGAAGAGGTATATCAATGTTGTATGTTTTTCTACAGACCAATAAACTTGCAAGGTATTTTGAAAGCCTTGTCAGGGAAGACCCCCACTTCGAAATTCCAGCGAAGAGCAACTTGGGACTCGTTGTGTTTCGTCTCCAGGTGAGATTTTACAGCTTTTCCCCATGAAATTGCAGATGCAATGGAACGCTTTTAATTACTGGCCTCCACGTTAGACTCTCCCCCTCGCTTTCCTCCTTTTGCTCTGCCCTCAGGTCTTTTTTTTTTTATCGCTTATTCACTTCCACTGCCTCCACCCCTACCGGTTCCTTCCCCCACTTCTAACCCACTCCCGGTCCACTTCCTACTACGACCCTAATTCCTGACCCAGCTCCCACGTGTAATTTTCTCTGTGCACCTAACCACATCTCTCCCCCAGTCATCCACTCTGCTCCTCAATCAGCTCAACGATCCGGCCACCAGACCTCTGCCCCTACTACCCTTCACCTACCCTCGTCCATGTCCAGCCATACCACCTATCTTACCACTTCACGCACGTGCCCCATAACTAGCTACCTCTCATGCACGTTGCACCCATCTGTCACCCTCATTCACCATCACACTCCACAGTATTACTCCTTCCCTACCCTGGGCAACATCATGCTCCATTCCCAGCCCATGTCCCTCTATCCCTCCATCACCCCCCTCACTGACAGCTGCTCCACCCCACCCGTTGCTCCCCTTTTGCCCCTTTGTGTACCGCCGTTAGCTTGCATTGTAGAGGGCCCTGGAAAGGGCCCTATATAAATCTTAAATATAATTTACTACTATAATGAGCCAAGAATGTCTGCGTGTCCTGCGCGTGACGTCACTTCATGTCGGCCAGCCCCCCTCATTAATAATCATGAACAGGTAACGTCTTCCAAATGGACACCACCCCCTCCATTAATAATAATTAGCGGGTGACGTCACTCCACATGGGGGGGGCGAGGCGCCTCCTCCCCCCTCCTCAGCGTCAACTTACAACCCTCACTACAAAGGCAGAACCCTCACGTCACGCTATTGAGACATAGACGTAAAAAGGACGTCATGGTGAACAAATGATTATAACCTTAAAATGAAATAGGTCTGTGTCACCACGGCCTTACAAATTTCACACGAATTGATGCAATCACGTCGCGGTCTACTTTTCGCTTGCAAGTTTTAGATTTACTGAAATACACCCGTCCTTGACGGGCAAAAGGCTAGGAGAATATAATTAGTTACCTAGCCTGTGGCTTTATGTCACTCTTTGAGTCTTCTTATCCAGTTAAACCCTCTTTCAGTTGTGGACTGCAAGACCGTTAAGCTCATACACAGAACCCTTCGATTGGTGGAGTGGTAGACTAACACGGTGGATGACAACCAACCGATGTAGATGGCTGCAGGCTAGGAAAGATGTGACCATATCTATGGGACCATTTTGCCAATATCAAAGTATGAAAAATAATAATAGGTTTTATTGCCAGAAAGGGTAAAACCTATTCTTATTTTTCATCGCTGTTAACCTGTTGAGAGGTACAAAGGTTTAACGGCTGCAATAAAATAGACATTGCTTTATTCAAGCACCTTATTATATTGAGCCTGTTCTCCTTGCAGGGCCCAAACGAACTGACAAAGACACTTCTCAGGCGACTCAATGAGTCACAGCAGCTGTTTGTGGCGCCAGCCATGGCCGGGGAGAAGTTCATCATCCGCTTCGTCATCACGTCTCAGTTCACCACAGAGGCGGATGTGCTACGGGACTGGCGGCTCGTGTCGCAGGCTACTACAGACCTGCTGCAGGGCTCAGCAGCCAAGGACGACACGAGCGGAATGGAGACCTGCATTGTGGGCAGAGAGGAAGAGACTGCCCTTGACCACCAGAGTCAAGTCAAGGGTGTCTAGAGGTCATGGCACTGGCCAGGAGTTAAGAGCTCTCTCGTGCCAGATGGTGGAAATCTCCCTGATATTCACCAAATAATGTTGTATTTACTTGAGGGCCTGATTGAAAAAGTTTGAGATTTTATGATCACCCCCCCCCGCCTCCTAGAAGTTTCTAGATCTGCCTCCATTGATATTTTCAACATTTAATTTGGAAGTGATGTAATACAAGTTGTGGGTACTAAATGATGGGGGCATATGGATAGATGTTCTTTCATAAACAATTTTAATGTCATTTTATCTGATACATAGTTTTTAAACTTGAAATACACATTTGTCATTGGGGGAATAAAGGTAAAGTGATTTCGTTATAAAATATCATTATTTGGGAATGTACTGTATACTATCACTGCCTGGACATGCTTTAAAACCTCATGCCCATTGGTCTGTATTCCATGGGTCAGAGGAGAAATTGGTACCACCTATGGTGAAAAGTCTTTAGTTATTGAACAGTTATAATATGTAAAGCTATAAACTTTTATTTATCAGGTCAAGCCCGATCAACTATTAGCTCTTTTTCAGAAGCAACCTGGTCACAAATAATAGCACAACGAAGTGCTTATCATGTGACAATTTATAGCAGATAAATAAACGAAACAAATGTTTTTAAAGTTGAGGGGAAACCACAGGGGAGAGAGACACGCAAACTCCAAATATACAGTAGGCGTCAGGGTTGGGATCGAACCCACGACCGCTTGCATACCCAGCAAGGGAGATAATTTTACACCGCGGTACCCCTCTCGCCACCTAGTTTTGGGAGAAGTGGATTCAAGCCATACAATTTAAATTCCGTTTGCACATAAAGGCAACTGCTGAGGTGGCATTGCACAAAATATCTTGGAATAGCCCTAAGCGCCATGACCGTAATCACCAACAGCACTATGAGATTGCTCAGTTGTAAGTTACAGCCATTTAACGAGCATCTGCTGAATGAAAACCTCCCAATTCAATATTGGTCACAGGGGTTGTTTGACCATAATTCAGCATTATGGGCAGTGCAGGTTAGAGAATGGTGGAGGATACCGCCCGCCACAAACGTTGGCCGTGACCAGGAATTGAATTCGGGTCGCCGAGATCATAGCATAGCACGTTGACCACCATTGGCACATGCAGACTGTGTGAAGATCATCACGTGTTGCCAGCAAATGGCAGTATAGATATTTGTCATATATTATGTGTAGGTGTTCGCTCATAACTGTTTTCGTATGACACAAAAGACTAAAAAAACTGAGTTTGCTCGGTGGCTCAGGAATTGAGCTGGATTAATACAAATCCCAACTGGTGTCAGATATCAGCCTCTTATTAAAAAGAGGCATTACTTCAGCACCATGGTTCCACCTAACTTTATGACTAACCTGACCCAACTGGACATCTGTGAAAAAAGAGCTTCATAGCACATCGGATTCCTCCAGGATGAATACTGATTCTGATCCCTCCTCTGAGGAATGACTTGGCTCAAAACCCTCACGCTCGTCACTCAGAGCTTCACTTTGCCGCTGACGATGCCCTCGTAGATTTGTCGAGTTAGCGGCGTGTAGCTGCACGCTGCATTGTCCAGGTAAAACAAGGGCGCACGGGTGAGCGCCGGGTTGAAGCCCTCCTGCAAGAGGTGCGTCTTGATCTGCTTGAATGTGCTCGTCAATTCCAATGCTTCCTGTGTGACAAGGGGTTCAGGGTGTGACATCCGGAATGGTAAAATAATTAGGAAAACACTACGAGTAAACAAAATCACAGATAAAACCTGCCCCTGCTAGACATCTGTCAAAATGAGTTTTGTAGCTCATCGCATTCCTCCGATATAAATAAATATTCTGACTGATTTTGAAATAAAAATAAAAATGTGTAAACAAACTAAAGGATGCCTGCTGTTCTTTGGTATAGATTGTATCAAATGCCCATATGTTTATGTAATGATGTTAACATTTTGAGCATGTACAGCAAATATTATTTACAACATTGCCATGATCTGAAAATAACTCCAAAAGCCAGAGTTTTTCTACTCAAGTAACCATGGGGCAGTGATCATCAGGAGTATGTAGCCCTTAGCAAGTGGTGGAAAGTCTACATTCCTATGGCAGGGTGAGCTTGTATGTACTTCTTTTGCACCATACGTAGTCAACCGTGCTAATCGGAGAGATGTGGGGGAAGGAAAAAAAAATCAAACACTGTAAAACTCAGTGGTAGCACAGTGGTTGAGTGCAAGCCTTGCAATCAAAAGGTTTTAAGTTCAAAGCCCTGTTGGGGATCGACCTGAGCCCTTCATCCACCCATCCATCACGATCAGCCATAATCAAACTGCTGGATTAAGGCATCTCCATATCTCACAGTCCGGCGACGCCACTCTGTAGGCTCCATGGCGGACAACCTCTACCTGCAAGCGGATGAAGTAAGGGCGGGCGTAGGTTGGCAAGTGTCCTACAACGTGGCGGTACAGCTCCGGGCCGTCGAGCGAGTGGCCCTCCTCGAGGATCACAGCTGCCATGCCGGCCCGGCCCTCGTTATCTGAGAACAAAAAACGCAGCCACCAGCAGCAATGGTGGTGGTTAATAGTGATATTTTTTATGGTTTCAAACTAATGTTCAAAGCGTTTATGCGTTCGCTCTGTCCGTCCAGAACTACAACTCTCGTAAAGATGATCCAATATATATGGACCGGTAGTATAAAGTTTTCTTGCTATTTTGGACTTGCCTTATTGAAAACAAGATAAACTGATAAAATAAATGCTCAAAACGTTTTCCCTAAAGGTTACCCATCAATTTCTGTACTGATAATTACACACATTGGTGTAAGAATCCTCTATGCTTAAGTGTTACTTTTTATAACTTGTTTAACTACGTTCATTATCAACAAGAACAACGAGTGAAGACAAAGAAAACGTTCATAACATTACAAAATTGAAAATAATATAAATTTATTCAGTGCCTATAAAACGTTTCTTAGCATGTGGTCACCCCCATGAATATTATATTGACGACATAATGATTGATGACCACTTATATATAATGCAAACATATTGTTCATTTGGTGAGGGCGATCCGATACATGTTTTACTTCAATAACTAGGGGAAAAAATTAGATCAACGTTGATTAAGCTCGTGATATATGATTGCCGAGGACAGGCCCAGAGGCCCAACATGCAAAGCGGCCAGCAACACCCCACCCCGCATTATTGAAAGTAGATAGGTCATCGTTAATACATCTCTTGAATTGAGCAAAGTTATAAGAACTTGGCAAATGGAAGGAAGTTCCAAAGTTGAGCAGTTGCAAGGGAATAAGAAGACAGAGGTATTTTAAACTGCAGTGTGGTGTGGATGAGACAAGAGTAGTCTGAATAGGAATATTTTATACTGGAGGAATTCTACGAGCTATACAGTTATCTTTCACAGATGTCCAATAGGGGCAGGTAAGAACGTTACAACAACAATCGATACAAAAACACGATAGCAGTACAAAGTACAAAAAAGGTAAAGAAATCAGCCAAAAACATACAAATAAAACGAAACCATCCCCACCCTACCAGGCGAAGCTCACTGAGGTATTAATTAGTCTGGAAGATTGAGTCCCCAACATGGGAGCAGGAGGAATCACTGAGTGAAGTTAACGGGGGCAGAAACCATGGTAGTAGCGATAGAAGAGTGGCGAGAAGGCGCTGAATCATTCATCAATCTGCTTTCCATTGAAGTTTTGTTTTAAAGTCGATCATTAGCTGCGCCACCAACTTGGGATGGTGACACCATACACTGTGACTTCCTTGATGAAGTCCAGGTCACTCAGAGTGTCTGCCACCTCCATGGTCGAGACGTTCTCACCTTTCCACCTTATGGACAGAAACAAGGAATCCACACGAGTTCAAGCCAGTCGGGTGTAGCCGAGGTCGCTCGCAATGGCCTAGCTCTGATCACTGAGCTGACATTGCCAAAATAACTACACCTGCATATATGAACCATAACCAAAAGTAGCAATACACGACTTCCATTTGGGAGGAAACTAAAAACCACAACTGTAATATGATGATGCTGATGATGATAATTCCAGATGCTGATGATTGATGAGTGTCCTAGGTACAGCATTATAATTTATCTGGAGATAATCTAATAAAACACAATCGAGGAAGACCAGGGGAAATCACCTCTACTCTGCTTTCTGGGATCATCCAAAGCAGGGACAGAGGGGAAGCAGGAGGTAGATGAGACATCTGAAGCGTGAACTATGGACCTGTCTCTTATGCGTTGAACTGAAGACAGAGATAATGAAAATGAGAGCGATAATCACCTGAAAGTATCCCCAACCCTGTCGATGAAGTAGATGAAGCCTTCTTCGTCGATGCGCATGATGTCTCCCGAGTTGAAGTAGCGGTCCCCATGCATGCAAACGTTGTGCAGAACCTTCCTCTGCGTGAACTCGGCGTTCCCCAAGTAACCATCGAATGGCATGTGCTTCGAGATCGGGGCCACCAGGAGACCTGGCTGTCCTGCTCCATTAACCCACATGCCGACAAATACAAAGATCCCACATATAAGCTTATACAAACATAGGGCAAGTACTGTTTGGGAGCAGCTATGAATGCAAATAATATTTTTGAATCTACTCTTGGTGTGTCTGCCTTGTTATTGAGCTATGGTCGTCAGTGTCTGGCGCCCTCACCTCTGGGTAAGGGGATGCAGAAGCCCTTGTCATCACGCACTGGTCCATCCTTTTCATGGTCATACTTAACAAGAACATACTTTATGAGGAGCTGAAACGAAGTAAAGCCACACGAACAATTTCAAGGTCACTAATCTTTCCCTTGTAGTCCTCCCGCACAAGGTATAGTTAAGTAGTGCCGTAGATGGGCCGCACTTACCGGTAGTGGTAGACGGGGCCCATCTGCAGGCGGTACCTCATACCGCCAAGGGAGGGGCTGCAGTACCAGCCCAATAGGGGAGGGGCTGCTGGGGGCTCAGGATCCCAGACAGCTAAGCCCCTCGGCGCTACCAACGGGGGGGCTGCGGGGGATCTAGGATCCCACGCAACCCCACCTCTCGATGGGCAAGGGGCATAAAAGGGAACCTCCCCAGCCGATCGGGACCCAGTAGAAAACAGAAGCCGAAGACCAGCTACATAGGACCCTGAGACCCCTAGCGCCGCGGTCCTTATCAGGGCCGGGACTCTGTGCGGCTCAGTGGTGAGACCCTGGGAACCCCTGGCCCGACGTCCTTGTAAGGGCCGGGTCCAGTGGGTCAGTGGTCGGTACTCGCACCCTGGCTATGGCGAGTTAGAATAGCCTCCCCCTACGCACCCAGAGCCGGAGGACCCTGAGTGTAGTCCTGTGTTAGGGAACGTTAGCTCGGAGGCAGTACCTCCCCAGACAGTGGTACAGGAGGACAGTAACCCTGAGTGTTCTGGGACTGTACTGCCGAGCGAGGTGGTTTAATAAATACTGTTGCCTCCAAGAACCGTCTCTGGTGTCTCCTGAATCCACAACACTACAGTTGTTACCTTTGACTGCTGGGGCAAAGACTGTCTTACAAATATTTTTTAGGTCTATCTTTAATTTCAATCAGGACACTTACATTTTTGTCAATTTTAAGACACTGTAGATTTAAACTACTTTGTTTGCTGCCTTACGATTATGATAGTTAATTTTCTGCAAATTATACTTTGTAGTGTATTTCTTTTTGATTTTCAATTCATGTCTTGCTTACCTTGTGGTATGTATTCATTTGCATTCTTAATCATACAATATTCAACGTGCCAAAGTCCATCTGTGTAAGATGCCTGTGGATTTGGCCAGGGCTTACCTATCGACCGTTGCTCATGATGAACCCAATTTGAACAAACCCTGGAGGGCCCCACTCAACAAGGTCTAAATGCTCAGCAACAGCTAAAGCAGCATTTTCACCTCTCATGGTGATCAAGAGTGTTATGGGTCGATATTAACCAGGAATAGAGATTATTTACGATACTGTGTTGGCACAAGTAACCCAAACTCAACACGTTTCTTAATAACGCTGCCTTAAAATTTAAATATATTAAATATTTGTGCTATAAAGAAGGGCCATTGCCCTACACATCACCAATTTATACTATTTTCCTTTATAAGGTCATAGTGTTGTTGACGAACGTGTTGAGTTTTTGTTAACATCGTCCCAAGACAGCACACCCAAAATAGAGGCACACTCCCTAAGCTAACCTTGATCCAGGCGGTCTGCGAAGAAGGAGGTGTGGCAAGAAGCCAGGATTTGACAGCGGAATGACAACAATAATAACAACGGCTGAGAAATTACGACGCACACGCAGGAAGGGCAGGTCCCGGCCGCAGGCCCCGAGCTTTCCATCCACGTTGACGAAGCCCACGTTGCCCTCAGTGGCGCCGTAGAGCTCACAGAATCTCACGTCCCCGTGCCGCTCAAGAAAACGCGCCCACACGTCTGCTCGCATTCCGTTCCCCACTGCCATGCGTACAGAGTGCACGCGGTCCAGCTCGTTCTTGACACGGCACGCGAGGGAGGCAGGGAGGGTGGGGAAAAGAATGTTCCTTGAGCGAAAGTTCGTTTTCGTAGCATCTATGGAGAGGACATGATAGTGTGTGTGCCATCACTGACAATGCAGAAAATGTATAAGGTGGTGTACTATCACTGAGTAGGTGTTTTGGCACTTATGCTGTACTGTCTATTGCTCCGATGTGTTGTCGGTGTTGTTATCGTGTGTCGTTGCTCTGCGTGTCTAGGAGCTTCTTCACTGAATTTCTGAACTGAATTCACTGAAGTATGTTCAACCCCCCCATGACCCCCATGCCATTGAGAAGCACTCCTCATGCAGCAGTGCTTTGACAAAAAGGGCCGTACATGTCCACGTACATGGTCCTTGTTTTGAGAGCCCATCACCCGCAATTGCTTGATCCAAATATAAACGCGCATTGATCGGTAACGAGGCAGCACTTGGCACCTTGGGCTGGCTGAGGAGGTAGCGGCAGATCTCGCCGACGTACTGGAATACGGTGACGCCGTGCCGGCGGCAGTCTCCCCAAAAGTGGCTCGCGGAGAACTTCCTCCGCAGAACCAAGCGCGCACCTGAAGCCAGGGGATGAGACGACGAGACAACACGGGGGATGGGGGGGGATAATGGGATCAGTGCTGGTGTCAGTTTAACACGTGGTAGGCTTTCGCGACCAATATCATCCATAATAGAGGTTGTTTTTTTGGGTTAGATTGCGTAAATATATAATTGTGCCGTTAAGCCCGCCACCACTCGACACAGCCAACTAGTAAGGGTTGTCACGTAAACAGAACATACCAATTCGTCATTAGTACAGCACACCGTTTGTTGGAGAGCCAAGCCACAACATTTACAATCTGAGTACGAAGTTTCGCCAGTAATTACAACTAGCTTCATTAGGCGACAGCCATATTTGTGAAGTCTAACTCTTTCGTTCCTTATATAGAGGCGTAGATGTGGTGATCACGCTTCTGCACTCTTGCGAGGTCAGGTGTGTGCGAGGTCAGGTATCATATGACCTCAGTCAACCCACGGCACCTGGGTCTGTCCCGTGACCTCTTGCCAGCGAGCCTTTGACACGGGCTTCAAAGTGCACCTGGCCTGGAATAAATGCCATAACGTCACCGCCACTTCGTGGCGAATTGCGGATGCTGTTGTTGGTCTGGTGCAGGGGTCGGCAACCTACGGCTCCGGAGCCGCATGCGGCTCTTTACGGGCTGCTTCTTGACGATATGTACGTATGTACATAGATGCATTGCGGCTCTTGAAGTACTGCATTTTGTACCGAATTGGAAAGAAATGGCTCTTCTTGTTATTTTGGTTGCCGACCCCTGGTCTGGTGTCATCCCATAACCCGAACGCAAACTAGTCTAGACCTTGTCCTAATCTTAACCCAACCCAAGCCGTAACCCTGTGCTCACCCTCATATAAACCCATGTTAAAACCCTATTCATACCCGACTCCTCACCTCAACCCAAAGCCTCCGGTTAACCCTATTCGTTATGCCCTACATTCGTGGTTCCCTCCTTGTGGTCCGAAAAGGCTGTGGGAAGTGGTCCATGGAATTGGTCGATTTTTTTCTTCTTCACAAAGCACCGTATTTTTTTTACTGCCCATTGTACAACAATTTCGATTGTATCGCGACTCGTACACCCAAGTTGGCGATTGACTGAATGTGCTCATTTGCTGGCATTGGTTTACTGACGTTATAACACATCAGATTATCACGGTTGGCTTCATACGATGCGAAATAAGTTCAACATACATACATATTTGCATGGTGGTCCACCAAACTAACCTTAGCACCGAATCATATTCTTACCCTCAGCTTATTTCCAACAACACGAGCGATCACCCTCTCCAAACCAGGGCAAAGATCCCCCGTGTAGCCTTTAACAGACTGTTGGGGTAAGTGCTGTTAGCGAGCACCTGTGAAGGCCGGCACTTGTGGCACACGAGGGGGATGCTGGTTAGCGCCACATCCGGTCACCTTTGTCTCCCTCGTGTGGCGATGTTGACACATCAGACCAGGTACTTATTTTAACGCTGAGTCGACCTTTCAGGAGGAGGCCCAAGAACGGTTCAGATAATCGTCACTGGTCTTGGCCGTGAGCCGGAATGGAACTCGGGCGGCTGGGTTCGTAGTGCAGCGTAGCGCTAACCGCTCCCCACGAAATCTCCCCACGCAAGCAGAGAAAGTGAGACGCACAGTGCCCCCTCCTGGATAAAGTTATATAAGTGCGCAAGATGAGCAAGCAGCCAACGTTCATCATTGGACGCCCCTTGCCAGGATGCAGACATGAGTCCTTGCAAAAGGTTTCAATTTGGTGTTTAAACATCTTAACACCTGTTATTTTTCCAGAAATGGTAAAACATATTGTTATAGCCAACGTTCAGTTTAAATCTGAACAATGTAGTGTGTACATGCGAGGCAATGCAACTGACAAAAATGCAACTGCCATTGCAACCGTGATTGGCTCTACTGGTGGAATTCAGTGCAATAAACTCCTCCAGGATAAATAAAGATTCGGATTCTGAGTAAAGATTCTAAATTACACGGTCAGGTGCGAGTTCAAATCTATAAATTAGCAGTACACATACATTTGCATGTGTAGGAATTTGTTTCGAGTTTATTTTGTTGAACCAAGCGAGAAGTTAAGAGATAAGGATAATTTAATTTTAAAGGGTGACCTGGGACTCTGTTCTACCTTTAGAGGATGATGTTTGCTAAGTAGAGTATTTTCAGGTAATTTTATAATTTGGACCCTGACAGGCGCACAATGGCCTTCTCGTGCGAATTGCGTCAGGGGATCTTTAACATCCACTCTTAAGCATACAGCGCATATTATCGTTAACCAGAGCAGTCGCTGGAATTGAACCATGAACCTTTGCAACATGCGGGAACACACTACTGCTATAGGCTTGGCTCTATTTGTAAGCGACAGGAAAAAGTGATCAAAGCGATGCTGTTAATCATGTCACATTATTGTCGACTATGGATTACTCAAAAGATTAGGAGCCATTTACGAGTATAGTAACATAGAATGGGTCACTAAGGCACGTAGCGCTGCTTACTGGCAGAGAGGGGGATCTGAGGGTGTAGCAGCCCGGTCTGCCAGCAGGGCATGTGATAGGCCGGAGAAAGGGATGTAGGACAAAGGTGATGGAGGGGACATGTGACGTGAAGCTGGGAACCTTCTGGTAGGTTCCAGAAGGGAGCGTGACTGAGGGTGGAGCCAGGCCATGCTGGGGGGGATAAAATGGAGTCCCCGACTCAGGGTCGGGGCTATCATCTGGAATGGAACCCGTCGTTCTACCAAGTCTTCATCCCCGTCCTCGTCTTCACCTCCTCGGCGTTGTTGGTCAGGCAGTGTGCTAGCTGTCCTGACCATAGTATAGTTATCCCCTGTACTTGTGATGGCTAGAATAAACGAGAGTGCCTCCTACTATTAGTGTCTCTGAAGTGATTCACTACATTTGGTGCCAGAAGTGTTAAACCAAAAAATTAACTTCATTAGAAATATAGGGAAATAAAAGTTTGCTTTACAATGTCAAAGTCAACGAGGAGGAAAGCTCTTACCATAGCGTCCTCGGATGAAGAAGTCGACGGGTAGGTGATTCCCCAGACAGCCCCGGAATCCGGGACCCTGTTAACTGGTCCCAAAGAGGCGATCTCGGTGGAGCAGCGGGTGGGGAACGACGACTCTACGCTACCGCCGTCCGGAGGAGGACGGCGTGTGCGCAACGCATGCCTCGCGGACCTACTGTCCACAGTGGCAGTGCTGGTTGTGCAGCTGGAGGTGGAGGAGTCGGAGGAAGACGCAGCAGTTCGGAGGCAGCGAGCAGACAGCCCTACCGTCGCCGCCGACCAAGCGCAGGAAACGGCGGAGCTCCGTCCCGCGCGAGCGACCGCCATTTTGTCGATCGGGCAGGAATCGCTTCCTGCCAAATTCGACCTGCCGCCAACATCTTGCCCGGAGGTGCCTTTCCTCAAGAAGTGGCTGCCATTCGTGAGTCGTGAGGGAGTTTGCAGCTGCGGGGGGTGACTGAGCAGCCTTCCAGTGCCGTTTCGCCGCTTCGTGTGCGCTTGCGGGATGGACTAATGCAGAAGCGCTGCGAGTTCTTCCCACCACCCTGGACAATTACGACGCCTTGGCGGCGTTCTATGCTGTTCCCCCAAAGGACAGGGCGATGCTGTCACAGGCCTATGCTCAAATGGCGGCAATTTTCGATCCACCGTCCAATGCGCGCCAAAAGTTTGTGATGCGAAGAAGGGGGGAGGCCGAGACGCCCCTCGCCTTTCACAGTGCGCTAATATCGCTAGACCAAGCCGCATACCCGAAGATGGAGCAGGCAGGCCTGGACTCTCTGGTGCTGGAGAGACTGTTGACGTTGGCCCAGGAAATTGACGTTTTTCTGCCCGCCATGGAGGAGGACTACCTGACTTCAATCAAGATAGCTCGATGCATCCAAGCCCATTGTAACCTGTGATGGCGAGCCGGGGTGGCTGCCTGTACAGGACCCTCGGTGGGAAGTGGACGAACCGGAGCGTCAGGAGCCCCCTCAAGTCTGTGCCTCACTCACCGGGAGTCCATGCGGGAAAGCCGACACGGGACGCGACGGGAGCGGGAACAATGGAGCATAACCTTCCCTCCACCGTGGAGGGCCCCCGTCACTTGTTTTAAGTGTGGCCTGCGGGGCCATATCCCCAAGGGATGCCACGCCGAACCTGGGCAATTCTTCCTGCCTTCGCCGTCTTCCACCCTGCCAACCTCCACTCCTTCAGTCCCAAAGGATCCCAGCACCTGACACCCGCAGAACTACCAGTTGCGCAGTCTACAAGCCAGCCAAGGAGGATGGAACGACCACCACCTGCTTCCTCTTCTTCTTCCCCTTCATCTTAGGGGCCGAGCCTGTTAGGCAATTTTCAAGTCGTCCCCGGGGTCCCTGGAAAACCCGCTCTTGTTCTACCTGGGGGCCCGGCGATGAGGACCCGTTCCCAAAACTGTTTGATTCAAATAACCCGCCCTCAGTCGTCCTATTTATTCCAATGCCATCTGGCGGGAAGACACAGATGCAAGCCGGGCTGTGGCTACCGGTTGAACTGGGGCCCTTCCTGTTGTTCATGGGCTGCGGCACGCTGACGGTCATTGGGGGTTGTATATATTCTGGGGGCCGGGTGTATTGCCATGTGTTCGCGAAATTTTGCTTGTCTACTCTAATGTTCCGGTTATTTATTGTTCTTGTTATTTGACTCGCAAGTGGGATGATGGTTGTTGTTGTTATTGTGTTATCATCCCGCTACGCGAGGTATGAAGGTCAGCCGGGACGCCAGTTTTTTTTCACAGGGGGGGTGATGTAGTGACATAGAATGTGTTACTAGAGCGCATAGCAATTGTTATTGGCAGAGAGGGGGATCTGAGGGTGTAGCAGCCCGGTCTGCCGGCAGGGCATGTGATAGGCCCGGGAAAGAAATGTAGGGCAAAAGTGACGGAGGGGACACGTGAGGTGAAGCCGGGAACCTACTGGTAGGTTCCAGAAGGGGGCATGGCCGAGGGTGGAGCCAGGTCACACTGGGGGGGATAAAAGGGAGGCCCCGACTCAGGGTCGGGGCTGTCATCTTGAATGGAACCCGTCGTGCTACCAAGTCTTCGTCCCCGTCTTCGGCCTCGCCTTCACCTCCTCGGCGCTCTTGATCAGGCAGTGTGCTAGCTGTCCTGGCCATAGTATAGTTATCCCCTGTACTTGTGATGGCTAGAATAAACGAGAGTGCCTCCTACTACTAGTGTCTCTGAAGTGATTCACGACACGAGTATTGAGAGGCTCACAGATCTCCGATGATGATGTCACCAGCGTAGGTTAACATCCAGGGCTTGGACAAACATCACAAGCTTGGGAAAGCAGTTACCCCAGGAGTCTTACCGATGTCGAGGGAGCCGATGAACGCAGCCATGATAGCCGAGCTGTGGTAGAGTGGCAGGAAGATGTACACCACATCCTCTGCTCTTACGCCGGACATTAAGTAGTTGAAGTTTCCGGACCATGCACGCGTGTGGCTGACCTTCACAGCCTTTGGGAGTCCTGGCAATGTGTGGGATCGGGAGAGAATCAATGGACCTGTTAAACATTTGAGTATTGTCTCCTTTAATTTTTTTATTGTTATTTGTAGCACAGCAGTTGGAAATTATTTCGCTGACAGACTAGAATACAACAGAAAAATAAGACAATTACCCAATTATGATATTAAAAGTCTGGCATCGATGATGGTGAAATAATGATCATACAATATGGCGATGCCAATGCTACTGATGGTGATTATGATGACAATAGGATGATGGTGAACATGATTATAGCAGTATGGGTCATCAGACAAACCAGTGGTGCCGGACGTGTAGATGTATATGAAGGCGTCCTTCGCGGTAATGTGCGCACGCACGCTGGCTGCTGGGAGGTTGCAGGGGGCCTCACGGAAAGTGGAGGCGAGTGATGGCACAGCTGTCCCGGGGGTTGCGTCGCCCATGGCCAGAGGACGGATTTGAAGCTCATTCATCTCCACTGACATTTCCTCCACCGCCACCAATAGTGGCCCTGTCCGTGGTTGGAGGTCAGGCACAGCCATATATCACTGATCTTTGTACTGCATAATTCAAATAGGTTTGATTCTTATAACCAAGGTACACGAAGCAACGATGGACTCTGCCAACAACATAATACTGGCCGTTTGAAACATACAACTTAAATATATTGATGGTATTAGATGGGGCGAGTAACCCGGGAAGGTGGCACCCGACAAGTAGCCACAGGCATAGCGAGAGGTAGACAGGATGTGGCTCGTGTTGAAATATATTCCAGGTTGCTGACATGTACAGACCCAATTGAAATTAGGCCCTAGTTTTAGAGAAACAGAAACACTGCGCGACAGAACTTGTGAATTTAGTTGAATTCCTGGCCATGGTTAACATCAGTGACGAGTGATATATGAAAGGGACCTGGGCCCTTGCCTTCACGAACCCACACTGAGCCGTGTGGGAAGGTATGGTCAAAACAACCCCCTCGAGTGAAAAGGATGGGGAGGACTTCGTAAATTAGGGGAATGATAAAAGGGTTGTAAATTATTATTATTATAAATTCTGAATTAAGTATATTTAGAACATAATTTAATGGAGGGTTAAACTATTGAAACCTTAAGGAACTGAGAGTAGCTGTGACTTAACAGCAACTTAGCTTAAAATTTGTTTTATTTATTGATTGCATCTACAATTGACCATTACCCAGTGGCAAACAACAATGCACGTGAAACGAATGCATCACATGTAAAAAAGCAAAAATTACATCATAGGTCAAACTTATTCTAAACCCCATGAATACAAGGAGTGTCGTAGCCCGCAGGGCACCGAGAGCATCCACGTGCAATCGACGAGATGGGAGTCTCACCAGAACCAGTGACCAGGAATTGCGCTTTGCTCGTGGTCAGGCAGTGCAGGAGCATGCGACCGCGCAGATTCGTGTTCATGAGGATGGCGGGGCACGCGAGGGATGTGCACGCGAACAGCACGAACAAGAACGCCGGCTCGTTCTCCATCAGCAGAGCCACGGTGTCGCCCGGGCGCACGCCCCCAAACTGAAAAGACAACACGGCGATACCGCACAAATTACATTTGGAGTTCTCAAGCATCTAAATGCAACTGTATCGCAAGGGGTCGTGCATAGAAGGGCGGAGGGGAACGTGCAGTAATCATGATGTGTGCTGTAGCTACTTATGAATGACGGCAAAGCACAGCAATAACAACCGCCGTTCACCACTGAGTGGCGGTAAATATATCTTGACTACGCCCGTTCTCACAAACTGAGTCGAGCGTATAGGGCAACCCACCTCCTGAAGGGCGTGCGCGGTGCGAGCCACGTCGCGCACGAACTCCCCGTACGTCCAGCTGTCGTCCTCGAAGGTGAGGAAGAGCTTGTGCGGAGTAGCGGATGCTCGCTCGAGCAGCCGGTCCAGAACGGAGAAGATGGGCTTGCGGGACAAGTGGCGGTGCCTGTACATCGCATCGCGCAGGAGACGCAGGGAGCGCCAAGCACCCAGCCACAGCTGCGGCCAGAATATCCAAGAGGCCAGCAGAATGCAAGCCACCGTCACCACAGCCCCAGCAAGGAGAGAGAGGAGCTCCATCGTAGTCACGCTGCGCCGCCGTGCCCTCCGCTGTATCTCAGCCACGTGCCAATCGCTGGTGACAACAAATCTTGCTGAAACAATCAAACCCTTATTGTTTTCACTTGACAGTGCGTTTTGACAGTGCGTTTTTGCCACACTTCACATAAGCAACATTATTCCTTTTTACATGAATAATAATTCTCACCCAGCTCCAACCCTATTCAAATGCTGGAATGGGAGAAATGACTCCGGTTAAACAAGCTTACTCGGTCCAAATTCCACACCTACTGCTTCAGCTTGCACTATGGACAAAGTTCACTGAGTGTACTCTGTGATAGTAATCAAGCTCTTCAAACAAAATAAGATAAGAGGCTTGGGCGCATCTCTGTCCATCCTATCAGTCAATGAAGCAAATTATTTGCTGACGCTGATGCATAAGCAGTGGTGCAAAAGCATATGTAACAACAAAACACTTCAACACATTCGTCAAAATTAGCATGACCATACATATAACTATGTTTCGGGCATGTACATTGAAGAAGGGCCGTTGTCTAAAACGTCACCCTATTATATTTTTCCTTTGAAGGCAGTTTATTTTATTATCTATCTTCTTCTTCTATATATATATAAAAATAAAAAATTGTGTGGATTTGTGGGTTTGTGTGTGGGTTTGTGTGTGGTCGTGCGCTTGGCTCTCCAACGGTGAGGTAACTAAAACAGCCAGGTACCACGCCGTAAGCCCCGCGGTGAGCAAGCGCTATTCCTTTTTCACATCCGTTAACTTTAAATTATCTTAATTAGCGATTTACTGCGATCTGTGTGCGCTTCCCTTTAATTTATTTATTTATGACGAGTGCACGACCATAGCAACTCACGTGCCTTTGGTGGGGTAGACGGTCCCTTGCCAGTCGCATGCCTTTGCTGGGAGTGAGGGGGACATTTTCTTTTGTGTTAAAATGCTATAAAATACAATAAACGCTCAGGTAAATTCTTCACTGTGTGATGTCCCCCCCCTACCTCGATGCGTCCAGTTATTACTACTAGACAGTCGCTAGATGTTACCACGATAGGCCCTAGATATTACTGCAGAGCGGCCGGGGAGATCGTGGCTCGGGAGGGGATCATGGGGAGCAGCCCAGCCCCAGCCTGCCAAGGTGCCACCTCGGCCGGCTGGACAATCTAGGCGAGGCTGGAGGCTTTGCACGGGACTAGGCCTCACCATGCCACTCTGTCAGGTGAGTAATTTGTGCTATACACTCGATAAATACTGCTATAGAGTCAGCATGTACTACTGTAGTGATAGCACATACCACCACAGTCGGTATGCACTGCTGTAATCATAGCAAGTACCACCACAGTATGCACTGCTGCAGTGAAAGCAAGTACCACCACAGTATGCACTGCTGTAATCATAGCAGGTACCACCACAGTCAGTATGCACTGCTGTCATCATAGCAGGTACCACCATAGTCAGTACGCACTGCTGTTACATTTTTAAGAGTAGTTTTCAAATATTTTTAACACCCGGGCAATGCTGGGTACTTTCTGCTAGTTATTTATATATTTCAGTAGCAGGGTGCATGCTCCCCCACACGCCCAATCACTGTTCACTTCCCGCAGGGTTGTGCTTACAAAATCGACTCTGGATGGGTGATACGCCGAGTTGATCCAAGACCTGGGAATCAACTTGAAAATCTCCAATTGTGAATGAAGCTCTCAATGTGCATGCTGGCCAGACATCTCAAAAGAGGAGGAGGTATAGTCCACACAAATTTACCCAACCACGTGCGGACGACCTGGCGATCGACTGTGATGTACCCTCGACTGTGGTGTACTGCTGGGTGTTTTATGGCGAGGTAGTTCACATCCATGATGTCTTGTTCTAAGGCACCAAGAAGCAAATTCACCAAACAAGCTGTCCGGAAACAACTCACCATCACATTTAGCCAACTACCGCAAGCAATAGATTGAACAAGGCCATGCATGGTCGCTGAAGTGGAAAAGTGGTCCTCAGGGCCACTAAGTGCAACAAGGCACTGGGTGGGATGTAATGGCCTGCGTCCAGAGTTCCTCGTGAACTTGGTACTACGTGGAAGCCAGTCAAAGTCATCGCCCTCTGGCTGCAGACCAAAATCCCTTTTGTTCTTCACCCCCAAGTTGATAGAACGTGCCGTTCTTGCCATATTTTCTCCCATTATCGAAACCCCCCTGGGACTGCCTTCCCCAACAAGCCAGAGTTTTGGCAGCATCAGGTTTTTATCATCGGGTTTTTCATGGTTTTAATAAAAAAAAACGATCATCTCAGATGGCCAAAAATCTGTTTTTATTCGATTTGATAGCCCCCACAAAGAGAAGACAAACAACACGTTCCGCTACAAGATGATGGTCAAAGGTCGCAAGATGCCGATGGAGTATTGGCTGTCCGATGGCATTGAGTGGCCTGAACTGCAAAAGATCGCCGTCAAGCTGTTCAGCATTGCCACGTCCAGTGCCGCATCTGAGAGGAACTTCTTCACCATGGCCTTCATTCACTCCAAGCTGAGGAACAGCCTGAGCGTGAAGTCGGTGGAGGAGCTCGTTTTCATCAAGAGACTTGCCGGATTAAAACCATGTTTTATGTCGACTAAATCGGGGTTTTTTTTTTAAAACCAATAACCCGATAAAAATTAGCAAAAAATCGGGTTTTTGCCACCCTTGAGCTATTGACCTCTCTGCTGCTGTCCGGGGGGTCATGGCTTGCTGGTGCTGCTGTTGGGCTAAAATCATCAGACGTCGTTCCACTTGCCCGCACCGGCGATTGGCACGGTTGGCCACATACGATGCAAAATAAATGCAACATAGTTACTGTACTACAGGGTGGTCCAGATGCCTTGTGACCCCCCCCACCCATAGCATTCTCTTAAACTTAATATTTTTTTTAAGTAAGGGTTTTATTTAAAACAGAAACGAATATGCAAAGAGAGAAACATGTCAGGGGTCAATTATAACAAGACATAATGTACAGTGATACCTCGGTTCACAAACTTAATTCGTGAACTGACTCTGGTCGTGAACCGAATTGGTCGTGAACCGAGGCACATTTTCCCATAGGGTTCAATGTAAATCCGGTTAATCCGTTCTGACCTTTTTTTTTGGTTTTTGAAGCACAAAAATATGAAACAAATGACAATACACATTACTGTAGTACTGTACAGTATAGTAATGTATAAAGAGAGAACACTAACCTTGCTTGAGATGACTTCTGGCATGGAGGAAGGCAGGTGGGAGGCGGGTGGGAGACAGTAAGCACTCAAACGGGTGAACTGTACAATACAGTAAGTACATTATTGTACAGTACAGTAATACAGTACAGTACTGTATGTGCTAAAAAGCACACCAAAAATCAAAAAGTCACTGAAAGTGTCTTCACAGTACTCACAGTACTTATTTCTGTGTCTCTGCTTCTCTCCACGATCTTCCTACAGGAAGTCACGACCATGTGACAGCCTGGAATTAGCATAAAAATGGCCGCGGCTCCTGTTCGTGAACCGAAGCGGAGTTCGTGAACCGGAGCATATTTTTATGAAATTTTCTGTTCGTGAACCGAGTTGTTCGTGAACTGAAGCGTTCGTGAACCGAGGTATCACTGTACAACTAATCGAAGCGATGCACAACGAAACTTCCAGGGTCACACCTCGCTGATGAACACCACAGCAAGATAATTCTGAACAATGCCCAATTCTGAACAAAGCTAGTGTCCTCGAGCCCTCGCTATTTAACATACGTATAAGTGACCTGCCATGTACGTCATCTCGTAAATGAATATACGAAGACGACATAGCCCTTGTTGCAAAGGGCGTACACCTAAAAAAACATTGCCAATACTGCACTAATAACTTCTATTGGAGGCATATTTCCGTCCGTCGAAGGGGCACGTTTGTAGGCCCTGTTCTACTATTACTACTACCTTGTTCATGGTATTCGTATGTTGTGAAGAAACTAATTTCATTAGCTTTGTAAACGAAATCTACATCGCCGCTGCACTATCATCACCCACCTCATTCATCCTTAAAGTGCTGCCCCCTATCGTCCGCAGAACATAATAGGTCTATTATATTCTTGGGTGTTTCGGTAAAGTTACGTAGATAGGTTCAAAGAAAATAACAAAAAATAGCTAAAAACTACGACGTTTCGATCGCTACACAAGCAATCGTTTTTCTTTCTCCTGATGACGATTGCTTGTTTGTTATTTTTGGTTATTTTCTTTGAACCTATCTATGTTACTTTTCCGAAAGACCCAAGAATATTAATTCCTACAGTCGCGAAAGCTTTAAGTCAAGATATAATAGCTCTAAATCACTGTTCTTGAACCTCACTACGCCATCAAATCTCACTTTGCTTTAAACCCGTCTTCAATTCAGAATCAAAATCTTTATTTAGACTTAAGGAATTCGATGACATACCAAGCTCTTTTTCACAGATTTCCAGTGTGGGTGGGTCAGTACGTTTTTATTCGCTTACCCAATTACCCTTTATGGCTAGATTACTAGCTGTAGTGTAGTATCAGAATGCATGTTCAACAGGTGTACAGAGGCAGGCGGGATGTAAGAAATGTACCCATTATTTCAACTGCCACGTTGGGGCAGATCGAATTGGTGACCTTTGGATTACAAGTCCAGTGTGCTCACCATTAACACCATGGCAACATCATTTCTAACGGTACACGAAACTAGTTTAGACTTTCTAGCGTCTTAATACTCGGAGAATGTATTTGGAGCTGTACAGAAACTAAAATGAAAAAGGGTTCAAATGGAATACACGTCAAAACCAAAATACGCCATCTGACCAGATATATACAACTAGGCTTTTGGCCATCCAAGGACGGGTGTATTGCAGTAAATCTGAAACTTGCAAGCGAAAAGCAGACCGCGACGTGATATTCATTACATTAATGTGTGTGCAATTTGGAAGGCCGTGATGACACTGACCTATTTCATTTAAAGGTGATAAGCCCTTGTTCATCATGACGTCCTTTTTACTTCAATGTCTCAACAGCGTTACGGAGATCGCGTGACGTGAGTGTTCTGCCTTTGTAGTGAGGGTTTTAAGTTGACGTTGAGGAGGGGGGAGGAGGCGCCTCGCCCCCCACCATGTGGAGTGACGTCAGCTGCTAATTATTATTAATGTTGGGGGTGTGCATTTGGAGGACGTCACCTCATGATTATTAATGAGGGGGGCAGTTCGATGTGGAGTGACGTCACCTGCTCATGTTTATTATTGAGGGGGGTCTATGTGGAGGACGTAACTTGTTCATGATTATTAATGAGGGGGGCTGGTCGACGTGGAGTGACGTCACGAGCGTTGCACACATACATTATTGGCTCATTATAGTAGGTAACTAGGGGTTGTTCGGGGCGCCTATGGCGCCCCTCACAACCATTTACGGCCTTTGGCCAGGAAAGTCACGAAAAAAATAGCACACGAACGACGCATTCACGCAAGCACCCGATGCTCTGTTTTGAAGTTTTAAAATGAAACATCTTTGAATTGTATTATGTTTTGAACTACATGAGGAAAATAATGGGGGGGGGGGGAGGTGTCCATTTGGAGGACGTCACCTGCGCATGATTATTAATGAGGGGGCTGTTCGATGTGGAGTGACGTCACTTGCTCATGATTATTAATGAGGGGTGGGGGGTCCATTTGGAGGACATCAACTGCTCATGCATATTAATGAGGGGGGCTGGTCGATGTGGAGTGACGTCACGAGCGTTAAGGACATTCCTGGGTGATTATAGGTATTCATACATGAGAAATCTGTTCACCATATTGTCGATATCACTCAACCCAAAAAAAGTTCGTATAGTACAGGGTTGCATCATGTGCTGTATTGACTTTTTGTATTAAATAAATTACCCCCAAAAATCAAAGCTGATGCGTTGTCCAGAGGACCAAGCCTCGAAGTGGACTGGTGAGGACATTAGAAAGCACAATTAAATTTTCATCGAGATGTCATGTTCTACGAACAATTGCAGTGCTTTTTCTGCAGTGTGATTGACAGAAGGATGTATATTGCTACGGAGAAAAGCATCAAGTTACTTTACACCTCTTCAATGTTTTTCAGAACATGCCCAGAATATAAGAATCGTAACTGTTCGAATTTCTAAATGTCCTGTTCATGCATTTTGCAAGATTTTATACTAATTTGTTTTGGAACTAAACTTCGCGTTTAAATCAATTTCTTTGGAGATTTTGTTAATCACATGGACATTTCATTCAAACTGAAAGCAAAAATTTGATGGACATGTCAGTCGAAATTTGACAGTACTGTATCCTACAAACTACATGCACTTACGGTCTTTAGATGAAACGTAAATTAAACATGGCTCACTTCGCGATATCCCAGCATTGCCTCTGCATGTTTTCAGCGTTGGTGTACGGTGCTTTTTCTGGAAGACTTTCCAGTTTTTTCTTGGATTTTTCTGTTTGAGCATAGTCACTTTAAGATGTTTTCTTGTTCATGTGTTTTGTTTGTTGCGGTTGCACCCGATTCAAGAGCCGAATGGCTCACAGGGCTACACCTAATAAATGAAACTGCTGCACACTAATGCAATACCACTTTTGCTCAGTCAATATATTGCACATACATTTCTCCAAACACTGTGCACGCCATGGAAAGGTATTGTAAGTTAAAACATTTTTAAGAAAATGTCAAGTTTATTTTTTTTTAATGAACAAATTTTCAATTTTGAAGTCTCCTCCACAAACTTGGGAAATTTAGTTGCGATCTTCCTTGTGCTTTTCGTCGGTTTTTTTCGGTCTGTGGTAAAAACAAGCTAAACATTTTTCGTCAGAATGGGTGGTGGTACGCATATCCCGACAAAACTGGCAACATTTAATGCAATACTTTTCCTTGACGGTATGAATCCTGTACCCCCTTCCCTCTCCCGTGTGCTTAAAGTGCAAGTGATAACTGGTTAATATATAAACTGAGCTGTTTGGGGCAATGGTACTAATTCCGAGGTTAGTACCCTATTATCTGTATCTATTGAAAAGCAGTGCTCATGATGGCGGGGTAAGTTGTGCGTGTCCGTCCATCAACCTAGTCTTATTATCCAATTTTTTCGTCACGTTCGCCTTTTAACAGGGCTTTTCAATACATTTTTTGTTATCAAGGCTAACCAGCTCCAACACCAACAAAAGTTTTTGCATTAGGCTACACTAATCTGCAAAATGTTAGATGCAAATTATTTTAACTGCAAGTGCTTTATGTGGAATCAAGTGCAGGTACAAGTAGCAGTGGATTCCAAAAGGTGACCAGGTGTTTATAGTTTCGAATTTTTTTACAAGCTGTTCACATGATTTGCAGCGTTTTGTTTTGCGTATGCAAAGAAACCTGCATGTGTTTAAACAAAGTTGGATATCCTGCATTGGCAGTGGAGCACAAGAACAAATAACAATTGTGTTTAGCAGATTCATGCGAAAATGTGTATATATTTTTTTTAGAATACGGCTCCAGAATTCAAATATATTATCTTAATTACCAACGTTTAGACAAAGGGGTCGCCAATGTTATGCTGCGAGACTACATGGATTAACGGAGCATAAAACATACGTTTTCGGCTTCATTAACAAATAGTTTATTTGGTACAGGGGGAAATGGTGGAAGCAAAAATATATTCAACATTGCTAACAGCTGACCGCAATGTACCTACACCCTACAGTCAATGCTACACTTATTTTTAAATCAAAACAAAAAAATTAAAATCTCTCCAGATACATGGCATGATCTAATCTTAAGCAGATACTGCAGGTAATACAATGAAAAAGTTGTAACTGTGCAGAATAAAAGACGACGCAATACAGCACACAGATTTTTTTTTTACCTGAACTAGTAGATGCATTTTTTTACGCGAGTGCGCACTCACACAAAATAAAATCTCCCATCGAACTTTGCGAGAACACGTACAGCAGCGCACCATTCATCACAAGCAATAGAAATGTCGGATGCCTTGGCATAAGTTCTACCTGTGCACAGGTGCTGCAAGGATGCTTGTGCAGGTTTTGTCTCAAACCCGTTGACTATAGTACTTAAGAGGTAACACCGTTTTCGTCAGGACATTTGGAACACTGGTCAACAGAAGTTGAACCAGGGGGTGGCTGAATGTGGCTGTCAATCTCCCGCCCGTCATCAGGGGCTGTGTCCACAACATCTAGCCTTGGTTGCCGTTGGAAACCATGTGAATTTGGTCAATGCGTTTCAGCTTGACATTGGTCTTGCCTGACAGTTAAATGGTTACTTAAACATATACTTAAAAGTGTAAAGAACTAAATAAAAGACTGCAGATTCTGGTGCTATTTTAATTGCCCTGGCTGGAAGACATTAAAAGTTACTACTTGGCTGAAGTAGATGAAACAAACTGAATGAATCATTGCCCACGTTAAAAATCAAAACTCTTAAAAAGATGGCCACTCCACTATTCCACGATTTAGTGGCATGTAAATTAAAACAGCCATTTGTGCATGTGCGCTGTATTTAAACATAAATGTAACAATCTCGAGTTATCTTCATGACAACACCTGTTCAAATGCCAAAGGCTCGAGTTGTATGCTGGTCACCCATGACTGGATGCAAAGTTGTTCAAAGCCCTGCTCTGCAGGCGGGAGATGGCAGAGAGTGGATGACGATTCACAATCCTGTCTCACAAAATGTTGCGCCTACTTCAGTATTTTAGCAGTTACCATCAGGAACAGCTGTGAAAAGCATGATTTTTTAAAAGTAATTTTCTCAAATGATTATGGGAAACGGTCACATTTTTATGACATTTCCTTACAATTATAAAACAGATTCACTTGTAATGTGTGAAGTTGCTAGGCTATAAGCTATCCAGAGCAGCAGAGGGAGAGGAAAAATACTGGCAGAACAAGCTGAAATTTAATTGTTGGCAAAAAAAGTTAATCTATGTACCATGGACTGCGAAGACAAATGATATCTAAAGAAGCTAATAAGCTAAACTATAAAAAAAAACTCAAAACCTACCCGTGTGATTTTAACTTTAAAAAAACACACATATATATATAAACACACATTGTTTCTTAAAAATAACAACAACCAACCATCATAGCCAAGGTGCCAAGTACAAATTTGGAGCATAACAAGTGCCTTTCAATGCGTATACTATGTCATCAATTTATTTGAGATTATTTAACATTAGCAGTGTAGTTTGTTCCTTCGTAGAGATAAATCCACAATGACGCAACGATGATTTCCCTTCATTAACATTTATGATAGAATTTCAAAAAATCCATCAAGAGTTCAATTAGACTAGAGTGACTATATACAACAAGGGGTCTTAATCTTTGATACCACTCTAAAAAAACATATGGCGTGTTTGTGTGTCCATGGCAGGGCTCTCCAACCTTTTTGCGGTAAAGGTGCACACCACCCCAATGGGCACTGGATTGCAGGGGAGACTATATAACATTACACCAATACCCCACTACATTATTGCACCATTGATTAGGGAGCCCTGTGCTAGGTAGGGTACTGCTAATGAAAACACTGAACACCTCAAGACGCAACACATCACTCACTACACCTTCTTCATGGGGAAATATGCTACTGCAAGCAAAGTATTTTTCTATTAGATACACTGTATTTTCGAGAGAAGATTGTGTCAATACCCAATTTCATGCTCTCATTGTAAATTTACACACGTCTTTAAAAACCATGTGTTCGACTTAAAAGTTAGGCAGTGGTCACTGTCAGTATGCTAATAAAAGGTATTATGTTAAATGTACACCCTTTTTTGCTTTTCCCAATAAATACACTGCAATGGGTCTGCAGAGACGCTGCCACGCAGCGGTGTAACTATAAAACAAAACAAGGAAACAGTTTAAAAGTAACCGTCGTGCAACCAATGAAAACTCCCGAGGCCACAACCCCATTGAGGGTGGTAATGGCCTGCGGCGGAGGGCAGGGGGTGTAGACAGGAGAGGTGGGGTGAAGTAGGGAGTGGGAGGGAGGAGAGAAGAGGGGTGCAAATCTCCTAAGACATGCTGGAGCAGCGGACTGATGGCGATCCCATCTGGGTGAGCACCTTGTCCAGCCACTGTAGGGGTCCATTGAGGTGAAGCTCAATCCAGCAAGGGGTGCTGGTCACAGTCTGCCTCCTGCCACCAAAGGTGGGGGGGGGGGCAGAGAAGCAGAAATAAAGTTACTCCAAGCTCAGTTATGCTGGAATAATGATACTGTTGTGGTAGGATAGGGGTAGGCAACCTCCGGCTCTAGAGACACATGCGGATATTTGGATTCCCCCTTGTGGCTCTTTGGCTGCCCCCTTGTGGCCAGCAGTATATGGCAGGGAATGGGTCACTGTAGAGAATGTCTTGGTGACAATAAAATGTACAAACTGTGTTGTTAACAAATAACTAAGGGAGAAATAAACTAAATATATGCAGTTTATTCTATCATCTATTTTGTTTAAGTCAGAATTGGTTTGTCATCTGTTGTATATCTGCTATGTTTGTACATGTATACAAGTTGCTCTGCGTGTGATGTGGCTCTATTTTAGTCAAAGACAAAAACATGGCTCTTCTTCTTTGAAAGATTGGTGACCCCCTGTGCGAGGACGAATCTGCTTGCTCCAAAGTACTCAATGATGCAGCATACTGCTAAGCCTACCCCAGGTGTACTTTTTAAGATACTTCTGGTCTCAATGGGCTATTAAATTAATAATGGTTTATTTATCTACCTAAAATCATCATTCAAGCACAGTGTAAATTTTAATCAAGACTACACCAACGCCTATGAATATTTTCAATAATTAGGAAGTGGTATTCGAACCGACAATTTTTTTTAATTAGTAGGTAGTTTAATATTAAAATGTACACTCACTAAAGCCTCACTCGGTTTACAACTGATGAGGGTCATATGCTGGGTATGCAAGGCCAATTCCTTGTCATATTTCTTTCTCTATGTGGGATGAATCCAGAAACTGAAGAAAACCTCCCATTCAAGATTTTTGTTAAATATATATAGAATAATCTGCCAAACCTACTCCAACAGCACACTATAAAGGCACATAGTTACCCAGCATTTTGGGTCTCACTCCTATGCAGTGCAACACTTCACAATTCACCAACCCCACCTCCGCAATTCACTGGACGAGCGTGCATCACCCCCGCGCACAAGAGCCAAACAAATACGCTGCCTGTTGTGGCATCAACGTACCGATATTCGGCACCCCAGCCCTTGACGAAGCTCATGCGGATGGTGCACATGCGCGTCAACTGGTATACCGCCTCAAAGCCCTGGTTTACAGACTGTGCAAGCAATGCCGCAAACTCCTGGTTGTTGAAGATCTTCAGATTGCAGCCTGCGGGGCAGAGATAACAAAGGAACACAGCCATTATATTCAGCAGCAGAACCTGTTGTTCAAATTCGAAGACAAAAAACATAAAACATCTCTAGTCAAGGACATACGATTATAAGACACGAGTCTCACCTGGCGGAATTTTACATACAGTGGCAGGATGCCACCCATAGCGCTGATTGCAGTTGGGACTTTGCACAAAGATGGCGCTTTCGCTGAGGCACTCCGCAAATACCTCCCCGCCAATGTAGTACAGCCTTACGCCTCGCCCTGTAGGAAACACAGCACGATCCTTCACACACTGCAGGCTGGAAGTGCAAGAGGGCTTGCCACTTTTAATTTTAGAACTCACAACACAAAAATGTGCAGTTCATAAAGTTTTAAACAGGTCACAAGCTGTAAAATTAAAAAAGGCAATAACAGGAAGTTGGCTACACCTAAACAGAAACCCTCCCGCACTCCCCCCACCCCCAAAAAATAACATTTCAGCTCGTGTTATGGGAGAAATGCTAACCAATGTGCCTGCGGGTCATCTCAACCGTCTGATTGCGGTTAATGTTGGAGAGAAGTCCGAGGCAGAAGCGTTCAGAGTTTGAGGGGTCAGTGAATCCGTCCACCGTGAGCGAGGGCTGCGACGCGTGAAAGGTCTCGCCGACGCGCTGGTTCAGCTCGTAGTAGGAGATGGAGCACCAGAACGCTGGCTCGCAGTACGTTACGGGCTGTAGGTCAGCGGATGACACCGAGCCTGGAAAATATCGAGACATGTAGCTCCGCTCAGTGAGGACTTGGGCTACTAGGACCTCAAGCACAAATGAGCATGCACACAATTCACAGAAAAGACCAAAAGCAGTGCTCCAGGGAAATTGAAAAGCCTTTTAAAGACCAAGACTTACACTCTGATATTGTTAATCAGTTGCTGACATTACCTTGAACTGAAGTGGCAGGGGACACCGGATTTGGTGAAAGTTCTGCGGGTGAACCTGATGGAAAGCAAAGTAAAACAAACAACTTCAGTACAATACAAAAGACCCAAAGAATATGAATTCCTGCAGTCACGAAAGCTTTAAGATAGAATACAAACTGAAGCAGCAACATGAATGAGTAAAAACACATTGATAAATGCTTGTCAAATATATTTCAGCCAAGTAGAGTTATTTTTACTTACTTGTGTCCATGCTATGGTTCATCTGTTGATCACTTGTTTCCCCATCCTCGCTGATGTAACCAGGAGGAGGGGTTTCTGTTTAAGTAGGCGATGGGGAAAATATAGGGAAATATAAAAAATTAGCACCACATTACCATCATGATTTTGGTGACAAGCGTGTGTAGTCAGGACACCCTGAGGGGAGATTGCAATGTGGGTGGGATGGATGTTGCGGTTGGGCGGGGCCTGTCCGGACAGTTACTCACCAGGTATGTAGTTCCCCTGGGGCTCCAGTCCGACGGGGAAGTTGGTGTTCTCTGGAATTGACGTCGTGTAGTCGTCCAGCTTGGGTAACTCGGCGGGAATGTCTGTGTGTCTCGGCACTAACACGGGAGGCAGCACTGCTTCCACCAAACAACAATAACAAAACAAAAAAGGCTACTTAGAATCCACTCATGACTACCCAGTCTCAAGACTATTGTTGCAAGCTCTCAGCTGCATCGGAACTTGTCACAAACGTGGCAAAATTGGCAAAGCCGCCACAATGAAAACGACCGACATATAACACTGCACAATTTTATAACATTTCTCGAAACATAACTGGCAATCCTGGCCATGGCAATTTGGAATTTGCTTTTAATGTTTACCAGTGATGCCAAATGCCACACTGCTCTGAACAAAATGAGCACTCACCGGGAGTCTCGACGCGCTGGTAGTGGTAGGGGTTAACGCAGACCTCGTCCTTCTTAAGGTGGAAGGCGAACTCGCAGGCGTCAATTGCGTGGAGTTCGTGATGACTGTGCAAGTCTGGCCAGCGCCAAAGCCGGCAGTAGATGACGTGCGGAAGGCCCTTGCGGTGAGACACCTGCAGCCGCCCGTCCAGGGACCTGCCGCCACACGGCACCGCACAGTGGGCCGCACCACAAGGCAATGTTCATTCGACTGCGCAGGGAAGGGGGAACTCTGTTGTGAAGGAGGAGCAACCGCAAGGAAAAAAAACAACCGCCCTGCTCATTTGCTTTCACGAGGAAGACTTTCAGTGCGGGGGACCTCAAGTTTTACAGATGCTATTATGTTGCTCATTGTAACCAACCTATGCATTGGAGAGCAGTTTCAAAGAGGTCATCATCCTTCTAAGCCTTGAGTTTCTTATGAAGATATAAAGTTAGAGCATGCTTAATATTGTTAAGTTTGGAGACCGCTACACTGTTGAAAAATACGAGTTCCACTTTGCCTTGAAATAGTGAATGGTACCGAAATAAAGAAAAGCAAATGAAATTCTAATAAATCAACATGTTAACAGGAGCTGGGATGGCCGAGTGCTTCGGACCTGCATCCAAGACTGCTAGATTTTTTTCTCCATCTCTTTTGTGCACTGTTCCATAAAACCTCAAAAACACTGACTGCATAAACAAGTAAAAAGGCACCATGGTTCACTTTTAATAATCAGACTATAATCTGACCATTCAGATAATAAGGTTACCTATCATTTTATGTGCTCTGATAAATGGCTATTGCCCAAAACTTCACCTTTTAGTTTTGCTTTTTAGGCAGTGTTGTTGATGAATGTTTTTATACAAATGTGGCAGTTTAATGGCCAAATGAACCACAAACAATGTTTATATGTAAATAGAATGCTTTAAAAAGGTTTATTTTTAAGTAAACGTCCGATTGGTCTTGTCCTCACTGCATATAAGGCAAATGAATAAAATCAGTGCACCCGACACCAAACTTCTACTGCAAACATCCTGAAACTGGGCAGGAATGAGGCATAAATAATCCAGCCCTTTTAAAACATCACTATTACATGACTTATGAGTAGGCTGTCTATGCTCTGGATCAAAAAACATAACTTTCAAGCGACACCTTCCTCCATAAACCAACCATCAATGTTGCACCAGAGTGCAATTGAAATTGGTGGTTCGTTTGTTTACAGCAAACTTGGGTTATAGTAGCAAAGATGCAGGGCACTTGCCTCCGACTCCAAGGTACGCCAGCTGAAACACTCTTGTCCCTGTAATGTGTTGAGGAAAAGTTATGACTGCATATGAACTTCATTTATATTGGAGGGGGCTTCTCCATATACATGCAAGGACCACACAATGCAGTTCAAAAGAGTGGTCCTTTGTGTACTAATGTTATGCCCAAAGATACTAGCAATTTGTCTCGCAACCATCAAACTTACTCCTACAGGGTTTCTTAAACTGCTGAGTATGACGTTCAAAACAAGAAAATACATTTATATGCAGCAACATTTAAAAACATTTTGACAATGAGATACTTTTTTTCTAATTTGTCAGTGGTTCCATTATTTCAAGTCAAAAGAATTTGCCCAAGCCACATTTACTCACCCATGGCACAGATTCTATGGCTGATTAGGCAATGAATTAAACACTTGGCAACTTGTTAAAACAATGTTTTAAAACACTTTCAACCTCAGAAGCTAAAGCAGTAGCCATGTGTAGTGCACAAAATCGTTAAAACATACAGTACAAGAATAATTAAATATCACATATACCCATCGTCAGTTTATCTAGGAGGTGTTAATTGCCTCAGTATGTATTTTCAAAGTAAACAACTAAAGGCTTAGAAGGTTGTGATATCAGATGATTGTAAAACATCAATGAGACCACACAGCATACCTGATCCACATCTACAAACGAGGTCTCTGTTGGTAACTTGTATGCGTTATCAGGTATGCTCCAAAAGAAAAATACAGTACAGTGTACAAAAAAAAGGTACGAGACCCCAACTTGTTGCATTCCACCTGTGTTGAGGCAGAGGGGCCGTGCTAATTCAAGCTGTGGTCCCTTGTCAAACCCCTACACATGAACCATTACATGTTTTGCAATAGCTGCTCTTTGCAGTCCCCCCCACAAAGCAGGTTTTCCAAAATGGGTTTACGAGTCAATGCCATGTCCCCATAAAATGTTATAGGAACAAAACAAAAGACCACATACTGCTTTGGTTGGCGTTTCTGATTGCAGGGTTCAATTCCTTAACCATACTAGATGTGTTAAATAAAACAAACGTTGCCGTCATCTAAAACGGTATTCGCAAAAATGTAACGTGAAACCATTAACAATGAGCACAAACATTAAACAATGCATGCACTTAAACAAACTGGGGCAATGCATACACTTAAAACTGGTGCAATGCCAACAAAGGCCCTTCACGGTGAACAATACGGCCTAGCTGCTGCAATCACGTTATAATACCAACAAGGCTTCCCCATATTGTACTACATGTTGTGAATGGTAGTGTGGTGTAAAACAACACTCACCGGCCACTCATACTTCAACTCGGTGCAACAGCACGAACAGGGGGCTTGGGGACGACACTGGCAGCTACGGGTGTTTAAATACATGCGCCTCAAGGCGCGGTGACCTCCCCAGATCAGCAGTTTTACCTCTGGAGCTCTAAGATCCAGACTGTTCTGTTTCTCATCCTGAGAAGTGAATTGAATTTGTTTAAAGAAAAATTCGTGCCGAGATTAAGTTAGTTTAAAGGGGTGTAAATTTTACTTGTTACCGAGGTGGAGAAAACAAACGTAAAAACTTTATTTGCCACGTTGGTTATAACTAGGTCTGTGATGGCCAATTATTGCACTGCAGATTTTTTTAATTCTAGAGGTTTTGCAAAACGTGTTAGTTTTAGTATACAAATCTAGAGGTTGTTTTACATGTACCCAGAAGTTTTCCCCCTCAGATGTGACAACACTGGGGCGAGGGATACATACAGGGAACACATGACACACCGCAGGGCATACTCCAACATAGAACGACAAAGCACACAAACTACTCTTTGGTTCTTTCGGGAAAGTCACGTAGAAGGAAAATACATTCAATAATAGAATACGACGATTCGATTATAACACAAGCAGTCGTCATCAGGTAGAACTAAATTTGAGAGAGACAAAACACAGACACGGAGCCACACAGACAACATAGACACTGTTTGTCTATGTTGTGTGTCTCTCTGTGTTGTCTCTCCTCTGCTTGTGTGTCTGTCTGTGTCTCCGTGTCTGTTTGTCTCTCCCGAAAGAACCAAAGAGTAATTCCTGCGGTCACCAAAGCTTCTAATCAAGTTTAAAGCACATACCTTACACAGGACACACACTCCCGAACAGAAACGCACACACACGCCACATACAGTATAAGAACCACATACCCACTCCCTCTCACAAATCACACACGACTTACAGGACTAGTAAATAAACACAAGGCACACAGGGAAAAACGGGGCGCGCAAACAACGCACACGGACGTGCAAAACAAAGCGGACACACGCATGACGCGCACAAACACACAGTACACAACATACACCGTGCAGGACATCGTGTGGTCTCTAGAACAGTGTCTTAATGTATTTTCTTCTCCCTCGAAAGCCACCCACCGTGAAGGCACGTCAGTCTGTTCCGTTAAGAGGTACAAAACGGTACGAGACAACGGCACGGCGAGCTTCACGCACATCAGCGGCGGCGTCATCGCACAAAACTTCAGCTTCCATCTAAAAAAAAACCTCCTCTCCCCTCGCAAACCACGCACACAACTTCTGTTCGACTCACTCACAATGAACAAAACGCCAAAACAGAAACAACAAACGCTGTTCATTTCCATTTCTAGCGACCAACAACGCGGTTGTTTTCGCCACCCCCACACCCCAGCAACATCCCCGGTCTCGCCTAGCTATCCCGGCCGCCTCTCCGGGCACCTCCGCGGGCACAGCTTCCAGGCAAGGCCGAGGCTGCGCGTTCGGGCTTGTAGGCCGCAAGCGGTTAAGGGCCGTCACCGTGCACAGAGCTCCAGTTACCTGGGGATGGTGATGCACTTGGTGGAACTATTCTGCGCGGCGATCGCTCGCTCAAGCTCGTCGAGCTGCCCGCTCTTCTTGAGCTTCTTCACGAGGCTCTTCACCGCCTTCTCGCTCCACTTGTCCTCCAGGCCGCCCGGCTCGCCGCGCTTCCAGCCCAGCAGGCGCTTCACGACGGGCGGCGTGAACGGCAGCATGGACGACATCACAGCCCGCTCGCCGCCGCCGCCGTTCTTCCCACCCGCGCGAGCCCACCTATTGAGAAGTTCAACTCGTTATGTACAACAACAGGAAGGTGGTGTGGTGGTGGGGGAGAACTAAGCAATTCAATTGCGAAGTAAAACAATGTTTTCTTCTAACAAGAGGAGCCCCCCACCAAAAAAACGGACGCTGAAAGGAAAATGAGATCCGGTCTCATCACCGCCCCCCCGCCCCCCTGCGACTGCCGCTGCCTGCCGACAGATCCCTCCGCCGCGTGTTTGAGTCGGCACGAGCCTCTTCGCCGCCTCTCGGGCCTCTGCTTTTGTTGGGCACCATTGCGCTTACCAGACAAGGCTCGTTCCGCTAACGAAAAATAATCCCCCCCCCCGCCCCGCCCCAATGTATCCCACACTAAGCGCTCTAAACAACAAAGAAAGGAGGCTGTGGGTCGGTGCAAAGCAAATGGATTGATGCCCCCTTTCGCTGCATTGTTTATTTTTATCATAGATGTGACTCTACAGGCCTTGCCCTCCATATTTTTTTTAAATCAGCCCACTCACTGCTGGAGATGAGATGGTGGGTGGCGAACAGGCACCTGATATAAAGTTGTGCGTGTGGGTACTGTTTGGCTATACTTCCCCACGATTTGATGAAAGCCTGCGAGTAAAGCGATGCGGAGGACATACGTACATCGTGCAGCACTCCCGCCTGCAGCCCACAGCGTAGACCCCCGCAAGAACCCGGATTAACCGGTTTATATTGCACCCATCCAAGCATGGAGCGGGCTCAACGCCTGCTTAGCTTCTGATAAGGCGCGTCGAGAGTGATTTGGTCACAAGCCATGAATTGTTATGGAGTTACTCATAGCTGCCAACCCCACACGGTCTACCCGTATTCTTTTACAGGGGAATTGCATTTTCAGGTCCATACGGCATACAGCCATTTCAATACCTGCAATAAAAAAAACATCTCCATCTGTTTGTGTTTCTTCCCTTGTTATGGGACTTTGTTGGGTGAACTTTGAGATTTATAAGGGGCACGGGATGACCAATTAGGGTCTGTATTGGTCTGTAATAAGGTAGGCACTGATACGGGGTGACAGGTATGATGTACATATAGATTCATATTGTGTACATCACGTCCACATTTGATGTGTTACTGAAACAAAACCTCTTAACGAAATACAGTAAATCGACATGATGACTTGTATGACTCTGCTTCATTTTATGGGATAGAAGCGTTAAAATAAGTGCACTAATGTGCATCCAAACAGCATATTGCACTGCACATTGTTATTTATTACGTACTGCTTCTATGTATTAAATTAAGAAACAATGTCAGGTAAACTTTAAGAAGTTACTAGATTATATTGTTATCCTCTGCTGTCGCTTTACCTTTACCCCATAGTATTTATATTCCCCGTGTATTTCGAATGCTCCTTTGGATGCGTGGCAATTAAGGTAACACCGTAGATTATAACTTCCGTAAATCTCTAATTTTGTACTTGGTGAAGTTTTTTGTATTAATTCTAGATTTGAAGCTTTCGTGACTGCAAGGAATCAAATTCTGAGGTTTTTTTGGTAAAGTCACGTAGGTAAAACATCAAAATTAATGAAAATAAAATAAAATAAAAACAAAAATCACGACGTTTCGGAGGCAACACAAGTATCCGTCATCAGGTGGGACCGTCACAGCCGAATTAGCTGCATCAAGTGATAAGGCGCATCAAGTGATGCAGCTAATTCGGCTGTGACGGTCCCACCTGATGACGGAGACTTGTGTTGCCTCCGAAACGTCGTGATTTTTGTTTTTATTTTATTTTATTTTCATTAATTTTGATGTTTTACCTACGTGACTTTACCGAAAAAACCTAAGAATAAGTTTTTTGTAGTTTTGGAATTACCCTTTCATACGTAAATTGGCTACAGTATGTTTGCACACTCGTTATTTAGCATTTTTGTTTTTTCATTTGCATTGCTACTTTACTCAAAAATTACTCATTTAAGTACAACCCCTATGTTGTTGGCCCAAAGTCACGTTGATGAAACCAGAGTGGCTCCCCGTGGGAAACCCGTGTCCATGAAGGGTCAATGTTCCAATTCCGCAAAGGATGCGCCAGCAATCCCACTTGCTGTGCTGTCATCTAACCGGCAACTCGATACCCACTCACACAGTTGTGTTTGACTACACAAATTCAGCAGATCTTTGTGTCACTCAACCAACTCGAGGTTCACCGGGTAATTCGTCCCAGAGTTATGGCTCAGGACCGTCTCTGCGCATTTAATGTTGCGTGCGTCGTTTCTGTACAGCGCCTTTTTGAGATACAGTCACACATAGACGCTATAAACAGCCGAATTGAGTTTACAAGCCAGACCATCAAGAACAAATGACACTCAGCCCATCAAAAGCGAAATACGTACAATCAGCATCGCCCACAGCACTCACATCTCCACGCGCACCTTACGGCTCCAGAGGGCAGCACAGGACCTTGCATCGTGCGTTTTGAAGAAATTCCATCCCCACCCCACGGTCCACCCCCACCAAAATAAATAAATTCGTTAGCGTCGTAGAGACGTCGACCACAAAAGGCACGAGGAATGTTCACAAGAAGAATGCCAAAAACTCAGCGTACGTTGCCGTTCCGCTCATTTTTACGCAGCAGCGGGAGGCGACTTCCTCGGAGCGCCCGCGTTGGTGGAGGTGCCACGGAGAGAGCTGCTTTTTTGTTTGCCATAGTGACGGTGGGATTAGTTTGGGCTGGGCAATTGCATGCAGCCCCTTCTCGGATCTGACACCTACCTACCCGTTCCCTGCATCTCTAAATATCACCCACAGCCACTGGCGGAGTTGGGGGTGGCACCTGCCCCCCCCCCCCAATGATCGGATCGAAATCCCTAATTTCGATCGGATCATTGGGGTTTATTCGTAATAAATCGGCATTTTGCGACCCCCACTGCCACTGTGTAGCATATTATGTGCCAGGGACTCTATGAAATGATAGGACAATAGTCTGAGTTCATAATTGGCAATAAGTAACGGCAAACTAGTTATAAGCGACTCACAGAATTGTGCACAGTTGCGTATACATTCCACGACTTCCCTGAAAGCATTCACCTTCAGCGAGCGCGATGCCGATCACACAACACGGTTCTAGTTCGACCCTCGATCAGTGGCTGCACCATCGCCGCACACGCGTCGAATAAAAAGCAAGGGACTAGTCCTTACTTACTAACAACTCCTTACTTACTAACAACTCCTTACTTACTAACAACTCCTCTATCATTTTTAATTGCTGGAGGGGTTGCCTCCCCCCTACCTAAAAATTCTGGCTCCGCCATTGCCCACATCGGTCTTCGTTTACTCGTGAATGTCTTACTTGCATTTCCACGCAATTTCTGCCCTGCCAGTTGCACTTGCTGGTGTTTTTACATGACCACGAACATTCATATGTGCTGTATCCATTATAGCGTAGATTTGAAGCCCCATTATAGCCGTTGACAACATTTTTTGTTGAACTATCTTTTTGTATTTTTCCCTCATTAAAATTGTGCTATTGATGTCACGTCATGAGATATAGTATCCATTCGGATCTTTCGCGAATGAAGTGCATCCCTTTATCTTAGAGAGACCCACGGAGTGCAGATATCACAGAGCTACTTCAGAAATCCCTTCAAATGACCTCTGGTCCACGCAGTAGGGGGCAGCACTCTCCCATCCACCCTGACGCAGAGAGTAATGCTTGTCGCATGACAGGCAAGCTGGTATTTGTTTTTCCTCACAGCTGGAATTTGGCAATGTTAAATGCAGAACCAAACTTACCTTAATTTTCTGTGTGCAATCATTGGCAACCAATCTGAGACCCTCAACTCACGACACTTGAAACCCTGGTTTAATGAGTTAACTAAAACCTGGATTTGAACTCGTGTTCTCGGCGGTGCAAGCTCGCAGATTTTACCTCTGAGCCACCTGGATACGTCTATTAGCATACATTCTTAAATTATTATTGTTACAAAAATACCTCCCTTAAACCCTCCCACTCAAGTAAACAACCTCCTGAAATACTCCCGCACAAGCAAACAGAGTTGACTGAAGTGGTCTCGAGGTCACAAGAGTTTTGCATCCCTACTTTAGGGGCTGCCTTTTGTGTTCTGTGTTCACTGTGTGCGAGCGAGTTAAAGCAGTGTGCCACTAAAATGGATATCGACCAAATACCCTGGTCCCTCAAATGTCGACGGCAGGCACACATCCTTCCATGCTCCCTCTCGCTTGCCCACTTCCCTAGCCATTGCCCTGATTAGCCAATAATCCGATTTCCGATTCTGATTCAATCCTCTTTGACTATGGGCTGCGATTTTACGATGCTACTTTCATTTAAACCGATTTGAAATCCGGCTCCACAAATCGATTATCTTACAAATTTGGCCAACAAATTTATCCCAACTAAATTTATTTCAATGTTTTGCTCACTTTTAACATTCAACACTTATGTCAATTACAGCTTTAAATGGGCAGAGCATCAAATATGATCAAGATAAAATTGTTATTCAGACAATTATGAGATTTAGTGAAATTTTGGTTATTGTTAAATTATAGGTCATATTTCATGGACAATATTTTTGCAACGGTGCTATTATGCAAGGGTTGAGTGGTGACACATTGGTTAGCGTATTGCGTGATGAATCAGGCAAACTGAGTCCGATTCCCAGCCACGGCTGAGATCAATGGCAAGTGATATCTGAACCGGTCCTGGTCATCCTGCAAAAAGTTTGACTGATCAGCATGATTAAGTATAACCCCCATGGCCGACGTACAGTGGGGAGGCTTTCATCCAGCAGTGGTTTGACAACATCTGAAGATTTGTATTATAACTCCATAATTGAATATAGAGAACATCACTGTTTTGAGGCTTTAAACTATTGAGACTAAAAAGCAATGGGGGTTTTTGCTTTGTTATTGCTATTATGGAAATTGTGAAAGAAGCAAAAGTATTTTTTCTCACAAAAAAAAGCTACATATTTTAGCTCTGGCTGAACCACACAGGGACTTTCAGTAGAGCTTTGGGCATTGGCACCAGTGCTGACTGGAAAGAGGCCAATGTATCAAAACGGACGGTAACTAGAGTTACATTAAGAAACACCCTCTTTCACTTCCGACAGGCTTCCTGCACGCAGCACAAAAATATTTGCCCCCAACAACTACCTGCATAGAACAAGAATTAGTGTTTGTGAGAGAGAGAGAAAAAAAATGATGTAAGCCGGAAGCAATTTCAGTGAAGGAACAAAGTTGTGTGCACACAGCAGTAACTTGTCAATCAAAGAGTCACACGCAGTTAGTGCCGTGCGCCGTTGACACGTTTAAGCACCAGTCCCCGAGACGTCAAGCTGTACAGCAGACGTAAAGAGCCTGTAACATCGTTTCCAAGAGCAGGCCATTTGCTGTGCATTGGCATAGCCTATAGTTTTAAATTTACCTGGCACTACATTTTCTTTGTATATGACCAAACTCACCTGGAATGCGCCAGAGCACATAATATGTCAGCGGAATTGAGCCTGGCTAGTGCTTCAACGGGTGACCACCATGCATTACAGGTTGTTATAGGCTACTTTCGGGGCAGCAGAGGGCAATGCAGCAAAACCAATTGGCTGTACTGTACTTCCACGCTACCACCTGCAAGCTCCCCGTCTTCAACAATCTGCATTGATGAGCATGGTGAAGTATGGTCAAATAGCCCCATGACTCGCGTGGCTTTGAAAGTCTATCATCTCGACGTGAATTGGCCAAAAGCGCTTTACGTGTGTACATTTGCTTTAACATATGGATAATAAAGTCTTCCTTGCAAAAGATGTAATAATAAATAAATAAACCGCCACGCCAATGATTTCTTTGAACGGTTAAATAAAGGTGGCGGAATTGAGTGGTGAGTGAATGACAGCAGCACAGCGCAGTGTATGCAGAGAGCAGGGTGCTGGAGCGGGGCTGACTGATGTGCCCTGTAACGCAATGCGGTGAGCCACTCAGTCGGCACGCATTCATGCATTCGTGCGTGCGCCCTGCCCCACTTTCTGTTTGCTTTCTGCCAAAGTGACCTGCCCGTGAGATTTACTACCTCCGATGCCGGTTTTTTTCCCTTCAAATTATCGAGGGTAACTTTATCGTGCATTATTTTATGGTGCACACAAAGGTACGAGGAATAAGAGGTGCAATGTCAAAAATTTCCAACGGGAGCGGTGGGCACGGTTGGGGTTAGCACACGATGGCCTGAACCCAGCTGCCTGAGTTCGATTCGATTCCTGGCCACAGCGTCAGTGGTGAGTGGTATCTGAACTGGTCCTGAACACTCTCCTTATCCCCCCCCTTCACTAATCTACATTGACCAGTATGGCAAAGTATTGTGAAACAACCCAATTAACGACATGGCTTTGGGAGGCCTTCATCCAGCATGTCTTTAATCTATACCATTGTAGGTAATATATACTGACCAATTGCATTTAATTGCTGTTGAATTTCCCGATGATCAATCATGAAAATCATGACTGAAATCTATTAGATGTTCGCACACCATACATGCATAAGATACCGTTTGCTAATCAATGAGTAGTATACTGCCTGCGTGGCATTTCACTAACCAATTTGGACATTACAGTTAGTAATGATTTACCTCCTGCCCCTGCAATGCAACGAATTGTTGCAATACAGGATCACAATACAATAATACTGAATATAGCAGCCTCTAAAAGCTGAAGGGGTCTTGTGAACCCATTACATAAAAAACCTCCAATAAAACATTGCTTCTTTTACACGCGATTCCATGCATTTATCATTTCGCTTAAGAATCCATTTAAACAATGAATAGATTCCCCTCGTAAACATAGCCCACTCAGTGTAGTATCATTGCCTATGCTGTATATACATACTGTAAATAGTACGCTGCTTAGCTGTGCAGCTTAATGATGCATTTTAGAGGAAGGAAAGTCACCCGGTCTGTGGGATTGGCTGCCCTTTAATACAATCACGATAGAACAGGAGCTGGAGGATATTAAAGAAGACACACACTCACTTGCTCATACATAGTGGGGGGCAGGGGGGGGCAGTTGAGGCAGTTTTTCTTGGGCGTTCGATCCAAGGGGACCTCAGTTAAGGGCTATGGGGGCCTCAGTGGGGGGCCCATCTGGCATTTTGCCCCCAGGCCTCAGAAACCCTTTCGGTGACCCTGTATTCATACAAGCAGGCATAAGCTTCACAGCAGGCGTAAATGTTATAGTGGTACGAGTGCACGCAGAGAGTGCACCTGCCTGAGAGCGTTAAATGTGGCGTGCGGTGGCGTGGTTATCGTGCGTGCAAGCGGTGCAACTGAACTGGGGGTCCATAGGCCGGAGGGGCCGAGGAATTGGGCTACGAATTCACATGATGGCAATCGTCCATTATCATCTGATTTTTAGTTGTTGCAAATTTGTACCAATTTCTCCATCACCAAGCATGGGGCAAATCGCCAAGGCTAAGGCAATGTGTTTTGGCTATTTCGTCAAGGATGGCATAGTCCAAGTATGATCTAAGTATGGAGACCTCTCAATACACACTGCTGATAAATCCTTCATAGAATGGCGAGTACAAATGGATCAAGGTAAATCTCCCACTGTTCCGGATAACTTCTTGCATTTAGACTGCATATGAATCCAAATTGTATTTATCATTGTAAATAAAAGAAACATGACAAAAATTGTCTTGTTAGTTCACAATTCTCATGTGGCATTAAGATATCCGACACTAGGCTAAATAGTCCAAACACACATTGTTTATGTGTGTGTGAATACACGTGGTTGAATGGATGTGTGCGGCTGCATGGGTGTGATATTGCCCTTGTTACTAGGAGTGCGTGCGTGTGTGCGTGTGCGCGCGTATGAGTCACGAAACCTGAGACTTCCAAGGAATTTTGGCAGGCTGAAAGCGTAAACTTATCCCCGTTTCCCAGGGAGGGTGGAAATGTTTGAATGGAGCACGCCAGATTTAAGAAACACTCATACTGTATGCGTGCCCGGGGTGGTGTTTTGCACCCCCATAACATAATTTTGCTCACAAAAATTCAAAAACAACAATTTTTTTAGGATTAAAAACTATGTTGGTATGATTGATGTGAAATGATTAACTGAGTTCACATCCTAAACACTGAAATCAACTTGAGTTAATATTTGCATCTGAAAATAACCTTTAATTTCCACAACAGACAATGATATAATCTAAGACCAAGTAGTATAAGGCTTTTTTTTTTAAGCCCTTTGTTAATCCACTGCTGGACGAAAACCTCTTCACACTGTGTCGGTCATGGGAGTTATTTGACCATACTTCACAAGGCCGGGCGATGCCGATTGGTGAAGGGTGGGCCCAGGACTGGTTCAGATATCACTAGCCACTGCTGTTAGCTGTGGCTGGGAATTTAACTCAGGTTACCAGGTTCATATTTCAGTGCGCTAACCAGCGAGTCACTGCTCCTTAACATATTATTAAGTGCTTAAATGTCGTGGCATCTCAAAGACAAAACGCAACATTGCGAAATTACAAATCACCACCAGAACAAAAAAAATCTAAACCTCTTCAAGGTGCATAATAGAGGGTTTTTTTGGGTTAGATCCGCGTTAATATATAAATGTGTCGTTAAAACCCACCATCACCCGACACAGCCAACTAGTAAGGGTTGTCACGTAAACAGAACATGCCAATTCGTCACTAGTACAGCACACCGGTGTGTTGGAGAGCCAAGCCACAATTAATTGCGAAACGTCGTACTCAGATTGTAAATGTTGTGGCTTGGCTGTCCAACACACCGGTGTGCTGTACTAGTGACGAATTAGCATGTTCTGTTTACGTGACAACCCTTACTAGTTGGCTGTGTTGGGTGGTGGCGGGTATTAACGACACATTTATATGTTTACGCGATCTAACCCAAAAAAACATCTATTATGGATGATATTGGTCGTGAAAGCCTACGTGTTAAACTATTCAAGGTGTTGCAGTTGTACCACACATGCTTTACATCAAGAAGGGCCTGGGTTCGATTGCTGATTTCAGCACCTTTCTGTGTCGAGTTTGTACGTTCTCCCCCTGTTCTGCATGGGTTTCCCCTGCATTCTCCAGGTTTTCCCTCTTCGCCAAACAAAAATTCAATCTCGGTTAAAATATGCAAAAAAATTACCGACAAATTATTCACATGCCAATGATCGCCCTCTACTAGAAGACTATTGCTCCTCGCCGAGCCAGGTGATGGACCACGTTGTGCCGCACAGAGACAGCTGCCGTTGGGACTGCCCCTAGGCTAGACCGCATGGCAATCATTGCTCCCTACTGGAAGACTGTTTTGCCCATCGCTGAGCCAGGTGATGATTCACGTTATGCCGCACAAGAACAACTGCCCATCGAGTGTTGTGCGCGCTTAGGCGTTTCACTACTTGATCGAGAGAATGCCATATCGATGCAAGTTCAATCATTCATACGCTGCACAATTGAACTTAAGTATCAATTTTGGCAAAGGGTAAAATATTCACTAATTACAGTGATATGAGTTATACAACTGTTGGTGCAGGTCATGGTTGAGTCGGCAGCCTTAGAAGCTCTCATTTAGATTTTACATTGTATACACGGCATGTAAAATGTATCTTGTTTATAAAAAAAACAATCTTATAATTAAAAAAATATATCTCCCTGAGAAGTAAAGAAACACTTTACAGGTGAAAATATATATTTGTCTGCAAAGTCGTATCTTAATAGAGGTAAATAAACACTTGCTCTGTATCTCCACATCAAAATAAGATAGATTTTAGTCTATCAGTCTATGGGCTGTTGACACTTCTGCTAAACACCTGCATTTGCTCAAGGATGCAAACTCTGGACCAGTTTCACCCTTCTGCGGCTCATCAGCAAAGTTAGGTGTGCTAAACAAATATTTCTGGCCTACAAAATGTTGACCTCTCTCTACACCATCAGCCACCAGTCCACAGAGTATCCAAAAGTACTGCACAAATGCAGCTGGATTAAATCATTCTGGAAAGCTGGTAGACCGATATACTGAAATGCATATTGTATTTATGTGGAGATGCAGAGCAAAAGTTTACTTGTGTTATTATCCATAAGTTTTCAATATTGTGTTCACTGAGGTTTTCATCTATAATCACAAGTAATAAGATGAACTAAAATGTGATTACGATTCTTAAAAAAAAAACCTTCCTGATTAAATCCAGCTGAGTTGCTTGAAATGCCAAAGTCATCTGTTCCTCTCAGAGAGATTTTAAAACATACATTTGAAAAATGTTATTTCTTCTAAGATCAGCATTTATGTAATACAGTAGAATATTAATAATGCCCTTTATTCAAAAAAGTGTCCTTCAGTCTTGAGAGCCTTTTTTTTCTACGGGAATGTTTGACCAATTCCAGTCGTGTTTTGCATATGGTAAAAAAACAGAGTACTGTACCTGGAGAAATACCACATTTACAAGGGGACATCACTCAAAATTTCCGCACAAACATACGTATTCGCTACCTCATAAACCAAGCATACAACACCTGGTTTTCCAGGCAGTCTTCCATCAAAGTACTAACCGGCTCAAGCCCGCGAAGCTGCCAAGATCTGACGAAGTTGAGCACACTCAGGGTTTTGGCCACGTAGTTTTTTTTACGTGTAATTGTAACAAATAGCGTACCATTACCATCGTTTATAGTTTGTAAATCTACGGCTGGATGAAGGCCTACCCACTCTTTTGCGGGCCGTGACAAGATGTGTTTACCATACTTCACCAAGCTCATCCATCTGGGTTGGTGAAGGTGGGATGAGTGTAGAACCACATTGGATTTTGCTGCACCGAGTCTCAACACATTTTTAAGAGGGTCCTGTTTAGAATGGTTCACCACTTTTGTAGTATTTTCCACAGTACCTGGAGAAAACCCACACGTAGAAATGGATAATAGATGGGTGTTTAAAACACCTGATTCTATTTGTCATTTTCTCAAAGGCTGCCCGCTTTTTCCCACCAGACTGGTCTTTTAAAATGCATTGCTTACATTTTACCTTTTGACTTATTGTAGTTTGTTTTTTGACCCCTTACCCTGCCCAGAATTTTGTATGCAGAAGAAAATACACATACGAAAGCACTCAAGCTCCAGACAGCCTGGAGAAACCTACTTTCTGTCCTGCGTTCTACAGGATTTCATTGTCCACATACTGTATACCCTCACAGTTCCATCCTTACATGGTTCACCGACTCCACTTATAGGTCACTGCACTGTAGAGGTAAAAAACATGTTTACACATTTGTCAATAACACTGCCCTAACAAAGAACGTTTTTGGCGATGCTCCTTCTTCATAGCAGAGATAATCTGATTGTATTTGATAAAGGGGCATTGCCTGAAACGCGACTTATTCGTTTTTTTCCCTCTAAGGACAGTGTTCTTCTTTGAAAGTTGTTATACTGCCACCGCAGTATAACAACTTTAGTTTTGTTGAATATTGCAGGGGTACTTCACCCGGCCATAATAAGAACCCTCTCTGTCTGCGTTCGAATGTATTGCATGTAGATCGACTGTGCTAGCTGTCAGCTTTGTCATCTTCGAGAGAGACTTCACGAGGATATTTTGTTGCAGCAAGCAATCTTACCTGCCAGGTGCTACGAGTGACACGGTGCATGATGCCGCATCTTACTTACCCAATGGCCACGAATTCCACGCCTCGAAGCCAGCGAAGGACAGCCACGGGTGGCGCTTGTGTTGACTCGACAGGAACCGCGATAAGAAAGGTTACAGCCAACGTCACTGTAAGAAAACATTCTTCTTCGGGGGGGAGGGGGGCAATAAGGAAAGTATGGCATGTGTGCCTGTGTGCGCTCCATACTCCTGAAACCAACACCAACCACCATCACCGCCAAACCCCGTACTACTAGCCAGAGGTGTGGACTCGAGTCATGTGACTTGGACTCGAGTCAGACTCGAGTCATGAATTTGATGACTTGCGACTCGACTTGGACTTGCATAACAATGACTTTGTCCCACCTCTGAGATGTGGACTCGAGTCATGTGACTTGGACTCGAGTCAGACTCGAGTCATGAATTTGATGACTTGCGACTCGACTTGGACTTGCATAACAATGACTTTGTCCCACCTCTGCTACTTGCACCACCAAACTCTACTATCACCATGAAACAACCACCACACCTCTATTACTGTAGTACCACCACGACCATGATGACATCACCACCATCTCCAACCTCTATTACCACCATGAAACCATAACCACCACCCTCTATTACCACCACCACCATCTCTAATCATGCAACCACTCCTATCTCCCTCCTCCTCGCAGCGTAACTCGCTAAAGCTGCAGGAGGCATGGATGTGCCTTAACATAAGACCACTTCACCTCATTCTAACTGTAAACCTACCCTTAACCTAACTACAGTACTTTTGCCTCAATAAAAGCCCTAAGTATGATCTTATCCCCGAACCATATTCAAATGTAATGTTGACCCTAACGCCTCTGCCACTCACATTGCCCTCTCTTGAAAAAATTGTGACCTCAACCTATCATGCATATCTTCACCCTAATATTTACATTTCAACTTTCTGATATTCACCATATGAATCTGAAATGGATTAACCATGACCAATCCACTGCTGGATGAAGGTCTCCCCAAGCTGTCAGCACCTGCACACGAGACCATTTCATGGCTTCACCTCCGTGGAGGACGTCCTATTTGACACATTTTTATAACTAGGTAATTATGAGCCTTATCCACACCCTACCCTAACATCGTCGCAATAAATCTAACATATATGATCCCTCTATCGTTAAAAATAGCCTGCACCTCCGATTGGCACGGTTGGCTATGTACGATGCCAAAGAAGTTCAACATACATACATACGTAACCCGTGTTGATAACTCGCACGCTTAACCATCGCTGCAACTTTCGGGATTAACCCCAACTCCAGCCCATGATCACACTTGCCTTTGCACAAGGTACGACCATACTGCAAAATATTTGAAGCCGTAGTGATTATAATAAGCCTGCACTGCCGGCATTAGTGAATTAATTGGAAGCAGATTATTGGCATGGGACGTTCCTTTTGGTTGGTGCTTTTTCTAGTTTCTGAGTGGTTTAAAAAAAAACCCCATTCCTTTCTAGATTCCCCCCACGACGACGACTTGTGTCGTGCAGGGGCCGGTGGAAGCGCTTTAAAGGGAATGAATGGCACCGATTCATCCCAACGTTGCATGTGTTGCTGCCTCTGCGCACACAGGATAGAACCTTGAAATGTGATCCCTTCACCACCGACGCGTGCACACACACGGACACAGACCACACACACACACACTAGACAAATGTCACTCGAGTCCTCCGGGGATTCTTCACCGAGTGAAATTTTCAACAACAAAAAAAGAAAAAAAAATAACAACTCAAGTTGTGCTTGGCGTCAAGATCGTTCAGCGTTGAAATGTACACCGTGGGTTATTAGGCGTGTGATGATGCATCAGCCATCGTCAATCTACTTTTGGATGAAGATCTCTCCAATCCGCCACTATCCCTCATGATCCTGCAATATAATAATCCATCCGGCACCTCCACCCGAGCTGAATTTTAGTAATGCATACTTACGAAAAATTAATAAAAGTGTGCGCACAACAATTCCTTATTTTATTATATACGTCAGTTATAATAACCATTGAAATACTATACACTGAAGAATAATCCACAGCCCTTTGTCAATCCACTGATGGATAAAGGCCTCCCAAAACCATGTCGATCGTGCAGATTGTTTGACCGTACTTCCCCACGCTGGTCAGTGCAGATTGGTGAAGAGGGGGGGGGTAGGATTTGATCAGATCTCACTCTGCACTGTTGAACTCGGTCACTGAGTTCATAATGCGCTAACCACGGCACCACCCCTCCACCCCATACTAAACATGTGTGATTGAGATCGTTACATATAGTATTAGGCTAACGGAGCACACAAGCATATACAATTTGAAAAAAACAAAAAACCTAACCAAAAAATAATGAATACAATAACCTACTCTTGACCCTGCATGGCGTCAATTCCCCAACCCGTTGGAGGGGTGAATAAGTTAAATTGCCTCCCATGCGTACATGACCTTGTATACATATTACACACGTGGCATATACAATTACCTTTCTTTCATATACACAACCCTTTGTATAAATGCATAAGCCCATGCACTTTAACTCTAGTGAATGCATTACTCTGCATACATAATACAAATACTGTATACAATACCTTACATAAAGTACATGCAAACATCTTGGATACAAATACAAAATCTATGATTGACAGTGTTGCTCAAGCACACATTAAAACCAGAACGCACCACAATCATCAATATGATTCTTGCGTTAATAAATATATAACAGCCTAGGGCCAATTGAATTTCTTCAGAATAGAGTTAGCACAGAGATTGACTCATATATATATGTTACAATGTGCTGCCTGAAGAACAATGTAAATGTTAAAGTTGACAAATACATAAGACTACGTACGTGTACATACAATCATTGTTGCAAACATATTTTGTAATAAAGCTATACATATATAAAAATGTACGTTTAAGCCGTATAGACTGTTGATGCAAAACATGCAGTACGAACAATAGGCCACATATGTTTAAGGCCCTTGAATAACCTTGCAGAACTTGATGCCCACCATTTATTGCGCGGGATAGCACACAACTTCAAATGTGCACGAGAGGGAAAATGGTTAGTCTGAATGTGCATTTTGTCACGAGGCGCTGTTGTATACTTTACTGTATTGACACAATTGTACATTTCTCACGTTTATATCCCCCCCCCCCCCACCGTGTTATTCTCTCTCTTCGATAACGAAGCGAGTTGGCCAACCCAACCCCGTTGTTGACTATAAACCGCAAAGCGAGCACACAGGAGGCCAGGGATTTGAAATCCGTTAACAATTTACCAGTGACGTACGTCATTAGCGATGATGTGCGCCTTGCCGTTGCACTGAGGATCTGTTATCAAAGACGCTGCTGTCAACAGCAGTCACACCCACTCACCCAGCCGGCCCAAATCTGGAAACGACCGAGTTGGGTAGAGCCCAGTAAGGGCTCCCAGGCACGAGAAAGCGAGTTCAAAACATGGCCCATATGCACTCGGCGCCATCGCCAGTCCTTCCCCTGGGGTCAGTAAAAGGAGCACCACTTGGTGTAAGAAAATCAACAGTGATTGTTGTGAGTGTACGCATGATTGGGCCCCACAAAACGAATGAAAAATTTAATATAAAGCAACTACTCAACGATCATTTTAAGCTCCCAATTCTCTACAAAAATAAGAGGCACTGCTTTTGCCTACTCCCACATATGTAATTATATTTGTTTATCTTATAAATCGTGAGCCACATCACTAACGCTTTAAATGCTCTGGGTCAATGCTAAAAGAGCTGATGGGGTCAGCAACGATCGTACTGGTGGAATCAACAAGGAGGAATTGGTGGGGTCAAACGGATGGGAATGTGGAATCAACGCCAAGTGTGCCGGTGGTGTCAACACCAGCGGAGGATGCGCAATGCTGGTAGCAGCAGGATACGATGGGGGGGAGCTGGGCCAGTGGCGAAAAGAAACACGCGCTTCCTACAACGACGGGAGGAGAGGTTCCTCTGTCTTCCTAGGCTGTGCAGTGGACACGGGCTTCACTTCTCTCCAAGCCAAGGCAGTCGGGGACGGTACCGTTAGAGCACCTACGCTGGCGAGATTTTCACCACGTCGCCTGGTATACAGGAGGTCGTGGGTTCGATCCCAATCGTGACGCCTGTATATTTGGAGTTGCATGTTGTTCCCATGGTCACATTTATTTTTCTGGGGATTTCCTTCCACATTAAAAATCCACATTAAAAATCATGCGTTGATAAACATTTCCACGTGATAAGCCACTTCGTTGAGCTATCATTTGTGGCCAGGTTGCTTCTGAAAAATAGTTATGTATCTCAGTAGGCCTTACCTCCTAAAATAAAAACAAGTTTAAGTTTAGTAATTACCAGACCAATAACACCCGGTAAGTACAACTTAATCACAAGGCTTGCATGAAGTGATTACAACCAATGCGAACATGATGCGGAATGCGATAACTTTAAGCCCCCCAGAACTTTAAGCCCCCCAGAACGTGCAATAGCACTTTGAGGCCTAGTGCGAATTGTATTATCGAAAACCAAGTTTATTATTATTATTGTTCTAAAATGTTCAGCCTGGGCACTATCCTACATAAAACTGGCGCAAATGAATAATGCAATGCGGCTTACAGCTCAATATGTATGTTGACCCTCTTTCGCACCGTACGTAGCCAACCGTGCTAAACGAAGGTGCAGGGAAACGACAATACTACGAAACACGAAAAGCAGTCCTAACGAAATGCGTTTTCAATATAGATTTCAAAGTGCGTAGCTCCAGTGGCTTCCTAATATCGGAAGGAAAGAGCATTCCAGACGGCCGCAGAAGTGGATCAGAAAGCGCGCAATGCGGTGACTGTCTCCGTTCGACGGTTAGCAAAAAGCTGCTGCTGTAGCGAGGATGACAGGAGTAGTACCACACTCATCCCACGCTCCCCCACCCTCCAAAACAATTTTGTTCTGCTCCCACCTGCAGCAGGTCAGTACCCTCTCCTACACAATACGAACCTCACGCTAGATCCCCCCACGAAGACCACTCTTTTCCGGACCCCCCCCCCACCAGAAATTAAAGGTCCCCAACACGTGTATTTTTTTCTGGTCATTCAGCAATGGATGAAATATTAATATTTTGGGGGATTTGTACATAGCATCTGAACGCAAAAGTATTCGAAGATGCTGTACATACCAATGCACATAAACACAAATATATCGTCACAAGTTAAAATAAATGGAACAAAAAATACTTTTCAAAAAGGTTCAGTAAACTGTACTGAGGCACTACATCAAAGTCACCTACTAAAATGCACCAACTTTTCCAGTGATGCTGATGTTGTGTTCAATACACAATCATATTCTTGACTGCAGGGTTTAAAAACAAAATAACTTTTTAAAAAGCGAAATATCACCTTGTGAATGTAAACAATATGCCCGTATTGGTATGGTACCGAACTCCTGTACGCTGCATATATTAATATATATATATTGACTGGGGGAAAAGTCTAATACCATGGAATGCAACCTTAATTGAACAGTCAAACTCGGGACAGAAACCCATATGTGCATGATTTGGGATTAACGGCAAGGAAATTAACACAAGCGTCACTGCACCGTAAGTCGCTCCATGGGGTTGAGTACATATGAATATGCAACCCTGACACCCAACACGTACAAGGGCTTCATTCATGCTCGCTGGAAGTTCATTAATGCAGCACCGGCCGCCTTGCACACCAAGTATTGAACGTAATTCTCCATGGTCTCGTTAAAAACAGATTAAAAGCAACAATTAGAAATACTGCATTTAACCAAGGTGTCCTTGGTGAGCCCTCGAGTCTATGATTTTTTTCTGACGGTCCTGCTGTGTATGGCCATTTTTCTCAGTGAATTTTACTTTTATGAGAGGAACCCCTAAAGAAACCTCATGTATATGATGGAATTTTCCTACCCTTCTAAGTGGACATGTTATTAGCATACTTGGTTGGACTGCCCTCTAAAGGCATCTTATTGCCCAGCAGACAGATGTCTCATTTATCTGGCTCTTGCTAGATCCAAACATTTTAAAATCTCATCTCCGTGTGGCTGAATTAGTCTCTAGGTTTCTAGGTTACCGGTGTGTAGCACTATGACCTGTTAATACACACAATATATACGATCCGCCTTTATAATGGACTAGCGGAAGTACCCGGCTTTGCCCGGGTGAAAAATATTTTTCTTATAAACCTTACATATATATACACAGATACTAAGGTATTGTCAAAGCCCGGTGGGCTGTTTGTACATTTCTCCACCAACAAATATACAGGGTGACCCAAAAAAAACGGGCCCCAACTCTAATTAGGCCCCGTTTCTTAGTGTTTTGTCCGAATGAAATGAAACTTTGGTCATAACTAGTTTATTATATTCAAAACATCAAATCAAAACACTAGGGTCTTTGGCCTTTTTTTCTCCGTTCTACAGCATGTGATCTAGATGGCCTCCATTTAGCTCCGTGCATTTCTTGAGGCGCAGCACGAAGTTGTCCATGACGTTCTTACAGACTGAATTGGTAATGGCTCTCATCTCCTCCCTGATGGTTTCCTTGAGTTCCGTGATGGTTCTGGGTTTCCCTGCGTAGACTCTGTCCTTAAGATAGCCCCAAAGAAAAAAATCTGGGGGGCTTAGGTCCGGGCTATGGGGTGCCCACTCAAAATCAGTCTTGAGACTGATCACTCGGCCTCCGAAGTTCTCTTTCAGCCAATCTCGGGACAGGTTTGAGGTGTGAGAACTTGCTCCGTCTTGCTGGAACCAGAACTTGCTCATGAGCGACGGGTAGAGGGTCTGGAGCTCACTCTTGAAGGTTTTGAGGACCTCCACATACCGCTCCTTGGTGACTGTCACTGCTGCGCCAGATTCTTCGATGAAGATTGGTCCGATGATGCCTCTGGCCGAGATTGCAGCCCACACCGTGCACTTAGGAGAGTGCAAGGGCTTGGTGGCTACTTCATTGGGTCTGGAGGACCCCCAGAAGACATTTGTCTTGGAGTTCGCCTTTCCGTCAAGATGGAAGTGGGCTTCATCTGAGGTCCAAAGGAGGTTAAGGAAACTTGGTGTCTCCTCGATCTTCTCGAGCATCTTGACTGCCATAGCGCTCCTCTGCTTCTTGTCTGAGGCTGTAAGGGTCTGCAGCGTCTGTATTTTGTATGGGTAAGCCCTGATATCGTTCACCAGCACTCTCCTGCAAGTCTCACGGGACATACCGAGGGACTGACTTCGCTTACGCACAGAGCGTTTCGGACTCTGCTGGAGAGACTCTCTCACACTTTCGACCAGCTCGGCTGTTCGCTTCTTGGGACGTCCCGAGTGGCTTGGACGGTTCTCACTGGCAGCGTTGAGGTTCTCCACGGTCCCATACTTCTCGAAGTGGGCCACCCAGTTCTGAATTCTGCTTTTGGATGGAGCCTTTTCACATTCGAACTGACGCATGAAACTGTCCTGGGTTTTCTTAAACGAGCCTGTCTTGTAGTAAAATTTAACACAGTGTATTCTTTGTCCCAGCTCCCACTGGGGTCTTGGTGTACTCACGGTCGTTGATTCTGCCATGTCCTGTAAAATAAGGGCAATCGGTGAATAAATAAAGGAGATATCACATAAAGTGTACACGGGGCCCGTTTTTTTTGGGTCACCCTGTATAAGAGGCTTTCACAAGTCCAAAAAGTTGTAGAAAGTGTGGGGTAAATAGTTGATGTCAAAAGGTTTCCGAAAATTGCGGTCTCCCCCCCACCCTCAAAAAATATCTTTACCCCTCGTAGGTATATATACTAACAACACCTTACATACAACAGAGGAAGTGGTATCTATTGACTCTGTAGTAGTATCTACTGACTGTACCGTAGTATCTACTGAGCCAGTAGTAGCTACTGACTGTGTAGTAGTATTTAGAGACTGTAATAACTACTGACCATAGTAGTATTTACTGGGCCTACAGTAGTATCTACCGACTATATACTCGTAACGACTAACTGTATAGTATCTGCTGACTCTATAGTTGTATCCACTGACTATAGTAGTAACTACAAAATCTATAGCAGTATCTACTCACTCTATAATAGTATCTACTGACTCTAGTAGCTACTCACCGTGGTAGTATGTACTGACTGTATAGTAGTATATACTGACTGTAGCAGTATTGACTGACTGTAGCGGTATATACTGACTGTTTTAGTAGTTACTATAGCGGTATCTACCAACTCGATAGCAGTGTCTACTATCGCTACAGCAGTGTATTCCGACTGAGGTCGTACCTGCTATCACTACAGCAGTGCATACTGCTGTGTTGATACGTGTTATGATGACAGCAGTGCATATTGTGGTGGAACCTGCTATGATTACAGCAGTGCATACTGCTGTGGTGGTATCTGCTATGATGAGAGGAGTACATATTGTGGTGGTGGTACCTGGTATGATAACAGCAGTGCATATTGACTGTACTCATCATTCACCCTCACCATTCACCACTCACAACTCACCCTTACCACTCATCCTCACCACTCACCACTCCCACTCACTATTCACCATTTACCCTCACAACTCACCACTCACCAACCTCCCTCACCAATCTCCCTCACCACTCACCCTCACCACTCACCCTCACCACTCACCCTCACCACTCACCAATCACCACTCACCCTCACCACTCACTCTCACCACTAACCCTCACCACTAACCCTCACCACTCTCACTCACCACTCTCCCTCACCACTCACCACTCACTCTCACCATTCACCCTCACCATTCAGCCTCACCACTCACCCTCACCACTCACCCTCACCACTCACCGTCACAACCACCACTCACCCTCACCACTCAACTTCACCCTCACTACTCACCATTCATCCTCACCAATCACCACTGACCAATCACCACTCACCACTCTCCACTAACCCTCACCACTCAACCTCACCACTCACCCTCAAAACTAACCACTCTCTCACCACTCACCCTCAGCACTCAGCACTCACCCTCACCCCTCACCGCTCACCACTCACCCATCACCACTCACAACCGCCACTCACCCTCACCACTCATCCTCACCACTCACCCTCACAACAACCACTCACCCTCACCACTCACCCTGACCACTCATCCACACCAATCACACCCTCACCAATCACCACTCACCCGCACTGCTCACCCTCACCACTCACGCTCACCCTCACCACTCACCCCTCACTAATCACCACTCATAACCGCCACTCACCCTCACCACTCACCACTCACCCTCAACACTCACCCTCACCACTCACCGTCACCACTCACCCTCACTACTCACCACTCATCCTCACCAATCACACCCTCAACAATCACCACTCACCCTCACAACTCACCCTCACCACTCACTCTTACCACTCACCACTCACCCTCACAACAACCACTCACCCTCACCGCTCAGCACTCACCCTCACAACAACCACTCACCCTCACCGCTCAGCACTCACCCTCACCAATCACCACTCACCCTCACCACTCACCCTCACCATTCACCCTCACCACTCACCCTCACCATTCACCCTCACCACTTTCCCTTACCACTCTCCCTCACCACTCACCCTCACCACTCACCAGTCACGCTCACCACTCACCCTCACTACTCATCACTCACCCTCAACACTCACCCTCACCGCTCACCACTCACCCTCAACACTCACCCTCACCGCTCACCACTCACCCTGACCACTCACCACTCATCCTCACCAATCACATCCTCACCAATCACCACTCACCCTCACTGCTCACCCTCACCGCTCACCCTCACCACTCACGCTCACCCTCACCACTCACCCCTCACTAATCACCACTCACAACCGCCACTCACCCTCACCACTAACCCTCACCACTCACCCTCACCACTCACTAATCACCTCTCACAACCGTCACTCACCCTCACCACTCACTCTTACCACTCACCCTCACCACGCACCCTCACAACAACCACTCACCCTCACAACAACCACTCACCCTCACTACTCACCCTCACCACTCATCCTCACCAATCACACCCTCACCAATCACCACTCACCCTCACTGCTCACCACTCAACCTCACCACTCACGCTCACCCTCACCCCTCACTAATCACCACTAACAACCGCCACTCACCCTCCCCACTCACCCTCACCACTCACCCTCACCAATCACCACTCACCCTCACCACTCACTACTCACCCTCACCACTCTCCCTCACCACTCTCCCTCACCACTCTCCCTCACCACTCACCACTCACGCTCACCACTCACCCTCACTACTCACCCTAACCACTCACCACTCACCCTCAACACTCACCCTCACCGCTCACCACTCACCCTCACCACTCTCCCTCACCACTCTCCCTCACCACTCACCACTGACCCTCAACACTCACCCTCACCGCTCACCACTCACCCTGACCACTCACCACTCATCCTCACCAATCACACCCTCACCAATCACCACTCACCCTCACTGCTCACCCTCACTGCTCACCCTCACCACTCACCCTAACCACTCACGCTCACCCTCACCACTCACCCCTCACTAATCACCACTCACAACCGCCACTCACCCTCACCACTCACCCTCACCACTCACCCTCACTACTCACCACTCATCCTCACCAATCACACCCTCAACAATCACCACTCACCCTCACCACTCACGCTCAACACTCACCCTCACCACTCATGCTCACCACTAACCCTCACCACTCACCCCTCACTAATCACCACTAACAACCGCCACTCACCCTCCCCACTCACCCTCACCAATCACCACTCACCCTCACCACTCAACCTCACCCTCACCACTCAACCTCACCCTCACCACTCACCACCACCACTCACCCACACCACCACCACTCACCCACACCACCACCACTCTCCCCCTCCCCACTCTCCCCCTCACCAATCTCCCCCTCACCACTCTCCCCCTCACCACTCTCCCCCTCACCACATGTTAAGGGCGATCCTAAAGGAATCTACAACCTTCGATGATTCCTTTGCGCGATTCAAAGAATCGATTCCTGGCGCATAGGAGGTTTCTATTTTTAATTACAGAGTTTTATTTTCATTGTTATGTTATGTTTTAAAGTTTTCAGGAGTTTTTAATTATATTTTAGCCCCGGTCAACGCCGGATATTTCCCATTCGTAGCAGTTTATATCAACTCTATAACCAACTAATATTAAACGGAAATAAGGCGATTCTAAATGAATCTACAACCTTCGATTCCTTTTCGCGATTCAGAGAATCGATTCTTGGCGCGGTCGGGTTTAGAGTTTTAAAGTAATTACACAGTTGTATTTTCATTGGGATGTTATGTTTTAAAGTTTTCAGAAGATTTTAAATGTATTTTTCCCCCGGGCAACGCTGGGTATATCGAGTTTATACCACAAAGTCGACGCCTGACAGAGTTGCGTGTCGAGGCCTAGTACCGTGCAGAGCCTCCGGCCTCGCCTAGATTGCCCATCCGGCTGAGGCTGGGTACTGGGGCCGTTAACCCCCCCCCCCCCGCGCTACAATAATACTGTCTAATCGCTATAATTTTATTATCTACCGACCCTATAATAGTAATTGCACACATTGGGGTGGGGGGGGAGTGAAGAGGACGTGAAACTTTGATGAATTTACCTCAGAGTCGCGTGTTAATGCGTGCGCATATTTTTAACGGGAATTAAAAATGGCGTCCACCCCGCAGCGAAGTTGTTACTACCCGTTGCCAGGGGCAACCGCCGTGGTCCGCGCCGGTCGGCGATATTAAATAAATAAATAAAGCGTTAAATAACTAAATAAAGAGAAATCGCACTAAATCGATAATCGGTCCGATTTAAAGTTTAGAGACGAAAAATCGGAAATGCCTAAGTTTACCGCGGGGCCGGGGGCGTGCCCACCTGCAAAATTTAATCTCGGCGAACCCCACGGTCCGAGAGCTACATCCCCCGCAAGGGAGCGTACGCAGACGGACGGACAGACAGATAGACAGACAGATAGACAGACAGACAGATAGACAGACAGACACAAAATGAATTATATAGGTTAGATAGCACACATCGCATTGGCATGCATCAGACAAACAACTTATATTAATGTTTTACATTTGTCATGTCACTGTCTCTTTATGATGTCTCAGTTTGGCTACTGCTCATTTCCTCTGAATTCGACTAATCATTCAAATTATCACAGAACATGCATTCGACACAATAAAGGCATGCTTACCAGCAACCTCGATTCTATTCCAGGCCAACTAACACCAGTGGTGAGTGGTATCTGAACTGGTCCTGGTTCCCTTTCACCAACCAGCACAGACCATTGAGTGACCAGTGGAGTGAAGCATGGTCAGCCCACCCCCCCATGACTGGTGAGGCCTTTGTCCATCAGTGGATTTACAAACGGCTAACCATATTCAGGTTTTAGTTATACAATTAATGTAGTTCTTTTTTAAGTGATAGTTAAATACTGTAATCTGTAATATACGTGGTGGAATCATTCAATGCCCTTTAATTTATACACTACAGTGGCATTTCTAAGTGGTAAATTTTGACACCAATCTGTATCTCCTCTTACTCATTACAATAGCATGTAAATATATTAATTACAAAGTCTTTTAAAGAAAGTTAAAAAATTACCATAAACATCGTAAAATATATAACGAAATCATATATAACCACATCCTTCGCAACAAAGGTCTCTCTAACTTGATTTGAAGCTTTCGTGACTGCAGGATTTACTCTTTGGTTCTTTCGGTAAAGTCACGTAGAAAGAAAATAAATTAAATAATAGAATACGACGTTTCGATTGCAACACAAGCAGCCGTCATCAGGTAGAACTAAATTTGAGAGAGAGACAAAACACAAACACGGAGACACACAGACAGACACACAAGCAGAGAGGAGACAACACAGAGACACACAGAGACACACAGAGACACAACATAGAGCGAATGGACCAATGAGAGCCTGGTAAATTTTTGAGAAAGAAATAGGCAGTTTGAGAAAAAAAAATGTAGCAATGTTTTTGAAAATGTAATGCAATGCAACACAGAGAGTCGGCTAACACACAGCTAACGCATTGCCTGGTTGATTACGATCTCCCAAGATAGCTAAACTTAGAAGTTAAGTGTGAAATTTGACAAACAGAGACACACAGAGATATGTGTGGAACTCCACCCCGAAGTGGCCAGGGGCGAGAAAGAGCGAATGGACCTATGAAAGTCTGTGTTTGTGTGTCTCCGTGTTTGTGTTTTGTCTCTCTCTCAAATGTAGTTCTACCTATTATTTAATTTATTTTCTTTCTACGTGACTTTACCGAAATAACCAAAGAGTAATTCCTGCAGTCACGAACGCTTCAAATCAAGTTTGAACCACCTCTACGGGGAGGATGTAAGTTTGTTTTCTCTCTCTCTGTCTGAGGATGTAAGTTCTGTTTTCTCTCTCTCTGTCTCTATTTGTTAAATTTCACACTTAACTTCAAATTTAGCAATCTTTGGAGATCGTAATCAACCAGGCTATGTGTTACCTGTGTGTTAGCCAACTCTCTGTGTTGCATTGCAATAAATTTCCAAATAATTTGCTAAATTTTGTTTTCTCAAACTGCCTATTTTCTCTAAAAAAATTACCAGGCTCTCATAGGTACATTCGCTATCTCCCTCGGTCGCTTCAGGGTGGATTTCCACACAAATCTCTCTAAAATGTACCAGTCTTGTTGAGTCTTTCAGTGACATGCAAATTTCTCTGCTCCAGCAGCTGCTCCAGCAGACCCACCTCTCTCTCTATTTCATGCCTCTACACAGAGGCATTGGGTCTGGGTGTGTCTATGTTGTGTCTCTCTCTGCTTGTGTGTCTCCGTGTTTTGTCTCCCTCACAAATGTAGTTCAACCTGATGACGGTTGCTTGTGTTACAATCGAAATGGCGTATTCTATTATTAAATATATTTTCTTTCTACGTGACTTTACCGAAAGAACCAAAAAGTAAGGTCTCTGTAATTTCTTGGAACGACAATCCAACTGCAAGAGTACAGAGCAATTGAAAATAATCAGATTTGTTGAGTGAAAAGTAAAAAAAAACACACACTAGTCTTACAAACAGCACTCATTCCATTTATCTTGGGGCTTGTGCATAGCATTAGTTGATGGTCTCAGACTAGTCACCATTGACTACACAAAAAGAATATCACCTTAAATTCGGTTAGGCACTTGTGGGATAAAATATCAGTTTGACTTTCATGACAAATATCTGCAGCAGGGCTGATGGAAAAGTGATGCCCCCTAGTGTAGATACGAGATCACTTGGTAGTAGTTCTGTGATACCTGCCTCCCCGGACTGTAACACAGGGTTTTGCAACATTGTGAGTTCCTCATGGCTTTTTACGAATCTGATGATGTAATGCTAACACAATTGGGATAACATTTGGGGGAAATTATAGCTTTACTGCAATCGTCTATCGCCAAAATAATCACAATAAAATATGACCCATCCTTTGCCAGTACCAAAATATGAGAATAGGGTTTTCCCCTTTTTATGGCAACAAAACAGGTGTTAAGATGTTAAAACACCAAACTGAAACCTTTTACAAGGAATCATGTAACTGCATTAACCACAATGCTTGTGGCGTCCTCTGGTCTGACACTGTTTGAGACGAGGCTCAAAAGAAAGCTGTGACTGGTGTGGACCAATCAGTTTCAAAGACAATGCATATATTATCAGAGTGCGATTTTGTTTGCATTCTGACCACAAGCATTGTGGTTAATGCAGACACGATTCCTTGTAAAAGGTTTCAGGTTGGTGTTTTAACATCTTAACACCTCTTTTTGTTGCCAGAAAAAAGGGGAAAAACCTATTATCATATTTTGGTACTGGCAAAGGATGTCCCATGATGTAGATGCTCAACCCGAGCTCTCATTACTCTGATATTTCATTGTCTTTGGGCTGTACGCCTTTTGGCGTCCTCTGGTCAAACATCGTTTGAGACCAGGCTCAAAATAAGATGTCTCTGGTGTGGACCAATCAGTTTCATGGACAGTGCATATATTATCAGAGTATGTTTTTTGTTTGCATTCTGACCACAAGCATTGTGGTTAATGCACACATGATTTCTTGTAAAAGGTTTCAGTTTGGTGTTTTAACATCTTAACACCTGTTTTGTTGCCATAAAAAAGGGGGGAACCCCTATTATCAATAAAATATTACTTTAATGACGCATAACTAATAATTTTTGATGAACACGACATAAGCATGTTTGCTAGTTTACGTAATACTTGTATTTCAACGATACTCCGATATGGTAAACTTACTCTATCGCCTGTGTAACTCCTCAAATGAATACAAATACAGTTTGACATGTTATATACAGCTGTCCGTAGTACTTTCAATACTGCCCTTTGCTGATTACCAGCGCTAAGCGGTTTTTTTTCAAAGCATTTTTAGACTTTGGAGCAATAAAGCAGAGCTTTGTCCTTTGGGACTGTGCAGTGGTGGTTGACACAAGGCAGCAGGCTCTAAAAGCCATGATCGTAACCCTCGCTGTCCCTGCCTTCAGCCTAAAACATGTACGGGGTTGTAGATTATTGTACTTTAACCTCGAGCAGTGCTTGACAAAATCATACCGTGGCCTGCCACTTCCACCCCCCCCCCCGCTACGATCAAATGTGACTCTTTTGACCCCAATAAGGTCTTTGGTATAGAAGCCTAAGAATGAAACCACTTTCTCACCAAAACGTCCCGCGCTACTAAATTTATCCGTGCCATGCCTGCTCCGCCGTGACTTGTGATAATCCCATCAATTTCCACGCCTTTCAAACGCCCATGCCCCCCTAACGCATTAATATACGCGACTCGCGCAGTGATACACACACCCCTCTCCACAAATGCTGTGCCAGAGCGCACGTGTATGTGGGCTGAGGTTGGTATGCTCAAGTCAAGTTTTATGATGGTCGCCCGCCAAAGCATGAACATATTTTTTTTAGCTTTCCGCAACAAGAACGCAGAGTGTGCGATTGGCGTGCCCAGACTGTGTGCAGTTTCTGTAAGCAATATAAAAAAACAAATGCATTGCCGTGTAAACACGTGCAACTATGAATTATACAGCTTCCTGCGCAATCGGCAAGCGTGCAAGTTTCCCCCCCCTTAATGATTCAATGAATTGCTTCTTTTCTGCATCACAATCCCAGAATAAAGTTTGTGTTGCCACTGCGTTGCATGTAGAACCTCTCGCTCACGGATGCAGTGTATGCGAGCCAATCACAAAACAGTTTTAAATACACCGATTAATGCATGTGTAATATCGTTGAGGACTCTTGGACGCTGGGGTTGAGGCACACGTATTTATTCCACAACAGTTGTCACAACCGCGGACATACAACACTGGAGGGGGTATCGGCCCCCTCACCCGGCTAGCTGGGAATACACTGCTAGCTATCTCTGACCTACCTCCTAGTCCTCCACTAACGGGCTAGGGGAGGCTGTCTGGCCCGACACTGGTAAGTCGGGCTACGGTACCCGGAGTCCCAGAGCACTAGCTCTGGTTCTCGGGACCACGCCGCTGGCTCGGTCCTGCGCGGCCCTGACAAGGGCGGCGACCCAGGGGAGTCCAGGGCTCTAGCTAGACGATCTTCGGTCTTCACTGGTTTAGCTTTAACATTGTACCCCGAGCTCTCCGGCTCATCCCCTTTTATACCAAAACCCCCCGCTGAGGGGTGGGGCCAGCCCCCCCAGGCTGCCCTATGCGGACGTCGTTGAGAGCACCTCCCCGTGCACTCACAAAGCCCCGCCCACTGTGTTTGTTTCCCGTGTGATCCTATGTACACAGCCCCTCCGTAACACCCCTACACATGTATTGCGAGAGTATGAATTGATTATAATCGATGGTCGATTCATTGTTACACACTTACTTCATGCAGTTCGTGCCAATGCAGAAAGTTTGCTTCCCACTCTCGTGGAGTTTGACCTATTCTTCGAGTCAGTCATCAAGGAATGAAATTCCGACATTTGAACTCACCGAAAATGATCCACTTTACACGTTGTACTCTTATTGCTGGGTGCAAAGGTGACCTCAAACAAAAAAAAACCTTCCCAGTATATTATCAACTTTGACAAGCAAATTGATGCAATCAGCTTGTATGCCAAATGTAATACTCGTGCAATTTGCATCTCGTGGAAGCAATGCTAAAGAGTACCACCGTATCGTCTTGGTTCTTTCGGTAAAGTCGGACGGCTATTTGCATTGTGGCCGAAACGTCGTGAGAATTATTTTATTGTTTTATTTTTATTATTTTATTACTTCCCTTCTACGTGACTTTACCGAAAGAACCAAGAAGATGAATCCCTGCAGTCACGAAAGCTTTAAATTGAGAAGTACCACCGTAATAGAATATGTATGTTGAACTTGTTTCGGACCGTACGTAGCCAACTGTGCTCATTGGAGTTGCAGGGGAAGGACAAGAAGCTAAACGCAAAAAAACTGTTCAAGAAATTGATCATTGTTTTTTTTACCCTTTTATCTGGCAACAAAACTGACACCTTTTTAACAAGGAGTCATGTTTGCATTGACCACAATACCTGCGGTCGGAATGCAAACAAAAAACATAACTCTGATTATGTATGCACTGTCCTTGAAATTGATTGGTCTACACCCGAGACAGCTTTCCTTAGAGCCATCTGGTCCAACACCATGTGAGACGAGGCTCTAAGGAAAGGTGTCTTGGGTGGACCAATCAATTTCAAGGACAGTGCATACATTATCAGTTATGTTTTTTGTTTGCATTTCGACCGCAGGTATTGTGGTCAATGCAAACATGACTCCTTGCAAAAAAGGTGTCAGTTTTGTTGCTAGATAAAAGGGAAAAAAACAATTATCATATTTTGCTACTGGCAAAGGAGGTTCCAATGGTGTTCAAGAAATTAGTTTTCAATCAAGATTTAAAAGTGCAAAGCTCCAGTGGCTTCCTAATATCGGAACACAGGCCCACGTGACACCCTTTATAAACGCAAAATTCGCAAACAACCTGTTTGGAAATCAAAAACAAATTTATAGTAACTTTAGTTTGTTTCAGATGCAGGAAGCCCAGGTGCCAAGCTCATCAGCCAAACTGTCACATGGCATCTCATCACATTAGCTTTGATCACATTCCACTCTGCCAAGAGTATGACATGTACAGATGATCTTCAACTTTATCCTTCCAAAGTGAGGATTTCAGACCACATTTCAACATCGCAAATGGCATGGCAATGATGATGGAAAATTAAACACACAATTTCAAGCATGTAAGAAGAATAATGCTGTTTAGCATAATTTATTTATCCAAATAAACATCGATGATTTGTATCGCAAAGAATGGGTTAACACACACCAGGGTGTTACTGGCTTGTTCACCCTGCAAAAATAGCCTCTTAAAAATTCTTGTCTGCAGTAAAAGCTTTCATCTTGCTCTCTAAAGCCGATTTACATACTGTGTGAACAAAGTGCATCTCGTCACTGTCCATACAAGATCTGTGGCTATACATAAATAATAAACCGTACAAATGAGTCCGTATTTACACGCATCGTCATATTATATTTCCATATGTAACATTTATATATACTTTATTATATAAAATATTTATATTAAATCTGTGTTGATGTGCCTTCGCAACAGTCGATTCTCTTATGGGACAAAGAAATGTTTAATGGTTAAAGAGTTCATGTCCTTGTGGTTATTTACTTCTATATACACATACAAGTGCATGTGTGTGTACATAACCTTAAAATTACAAAACCATTCTTTATGAAATAAAGCAAAGTCCAATCCTTTGTGTGGAGAAGCAGTACAAATGAGATTGTCATAATGCATCATGTCCCCACAACACTAATTCTTCTTGCTACTCCCGCACTTTCAATTCATTTTCCAGGAACGAGTCTCATTAATGAACGCATCCAGCATGGATTTTCTTACGTTTTCGGTGCTGGCTTCTCCCTTTCCACTTGCATACAAATATAATAATACACAGACGCAAACAGCCATTACGTCAACATGAGGTTTGCAAATCATAATCGAGCACTTATCTAAAACTCTCCACAATTTCTGTATTGTAATGCGTATGTTGCCTTTATAAAACTGTGCCAGAATACAGACTATACATATTAGTTGTGTGTGGTATATGCCCTAACACTGCATTTTACAACACACACTTATCTAAGAATAGTTCATTTCACAAACTGGCTCCCCAGGTTTCTAAATTCCTTCATCACAATAACAAGTAAAAAAAAATAACGTACTAAACAAGCCTTTGAAATAGTCACTTAAGCTGTACTTTGTATGTGCTGAGTAGACTTGTTTTTATACAGGAAGATACGTTCTTCTTGGAGTACACCTCTGATACTGCTACTTTACAGTAATTTTATTATCCTTCTAGGCTCTAGCCTAAGCCTCTAATGGGTTTCTTCATAAAATGAAATGTTAATATTACATACACACTGGCAGGAGTGGTTTATTTAGTGATTGCTAGTGAACACCTGGCACCTTTAATAAGTGATGGAAGCAACACCTTCAAAACTACTGCATTCGTTTTTTTAAACCCATTCATTTTTAAAACATTGCGTTTCTCTGATCGCGCACAGGTCTATGTTGAACAGCAACAGCAGAACACCTTTGCACGAAGGGTTTCAGTGTGGTGTGCTAATTCAATCACAGTAAAAAAAACAGCACTTTTGTCGAGACTCCGCGTAGAACCAGGCCAACTTCAGCCTGACGGTCGGCCAAAAAATATTCTTCTCCAGACAACTGGACCTCTAGACACTGCGATCCAACCTCAATCCACAATTTCCGTAGTCTGCACCACCATGCTTCAGCGCACGCTCAGCAATATTTCAAGCCAACATGGGCAGGACGTGATGAATTGACGGGAGTAGCAAGGTCCCCAGCCCTTGGCAAAGCTGATACGTATGCTGTTGGGATCGTAGGGTCCATTCTCGTGACGTGCCTGATGCTCCTGCAGCAGCATCGATTGCTGGAAGTCGAAAGCCCGTAGGGAATAGCCAGGAGGAACCTGCATGCCGTCAAATACAAACACACGAATGGGTTTATTTATTTTAAACTATTCACTTAAACATGTGAAAGTGTAAATGTGTTAGTCTGATTAGAAATAGAATGGAGGGTCAGTAGTGTACCTTCTTCATAGCAATTACATAAATATCTATCATATATAAAGGTTAAGATACAACAATGGCACATCAACACCGCTATCCAATTTTTTCATAATATGGCTCCAGTGTGTACATGTACAGCTCGTTTGGCAAGCCATGGAATAACGGCCTCCCTACGCCTTGTCAGTCATAGGGGTTATTGGACCATAGTTTTGCCATGCTGGTCAGTGCAGGTTGATGAAGGCGGGGATCACAGATGTGGAAGCATATCATCACAGCACAACAATGGATTTCGCTACACTGCCCTCTGCTGCCCAAAACAATAAAACGCCTGTTTTATGCAGTGGTCACCATCTAAGCACCATCCAGTTTCAACCTTGCTTAGCTTCTGAAATTTGATGGGACTGGGCACATTCCTGGTAATTTTAGATGTAGACTATGTGCACGTATGGTCGTCGAAATATGAAGACAAAGTTTTGCGGTGCGTGTCACCGTGAAATGTTACCTTGCGCACAACGGGATTGCGTGCACCAAGCCCATCCAGCGTGGGTGAATTGACGAAGAGTGGATGCTGGCTGCGATTGTAGCACCACACACCGTCTGCCTCCCGGCTGAGCAGCAACCCGTAGCCAATCTTGGCCCTGGTGCGGCTTGTCGACTCGCTGATGCCACCACCGCTGCCAGCTGATGAAGAAAAAGTGGGTGCAAAGCCACAGAGGTCATTATTGACTTATTTTGACCAATATTAAACAGCAGTTTAACGCGTAGGCTTACGCAACCAATATTATCGATAAATACAGGTTTTTGTGTTATATTGCGTAAATATATAATTGTGTCGTTAAACAGCAGTTCACTTTTAATTGCTTTAATATGGCCAGCTCACAGGAGCGGCGAATGTATTTTTTTGACAAAAATGTCTATGGTGATTTTAACTTTTTATTTTATTTGTAACGCTCGCAAAGCAGTGCAACCATTTACGTTTGAGAATGGACCCTGGAAATGGATATCATAGGGCTACCTCTGAAATCAATCCAAGTGACCTCTGGTCCACACAGTAGTGGACAGCACTTGCAGACCTGCTGTCAGACTGACAGTAATGTTTGATGTATGACAATCAAATTAATTGAAGAACCAGATATAATGTCATGGATTTTTTTTTTGTGCAATCATGGATGATTGGGCTGAGAATATCGACTCACTGCACATGAGAGCCCAGTTTAAGTGCAGGCGGTTGCCTGGATCCGAATCTAGGATCTTGTCGGTACCCACTCAGCGCTCTGACCGTTGAGCCATCCGGCCACCTAGGTGCTAATTATTTTTTAACAATCTAACGGTTTTGGAAAATGTGACCTACATATGATTACGATTAATTGAGTGGTGACTGTGGGCTGCATGGGGACATATTTTTCGATTGCTCAAGTGCGTTATAATTTTAAACAAAATGGACATTGTGCCAAGATACAAATATATAGGCACATAACAAGGCATCCCCTGGTGCTTTGGACGAATTTCTGTAAACATTTCTCCATGCCGAAATGGAAGCATGCTAGAGATATGGCCCAACTAATTGTTAAAATTTCCACAATGATTAAAGGGAAGTTTGTATGAATATATTTAAACAAGAAAAACAATAACAGCAGTTATAGTGACCACACAGTTTTCAATTGCGGTCATATGTATTTATAAATAATTTCGAAACATACGTAGCCAATAGCCAACGGTGTTAATCGGAAGTGCAATTCAAACAAACTTAGACTCGCAGAAAAAATACTAAATAAAACATCACAATGAAGTGATAGAGATGTTGATATTTGTAGGGATTAGTGTTTACAGTTTCCTCGACAACACA